>NC_034414.1:38233381-38975621 GCF_002078875.1 Numida meleagris
AGAAAAGAAAAGAAAAGAAAAGAAAAGAAAAGAAAAGAAAAGAAAAGAAAAGAAAAGAAAAGAAAAGAAAAGAAAAGAAAAGAAAAGAAAAGAAAGAAAGAAAAGAAACCTGAAGTGATCATGCAGTTAATCTTGTTAGTTTAGTTGTGTTCCATGGTGATTTTAATTACACTGTAATTTGAGCCAAGTCAAAGGATGGCAAGAAGGGTGGCAGGGCAGAGGCTGAAGGAATGTGCTTGGGAAGCAGTGGTGCTGGTGTCGGTGTCAGTGCTGGGGCGGATCTGCTGGGCAGGATCTGAAGGCTTCTGGGGGGGCATGGCGTGAGAGGGTGGAGAGTGGCTCAGGAGCAGGCAGGGCTGGCTGTGGGGGTGGTAGCCGCTCGCAGGTGACATGGTGACACGGTAACATGGTGCTGACCTTAGAAGGGGAGAAACACGACACTGAAGATGTTTAGGAGGAAGTCAGAAGGACTCAGGGCTGTGAGGGAGGATATCACAAGAACAGGGCTGCAGCACTGAATGGCGGCATGGGGAATCCACTGACCCAGGCAGGCACTGCACAGAATATCTGAGACCATACCTTGAATTCTCTTGAGTTTTGCTGTAGCTTACAGAGGGGCCTGCCCCTCACAATAGGAGGGGCATCCAGCCCCCAGGAGTGACCAAGTGCCCAGGTCCATTGGCAGCAGCTGCGCTCTCCCACCATTATGGCACTGACGAACCATAGATGACTGCTGTTTGATTGAGTGATGCTATCAGAGCTGTGTGCTCTGCAGCAATTGAAAGAAAAGTCATTTAGGTCGACCGGCATGAAGTGGCAAGAATTTTTGACCAATGTATTCCTAGGAACATTAACTCTGGTTGAAATACAGCTGGCACAGCCACTGTGGGCTCTAAAGATGCACAGGATGCATTGAGCTTTCACTCCTTCAGTCCATACTGCAGTCTTCTTATAGTAACAAGGTGCTGACAGTGAATATTAAGAGCACTCATTTCAGTGATACTTGATATTGATAAGGAAAATGAAAATTGAAATGAATTTGTGTTTCTGCAGTATATGCTGTGCCTGTGGCAAATAAGTCCTATTACAAAGGGGAGACATGGCAGTTTGTGCTGGCATGCAGCATATCTAGAGACCTCGTATTAGAAGACAAAGCAGCCACAGGGTCAGGGCTGGCCGACAGAGCAGTGCGAGCAGAGGTCTTGGGGCTCCTCTGAGAGCCAGGAGCTCCCCTTCAGAAAACCTTTACTGCCTCAGGGATCAAGCCTACAGATTTCCCCTTTGATTTCTCAAGAGCCCTTGTCATACCAAAGAAAAGCCAGCATTAAATGTGTGCCACCTTTGCCCCTGCAGTTTGGGGAGCTCTTATCACAGGAGAAACTGCATTTCAGCTGCGGGTTTTAGCCAGATACAGAATCTCTTGCACTTCCTTACAGTGCCCTGAACACTGCCTCAAAGCAGAACACCAGTGATGGACAGGTTGCAAAACAAACGCCATGAGGTTTGCTTTGTGAAGAAGCTGATCCAACTTTTTTTTTCCCCCAATAAAAACAGCCTCAGAGGGCCAGCTAGAAGCCTTGCAGCCTTTTTCCCTTCAATACAGCACCTAATTTTATAGATTTAATAGCACATTTCGTATTCAATTTATTTCTGTTATATACACGTACAGATGAGATTTTGATTTGCCTTCAGATTTTCAAGCACTGGAAAGTAAGAACTGTGTCATTTTAGTAAAAATGACTTGAGCTCCATGTATTATTTTCATAATCCCTTCTCCCATTCCTGTACATCAGCATTTTTTCTGTACAGACCCTGTGGCTTCTGTAGGGTCCAACTTTGTGTAGCGTTTCCTGCCAGGTGCTGCCAGGTGCTGAGCAGACGCTGCTGCCGCGGCTGTGGGTGCAACACCACTCTGAGCTCCGCTCTGTGGAATGCTACATTTGTATTAACATGTATCTGCCTTTGTGACTTTCTTTTTTTTTTTTTTTTTTTTTTTTGTCAGAACTGAAAATGATGTCCTTTAAAACCTCTTCCTGGAGAGAGAGAGAGAGGGAGGGAGATTGAGAGAAAAAAAATACACTCCCCTTGGAATTTAACCTTAATTTGAACCAAGATCAGTGAAAGAAAAGCACTTTCGTGCATTGTTCAGCAGCTCCACCCAGCCAGCCCCTTATCTAACCTGAGTCTCTATTGCCCACAGCTTTGTAACTTTTGCAGCAGGAGCTCCACATGCTCTTACATGCTTTAAAGCCCGCTTGGAGACAGGGTGGCATAGCAATAGCAAGAAACACCGAGCAATCCCATCTTGCTCATCCCCCGACTGCACAATGCAGCACCTCTGAGGGCTTACAGGGGCCTGGGAGCAGGGCAAGCAGCCTGGGGTCAGCCCCTGCCTGCACCCCGAACCAGGGGGCTTAAAACATTTGTAACTCTTGGGTTTAGCCCAGCTCCTTGGATTTCTTTTGCCTTCATAGAGGCAGACAACCCTTGTATTGCATGACGTCAGCTCAAGGTCAAAATTCAACCTTAAGCACACACATAAACCAGCAAGCTTCCTTGTTTGCTGTTCAGAGGCGGACTTCCACTGTACGTCTCCTATCGTCTGGGCTGGGGGAACAGCCTGTGTATTGCCTTCCTATCGCTTCTCACTTCCTAGAGAAGGCAGGCAGCTGCTCCAGGTGTGGTCCACATTTACACCGTCCCCAACTCCTGCCAGCCACCTGCTCCCTGCAGCCACCTCCCACTCCCTGCTCCTCCTTGGAACTCTCCTGCCCCTGCACGCCTGCTGCTTGACATCCGTCCTTCCATGTCCTGCTTCCTCCTGCTTCATTGTTACCATCCTCCAGGCTCTGTCTTTTCCAATCCCACAGTCCTTCGGGCCAAGTGCTGACTCCCCTCACCTACAGTTTGCTCTGGGTAGCAAATGCCTTAAATGTGAGGGCAAGAATCAGGCATTCACAGTAACTGCTCAAAATAAAGACCCAATATCACAGAATCATAGAATCATGGAATCATTAAGGTTGGAAAAGACCACTAAGATCATCTAGTCCAATCATCGAACCATCACCACCATCACCATATCGTGGGGCTCACGTGGAAAGGAGGATGCTTTAAATGCAGAGCACTTGGCCACGAGTCCTCCCCTTTTTAACGACTGCCGGCTGCTTTTCTTCCAAAGGGAAGTTTTGTGAAATGCTGTTTGGTTTTGTTTCAGATCGAATGCAATAAAACTCTTCAAGGAAATGCTGCATGTGGCGTTGTTCTCGTGCTCTTTGAGCATTTGAAGGACCCCTTGGAACGAGAGTGCATCAGGAGACAGGGAGGAAGCAGGAAAAACCTAAATAAGAAAGATCAGGGAGACACGGTCAGCATGAATCATTTCAGGCTCTCAGTTGAACCCGGGGTGAGATCACGTTTCACCCCCACCCTCAATAGGGCGTTCATCACCCTTCAAACCCATGGGTACGGAGTCTCATGGTTAGCATGAAGTCACTGGCGCATGTTTCAGCCAAATTTACACGAGTTGAGGTTTTCTGGTGCTTTAAGGTAAACTGCTGATCAGAAGAGCGGTTATGCTCAAAGCGAAGAAATCACAAGTGCGGGCAGGTGGGCGACTGGGGAGGTCCCCCGGCGGAGAGCCGCAGGAGGCAGGCCGGAGGGCTCCCTGGCAAAGCGGCCGCAGCCCCTGGAGCCGCCTTCCCCGGCTTCCTCCGGGGCTCGGCCGGCGGCAGGAGGCGGAGGTTGGGAAATCCCCGGCGTGCGGCAGCGCTTCGACCGCTGCCCCTCCCGGGCTCGGCGGTGCCCGCTCGGCTGGGGCCGGGGCGTGCTCGTTAGGCGGGGGAGGGGAAGTCCCCGCGCCCTGCCGAGGGTGGGGGCTGCAGTTCGAAATCACACCTCCCGATCCCAAAGCCTCACTCCGTTCCTCCAGAGCACCCTGCCAAGTGCCATCACTGGGAGGTGCCACGTGTTTAGTAACCCGAACGATCCGTTTATAATTTAAACCAGTGTTATTCTGTATACTTTTTCTCTCCCTTTTTTTTCTCCTCCCCCCCCCCCCCCCCGCTTTTTCCAGGTACCCCGCTGTGCTGACGCTGGCGCAAGCGCCGAAGAGCAGAGCCCACGGAACACAGGTCCTTGCAGATGTGGAAAGCTTGAGGCTGCAGTTGTGAGAATTAAGGAGCTCCGTGTCCTCTTGTGTCTGTGCATTGACCAGTTACACAAGGCTCTAGCCGTGCTTTGCAGCTCAGTGTTGAAAGATGTTACTGATACTTAGAGGGAAAAGCAAGAAAATGATTTTAATGGTATTGGTGTTGGTATTGGTATTGGTATGGGTACTGGTATTAACGTTAGTGTTAGTATTTAGGTTCCCCTCTTCTATTCTTTTTCCTCCAACATGGGAAGAGGTCTGCTGCACTCCACTCCCAGCACTGCGTGCTGGCTGCAGTCTGGAGGCTGTTAGAAGTGTTCTACCCAACATGTATCCATTGGCTGGTTGTTTCCCTGCCACAGAGAAAGCACCCAGTTAGGTACAGTGATGCTCCTTTCTCTGAAATGAGAGATTTGAGAAGGAATCACTCGTTTCCATGAATACGTTTCCTGGTTATTACACACTCCAGCTTTTAATCTGTTCCTGCATTTCTAGGTTGGCGACAATATATACAGTGGGAACACAATGACGCTCCGAAAGCTTATTAATGCACATTAAAGACTTGCATGTATTCCATGACTTGGAGGTATTGCCAGACGTGCCAGCATAGCAACTGGGCTGTCCTGGTTTCTCAGATAAAGATGTATTTGCTACAAAGTTCGGAACTGCTGTGCAAAGAGCCCTCGTTATCAGACAATATGCACAAAAATATCCCATCCCGTTTTTACCCAAACTGTGATTAAGACCCATTGAGCGTCTCTCGCAGGGCCGTCCTGCGGAGTGCTGTGCAACTCCTGGAAGCACCCGAAATCACTGTCAGTTAACCGCTCGCTACTGGCTTATGACATTCCCATAGCACACGGGTTGCGCTGCGCTCTGTAGCGGAAGGACCCCGCGGCAGGGGGTACCCCAGGCTCCCTCAGACACCTACAAGTACCTCGCAGAGAGAGGGAAAGTGGAAACCACCAGCAACCTTGAGCCCCCGGCATACTTAGGCACTCTTGTCTTTCCTTAGAGATTTTAGGACCTCAGTTGGCCTCGAGCTTGGAGAAGGATGGTTTCGAGGAGAGACAGACCTGTCGGACATCGCTTTCATGTAGTGGGACATTGCAGATATCTCTCGGCTGTTTCTCCTACCCATCTCCTTTCCCAGTTTTTACTGCACCAACTTACATCTCCCCGGTTTGGTTTATTTGTTTGTTTGCTCGTTAACTTGTTGATTGATTCGTTCATTCATTTATTCATTCATTCTACCGTTCACGCGTTTGTTTCTTCCAGGAGATCACGGTCCATTCGCACCTCGCTGTTGCCAAACGGCAGCGACGGGGCGAGGCTGAAGCACAAAGGGCGAAGGGGCCTGGCCCCTGCTGCCCCCGCGGCCACCCCCGTCCCAGGGCTGTGGTGGGGACACGCGGGAGCCGCCCCCGAGCCCATGGGCGCGGTGCTCTCACAGGGCATGAAGAGGGCGGCTCGCGGTTTGGGGTCCGCTCGTTGTTGCGCTTTTTTTTTCCAAATTGCCGTGGACCTCAAGAAATAAAGAAATTGGAGATCAACGCAAGTGGAAGCGCCGTTGTAAATCCAGTCGCCATTGCATCAGTTTCACTGGAAATACGGACTGCACAATCAAATGCACGGAGTTTACTTCAGCTTGTTTGTTAAATAGCGATATTTGGAAGAAAAAAGAAAGGATAATTCTGTTTGATTTGGTGTATCTCTTACGTTTATTTTTGCTTAGCACTGCATGCCTTACAAGCAACTTTTGGCCCTGGGTTGGATGAAGGGCACGTTCAGGGCAGCGGATGGCGCTGAGCGGTGTTCGCTGGGTGCGGAGGTTCGGGTCCTGCTCCTACCCGGACGGGGTCCGGCGTGACATCGGGACCCATGTTGCCTAGGAATTAAGTTGTTGCTGCCGCTTATTCCTTACCTGAAGCCCTAATCCCCTGTTTGTGCTGCAGCACAGAACAAATTATTTCTCACCGACCAAAGAGCTTCCTTGTAACAATTAAAGTCTATTGTGTAAAAGTATAAATGGAGCCTTGATCCTTAAGGGAAGATGAGGTGCAGAAAGTAATTGTTGGACATGGTGTGGTCATTGAATGGATACTTTGGAGAAGTACAGGGAGATAAGATGCAGACAGCAAAGCACTTGGTTAGCTGACGTGTGTGCTCGGTCTACACAGACCTCAGCAGAAAGAAAGTGAGATTTGCTTCTACTTCTGCAGGAGATAGTTTGCCACTGTTTTCCCAGGGAGCATCCACATTATTCCCTATTTTTAAAATTATTATTGTTATTTCTTAAGCAAATAAAGACACAAACCCCTCAAATAAAAATAAGCCCCAAAGCACTTTACAAAGTGGGACATTTCCTGAGATCCTTGAACCTCGGACTCTGCTGAGGTCAGTGCAATCTCGGTCTATACTCATTAGGGGGAAAAAAAAAATCTCTCCCTGGCCGGGGAGTGTTTAAAAGGAGGAGTGAGGATCCATATAAACCAGCGCTGTCAAGGTCAGCTTTGCCTTGTGAAAGGAAAGGCGACAGGGTCATCTTTATTGCGCATGAGGAAATCCCCACGGGGATGGAAGAAATAATCTCTCTCTTCTTCTTTCTCCCTGTTTGGCCAATGGGTCCCTTACTCGTGGGCCGGACAGATGGAAACCCCTTCCCCCGGGAAACGCGAAGGGTGCTGCAATGGGACGGTGGCACGGAGCTGGATCTCAGCCCACCGTGCACACGCGTGGGAGCTCACACACCCCACGCACAGGGCCCCCCGCAGCCTCCCGCCCCATGTGCGTTGCCTTTAACCACTCCTTGGGATATTTTGCTTGGCTTTGAAAATTAGCCTGTTTGGATAGCACCCGATAGAAAACATTGACGCTGGAAGCCAAGCAAGCAAATATTTTGATCTCTCATATGAACACAGCGGGTTTCCGATCGGTCGGGTTTTGTGCCCAATTATTTATTTATTTGTGCGTGCGTTATTCATTCATCTGCTGCGCTCGTTCATTCATCCGCCCGCTCCCCCATTCACCCTCCCGGCCACCCTCCGCACTTCACCGACAGGACTGGACCCTGCGTCGGGGTGCGCTCGGTGCCGAAGACCACTCCCCGACCTCCATTAAGACGCGCTTCGGGGGTCCACCCGTGCAGGAGCTTCTAGGGGAAGGGGACTGCTCGCCCACTGGTGCTCACTGGTTTCGTTCACTGCGACTAATTCGGCGCGAGGACCCCGCCTGCTTGCAGGGCCGCGGGAGCCCCGACGGCGCACGAGGTGTCCAGAGGCAGGGAGCGCCCCGTGCCCGCTCGCAGCCCGGCCGCCGCGGGGATCGGCGCGGGGATATCAGGGCAGGGCAGGGCAGGGCAGGGCAGGTAGCGGCGGCCGAGGGCAGCGGCGGCCGGGGCCATCCCGCAGAGAGACGTGTCAGGAGCCTCTAACTCTCTCGATGCCGACTCGGCTGGCAAAGGGAGGAATTCGCAGTCGGACCACCAACGCGCCTTGATCCGTACAATACACCACTTAATGCACTTCTGTAATTTAAACTGCCGGGGACCCCCTCCTTCCAAGCCGATTTTCCGTATAGGTGTTTTCTCATCCCCCCCTTTCCCTTTGAAATGCCCCCACCCCCCCCACTCTCCCGCTCCCTTTCTTCTGAGCCCCGCTCTCTAATTCTAGATGAGTATTACTTTGCTCTTTTCGTTGGCCAAGCACAATTGTGTTATTGGAGATAATGAATTCAATCCCCATCAAAGAGTATTAGGAGCGCCTTGGCCCTGTAGTGCCTTTTTTCAAACCGGGAATGAAAGGCAGAGAGAAAATTCTCTGGGTAGCCTCCGCGATGGCCGCTTTTGAAGTGAGGGGAGGCGGGCATTGTTGTTCACATTTTTGTCCATACGGCTGAAGAAAGCCCGGCGGCTTTTGATGAGGAGATGAGAACCGCCTCGTAAGTTGAGCAACAAGTTCGATGGCGGAGCCTCACCGCTGCCCGCTGCCTGTGGATAACATATGTCCCGCATTAATAGGGGCTCGGGGGAACAATTGCTGGGGGGTGGGGTGGGCAGAGCCGTGCACCGCCTCACAGTCCCTTTTCCCCTTTTCCTCTGTGCTTAAAGGGGGGAGGGGGGGCGGGAAGCGGTTCGGGGCTCCGCTGTGGGCACCTCACTGGGGCACGGGGGGAGCATTTGCGGAGTGTCTGGGAGGGCTGGAACATGCACCCCCCCTCGCCCACAGCCTCTGCCTGGGCTCTCGGTGATGCTTCTGGGAGCGATGCTGAACCTGCGCATCCCCCCTTCCAAACAGGGTTCTCTCTCTCTCTCTCTCTCTCTCTCTCTCTCTCTTTTTAATTTATAAATCTTTATAAAATGTGGACTTTGAGACTTTTGTTTCCTCGTTTGCCTGGGTTTTTTCCCCTTTCTGTTTCTTACAACATACTGAAATACCTGAAGTCTACAAAGCACTTCCTCAGATAAAGCAGCCAAGCAAGGAAAAAGGGCAGAGGGAGAACGTCTGTTGGTGCTACCAGATAACCTCAGAACTAGAAAACTTGTTGCAGACATGTGAATGAGTTCGAACGTGCTCTTATTCCCATCTCCTGCCCCACAGTTCGGAGATTCCCCGCCCCGGGGTCTTTATTATGCTAAAGAGGTCATTACTGGGAATCGCTGTGGAGAGACGTCGGTGTGCGGAGTGGGGCCCACCTCCTGGTTACCGACCTGTTTACATTTTCCGCCGGTCATAACCAGAGAAAATGTGTGTTAGCAACCTGCCGGGGAGGCTGGGTGCACAGAAGGAATAAAGGGGAAAAGAAATTTTCTGCGGCCGTAGCTCGCAGATGGAGATAATGCTCCGGGAGCACCCGGACCACAGGGCAGCGGGGCGGTGTGTGGCGCGGGGATGGGTGGCGGCTGCCGGCCGGGCCCTGCCTTTGGCGTGGGGCGATCCCCGCGGGACCCACGCGCGACGGCGCGGGAACTCCGCAGCCCCCCGGGTGCCCGAGAAGGGAGCGTCCCTTCCTCACGGGCAACTCCGCACCCTTTCATTGCCGGCGGATGTTCAAATGAGGCTGATTTCTCGTAGCCACCTGAAGCACGGTTAGATCCTGCCCCCCCGCAGCCCTTTCTGGCACACAGAGGGCGAAGCCCCAGCCCTGGTCACGCTGCAGGTGCTGCCCGGCCCCGGTGGCCCCGCAGCTTGTTCCGGTCCGACCTCGCGCTGCTGCGGGACCCCGGAGATCGGCCAGGCGGTGGTGGCACGGCAAGGCTTGGGCTCGGAGCTGAATGCAATAGTCATCATCACCATTAATAATAAAATTCCCGCTCTCTGGTATGTCTCCCTTGGAATAAGGAGCAGGTGTAAGAGCCTTTGACGGGTAAATTATAGCGCCGATAATAAATCAGTCGTGGCAAAATAACGATAAAAGGCAGCGAGGGGTTACCCCTAACAGCACTCTCCTGGGCAGAGCCCGTCCGAGCAGCGCTCCCGCAGCGGAGACGCCATGCGGGAATTCAGTGCACATGCGGGAGTTCTGGGGCGGGGGGAGCAGAGATCGCATTTTTGCCTCTCGCGAAGACCGATGGGTCCCGTCATGAGACTATATGTGTTTTAAATCCTACTGCCCGGAGACAAAGGTGAGCGCTGGCAGTTTGATCCGTCCAAAGTTCAAAGATCTGAAATCTCAAAGAGTTTCTGTTGGAGGTGAAGGGGAGGAACGCAAACACGGCGGCACGGCTCGGGCCGGGCGCTGCGCGGTGCAGGGCGAAACGCGGCGTTATGTACACTAATCTGCCCTTAACTGCGACTTTGTCACAATGGGCAGAATAATTAGCAGAAAATGACCAGGGAGAACAAAGGCAGGTTTTCTTCTTATCGCCTCCCATTTTCCACTCTTCTCTTCCCTCATTTTTTTCTCCCCCCTGTAAAGATCCGCAAAGCACAGAGAAAGCACATTCTATTTTTTTTTAATGAGCTTTTACTCTGCATTTGCTGATGGATGGGCTTGCATTAAAAGAAAAAACGACCCCTTTTCACAACGCCGCCCTTGGCATTTAAATAATCAAACGAATTGCATTTTTATTTCAGCTATTAGCCGTTATCCCGTATTTCCGAACCCGGCATCGCAGCGTGGGAGTGTGGCACCCGCATTCCTCCCCGCGGCCGCTCCGTGCCCCTTTGTGCTGTGATTTTCTCTCGGTCATTGTGTGCTGTGTATATTTCCACTTGTCCCCCTGGAAACAAATACATATTAATTATCTGTATGTTAATACATTCAATATACGCACCTATGCGCCTCGCGAGAGAACTTTTCATCCCGTGTTTTATGAAGATAATTAACTTCTCTATGAATTAAGATGGTCACCCTGAATGCTCACGAGAAACGTCAATTCATTAAGCGTCTGTTTGAAACCGTTTTTTTTTTTTTTTTTCGGAGTGACCGAACACGTATAGGCACACCTACGCGTCCGGATCCCGCTTTATCCCAACGCGGAAGAATTAAGACGAGGTGCGCTACTATCGCAACCAAGCATTTTAGCTACAATATCGCTGTAAAATTAGAAGAAAGTCGATTGCTTCCTAAAGACGAGGTGGAGCTGCAGCGAGAGGATGCCTTTATTTCTGGTTTAGCCATCCAAATCTTCAGCATCAACTCCACCATTCAAAGCAATATCTGAAGGCACGCCAAAGGCTGAAGTGATTTCTTGCGCCGTTCCTTTACGAGTCACTTTTATCGACCCGACTCAGTTTCAAAGGAAAAAGCTGACCGGGAAGTATCTTTCCTCATCTTTCAGTACCGAAATTTTTAAATTAATTCCTTCCAATAAATACACACTCGCGGCTGCGTGCCGATGTAGGTGCCAGTACCGTCCCTCCGGACCCCGACACCAGCCCAAGACGCTCATGTGCCTTTATTCCCACCCCCGATTTGGGTGATGGGAGCTCTTTTATCCTACCGAGCCCTGTGGGGGGGTGTCGGGCCGGAGGGACCCGGACCGCGCTGCGGGGGCCTCGCGGTGCCCGGGGGGAGAGCGGAGCCGGGGGGGCAGCGCCGGCCCCACAGTGCCGCGGGGATCGCGGCCGGCCCCATCCCTGGATACGGTCCTCGGTGCCTGAGCTCTGCGTGCGTCTGCAGAGATCCCCACCGCCCCGCACCGCTCCCCGCTCGGCTGCGCACCGTGAGCCAGTCTCGCTGCGTCGCACGTGGCAGAGGTAATAGCCGTGAAGCGAAAGGCGAAGTGCCCCTATCAGCGGCGCTGACCGGGGAGGTTGCAGCCCGGCGCGTCCCGCTTTGCCATGCCCGGGGCCGAGCCCACCTCTGGCACGGGCACATCCCCGCACCTCCCGCCGCCTCCCTCTATCAGCGCAGCGACTCGGCCGGAGGGAGATGCTAGCACACTGATGGGGTGGGGGGGATTCGGGATTCGCCCTCTTTCCTATCGAGCCCTCTTCCAGCTTATTTTCGTACTGTTGCCGGGTGCTTCTTGAGCGTGGGATTAAAGTGGGGCGGAAAGTACGGGGCTCCACTTCCCTCTGTTGGCTCCCGAGCATTACACTGCACGCAGAGAGCTGCGCCCGCTGAGGCAAGGACCCTGATTTTTGCCCGGAGCCGTATCCCTGCGGTGCCAGCGGGTCATTGCCCACCACTCGCCTGCAGCGAGGAAAGGAAAGAACACGCTCCCGGTGGCGGTGGGGCACACTCAGTCTCCGTGACGGGCTCCGCTCCTTATCTCTGAGAGGCTGGGAGCCGCGGCGCTCCGTTTAAGCCCTTTTACTACCCACGCCCCGAATATTTCCATTACACACGGTCTGTGCTCCTCAGCTGATATGTGAAACTCGCTGCCTTATCGCTGTCGGTCGATTGATATTTTCTGTGCACAAGCCCAAGGCATTAAATCAATGTCTCCGCTTCGAAGTGGCATATTCTCTATAGAGCGGTTTGTGGGAGACAAGCGAGGTCTTGCCGAGGACGGGCTCCATCCTGCCGCGGTGTCTCACCGAGCGGCTCCTGGCAGCAGAACTGGCGCTTTGAATAGCATCCACCTGCCCGTACCCGGGGCCGCGCTGCCAGGACTGTGGGGACGAGCCGGGCGGAGGGCTGAACCGGGGCCCCCGCTCCCGTATGCCCCCCCGTAGCAAAGCAGAAAGGCTTTAAAATATTTTCTCTCTCTTTTCGCTGAGTAACAGCGTTGGAGTAATAAGGTTGGCTCGGGAGACTTCTGGGACGCTTGCTCGTTTTTTTTTTTTTCTCCCTCCCTCCACCCAAATATAGTTTGTCGCCGCTGTCCCTAACCCATCAGGAGGCAATTATGCGATAATTACGAGAATGACACAGAGCTTTCATCGGGCCGCCTGGTCCGAGGGGGCTGAGCGCAGGGAGCATCTCCCTCAGTGGGCTCCGTGCCTTCTTCCCACCACGGGAATTTTAACAACAAAAAATATATATATGCATATATATATATGACACCACCCGAGGCACGCACACCCCCTGCCCAGCGCGTGTGCGCGCTCTGCAGAAGGAGCCCGAAAATCCACACGCACCGGCGCAAGCTGCGCGCCCCGCAAAGCCTCGCGCTCCCGTGTCCCGCACTGATCCCCGCGCGGGCGCATCCGCTCCCACGGCCACGTCCGCCCGCACCGCGCGTGGCTTCGCTCTCCGGCGCCCGCCGCAGAAATTTTGGAAGGAAACGGTGGCAGTCGTTCATTGTTAACATTTGATTTATTTAAAGTCCTTAACTGCAAATGATCAAAAACCATACTTCACGCGTTAAATTCTCAGTTATCGTTTTAAATCAAAATATTTTTTCAATTACAATCACATTTATAAAATTAACAAAAATTCTTAAATTCACGTGTAATTCTTTTTACTGTCATTTAAAGCAATTTCCAGCTGTAAAGAAAGAAAAAAAAATATAAACCATGCAATAAATTAAGGACATTGAGACAGCGAACAGGAATAATAATAAAACCCGTCTGGCTATGCTAACACCGTGTAAAACTGTGGAAAGTGCATTAACACTGGATGAAACAAGCTAATGACGGCGATAATTAAACGGCCACAAAAATGATGGGTGTGTAATGTATTGAACGAGGTGGGAAAGGGGAGAGGAAGGGCTCTCCTCTGTTCCTGGCGCTGGTGTGAGGGTCAGCGCCTCCCGGGAAGGGGATAACCTTGTTTTCAGTCCAAAGCTCCGCTGGTACGCGACGAAGAGACGTTAAATTAAATAAGCATGTCATCCACACGTCGGCGAGAGTGCCTGAGGAACGAGAACCTTCAGTAACAGATGGGAAGGAAAAAAATCCAACTGGCTGTGACCTCTTGTAACGTTATATTACATCCCAAGACAGGTAACACTTGGAAAAAAAATGGGGGGGGAGAGGGGGAATCTGTCCCGTCCCCGGGCTGCAGCTGGGCCGGGTGCGGGGTGCGGCTGTCCGAGCCGGAGGTTTGTTTTGCAAGTATCAAAAGGATGATCCGAGAGAGCAAACAGTCCTCTTGTTGCTTAGAGATTCTCTTAGTGTGTTGCTACTTCACAGCAGTATTGTCCTTCAAAGCCTTTTTAATTAAAAAAAAAAAAAAAAAAAAAAAAAGCCTTAAACCTCTACTCGCTTCTTCATCTCCGTATTGGTAAAGTATTGCCACATACCTGTAAACTTACATGAGATTATAGAGCGGGGCGGGGGGCGGAAAGCACAACGAGTAGTTTACAAGCTCACCCATTTTTCTCCTTTTCAATGACACCCTATGGGGTGCGGGGGATATGTACAGCGGGGGGGCTGCGGGACAGGGATAGCGCACGGCCATCGGGAAGTAACAGTCCTGTGCACGGCGTGCGCCCCAAGACAGCGAGCTACGAGGTGTTGAGCACGGGTCTGGAGTACACCCCCTGGTAGTAGGAGGGCTCCAGCGCCGAGGGCTCGATGCTGCCGCGGGCCGCCATGGAGCCGCTGCCCAGGGGCAGCCCGCTGGGGATGGCAGCCCCGTACGAGGAGTACTGCAGCGCCTGCTCGTAGGCTTTGAAGTCCAGCTTGTGCTGCTGCTCCGAGGAGGACATGAGGTTGTTGATGGAGAACGGGTGGTTGAAGGAGTAGTGGGGGTCCCCTTTGAGGTGCAGCTGGGGTTCGTGGGCCAGGGAGTGCGGGGGGTGCGGGACGGAGGCCAGGGCGGGCACGGAGCCGAGCGAGGAGGCGGCGGCCGGGGCCGAGGGCTTCAGCTCGGCGTTCGGGCCGCTGTGGTCCATGGGCTGGGGGCTGGCGTCCGGGTTGGGGCCGGGCAGGGGGGCGGCGGCGTCGGGCGGCGCCGTTTTGCCGTGGGCGCGGGGCAGGGGAGAGCCGGAGCCCGAGGCGGACGTCTGGTCCTTGCGGCCCTCCGACGGGGCCTTGCCGCCCGCCGGCTTCTCGCACTTGAAGCGCTTCTGGCGGCGGAGGTAGCAGCCGTTCTCGAACATGTTGCCGGAGTCAGGGTGCAGGGTCCAGTAGGAGCCCTTGCCGGGCTTATCGGGGGAGCGGGCCACCTTGACGAAGCAGTCGTTGAAGGAGAGCGAGTGGCGGATGCTGTTCTGCCAGCGCTGCTGGTTCTGCCGGTAGTAGGGGAAGAGGTCCATGATCCACTGGTAGATCTCGCTCAGCGTCAGCATCTTGCTGGGCGCCTGCTGGATGGCCATGGTGATGAGCGAGATGTACGAGTAGGGCGGCTTGGCGTGCGGGTAGCTCCGCTTGAAGCTCTTGGCGTCCCGCGTGCGGCCGAGGTTGGACTGCGAGTAGGCCATGGGGCTGACGCAGGGGTTCATGCCGCCGTAGGGGCCCAGCCCGTTCATGGCGGCCGGCTGCCCCGACATGGCGCCCAGCCCGCCGGGGCTCAGCGCCGCGCCCATGGCCGCCACGCCGGCCGCCATCCCGTTCACTGAGCCCGCAGAGCCCGTCGGCATGGCGGCCACCGCGCCGGGGCTCAGCCCGGCTCCCAGCCCCGTGTTGGCGTAGGACATGTTGAAGGAGCCGGAGGTCATGTTGCCGCTGGTCGTCATGGTGTTCATACTCATGTAGGTGTTCATGGTGTTCATGGAGCCCAGCCCCGAGTTCATGTTGCTCACGGGCACCGAGGAATAGGCCTAGGGCAGCGAGACGAAAGAGGGTTAGCATGGAGCCCGGCCCCGCGGAGCCTCCGAACCCGCCCAGGACGGCCGCCGAGAGCCTGAATCCTCATGACGGGAAGAGGGAGAGGCCGCTCGGTGCCGCCGAACCCAGCCCCGGCACCGCGGGACCCCAGCTCGGCCCCCCGACTGCGGCGGGGCTCTGCGGGCTCCGTGTCCTGTGTTTGAATCCGTCCGATTACTGCAATCTAAGGGCGCACGCCGGTGTGCTAGGGAAAACTTTCCCGGAATAATTGCATGCACCTCTCCCTCCGCGCTGATTAATATTTATGTTACTACACTACATGGATAGTGTCTTGTCACAAGTAAAAATAAAAATATTAGAAAAGAAATCAGCAGCTCCCGACTGCACATCGTACCTGTGGAAAGCTGCCCCTGTTCGCATTTCCCAGGGAGTCGGGCTTAAAGTTCAAACGCACCGGCCCAGCCTTCCCGAAGCACGCCGAGCCCCGGCTCCCGCTGCACGGGATTCTCCGTAGCCTCCAACGTGGGGTATTGCAGCCCCATCCCTCAGCACCTCTCTCACAAAATGCAGAACCTGGAGCCCCAAAATGTGCGTTCCAGGTCCGCATCTGATTTCACCGGAGGGAGAAGGACTCCGCGGAACGCGTTCCCGTTCACCTCGAACAAAGGCAACGCGTCCGAGGAGAGGTTGTTCGGCGTGGGTTAAGCGCACCGTAACATTCCCCATTATTCCCTACAAATTCCGAGAGCTTCTCAATGCGGTGTGAATTTGGAGGATCTAGGTAACTTTTGGAGTGGGCTCAATGCGGCGGGGCCCGCACCTCACACCCAAGCAGCGATTCCAGTTGAATACCACAGGAGGAGAAAAGAGCGGGGCTAAAAAACAGCAAAAGGGCAGGTCGCGTAACTTTAGGTGTGCGGACAACGAGCGTGGCGAGGAAAAAGGAGCGCGCTACTGACTGCCCACGGGGATGCTCCCCTGTGCTCTGAGCTCTCCCCGCTGAGCGGGTGGCAGCGAGGTGCTAACGGGGTGGCCGTGGGGTGACACAGCGCTGCGCGGCCCAGCGGGCGCGGGGACGGCGCCGTGTCCGGGTGCGCTGATGCAATGCCGGTGTACACCTCGCGGCTCCCACACTTCCTTAAAGCGGCTGGCTCCTGCCCGGGCACCGCTCACGGTTCTTCCCCGGCGGTGCCCCGCTGCCTTCCCCCGCGGACTCCCGCGGAGGCCAGGCTATACCGGGGCCCGGCTCACTGCGCTCCCCGGCCCTCTCCTAACGGCGTTCGGGCCGCTCCTCTCGCACCACGCTGGAGCACAGGCGGGGCCCGGAAGCGGCTGCCGGGTGCCGCGGGTCGGCTGCGGGCGCCCGGGCCGGGCCGGGCCCCCTCCGGGTTCCCCGTCCGCTCTCCGCAGCGCCGCCCGCCGGCACCTGGGCGGCAGCGCCCGCCGCGGGAGGGCTGTCTCTCAAAATCCGAACAAACGGCGATTTATTATTTTTTAGTTCCTTTCTTTTCTCTCGGCTCTAACAGGTGAGGCCCCGGCGGCAGCCAGTAGCGTGGGGCCCCAGGGGGGGGGACGCGAGGAGTGCGCTGCCCTCGGCCCGGCGCGCCCTGCGCCCGTGCCATATGCCGGGGGGAGCGGGGCGGCAACGCGGCGGTCCCCTGCTCCGAGCCAGGAGTTCTCTGGGGTGAGCTCAGCGCTGTCCCCGGCCCCCCCGGTTCTCCTGCGGGCGGTGCGAAGCTCCTCGGGGCGGCTTGGCCGAGGAGAGGCACCATGGCTCTGGCGGGGGCCGCAGCGCGAAGCGATCCCGTCGCTCGCTGCCCCCCTCTGCACCCCGGCCCTCCCCCGGCCCCCCTTCTCCCTCGCGGAGGGGCAGCGGACCCGGGGCTGCTCACCTCCTGCGTGTCGGTGTAGTAGCTGTTCCAGTCGCTGGTCTCATGCCCTTCCATTTTCACAGTCCCTAACATTATGGAACCAACCTGCCCGGTGTAACCATCCAGCCCTCTTGCAAGCGAGCGACGGGAGGCAGGAAAAGAGTCTGAGAGGCCGACCTAGCAGGAAGCCAGCTCCCAGGAGGGGCGGGAGTGCAGAAATCTCCTCTATAACGAAGTCAAAAAGGAGGCAGGGAGCGGTGCGGGGCGAGACAGTCGAGAAAGTGAGGAAGTGCCGGCTGGGATGTGAGTGGAGTTGAGCTGATGTGGATCTTACGTCGCACAAAGTACCCTCCTCCTCCTCTCCCCATTTGTCCGCCGCACAAAGGCGTTCGCACCTACAAAGCCGGAGATGCACCTGCCAGCGAGGCAGCTCCCCTCGCCTGCGGCTCCCCTCGGGGAGGCACTTTATTTGCAAAGCGGCGTAATTGGTTTAAGCTTGCGGGGAAAGAAGGAGAGACGGAGGTGGGAGAGGGGAGGGAGGAAGTCCCCCCTCGCAGACGGACAGGACGAGCGCTAGGAGGGCTCACTGGAAATGAAATGAGGTAGATAAGGGAAGGGCAGCCCCCTCTGTTTGAACAGAATGCTAAAGGCCATCCAGCCCTAAAACCCCTAGATTAGGGGCCATATTTACTGAAGTCCAGTAGATGCTCCTCTAACCAAATGGCCGGGGCGTGCTGCGAAGTCCTCGCACGCTCCCCCTGCCCCTCCCGTCGAGGCACCGCGGCTCGATCTGGATTCCCGGGCCCTCAGCCCCGCGGAGCCCTGCACCCGGGGCTGTGACGGTGATGGTGGTGGTGGTGATGATGATACCTCTTTCTTGGTGTCTTACTTTTAGAAACCGTGTGAGTCACCGCGCTGAACTGTAACACTCCAGACACCCAATAAATGCGGACAGAGACTTGAATGCGGATCCACAGAGGTCAGCCTCCACCTGACAAACACCAGGTGAGTCACTGGAACCATTTTCTTTCTTTCCTGGGGAAAAGCCTTCAGGCCAGAAGTCTGTTTGGGAGCCTTGGGGAGCCTTCTCTGGGGCCGGGCACCCAGGAAGCACCGCTGCCTTCTTCCCAGCTTCTTTCATGGAAGAAAGAGAATGCACATGGGCTAGAAGGGAGAAAAGGGGCAACAGAGATAAAACAAATGGACATTGGACAAAGCTCTTTAAAGGATGGATGGGGGGACCCTCAGTCCTTACAGACGGATCTAACATGATCCCATTCTGTCCTTGCCCTGCCCGGCTCTTCAAGCTTATGCCAAGACCACCGACAGTTCCTGGGTTTCTCGCCTTGAGCTTTTTCGTTCCCTGCGACATTTATCATCTGATAGAGAAAAAAAAGAGTAAACAAACCCAGAAACAAAAATAACACACACACACACACACACACCAACAAAGCAAAGCAGAAAAGCCCAAACTCAAGTAGTCGTTAGTGGAATGGCAATTTGAAGGGAAAATAAAGGTTTTTCAAATGGGATTTTGAAAAACTTTGGCGTAGCATACGACACAAACTACAATGCCTAGCTGGATCTGAATTTCTTCCTGCCGTGTTTATCGCCCAGCGAGATCCCGCTGCTTCCACACCGCTGTGTCCTCCAGGGGTCTGCGAGGACGTCACCGCCACAAACAAATTTTTTTAAAAAGAAGTTTCTCATACGGAGGCCCGGGACCAAAATTCCAAGTTATAGGTTATCACCGCTTCGAGGACAGTGTTTTAACTTGTCCTCTAAGTGAGTTTTCTGCTCTCTCTTTGTTCTTTCCCTCCTCCCCCTCCCCCTCCTTTTTTTTTTTTTTTTTTAAATCTGGGAACAGAATTAAGTCAAATCCCTGAAACAAACACAAACTTGGAATCATCCAGCGAGAAAAAGGGATGAAAATGTGTCTTTAAGGAAATAAAACTAAAAAGATAAAAGCATTGAGTTAAACTCCTCCTCTCTCAAGTGGTCAGACTACACACATGGAAATTGGAACAAAACCCGGAGGAAAATCTAACAGATACTCAAATTGCGGTCTTTGTGTATGCACCCTCCCTCTTTCCCTAGTGGAAACAGTCTGAACGCAGAGCCCCTTCGGTACCGGCTCCGTTAAAAGCCTCCCAAAGGGAGGGAGGTCTCCGGCGAGGTGACCTCGGGGCGGTGCTGCCGCTTCCCAGCGCGGCCCCGCGGGAGCAACGCCCGGCGGGACGCGGGCAGCCCGCGCAGGGCTCGCCGTGTGCCGGGAGGGGAGCAGGCACGGACCCCATGGGCGGCACGTAGCTCGGCGCTGGGGCACACGCTGAGTCTCGCTGACAGTGCAGCGCTGGGCCGTGCCGTGCTGTGCCGTGCGCGGAGGCCGGGGTTGTGCAAAGCCGCAGCGCCTCCTGTTGTCCGGCCGCGGCTGCCTGCTCCTCACGTTGCCCCCGAAGGTGAGACGCAAGCAGGAGGTCTGTTATCTTCTTAAAGCTCGTTGCACAGATAGTTCAGCGCGCCTCAGGCGCTGTGAGCCGCTCCTGGAAATCCTCCCCAGCCCCGGCGGCCGTGAGCCTCCCGTGTGCGGAGCTGCGGAGCGCGGCGGTGCGCGGCGGTGCGGTGCTTCCCGTCGGGCCGGGGCTCAGCGCGGCGCGGGATGAGCGGAGAATCCGAAGCGACGGAGCCGTGTCCTTCCGCAGCCCCCGAGGGGAGGGGAGGGCAGGGCTCTGCGGGTATGGAGGATATAGAAAGACTTTTGCCATTCCAGCCATTAGAACGGGAACCCCGGCCCCAAAGCCTTTCCCCAAATCTCGTTAGAGCGGTGCCGATTTCCCCGTTTCTCATCAAGCTGTACCTGCTATATTTTTTTTCGCCCGTGGGATGGGACCAGGGCTTACACCGCGCGGGGACTCCGCACTAACCGGGAGCCCTGGCCCCGTGCTGCCTGGGCACTGACCCACGCGTGGGATGGGCGATGGAATAGGCGAGAGCGTTCGTTTTGACTTCGAGGGGCGAATGGGGCAGCACTACTTCAATCCACTCCTGCCTAAGAGCCCCTTTTCTTCTGGAAGAGGCAGCTCTTCAGTTCAACTTGTAGGGTCTTTGATTTTCTCCAGTGGACAGGAACCTCTCGGCAGCGTCTGTGCGGGGCAGGTCTCAACCTCGGGAAGGAGCCGCGAGGCTGACCCAGTATCAGAATGCCTTCCCTGCTCTTCGCCGTCCGGCTGCCTTTCCATTTCCCCGGCTCTGCCTCCTGCCCACCCATCCCTCCCAGCGGTGGGAAACT
Source organism: Numida meleagris (assembly GCF_002078875.1). NCBI lineage: Eukaryota > Metazoa > Chordata > Aves > Galliformes > Numididae > Numida > Numida meleagris. Next base: position 38,253,791 of record NC_034414.1, read on the forward strand.
CCCGTTCCACCCGTTTCCGTCCTGGAATCCCCCCCGCATAAAAGCGAACACAAGGAACCGCGTGGGAGCCGTGCCGGTGCCCGCAGCCGGGTGGGAGCCCCGAGACGCCGTCAGATGCGGCCGGGGGCACTCCCGCACCGGAGAGACGCACTGTGCAGCCCCTGCCGGGCTCTGCCTTTCCTTTTTCTCCCTCCCTGCGCCGCGGGGCCGCACGCCGGCCCCAGTCCCGCCGGTGCCGGGGCCGCCCGGGGTCTCATGCACGGAGCACGTAGCGCTGCATGAGGCCCCGAGGACGTTGCAGCAGCGACTTGACGTTGCCGGATTTTATTTTACTTTATTGATCTTTGTTATCTATTATTTTATTACTCTCTTTCACTTTATTTCATTGCTTTTAATTTCTCTCTTTTTAGTTTTCTTTCTATTTCCTTATAATTCATTACATTTTTTTTTTTTTTCAGGCATCATTCAGCACACAGGTAGCGACTTGATACATTCCTGACTTAGAAATAAATACGTTGCCTACCCCCGAAAACCCTCACAAATCACGGCCCAGTTAAAGGAGAAAGAAACACAAATAACGAAATGAAAAGCTACATATAAGCTACTGTCTGACGGCCACAGAAATCAGAGTAAGGAAGCCCCTGGGTTTGGTTTACTTTTTCTTTAGTGCAACAATGTAGTTCTCAAGCAGGTAGATCTCCCCTCGGTAGATTCAGTCACTATGTTTTTACTAATAGGGCTGGCTGTGGAATTGCAGAACTTGAGCTAGCAGGATGCCTACCCTGCTGTGTGTGATTGGCAAAGTCTGTTTTATTCTGCATAAAAATAAATGCATTTGATGCTTCTCACTTGATTCAAGAGCAGCCATACAGTATGCATTTCGATCAATGGGTGTGTTATTTATATTTCCTGAAACATGAGTGGCAATGCTTCTGATGTTTATTTCAGTCACTGTGCCAATTCTGATGCAGTCTCTCTCTCTTTTTGAAAGTTTTCTTTGCAGTTTTTTTTTTTTTTAATAAACTGTGTTTTGTTTTGAAGTAACTGCAGTAATACAGCATGGAAGAAACATTATCAGAGGAGATGGGACTACACACAGATTATCAAATATCCTTCAGTGGCACCTACTTTGTAGAGTCTCACCCAGATACAAAAATTATATTTTAGAACATACACAGACTCCTGCAACACACATATAAGGAAGAAAGAAACCAAAGACTGCATAGTTAATCTACATAAGCCAGTATCAGAAACAAACCTTGGGAGGAGACACACTGTTTGTATAAATCCTAGAGCTGAGAGAGTGACTTCAGGGACCACTGTCTGTCCATCTTTTCCAATATTATCTGCTGATTGAAGAAAAAGTATTTTCACTCCCCATGAATCCTCAAAACCTGCAGTGAGTTCTCTGGGAGAACATCTGTTTCCCTGATGTAAGCCAAATATTGCTGTACTGGTCAATTAATGCAGAGCTGATCAGCTCCTTGGGATATTCATGTCAACAGAAACACACCAGTTGTTCTGTGAACTGACCTTCCTATGTAGAAGATTGAACTGGCAACTTGGATTTAACGCCATGTTTTTAATTTTTCCCCCCATTTTCCTTACCTAATAAATAAATAAAATTTTTTCCTCCTTCTCTGTCTCTACAGCAGTTTTACAGAAAAGTATGATAGAGACCAGTATTCACTATAAATAGCAGCCTTGACTGGCTTCAGCTCTGAAGAATCAAATGTATAAAATCAAGGCTGGCTTACTTAAAGTCCTCCCCAGGGAGCAGTTCTGCAGTGTTACTCAGCTTGCACTTCCTAGAACACAAATTAATTCCATCTGTATTAACTGCACATTTCTTGAGCTGTATTAACAAGGACACCCAGAAACTGTGGGATGTGTGGCAGTGTGTGACATACAGTCACACATACATACAGAAATACTTTGGCCATTTACTCTATCGTGGGACATGCATGATATCTGCCCTGGAAAAGGATGCCCAGAGGCCCTACATAACAATGACCCATAGTGGTACATTGTACATTGAAAGTGAGACTGCGAGTAACAACTGGAAACAGCCTGAAATCATAAGCAAGACTTGTAAAAGAGGACAGTCAACTCGCATCTATGGGAAAGCAGAGGGCAATCTGGATTCAGAAGCATTTTGGGACTCCTCAGGGGCAGCAGTTGCTCAGCAGTTTGGAGAGTGGCTGGCTCTCACAGTAGCTGGTCTGAGCTTTGGCTGCTGCTTCAGGTGTTTCAGGGGTGAATCTCCCTGCTGAGCAGATTTAAAGGAATGGCAACAGGAAGGTCACTTTGCTCACCACATGCGTTCTCTTCTGCCTCCACTCGGGCTCTGTTCTCTGTGCAACTACTGGTGAGACAAGGAGAGCCAGGTTGGGCAGATGCAATTCATTCCTCCTCCACCCTTCCCCAGGCAACAAGGCAGGTGTCTGAATACTCCTGAAATTCATGTGGTTTCAGGGCTCCTACTTTTTGGGTGGTGACTTAAGGTGGGATGCTTGGGAGGGAATCCAGCACTGCTTTCCTTCATTTCCTCCAAAGAGAAATTTAGTCTTTCAGCCCAACAGTTTCATTGCTAGAACAGGTGGCATTCCTATTACCTGTTGAATGTACAATCCTTTGCCCTTTTTCAGGTTTGAGACCAAGGAATATTCCACTCATTACTCACTCTGTGTTCTTTTTTAACCTTACTCTTAGATACAACTGAAACTTCAGCCTCTGTAGGTCTCCCTTCTTACCTCTTGCAGGACATGTCCTTTTGCTGAAGAAAGTGAGCAGATGTGAAGATTTTTCTTGTGATTTAATGGGATTTCCATGTTCCCCAATGCTCACACTCCAGCTGTGAAACCTATGAGATCTACAAACACACAGACACGTGTCTTTCTATATATCCACAGTCAAGCTGTTGTCCTAAGAGAAAAGAGGAGTTGGACAGGAAGAGGGGACGGGAAAATGTGCTGTTTTCTAGTATTAACTGAAAGACAGTGGGAACAGAGATAATATGATCAAATTTAAAAAAAGAAGCAAGTAAAGGGCTGAACCCAACAAAGACTTTGGCAGGTGTTTTGCTGTAATTTCTCTGTTTATTGCTTACAGCCTTTTTTAAAGCCAGGATTGCCTCTGACCTTGTGCCTATAATAAAGGCTGTGTGTGATGGGCTGCTAGAAGTAACTCATGTAATTTCTTTTGGGCTCTATAATAACATGGCACATAACTGAAAATATTACAGTATCATCATACCAAAAAATAAACCTAGGATTCACAATCACTCAAGATTACCTGATTTTATCATTTCAAATATAGTTGAAAATGAAAAGCCTCCATCTTGTTTCCACCTTCTTATTGCATTTTATTTTGAATTATAAGGGAAACGGCATTATTTAAATAAAGCCTTTCAATTGTGTGGGGGGAAGCAAATCTCAAAATCACAGGAGGAAGAACAATTTTAACTACTTCTGCTGGCACAGTACCAGCAAGTACAGATATCACACAATCACAATGGAGATTAGTAGAGGCTGGGTGTGCATATTTGTAATGCGTCAAAGAGAGGATATGGTGATTAGAAGCATGACAATGCTTTCAACACTTGCAGAGGGATTGAGTGTATGATTTATAATACTAATTCTGCAAAACCTTTCTTTGCTTGTGCTTACTGCACAAGGGATTCTGTATGGATTGATCACTGAAAAAAAAAGGTGTTTTCTTCAGCTCAGCTGGATCAAACTCTTGCGACTAATCAAAAGCCTTTTCAGTATTGACACTGTCTGATCTAAGAGATTATTTGCCACCTACCTGTTTACTCCATTGTTCTGCTGCAGATTACTGTTCCCACAGCGTAACTGTCAGAAAAGTTTGTTCTATGTCCACAGTGGCCATACTTCATCAATCGGCATTTTAGCTTATAATTATTTGATTTTCTCTGAGTATTTATGGCAATTTTATACATATACGTGGCAGAAACATTAAAACAAAGATGCTGATGCCCTTAAAGAGCAAGCAGTAACCCATAGTCTGAGGATACATACCTTTGATTTACCACTTACTGTAAATCAGAAACACAGACTCAGTTATGGATCAGCCACCGGTTCTACTAGAGAACTTTGGAAAGTCATTCAAATTCTGCATGTTCTAGTTCCTGCTCTCTGAAATGGTATACTGGACACTGATAAATAGCCTTGAGTGAGTGTTAGTCCCATTTTGAGGCAGGGCAGTTCTTTGGCTGTACCAAAGGGAGATCGAAGCACTCAGCATGGCTGCTGGGGATTTATACTTTTTCAGGTGAAAAGGTTTTCACAGCCAGCTGCAGCAGGATGCTAAGGTGAGGCTCAGCCTCTAGTGGCTATCTGTGTGTAAGCCACAGAACTAACAACGTAGCTCTGCCCTTACTTACCCTTCCTTTAAGTGATTGCTGTTTAGCTTTACAGAGACTCTTTCTGGCATTGCTGGGCAACACATACCAGGCTGTGCATATTTCATGTGCTCTCTGCTGTCCTGATTCACAACTGCCTAGGTCAAGATGGCTTCGAGAAAGCACAATGCTTACTCCTGACTGCACGCTTGCGTCCTTCCAAAGTCTGGGGGACTATGTTATCAATATCTTGTTCCAGCATGAACTTGTGTCATGGCAAATGTGTGCACCAGGGTGTGGACTCAGACAATTTATGAGAAAATAAGCTGCACTTTCTGACTTTTTTTGCAATCAACAGAAACATTTTTTTAATAACTGCTTTTCTTCCTAGAAAAAAAAAAAACAAAAACCAAACAAACAAAAAAACCCCTTCCCTGTAACATTTATGGACAAATAGCCTAGATGATAAAATTTATGTGATATTAGAAAGCTTAGTGATCTGGCGAGGCCTAATTAAAAGAAATAATAATGTGTACCAAGGGAATAAAATTGCACAAGGTTTTCCAAAGCTAGATCCTTTTGCCCAGTATAAGGATTCATCTGCTGATTAAATTTTGGACTTTGCATGCTACATAGATGAGGCTTAACCTGTTTAAATAAATACTTCATGTTAATAAAAAAAAGAACCTGCTGGCCTCAAGCAGCACTGTGATTATGAAAGGAGGGGCATATACTAATAATACCTGGGGAAATAGGAGAAAGATTTCCATGTGTTCCTGTGTATCGGAGCCCGCTGTCATCTCCAGAGCTCAAGCTGAGGATCTAGAGGACATACTTACCTCTGGGTTGAATGCTAAGCAATGTGTGGTGCGTAGTAGGTGAAATACATCACACTTTGGAGTTAACTTGTCATCAGCCACCCTTGGGTGCTAACTCAATTTGCTACAAAACTGAGAACCTCAATGCTGTAGAACAGGAAACATTTTTGAACTACTGCTTGAACCTTTCATTCAACTTAACTGCATTCTCCAGGAGCCAGTCCGTGCTTTACTACAAGCAGAGGTGACGAACAACAGACACAGTAAGATATCACAGCATACTCGTTTTCCTGCAGGACATGACCATTTTACCACAACTGTTAACCTAAAGAAGAAATCCATGCCTAAGGATTTTTTCTCCTTCCTAACATTTCTTTTGATGCAAATACTTCTTGCCATTCAGCAGCTCCTTACCGGAACTTCCTGTTGCAAATACCTCTTCACATGCAGGGCTTTTCCTTCCATGTCCCACTGTGAATCCTGCAGAGAGGAGCTGCTTTCAGTAAACGGAATTGCTGGGGCTTCACTGGCTGGGTAACTAGCTTGGAATCGATCTTCTCTCTTGACTCAGAACTACTCTAAACTGCTGATAGTATTAATCTTTGATGAGGGAATTAAACACTTCCATTTCTGTTTAGAACTGCTCCAATGGCTTGGACAGGCAGTGGGAATCCTTCCACACAAAACAACTGCTTCCTATTCCACCTACTACTCCTCCAGCTATTCTGGTAATGCTGCGAGAGAGCAGAAGCCAAGTAATACCAAATACATAGTATTCCTAGGGTGTGTTACAGGGCTTTCATCAGTTATCTACCTATACAAAAAAGAAAACCTACTTTTAATTTGGTTTTAATGTGACTGGCTAATGAGTTTTTAATCTTTAACAGATCCTTAGTTACCTCAGGAAGCCAAAATTGGGTCACCAAACCTGGTGCTATTAGCATTGTCTGCAGGAAGTGCAGGAAGCCCCTTGGGCTCCAGGAATGCAATTAAGTTGGAAAAAAGCTGCAAAGCTGCAGCTGAAAGCCACAAAGAGGGGAGAGGACAATGGAAGACACTTTTCCATTAAATCAGTGGAGGCTTTTAATCAGTTGTGTGGCTTATTTCAATCAAATCTGCGCCAATATTTGTGACATCCCCTTGTTACCACAGAGATGTTTGGTGATCCAAACTGAAGAACAGATTTTACTTTTACTGACCATAAAAGACACGCACTGGTTGCAGATGTAATTTTGAGAAGTGTTACAGCCTAGGGACTCCTGGAAAGCAGTCAGTGCTTTGAGGTGGTCGTCAAAGGTCCTCTCCAAGCCACGACATCCCATGGCTCACTGAAACACATTTTCCCCTTTGTGGCTGTGAGCTGCTTCAGGACCCCTGTGAGAACGTTAATGGCCTGCACTTTTCACACGTTCCTTTAATTTGTGTTGGTTTTTTTTTTTTGTTTGTTTGTTTTTAATTGAATGAGAACCTAATGAGGTTTAACAAGGCCAAGTGCAGGGTGCTGCACTTGGGTCGGGGCAATCCCAGGTATTTATACAACCTGGGGGAAGAGGTACTTGAAAGCAGCCCTGCGGAAAGGGACTTGGGGGTCCTGGTGGACGAGAGGCTGGACATGAGCCAGCAGTGTGCGCTGGCAGTCCAGAGGGCCAACTATGTTCTGGGCTGCATTAAAAGAGGAGTGGTCAGCAGGGAGAGGGAGGTGGTGGTCCCCCTCTACTCGGCTCTTGTGAGGCCCCATCTGGAGTACTGTGTCCAGGCCTGGGGCCCCCAGCACAAGAAGGACGTGGAGCTGTTGGAACGAGTGCAGAGGAGGGCGACCAAGATGATCAGAGGGCTGGAGCACCTCTCCTATGAGGAAAGGTTGAGGGAACTAGGCTTGTTCAGTTTGGAGAAGAGAAGGCTCCATGGAGACCTCATTGTGGCCTTCCAATACTTGAAGGGAGCGTATAAACAGGAGGGGGATAGATTGTTTGTGAGGGTGGATAGCGATAGGACAAGGGGGAATGGTTTTAAGCTGAGACAGGGGAGATTTAGGTTAGATATTAGGAGGAAGTTTTTCACACAGAGGGTGGTGACGCACTGGAACAGGTTGCCCAGGGAGGTTGTGGACGCCCCGTCCCTGGAGGCATTCAAGGCCAGACTGGACGTGGCTCTGGGCGGCCTGGTCTAGTGGTTGGCGACCCTGCACTTGGCAGGGGGGTTGAGACTCGATGATCTTTGAGGTCCTTTTCAACCCAAGCCATTCTATGATTCTATGATTCTATGATTTTTCTTCTCAGAGGACTGTTTCAGAATTCCAGACACCTTAGCGCTGCGTGAGATCTGCACGGAGCCTGTCCTGCTAATAACTGACAAAGCTATTGGTGGTGGTAAACCAGGCGCTCGCATCTGGGTTTGTCTTTTGTGCCCAAGCTGAGCCTCTGACACGACGACTGCATCTGCGTCTGCTCGGCACAAGCAGGTGTCCTCCCCTCCGGCAGGGGGCGCTGGCCCTCCGCTGCCCTTCTTGCCTCCCGGTTGCTTGGTTACGGAGCGCGTCCTTCCGTGCGACGGGAGCGGGGTGGCCCTGTCTGCGGCGCTGGGCGTGGAGAGGCGAGCGGCGGGGTTTAAGGGGCGCGGGGAGTGTGCTGTGTCTGCTGGATGTGTTTATGGTGTCGCGGCTGCTGGTGTGTCCTCGTAGGAGGTACTTTTCTGAAGGGGTAGAAGGTCCTTTTCCTGCTGTGGGGGAGAAGTGTGGCTGGCAGGGCCCTGAGGTCACTTGTTTTTGTAGGTGGAAAGCCTTTGTAGTTACTTTAGTAAGTTCTGAGCTTCAGCTTGCCTCATTGCTTCCTCTGCTGGGAGTTTCTGTGCGACTTCTGGTTTGTGCTCCCAAAGATAGCAACTGTTCTGTTTTTTTCCCTTGATAAAATGGTAATAACTATCACTGGTGCTTAGTTATACGCATCTGTGGTGGTCTTGATGAAATCTATGGGGACCTCAGCAAAATGAAGTCCTCTTAATAAGACTAGGTTCTGCATTGGTAATATAAAGTATAAAAGCTAATTTCTGTTTGAGTTTACAGGCTGTGTACTGCAGGAGAGAATTGCTGGAAAACATGAGCTCTTTGCACTGAGTTGTGTGGAAGAGCTGGCTGTGGTTACAAGATGCCAGGTTGTATGCCGGGAATTTCAGTGGGATGGTCTGAAGATCAAATGAGCAATAGTTACTGCTCCTAGAAATGTGAGCATATGGAAGATTTAACACGGATCAATTGCACTGTTTGAGAATATTATCCTCTCCAGAGGTCAAAGAGTCCACATTAGCCTGTCACAAATATAAATAAAGTATTCCTAATTAATTCATTAGATGTTCTGAAAATAAGGATATCTTCTGAAGTAAGAAAAATGAAAAAACAAACTCGTGATTTCAGGGTAATGAACCCCACAAATACAGCTCTGGGAGAAGAGAGTGATGACAAAAATCGAAGTTGCTCTGAAAAAGTTAGCAGTGAAAATACCACTCATAGTCATAAAAGTTACAGTATAAAACTGCCAGTAATAGCATCATTTGCAGGTACTGCTAAAAAAATTCCACCTCAAGAGCCAAGATATTGCAGATCTAATTTTCACACCAGTGACTCACTGGTCTTGTTAGAAAAGACAAAAGCTGTTAGTAAAGTAAAGGATAGAGTGCGTATGCTACAGACGAATCCCTGCAACTTAAGAAGTGGTAAAACTGAAAAAAGAGGTACTGTGATTAAAGATAGTGATCAGTTTAGCTCTACAGATTTAGATGGAAATGAAAACATTCCCAGGAAGGAAAAATTAACCAGGGAAAGCTGTAACAAGAGAAGCAAAGAGATTTCAAAACTAAAGCAGCAAGATTTACGTGTTGAATTGGGACGAGTGCTGAGAAAAGGAAGCAAGCAGCCAAGTGTGAGGTCTACTCGGGAACAGTTGGAAGAGGTAAGAGATGCGACTAGACTAGACACTTCAAAAATATGAGAACTTCCAGCAGGGCAAACCTGAAGAGCCTACTTCCACAGCAACATTGCCTGTGAAAGTGGTTGCAAGGTCTGTTGATGAAGTAATTGCTTCTCTGCAGTCTACTTCTCCTTCTTCCTCAGAACAGATGTTCAAAGAACTCCTGGAGAGTGTTCTTGGCCAGAGCTGCAACATAAAAATGGAAGTAGGTGAACCAGAACAAGAGCAATATTTTTGTCTTAGGTAAATATTACTTTTGTAGGAGTTGTATATTTTTTTCCAGCTCCTACAATGTGTTACAACACAGAAGCCAGACAAAACAGACAGACAAAAACACTAATGTATTATAGAATGTTCTTCACTGTTTCTTCTGCCAGATCTTTAATTCCCTTCAAGAATGAAAATAAGTAAATATCACAATCTATTAAAACAAACTCTTTAGCGTGAAATTTGTGTTAGTCTGTTTACAGTTTAATACAGCTTTTTCTTTACTCTCTTCCCCCATTTTTAAGATGGCATATTCCAGTCTAAGAGATGAAGAAGTGCACTAAGTGTATCTGAAGCATTGTTCCTTTCAATTTGGCATATGAAGTCTCAAGAAAACAAATTTGTTGTTGTAGTTCGGTAGATTGTATCAACTGTTCTAAGAGTCTCTTCAGTTACAATAAGAGGTACCAGTACTACATCAGTAACATCAATTTGATATCACAGAAAACTTTCCTGGATTTTCACCACAGGCTAGCATCTTCTGTTGCTGCTGATTCATTTGTTCACTAGACTAGTAACTTACTCTCAGGTGGCTCTTTGTCTTCCCTAAGCAAGAGTAATGGTTTTGTTAGAATGAACCATTTCACATGGGCTGAAGCTCATGTTGTGAAAATGGCTATTGTACTTTGTATTCATGGTAGCATTTGTTGTGAGGGGTGCTGTGGAATGGGTACACCTATATAGGATGAACTACTTTTAAGCAGGAACTGCCTTTGCAAGGAATTATGAAAGACTGATGCGTCTGTATTTTAGGAAATTATGAAAATTGTTCCTGCAGCTATTAAGATGCTACCTTTCGTTATCACAGAGTATCTCACACAGAATGTAAGTGCAGCACCTTAATGTTCCTTTAATGTGAGATTGTCATTGGTTAGATAAAAGAAAAAATATAAGACAAAAAAAATTCAGAACTGGTTTAATTTCATTATGTCCGTGAGCAGCAATAGTCTGAAACTGCATTTCTAGTAGATGTATGTCCTATGATTTGATTTACTTTTGTTCTCAGAGCTGTTTGTGTGGCTGCGGTACTCATAATGTCTTTTACTCTGTATATTTTTGGGTGTATATTTGGGGTTGAAATCAGAGAAGCCTTTCCTCAGTGCGGCAGCACTGACATGATCCCTCTTCATTGCTTTACTCTGATTTTAGGAACATAATAATTTGAGACTGTTCTCTTGTTAAGTCTGGTTGAAATTTGCCATCTGGTTACAAAAATACATCAGAGGAGACTGGGAAAAGAAGACGACTAAAGAAAATCCCAGACAGGGAAAACTGTTTCGTGTTCAACTTACAAAGAAAAAAGTCATTAGTACGGTGGTATTGTGTTACATTGCTTGTCCTGTCTTACTCATTTATGAGCGTGTTTTATGTATTATAGGTAAGATTTTCAAGGTCTGTCCTCTAGCAGGTCCTAGTGTTCTTGATTTGAAGTAAACTGATTTTTCTGTTGTTTGTATTGGGAGTTACTGCACTCTGAGCTTTGAAAATGACCTCTGGAGTATTGTGATATCTAAACATATCAATCAAATTCAAAGTAAGACAAAAGTTTAAACTTGATGATGACTTTCTGGTCCAGTTGTTTGTTGTTTAATGTTTTCCTTTAGATATGGATGTATGGAAAGTGAAGATGAATGACATTCTTACTGATTGCACTTTTTAAATCAAAGGCATTTACAGCTGGCATCTTTTGAACTGATGTGACCTTACAAATAAGATGGGGACTCTAGCAATTCTTTACTATTATTATGCATGGTTTGTTTGCTTTAGACTGAGCTTCAAGGCTTGTCTTCTCTAATGAAGTAAGGAATATATTATTTTAAATGAAATAGAAAAGAACAGAACTATTAAAATGAAAACAAGCTCTCAGAATTAAATGTAATTTTCATTCCCTAAAAAAAAAAAAAAAGTATTATCTTATTTTTCATTTTGAATTAATGGCTAGTTAGTATTGATAGCTTATGCTGTTGCTGTGGAGGCTGAGCATTTTTTTTTTTTCCCCCCAGAGTGTTAAAAAGAGCATTACCTGGAATATGCGATGCCAGCTCGGTGGGACATTAGTACTTAGCCCTGTTTCCTCGGAGGAAATCAGTTGTAAATGATGATTCCTATCACGTTTTCTGTTAAAAAGTGAAATGCTTATTATAATCAGAATATTATTTCCAATGCCTGGACTCACTTTGTTACCTTGGGGCTTGCTACCTTTGAAGTATATTGTTATCAAGTTATATGTTGGATTTAGTATCCGTAGGAGGGTGTTTATATTCATTCCAGAAATACATTTTCTTGGCGTTCAGATTTCTTAGTGATGAGCCTGCAACTCATCTTGTTTAGTTGGCTTATTGTCTTCAGTAGATCAGTTCTTTGGTATCTCAGATGAGCATGTGAAGGTGGTGTTTTATTTTTTCCCTGGAAAATTAGAATCAGATTTGAATGCTTCTATTAAAGGATGACTACACAGTGTACCATGCCATCAAAGAACAAACATAAAATATACTTTTGCTTTGGTATACATCTTTAGTTCTTCAACTACTCAACAGAAAGTGAGGCCTTGAGGAGACTTTCTCAGTAAAGTATTAGTACTCCCTCAAAAGTATAATTCTTTGTTTGCTTACAGATACAAGCAAAAATAAACAGGTATTTGTTCATCACTTTATGGCATCTTAAGTATTTGCTGTATAGGTTCTTTATATTTCAGCTGACATGAAAATTATACAACACATCATGTATTGATTTTTTTTCCCTAAAACAATAGGAGGCTTACTGAAAATATTTTTTTTAAAGTGCTGCAAGGTGTATTCTAAGTTCCATGGAGATGAACGAGACTTCAATTTATTTCATTTAGCTGTGTAAAAAGTACCTGAATCAAGATAATGAAGCTTTATATTATGAATTTACTACTGTATTATTAATTCTGTAACCACATATTATTGATTATACTCAGTAAGGTTAATCATGGCTGTATGGGAACTACTGAGTCATGGCCTGAACCACTGATTGAGCACCTGGAGAAAAGACCCAGGCAGCCCTAGGAGCACAGGTGAAGGCAATTCACCTGTGCCACCGGAAGGGGGTGGAGCCAGGCTCCACCACTCTTCAGTCTCATTTAAGGGCTGACTACCCCCAAGGAAGGATCTCTTTCTGGAGATCCCTCCTTGGCGGAAGCTTTTCCTGGCAAAGCCAGAATCTTCTGATATGGGTGAGTGATCTACTTCCCGTCCTTTGTAGCACCTTTCTATTGTGCTGGTCCTTCCACCTCATTTGTAATGCCTTTTCCATCCTGTTGATCTTTCTGATTACTACACATGGCAGCGGGTAGGCTATGGTATTGCCTACCCTTGCTGGAGGGGGTCAGTCTTCAGAAGTAGACATTACCAATCCTGGATACATGTTTGGTTTTTCTTTTTTTTTTTTTCTTTTTTTTTTCTGTGGAATAGTTGACCCATACTACTTCAAATGTTGGATTTTTTTTAAGATATGCAGTTTTCATGGTGTTACAAGAAGCCTCCTAATGAGGAATGCTTAGTATATGATATGCATGTGGGGACTTCTGGAATCTGATCTGTTTATTTCTCTGGAGTTGCTGATAGAAGTAGCCAATTAAAGATAATTCAGTTGTGTGATTTGTGAGATTTGTATCAACAATCACTTTCCAGTATCCCAGTTCTTTATGCTTATTAGCGTAATTACCACATAATTATCTCTTGTGAAAAATGCTGCAGGCTTCATGGACTATCTTTTTACTCTGAAGCCTAACAAAAGAGGAGAATACTCCTGATTAGACTGGTGGGATGCCGTTATGAGAACAAACTGATTTTAATCTGATAAATTGTAATTTCCTAGTGTTTCAAGATTTGTCAAGGGGATACAGGGTGATTACCAATGTCTGTATAAATCTGTATAAATTCACCACGCTAAAAGAATGTTGTAGAATATTTTCGTAATCACACATCTAGGCTATGTTTATTCTGCCATTTATCAGGGTCTTTTCTTCAATGGTGATTGCCTTCTATCGTAAAAGAGGGGAATCAATTACATTGATGGCAGAGTGGGGCCATGAAGATGATCAGGAGGTTGGAGCACCTATCCTATGAAGACAGGCTGAGGGAGCTGGAGTTATTTAGCCTAGAGAAGGCTTTGGGGAGACCTCATTGCAGCTTTTCAGTACTGAAAGGGGAGCCTACAGTAAAGATGGGAAGGAACTCCTTATCAGAGAGTATAGTGACAGGACCAGGGCTAGTAACTTTAAACTGGAAAAGGTAAGTTTAGATTAAATGTAATGACATTCTTAACAATAAGAATGCTGAGACACTGGCACAGGCTGCCCGGAAAAGCTGTGGATTTCCTGTTCCTAGAGAAGTTTGAGGCCAAGTTAGATAGGGCTTTGAGCAACCTGCTCTAGTGGAAGGTGTTCCTGCCCACGGCAGGAGGATTGGAACTAGGTTGTCTTTAAGGTCCTTTCCAAGCCAAACTATTCTAGAATTCTATGGAAATAATTTATTTCAAAAGCATTTAACTGTTAAAGGAGAGGTGTTTTTTTTAAAAAAAAAAAAGTTGAGGATTTTTAGTGAGATGAATTTAGAGATTATTATTAACAACACAAAAAAAAATCTTAATTTTCTATATGTCAAGACCCATGATATGTCTTCTCAGTAACAAAGGATACCAAAGACATTTCAAAATAACTGAAAATGTTAAAATGGTTTCTATCAAATTATGAAGGCACTTAGATCCCTAAATAGTTTCTTTTACAATGAGGAGGAATGCTATGGCTAATATAAAAGTTTTTTTTAAGGCACAATAAAATTTTCCATCACAAAATATCAATGCAGGAACAATCAGCAGAATGCTTGAGAATGGACCCACAGGAATTGAGATTTGCCACGGTCTCAACAATTTTATTTCTAAATAAAATTGGCCTAGTTTTTGGTAATACAAACACACAACCCATAGTGTATATATACATGGTACACATCGTTATATTAAAATAATAGAACAGCATTGTGCCTGCAGTTCTCCCATGGGGAGTGAACAAAAGAGAAAACACCACACCCAACAAAGGAAAGCAGTCACATAACATGTACAGGTGTTTAAGATGGCATGGAGATATTGTTTGTTCATATAATTTTGATGATTTTGATAAGGAAATTAATATGTAAAACTATAACTTACATGTTCTGCTGGTTTTGATCCAGCCGGTTTGAGTGAAAGGATATGAAGTGGAAAAATTCTCTTTGAATCCATGCATTAGATAATAAATTGTGTGGGGGAAGAATTACACTTAGGTAAAATGGACTCTAATTAATAGTCCATTGTAGTCACCATGTCTGAAAATGTGCATGTGTTGCAAAGAAAAGGAGGATTACTTGGTGTAATTTAGGACGATAATGCTGAATCTGTATTTTAATCTGGGATGTTACATTCCTTTGTTTTTCCTTACCCTCATAGTGATGAAAAGTATATGTAAAGGATTTTTTTAAATTAAACTGCCTTTTCTGTAAAAAGTAGATAAATTGCTAGGGCTTTAGTTAAAAATAAAATCACCAATGCATGCAGTCTTCTGCAACGAAGGTTTTTTTCCTTTTTACTATTCACTTTTTGCTTTTTCTTGTCCTGAAAACTCCTTCTGTATCATCTTCATTTTCTAATATGCAAGCAAAACAATGTTGCAACTTGGACTATGCTTATTATGTGTTTTGTTAAAATTAAATTCAGTACGGTATGCAACAAATCCTGGGCGTTAAAAATATATTTTTAGATTACTGTTTGGACAATGCCCAAAAAAGAGAGTGAAATGTGTAAAAGTCTTATCAAAAGATGAGCCTAAGTTTTCTCCACATGTACATGTTGATTACAACTATTAAAATATATTTGAAAAGACCCAGCCTTTAATTTGTTCATTTATATTGATTTGATGTTTTATTTCGTTAGGTAGTATGTATTACACTATGTTTTTTTCTTCTGGTTTGTGTAGCAGGTCCCAGTTGAATGTAAGGAAATAGAAGTTGAACCTCAAGCTAGCAAAGAAGTCCTGCCAGGTTTTCACCAAGCAAGCCTGGTAACATTCTATATTATCTAGGAATGTTGAAAAATAATAAGTTAATTGTACTTTTATTTGCTTGTGGAGTTGTTAAGATAGGTAGATCATATTTTAAACTGATAAAACAGGGAAGGAAATGAAATAATGCTTGAAAACATTTTGGTACTTCATAAATCATAATATACTTTTATTTTTGTTTGTCCCTTTTGGGTCTCTTATTCATTCACTTTCTTTGGGGTTTGATTCTTCAGGTACTAGATATACAGAGTTTCACTTTTATTAAGTAGCATGAGGATTAGGGCAATGAACTTGCAAAATATTCATTGATATTCATATATATTAATGCCCATCACTCTATTCCTTGTATTCAAACTGGTTTTAAAATTTAAATTTGTAAGCATAGATGTGTTTGGAGGTGTTGCTTAATGTTAGAGGTGTTAATAATTCCTTTGCTTTAAAGGATCCTATATATGTTGATGTACCATTCTGATGTGTGTTAATTCTTCATTTTTGAAATACAATTTGTAAAAGAAAGCATTTTTAATAAGAGATCTCTATGCATATTATTATTTAGTGTTGATCATTATAAACTCTTTGCCTATTCGTATATTAATTTTGTAAATCCAGTTAGCGAAGAAATATTTGGCTTAAGTACAGTGATCCAGGTGCTTCATAAAATGCATGTACAATGAAAGAATAATTGCACATAGTAAATATTGTAATGAATTATTTGTCAGGGAGCACAAGTGTTTTTGAAGAAAATACTGTATGTTCATCTCTTAAATGGATTTTCCCTTTCCCTTGAAAGACACCAGTTGTTCAAAAAGAATCTCGAGCAGCAGAAAATGAATCTCAGCCTACAGATGAGCTGTTAACATATAATAAGCAGGTGAAGCAGGTAAGCAGGCTTAGTACTATTGTGAGATAGTATTAGTTTTCCCATGCTTCAGGTTTTAATGTTTTAGAGCATACAGAGACTTGTAAGCTTTTTTTTTACCACCTGCCATTTAAAAACCTCTTCTATAAAACAGGCCTCCATACTGGTCTTGCAGCTTAACATTAGAGGGGAAAAAAATAAATTAAGGTTCATTCGGTCATATGTTGGGTTAGGCATTTTCATTATGAGATTGGGAAGATTAGGAATGAAACAAAGTATAAACAGAACCCTCATTTACATTTAACAACTTTGTGCTTTCCCGGAAAATGGCATAATGATCAACATCCTTCTGGTTATGTGATATTTCACACACGACAAAAACTTTCATTAGGATATCAACCCCTTAACTCTTTTTTAGTAAAGAGCAAATACCAAATTTACAGAGGCAGGACAAAGTTGTTACAAAGACCAAAAAATGTCTTTGGCTGTATGTTGTCAGAATATACAACCTTTATGTGCTACCTTCTGCAGCTTCTGTATGAATGATTACTTTGCCTTAAAATTATTATATTTGCTAAATGTATTATGTGAAGAACAACCAAGAGTGGGGGATGTTTCCACTAGACAGTTTTATGTGCAAAAATACTGAGTAGCCTTGGCCTAAATGTAAATAGAGGTGAACACAAGGTTGGATATGGTACATGAAAAGACAGATGCAGATATTGAAATGGAGGAGATAAAAGGGAACAAAATGAAAAGAAGACAAGAGAGATGGATATTGCCATCAGCAAGAAATTCATATTATTGGAGAGCAGATTGTTTCTAGGTCTAGTCATAGTAAGACAGATCTAATCAAAATGAGAAACTTTCTGGATGCCTGAAGGCCTTATGTCAATTGCTTCTTCAGCTCCTCCAATTGACTGTAGTTTGGCCCTGATTGTGTATTGTCAAAAGGCATGGAGAAAGGCAGAGAGGGTGGTAGTCATACCCTTAGAAACCCACAGCAGTAGTGACAAATTTTCCTCGTCAGTTTTAGGATAGTTAAAGAACCTGTTCTGAAGAGCTAAAGGAGGTAGGGTACTCTCAGAGTGAGTTACAGGGAGATAAAAAACTCACCATCATTTCTGGTGCTGTGTTTTGTGCTGTAGCTATACTGAATGTGAACTGAATTGCTCAGACCCTAAATGGTCTGAAGAGAATGAATGAAAACAGTAATTTTAAAAAATTCTTCTAAATTAGCAATAATATTGTTTTGACTTTGTCCGTCTGTAGGTCAAAAATGTTTCTGATCATTCAGAAACTGAAAACTCATACTGTCTATTCTTGACTTCATATGTTTAATATTAACAATGATGCTTGCCATAGGTAGTTGTAGGAAGTTACTTTACAATCGTACCTTTATATCTGTTGATCTGTTGGTTACTGACATAGGTGCTAACTGATCTGTGAACAATAGACAATACAATGTCAGTGTAATGTCCAGTAATTTTTATAATATCTAAAAATATGCTAAAATTATGTATTCTAAATTATATACTATTGGCCAATATTATTTTGGGCAGTGTGCCACTTCTGTAATGCTCTAGCAGTGTTGTTGCTACAACTTTAGAAAAAGTAAGATAAATGGGTTTCAGGACTTCTAAGTATTAGTTAAATGTGCTCTCATAATTAGCAAAACCATTTTTACTTGAGTAACTGCGGTCTACTGTACTGTATATTAGTATCTCTCTAGAAAACTGTTCATCAACATCTTGACATTATCTAACTTTCTTTGCTTGCTTATTGAGCTGCAGGGCCTGTGCAATTCAAGATAAATTTCTAAGCTCACCTGCACAATTAATTTAAGTGTGAACAAAGCAGTTAGGGGGAAAAAAGTACATATATGCTTCAATTATTGTAATTTTATAATACATGCATAACGTAATTATGTAAGTACTTTGATTAAAATATGATGGGTTTAGTTCACTGTTACGTCTTCAAATAATGATATTATTACTGCAGTTAGCATATACATGTTTATATACATGTTATGTAAGTGTTCTGTCTTATGTTCTGTGATTTTTAGGCGTAAAAAAAAACTTTCCCCCTCTGCTTAAGGGGTAATGTAATTCATTAGCAATAGTGTGTTGAAGTTCCCCTGCATGGTGCGTTTCATGGAAAATATAAGGTCTCGGAACTTTGGTTGTGATTTTAAAGTAGTAGCTACTGTAATTTTGATGTTGGAGGTTTTCATTGGCCATGCTGGTGTCTGAGATATCAACAAATGTTGATGAGTATCTTCTGTTACTTCTGATGTCCCTTACATGCCTTTTGTTTTTGTTTTTTTTTCCAAATTATTTGAGTGTTCCAGAACTGTTAATGGCAATGCATATAATGAGGCGGCTACTTTCAATTGGAAAAGAAGTCATGACATTTACTTACTTTACATTCATAAGCAACAAACCATAGTCTTATATTTGGCTTATTTTAATGATCTATTTTGAGGTGGATTGAGAATTGGCTGACTGGCAGAGCTCAGAGGGTTGTGATTGGTGGTGCAGAGTCTAGCTGGAGATGTGACTAATTATGATCTGCAGAGGTTGTTGGTGGGTTCAGTCTTGTTCAATATCTTCATCAGTTGTATTCTTGGATGAGTGGATGAGCAAGGAAGAGTAAAATCTCATGCTTCTGTGATTCTATTAACTGTATATATAATTGAAAGATCTTTATAAGAAAGGCATTTGGCCACTACAATTGTATTCTTTGGGTTCCTATATACTATAATGCTGACTACTTTAGTTCTTACCATAGTTTATCAGAAAGAGAAGAGCAAAAAAAGAGGGCTTTTCATACTGAGAACAGAAGTTGTCTTTTCTGAGACCAAGCACTTTAAAATTAATTTTCCAGTGTTCTGTTTCTATCTTTCATTGTTTTAATTACAGCTTTTAATTTTCTTGAACCTGCTTTGCTGTATGCTGACTTTTCAGTGGAGTTCAGCTGCATCCTTTTTGTTGGTTGTAGTTAGTCTGTTTTATGAAGACGTTAACATTTTGCAGGAAACTGAATCCTCAAATCTTGAGGTTGGAAGGGGCTTCTGTTTCTTCCATGCTATGATGGCCTTCAGCACATTATGAAGATTCTGAAGCTCAACATGAAGAAACAGATGTAGATGCTTTGGGAGTAGTAGTATCTTAAGAGGTTCCTTCTCCTTGCTGTTTTCTCTTGCTGCTGGACTCCGTTGAGCTGCTCCCTGACAGAATTCTTGGGTGGGACAGGGATCAAAGATCTGGATTTATTTCTGTCTTCTCCTTGCATGCTTTTTACTATGTTTTTCAACAGTTATCTGGTCTGTCTAACAGTGTGGGGGGGAAAAAAATTATTGGCATTAATAAATAGGAATGATCAGCTGTGGGTGGAAACAGTAGGAATTCCTTGTGTGTAGCTGTACTGAGTAAACATAACTTTGACTAAACTTTTCTAAAAGTTTTATCCTTTAAACCATGTTTGTCTGTCTTAATTTGCATAGAAATATAATACAAATTTTAGATGCACTCATGTACTTCTAAGCATAGTAGTTCTGAATTGTGATATTTTGGTGCTCTTCTGATTATTCTGTTTAATGTATTTCATTTTTCTCATCTTATATGCTATTCAGAAATGCTGTTTACATAGGGCACACTGGATATTTTGTTTTACCACACTTTTCTGCATATTCTATACCCTGTGTGTGCTGCTGTGATCTGCTCAGTGACAGTAGTTATAAGCTACTCTTGTTTGACTGAATTTTGTTTTCTGTTAGTCAGTTGCTTGTGTACCATTGTTTCTTGTTCTTCTCTAGAGTGGGTATGAAAATATCTGTACAGCTTACAGTCTCTAACACTGTGTTTATCTTCTATTTGTGAACATCATAGGCTCCATCCACAGATGTGCTATGGGTGGAAGGAAAAGCAATATCAAAAATTAAACCAGATGAGGTTCAGAAAGATCTACAAGAGGAATGCAACTTGCAACAGTGTTTGTCTTTCCTGCCCACTCACGCTTCAAATGTCAAGTAATATTTTAATCTTACTTCATTATAATGAAATTAATATTGAAAATGTGTGAAGTTATCTGCCATCGTATGCATTTATAAGTATGGAGAAGAAATAATGCTATCTCCCAAAATCTGGATCTGAAAGTTGTGGTTCTGGGCAAATTCTGATTTAAGTATCAAGTTTAGCTTGGTGGTTTGTTTGCTACTTATCTCCTTGAAATAGATCTGATTTACAGTATTTAAAATCTAGAGGGCCTGTTCATTCCTGCTGTATGCAGATGAAACTTCTCTTGACTTCAGTAGAGACTGAAGTTGCTTATGCAGGGGTTGAATTTGTCCATACAATTCCAAGCATAATCGAATCAAAATAATTAAAAACAAACAATGGAAAATACCACAAATTTAATATAAGCAATGCCAGCTGTAAGTCATCATCTTTAAATAGAGAAGATGTATTAAAAATTCATTAACTTGAATTTGTATTACAGTCAGAGCTTGTCTGAAATTCAGGAGATTTTACACAGAGCAGTAATTTAAGGACAACTGCTTATTACCTTGCTGTTGTCATAAGTGGCATCTGTCATTCTTTTGTAATCTGCACTCCTACTAGAGTAGTACAGCCTGTGTCCTGATTTAACTGATCCTGTCCGTCCCATGTCAAGTGAGACTGCAACTTTATGGTTTTCACTACTAACAAGATCTTTATGGCTAGCTTTGTTTAGATATACCGTAAGTTGCTTCTTCACTTCTCTCCTTTTTGAGATTTAAAAAAAAGTGAAGGAAGCTGCTTTAATTATTAGCTTTTGTTGTTCTTAGGGTCCTGAAAGGTCTATTGGATACAGAAGAGAGACTTTTTATGGGAGGTCTGAAGTTTGTAAATGGATAATACTTTCAATTAAGTAGCTGAAAATAGTCATGGGAAAAGAATGCTTAAGTTTATGAAACAGTCAAATTGGCATTTAAGTGACCCTTTGCATGCCATTGCTTATCTGCATTGCTTAAAGATCATTTGGTTAGCAAGATTATATATTAAAACAAATAGTGACAACAGACAATGAGTGTTTTACCTTCAATAAATACTTACTGTCAGATTATCAATGGTGCAGAAACTGCACAATTTTCTAGAAAACCTGTATTTAGCGCATTAAATGAGGGTAATGTAGGCCACACACATAGTATTGTTTCTTCATGTCCACTTTTCCAAAGAATGATAAATAGTCTGTTTTAAGAGAGTCTGTGTTGTAAAAACATTCACCTTTACCTGTAGCATGCCCTGAATATTTTAGTTTACATTCATAAGTGCTCAGTTAAATCAATGAAATGATAAACTTATGTACAAGAAAAGTAATTATACTGCAATTAAAATATCATTCAAACTGTTTTTCACAGATTTTGTAATTTAAAAAAAATAAAAAGTTCCTAGATGATTTTATAATAATTTTGCTTACCTTTGTGTATGTAACTCCAACTGTTTTAAGTTCAAAGTTGAATTGTTTGCCTATTTTTATTTTTAAATGCATTTTTATTGATTTGCAGAGAAAGTGAACTGTTAGAGAATCTTGAAATAAAATACTTCATATTAGGTATTTATCCAGTTAAAGAGTAGCATGGAATATTTCTTTCTAACTTTAATTTAGCTTGATCTACTTCTTAAGGCAATGATTTCTGGTTTCACACAGAAACAGTTGCTTATTTCCATTTGTGCTGTAAAAAATGTATGAAAATAGTTCCAAAAAACCTATCAATTTCATTACATGGAATTGCTGTAAACATTAAATTCTAATCAGTATTATGTATTCCGTGTTGCTTTTCCAACTGGATATTTCATTTTAAATGAAGTAACTTAACTTTCAAATTTTATTCCATTTCTGTTCGCATTCAGGAAAAAAAAATCACAAACTTCAGTAGAGACTTTGGATTATAGTCCACGGTGAAAATGTCTTTTTGAAGAATGAAGTGGCTTGGCTCACTTGTATATGTTATTTCTATATATTATATATATAGTATGAAACATTATGGCTTGACAAAAATTATTTTAAGATTTCAATTAAAATAAAAAGATTATTTTGTTGACACTCATTTATATTTTGTCATGTGCCTGTAAACATCAGGACTCAAAGGAGCATATAACTGATATGGTAATCTCTTAATTGTGAGTCAAATTTGTGTTATATTGCTGTGTTTTTTATTTTCTTTACATGTGTGATTTCTTTAAACTTTTTTCTGTTATTGCTTTTCAGGAATGGTAAGTACATTAAAAATATTTTATATTAACTTGAATATGCATTGCATGATTAGATTGATCTTGTATTTTTCCTCCTTTTGTAGTTTTTACTAATTTCCCTTTTATAATATCTTTATAAAACAAAGCATAGTTCTTCATAAAAGAAACAAGTTGTTGAAGGACTTTAAAAAAGCAAGTAGTTATACCTGAAAGCTAATCAGTATAGTTTCAAAGTGGAGTTTTAACCATTTTCATTTAAGATTTTCTTTTTAAATATGGAGATATTTATGAACTTTAAAAGTAGCATATATTTGGGGAGCCATTTGAGGGCTTTTGTATCTCAGATATTTTCTCTATACAGCTTTTCACATTGTAGCTGTCTGCACCTTTAGACACTTATTAACTTTGTAGAGTTCATACAGTAGCTGCAGACTGTTTTTAGAACTTGATCCATGGCCTGTAGAAGTCAATAGACTTTCATCACTTTGAGCACAATTTAGATTGGAGGGTTAAATGGTAGGTTTTTTAGTTATTAGCTTTTCAAAGATAGTCAAAGGTACCGTGTTTCCTCTAAAATCAATAGCTGAATTGAAACATTAGAAAAAACTTCAAGTGACAGCATATCAAAAAACTAATTCCAATATTTAAGAGTATTTACATGGTATTCTGTCATGAGAGAGAATGCACAGATGAATGTACATGTAACATTTTAATATAACATTTATTCAAATACCCAATTTAAGCTGTAAATATACGCTATTTAAATACTTTCAACTTTTGGGGCAGATAGCATGAAAGCTCTACTTTGGGAAAGTAAAACTGTGACTACTGTGTTATTCTTTTATTTCAAAATCATTACCCAAATTTTTGCTTTTACCCTCACCTCTGCTCCTACTCTAAATGATGTTAACTCTGCTTTCAGTAGAAGTCACCAGGATTGCCAGGCAATTTATGCCAGGTATTTATATTAACAATTTATATCCTATGGTTTGTTTTGTCACGATGTAATGTTAGATAAGTTGTGTACTTTTACAATTCAGTGAATGGTTATTAAGATTTTTTTATTCCTTTTTTCCCCTTTCTAGACGGCAAAATTATCCAAGCATACATCATCTATGTACTGCGTTCCCTGGTTTTATGTTGCCTCCGTATCTACAAATGGCTTCTAGAATTTATCATACTTCAGACAGAAGAGGTCACAATATCTCGTTTGCAGCAGAGGATATAGACAACAAGCAGAAAGAATCAATATATTCTGAATATATTTACTTGAAAGAACAAGCTGAAAGGAAAAGGTATGAACTTATTATCAACATTACTATGATTTATTTAATTTTATAAATTAAGGGATTATATTTTGAGAAGTAACTTGGTGATGTTTCAGTATTTAGTAGCTTCACTGAAGTGGCAAATAAAAAGGCTTGATTTTTTTTTACCTTGTTTGGAAGATATGCTTTCAAGTACATAGCCCAAAGGTCTTAAAAGTCTTATCTGGCTTAGAATGTAAAAGGTGGTGTTAATTTTTAAGAATAAAATTCACTTTATCGATAAACTTTAATATGTTGCAATTATGTTATGAATATGAGTTTTTATATTTAGCTCTAATAATGAGATCCCATTGAAATCAGAAGCAATGCTGAGCAAGTAGAGTAGGTTTCCTATGAATGTAAAATTCTGCGAGAGTAAAAGGTATAAAGGGTACAGTCACTGACCTTTTATCATATGGACAATCTTATTGATCCTGATTTTTCAAGCACTTAAGATCAAGAATAACTTCAGTTAGTAGTTCTGTTGAGTTCAGTGCATACAAAGTTAAACACATATAAAACCTTGGATAGACCTGTAGTCAACAATACTAACGGTATATGTAAGAGATACTCATGATAACTGCATTACCAATTTGTATATTTGATTGAATTCCTAAATCCTTATTTGTTTTAATATATTTTACACTAAAATAATGTGAAATAAGACTAAACAATATGAAGAACATTCATTTTTCACTCCATGTTATTTCAGTTAGATTTTTCCTTTTCTCTATCTTTCTGGACAAAGATCTTAGAAGTAGAGCCCTTATACTCAAGATCTTCCTGATGATTTTTTCAGACTAGCAATTTGCAACTTAGAGTTTCTGTACATCACCAGCTCCAGAAATATAAAATTATTGCTTGTAAAGTTTGAAGTGATCTAGGGAATGATAGAGTGGTAAATAAGGATAAGGATAGGCCAATTTTACGGGGCAATTTGTTTAGCTTGTTAACTTGGGCTCCCTTGAAAAACATGCATTTTAGTGCAGCCAAATGCAAGGTTGTAAGGCTAGGAATAGGGAATAGGAGTCATTGTAGGAGGGGAGATTGTATCCTGAAAAGCAGTAACTCTGAAAAGAGCTTTGCACTCTTGAAAGATAAGTAACTGAAGATGGCTATGAAGTACTCCCAAACCTTTAAACGTGTTTATGTTAAAATGGAGGTGAGACACTTTCAATAATATAGAAAAAGTCTGGGGATTAGAAATCTTATACAGAGCTTTTTCTTTGTTCCAAGTAAGTGCTCTTACAACTGAGACAATCATGCTGCCACTTGTTTTCTCTCCTGGCTACGTGATTTTTTTGCCACTCTTTTCTGCTCAACAGCACAACTTCCTGCACCCAGAATGGTCAAATAATGTAATGGTGAGCGAGGTTTGAATTCTCAGATAAGCACTGAATTCTCATGTCCTGACTCTGTGCTTCAATAGCAGATTATCATAGAGAGATGGAAATCACCACTCTGTTTTTTTCCAATTGACTGTCTTACAAAAGAAAAAAAAAATCACCTTTCCTTCATTAAAGAAAAGAGTACCCTGAGAAGAGGGCTCCATGTTCTAGAATGGAAGTGGAGGGGAATTTCTGCCTGTGGTCTCTGAGAAATCTAAGTTTGAGAGGAGCAATAGATTTCCTGTAGGATAAATCTGTTGTTCTGCAGGTTTGTAGGAACACTGTGCACTTAATGCACTTAGCAGAGTGTTCCAAATACTGTTCCTGGGGAGCAAACAGAAATCTGGATTCCTATATGTGATCTCTTTTACTTGAATGCCTGTTCTGTATGAAGACACTTAAAAAGATCATTATATTGGTCTTCATGGAAGAAATAAGAGATGCTTTAAATCTGTTACCTATATGGCATAGTTTCTAATGCAGGAGAATTTGCTAAATGAGAA
Source organism: Numida meleagris (assembly GCF_002078875.1). NCBI lineage: Eukaryota > Metazoa > Chordata > Aves > Galliformes > Numididae > Numida > Numida meleagris. The sequence continues at coordinate 38,279,549 of NC_034414.1, forward strand.
CTTAACAGACTCAGTAGCTGGTGTTTCAGTCTAGACAAATTTGAGAGTAGCTGTAAGACTTCAGTGTATAGCAATGGAAGCACCTTCTGAAACTATTCATTGATTGCAGCCTTAAATCAAGATTTAATTTCTTTGAGTCATATCCTGAGCTTCACTGAGGAACTGTGAGCTTAATGCAGGAATACTGATGAAATTTCATTATCCATATTGTTTAGAAGATCAGGATGGGTTTGTAATGTTTCTTTTACCATAAAATCTGAATCCATAAAATTATTGTATGAAAGCTTCTAGATCTTGAATTCCTTTGTAGTCAGGATTGTCCCAGCCATCAAGGATGGCATTATTTCAGATTAGGCCCTGATCTTTCTGATTGGTTTGTGTCTGCTTCTGATGGAGTGGCCGGTAGCCTGACCATGAATTGTTTTGTGGGTAATGAGGAAAGAATCTTTAAGGAAATTCTGAGAAAATAAACTGATGACTGTAGTGATCTTTTCTCAAGCATGTGAGGCAATTTAAGTGTGGGCAAAAAGGTGTTTGTAAAGGGGGAATATAAAACCCTTAAGAAGTCAGTGATGGAGTCAGAACTTGTGTAGAAATAGCAATTAGTACAGCTTTACTAATTTAGAGAGGACAGAAAAAGGAAGGTCTTTGAGAGCTTTGAAAGCAGAGGAGCGTCTCATGTTTGAATTTGTCTTCTTTTTTGTTGCTTCAAAGCACAGCAAAACATTAAAAGCAAGGAGCTATGACCTTCACAGTGGCACTTTAAATGCACAAGAACTGAACAAAATAAGTGAATAGAACAAGGTGGTGCTTATCTGGATTAAAGAAACACGTGCTGCAGCAACTGAGATATGATATTAGGTACCAGACTTCTAGCTTTTTAGGGAGATTAAAAGAAAACTTTTAGAATGTTGTGAATGTTACCTGTTGAATAGTGGGGGTGCTTGTCATGGTGATGATGAAAGCAAGTAGCGGGGAAGCCATGAAGGTTGCAAAGGCTTGTAAGATCCTTTTACTTCAGACTTGCTGAGCTAGCATTGGCGTCTCTAGGGGGTAGATAGTCTGATATTTTTGTTGGTGCAGAATAGTTATGAATCATATGTCAATGGTTTACGGGCATTCGGCCCAGTTCCGTGACGAAGGGGACGGGGGATCCACGGGTCCACGCCCCGGGAAAAGGGGAAAAGGGTAAGGAGATGGCCCTGAGAGCTAAGAACAGCGGCAACAATCTGAGGAGAAACAAACTAATTTACTAAATAAGATATCGGAATGCAGAACAACACACTATCATACAATATAATTACAATTTAAGCTGATAAATCCAATACAGAGAGAGAGAATGTCCCAAAATCAAGGTAGGCCTTACTCTACTACCGACGATAAGATGGCTGGAGAGCGAGGTGCTGCCAAGACGAGAGACGGGAGGAAAAAAAAAAAGGGATGAGGTCTCGTGATCTGCAAGTTCTTATACTGTGAGCTTTTATCTTTTCCCTTCGGCTGGAAATGGTAACAGAGGAGAAAAGTACCGTGGGGACTGTGGTAGTCCTTCTCTTCTGAGAACCAGGTATATCCACTACATGATGTTATGATGTGGAATACCAATAACCGAAAATCACAAAACCATGACAATCATACTAGTTCATTACTTTGGAGAGGCAACTTGTACAAGGTGTTTATTTGTACACGTTACTAGGAATAGAGAAAAGTGAGTAGAAGACGGGATGCCGTAGTGTAAGGGGATGGGAGCAAAACTGAAGAACTGTGGAAGCTGTCGGAGAATGGGGCTTGAAGAAGAAAATGGTTTTGTTTTCAAGGGGTAGCCAATGGGCTAAGGATGAACCTGAGCTTTGTGTCAGAAGAAAGGTTTCAATCGAGATCTATGTTCCCACAGATGAGAAGTTTTAAAAAGAAGCCTGTTTTTTTAAAAAAGTCCTTAGTCAAATTTGCTTGCTCCAGAAAAACTAGAAAATTAAACTCTTTGGAGCACTGCCATCTAGTGGTATAATCTGCCACCACCTACATGTTCTTAATTTTTTTTTTAAGAACTGGTTGACTTATGTGAGCCTTGAACATAACGGGTATAGTTTATATGGTGCTAACTTAAGTTTATTCACGCTGCTCTCATCTATTGCTGACCAATTCCTGGCACTTGTCTAATTTCACAAATACAAATAACCTAATTGGGGGATAAGCATGATTTCTATGTAGTTGATAGTAAAATTTAAATGACTTTGTCAGGCAAGCTTAAATGGTAAGATTTTACAGTGAATCAGATCAAGAAAGCAATAATTGGTTTGCTTTCAAGCCTCGTCTTCCTTGTGAAAAATATCTAGAGGTTTAAAAACAGCAACAGCAATCTTTTCATTCACATCTGTGGAAAAAACCTGTAGCAGACCAGAGTATTACTTATCAATGCATATACATCTCCAGGTCAGCTATAACTGTTTCCTAAGATTTACTGTACTGAGTTTATTTGATATATGGCAAAGGTCCCTTGTTTTCTGTGTCCTGTTTAATCTTGACATGCTCTGCAAGAATCAATTGTTTGAGAGTTAAAAATGCTACTTTTCTAGCCATGAAGACTTAAGAGTTAATCAGAATGTATGTTTATGGCTACTATATATGGATGGTCAAATCTATTCCTGGCAGCGATCTTATAAATATTTTAACAGGGTTTTTAGCTTCATGTTATCTCTGTTAAAATTCCTTCAAGCAGGAATGCTTTAATCTCCTTTAGTTTCCAACATTTTGATTTATTTTTTATTTATTAACCAGCAGGTGGAAACAGAATCATTAGATTAGTATTATTGCTTTGAGCTTTCCTTCATGTTGTTTCTGTCTTCCAGAAATGAGAAGTCTGAATGTTGTTTCATATCAACTAGCATTTTATTACTTCGTATAAACTCACTGAATTGAAAACTATTTATGACAAAAGTGCCTTAAGAGTGACAACTCTTATGTTGTCACTTAAGATGGTCAAATGCTAAGGAATCTTTTGTTTTATACTTTCCTCTATCTTGTATAAACTGACATTCCTTTTATCCAGACTCTCACCTTGAAGAGTCAGAACCACTGAATACTTAAATGTAAACAAAAACTAGGAAGGCCAAACACTTGCCAGAAGTTAGGCTTTCAGTTCCTGTTTTCTTACTTTTGTAAGAAATAGGTATTCTTTCAAAGCTTCCACTTCAAGAAAGCAACATTCCAGAAAGAGTTCAAGTAGTACTCTCAGATCTACAATCTTTCTCTGCACTAGTGTTACATTTTAAAGATTCTTTTTAACATGCAGTTGTACTTCAGAGGCCTTTTGTTTGCTAAATCAAATAGCTGGTTCTTCATTACATTGAGACCTCCCTGCTGCTCCCATTTACACAGTGTTTTGATAAGCCTTACATTAAGTGCAACATAATTCTGTTTTAAGTGAGAATGAAGCCCACTGCAGCAGATGTACTTCTGACAGTGGCATTGCAGATAACAGGAATCAAGCACTTTAATTCCACAAAATGCAAGGAAACTTCATAACTTTTTTTAGTTCACAAATTACCCCAAACCTGATTAACACCAGTAGATGTCAGTGTTGGCATATGCCAATGTGCCAATATGTTAAGAAAAATTGTGTTCATGTCGTGTGTGCTTTATGTATGTTTATGCAGTTTGCATACACATGCCTAATCATATATTTTTTGTTCCTCTGTATGTATAATAATTGGTGAAACACTTGATGTATTCTGTGCTTGTAGTTCTGGTACTGTAAGAACTATGTAAGTGACAACAGAAGTAATTGTACTGTCAAAGAAGCAACAACAGGAATAGCAAAAAATACATCTGTATTTTTTGCTCTCTGTTAAATAAAAATACTCAAAATTTTTTACATAAATCCTGTAAAATACCTGTTTAAGTAATGAATGATAGAAGACCTGGAACAGTGACTTCTGCTATTCTCTAAAATAGTTTAACTAGTTTGGTAGAAGTAATAGGTTCTTCAGATATAAATTTGGCTTTTCAGGTACCAGGAGCAAAGGAAATAAAGATAAGTTATTCTAGGATTATATGTATATATGCACATATGTATACAAATATATGCGAGTTGCACTGTTTAAGTGTTCGCTACTTTTGAAATTGAAACCGTGATAGGAAATTAAGATGCATAATTAATACAGCAATTTCTAAAGTGAAATTATCTTTTTTTAAAGGTGATTGCCATAGGTAAGTTTATTTAAAATAATAAAGGGCAAGCAAACAATAATCAGAATCCTATCCCAAATTAATCACAAAAAATACTGCTCAAAACCAGCCCAACATTCCCGCTGTAATAATTTCTTTGGGCGTTTAAGTATATCTGACCAAAACAACAGTACTTGAATAGTGTATTTGCCATGTGCAAAGTTACTTATAAAATGCGCTTCATACTCAGAGGTTACTGTTATATTGTGTCTTCATTTACAAGTCACATACACTATAGACCTAATTCTGAAAGTTGTCTTCAGATTAGGGGCTTAGCAGCAGGTTTCTCGCATGCATTAAGTCTTTTCAACCTTTAGCTCTTTCCTTTTGAGAAAAAAATAAAAACTTTTCTAATTTGATTAAAAATTACTCATTTTTCTATTTTTGTACTTTCAAACCTGACAGCATCCAAATAATTTAATTCATCTTCTGTATTACTGCAGAATTTGTTACGAGGGAGTTCCTGTTTCAGAACTGTTTCAGAGTAATCAGAAAGATAGCATTCACTCTTTTCCACCTCATACATCAAGAACTCTAGCTGAATGGCAAAAAGCTGAATATGGTCTTAAAGCACAACTTCAACTGGTAGGAGAGAAAGTAAGAAATAATTTTAATAATTATGTCATCTGATTGTGCGATTCTACGAATAAAGCACAGTATTTTGGAAAGATTCTGTTTTTCTTCTGTTACATGAAACGCCTAGGAAGTAAAGCTCTTTTTTTCTCATTTGATGAGATGCAGTATAAAGATGTTTAAAGATTTTATAGATGGGGAGTGTTATTCTAAAATCTCATGACTCAGTTCTTAATTTATCCTCTATAAGAATATTACGCTAATGTGCTAATAATAAAAAAAGACTGAAATTGCAAACAGTGTAGTTATTTCAGGTGGCAGAGCCCTATCGGTAACAAGATTTGATTGTATGTGATGCACTTCAAAGTGCTTTCTATTACAAGATCATGTACAAAACCATATCTTATCACCTAATAGTTCAGATTCAATACCGACAGTAATAAACTTCATTTGTGTTAGCTGGTAACTGAGTTCCATTGTTTTTTAAGGTTTCCATTTATCCAGAAGCTTTGAAAATGTTTTGGGCTCCTGTTCCACCAAAGTTCTTTGCTCCGATTTCTTCTATGAAGGAAATTTTATTTCCTAAATATGAGGTAAATATTTTAAAAACAACTTTTGCCAAAATATTTCATTTTCTAATGTTACATTTGTTAACTGTAGTAGTTTCATTTTGTGCTATTTCAGTAATGCTTCAATACTTATAAGTATAATATATAAATCATTGTAGAGTTTGTATTAATATACACTAAATAGTATTTAATTTCTGTTTCTAGGGTAAGAAAGTTTCTGATAGTAGTTATTCTACTGATTGCTACTCTGTCTTGCTTATTTGCTTTCAACGTAAATATAAAGATTCTTGTATAGGCTTTCTTCTGCTGTACTGGTTCTGAGAGATATAATAATTTTATTAAATTTTGACATAAAACAAAGTCTATTTTATAAGTTTGCAGTATATTTGAATTTTGAAATTTGAGTGTAGAATCTTCTCTACGGTTATGTTGCAAGACATTAGCCATTTATGTAAAAGGCCATGCCTTCTGGATGCCCATATTCATGGTACATTCCACATTCCTATAGCAAAGGTTACAGAGAAAACAGCCTTTCACAACCAATTCACACCCCCTGTGCGAGATGTTTGCGATAATTATTTCAGGTTACATGCCCCTTTTGCACCATATCATTCTTGATCTTATCTAATAATGTGTTCCCCTGCCTGTCCTTCAGAAGCTCAAGATAAATGGCTTCTGTGATGTTGATCTTGATCATCGTATCTCTTTAGCTCAAATATGTAATAGGCTTTACTTATCTGTTACTATGGTTTCTGTAGCAGACAAATAATAAAGTTGTACATATTCAAATACACAAATATATTAATATTTCAGAGCAATGTTATTGAAGATGTCACGTATGAAGACTTTTTAATTGATTATGAAGAAGAGGTAGAAGCTGAGCAAGATCTTGATTTCTATGATTTACTGGTGTGTATCATGGTATTTTTTAAATGTAATTAAACTTGCAAAACAATTCATAGTTTAAAGTCACAACGCAAGATATTACATATAGTTGACTGCTAAAAAAAATTTTTGTTAGCTACATCTCTTTGCAAATGAAATACAGTATTTAAATTTGGTTTAAATTTTTCATTTTATGGAAAATGCTAAGTCTCATGTTTTAGAGCCTGAGACTGTTCTTAAATGCTTTTGGGGTAGAAGCTATAGTGTAAATAAGATATTTTTTGAGACATAACAGGGAAGGTTACTGCATGTTCCACTACATACAGACATCTCAAAAACAGCAGGAGTCAAGGAGGAGAATAGGGGAAGTGGATTGTTTCCAAGTATGTGAAATTCTTATGTAGGATTTCTCCAAATGTAATGTTAAGGATAGTCAAGGAATTCTGTGCCAGTGACTTGTAAGCGAGAACTCTGGGAGTACTACAAATGTAAGCTGAAGTGTGGGTCTTTCCATTTTATAAGATGGTCATGATTTTAAATACCTTTGGTCTTTGGAGGCAATGCAGTACTGAGAGCCATAGGCTTCACAGAGAGCCTGAAGTGCCAAATGATGCTATTCATTTTGAAGTGCTAACCCTATGTAAACATATTTAAGTGAATGGATCTGAGAGGTAGAAGTAGGTAAAAGCTTACCCAGATCCCCCAGGGAAATCTTTCTTTCACAAAGATTGTGAGGTACAACTGAGTATTTGTGTATCTAAAACAGCTGAAAGCTGTTTATTATATTATCATATGGTGTACTTTCACTTTTTATCTTACTTATAGACAGAAACTCTGCTGAGAAGATGCCAGTCCTCACAATTTTCTGACAGTGAGAACTCGAAGGTATTTTATGTTTACTTTCATTTGTTCCCAAACTGATTTTCTATTTGTAGAAAAAGTCTTAGACTGAACTAAACTGAACTTAGTATTTTCATATTAAATGCAAAAGTGAGCACCTCAAGGATCTTTTTCAAATGTATTGGTTACATTAAATCTTTCATTTTTCTAATAGGAAATAGCTTTTGTAGTTAGAACCTCCCATTAACTTCACAGGCATTTGGAGAGGGGTAAGTGTGAGGAATCTGTACTTCTTCAACATGATATAAGTGGACCAGCATACCAGTAAGATTTGCAGTATCTTCTCCTTGGATTTCAGACATAATGACATCAACATTAATCAATGTTAAGTTTCCAATCTATAAAGTGATATGTACTTTTAAAATGTCTATTGAAGTAATGTTAGGTGTTTCATGAAATACAAAGAGCTGCAATAAATCATACACATTTTACACCTGTGCAACAATGACTTTATATAGACAGTGTTTAATTGAGAAATTTGATTTTGAGTAAGAATTTGCAGAGTCTATATTTAAAACTATTGTATAGTCCATAAAAACCTGCTAAAAGTGTTATGGCTATATTATTTTTAAGATGGATAGAAAGCATCATAGCAGTTGAAACTATGTAATAAATTGAATAACTTAAACGCTATATCTGCAATTTGAACTGAGCATTGGTGCTTGATTTTTAAAACATCAGAGTTTCCTGTTCAAATACAAGTAGTCTTGCTGAATGCTTCATTTGTGTTGTTTTTCGGACAAACAAGTGCTTTCCTCTCTAACTTTCAGGGAGCGGACATAAAACTGCATTTCAATTTTTTTGACAAATCTGTATTATGCCTCATATTATAGTGTAAGACAAGTGAAATGGAATTAACTAAAAGAGGAGGATGCAGTACACTTTTAAATAGCAAATATTATGTTGTGACTAACTACAATTAAACACCAGATCATAAGAATTATTCTTTTCAATTTGTCATATGATTCAGGGATTGGGACACAAAATGTAAGGGTACCTAATTCAATTCAGTTCTTAACTGTGTTCCCAGATAGTACAATTGTATTTCCAAACTTTATGGTTGTCCCATCTTTTGTTCTAATGTTTTGAATATCTGTTCATCTTTTTCTCATGTCACCACCAGTGGCATACATTTTTCATTAAAAAGTTTTCGTTCCTACAAGGAATAGGGAATCTACTTTAAATTTCTCATGATAACATTCTAGAGAAGATTAATTTTAGCCCATTATGAGCTTTGAATAACTTTCAGTTAATGTTTCTGAGGTCTTTGTTTTGATGCATATCTGGAGCTGTGTGGCTCTTTTGTCCCATTCAATACTATGTCCTTTTCAAGTGTAGTATACCTGTTGCTTTTTTCTTTATAATTTTATTCAAAATATGTGATACATAAATTTTAATTTAAATGAAAAATAAATTGCCCTTTTTTTAAGCAGATAAGTTTGATTAAAAGATCAGTCTCCGCTCCAGAGATGACTGCTTTCAAACATGAAACTATATTAAAGATTTCAGCTAATCTCAAAACCAGCATGAAAGAGTTGGAGTTTATGAAGCAACAAATAGCTAAGCCAAAGGTTGAAACAGAGACTGGGAAAAGCTCCCCTGCCAAGCATCTGTTGAATCAAATCTGTGATGATTGCCACTCAAAGCTGACAAACAGACCAGTGGAAAAAATGCCCACTTCAACTGGACAAGAGGATAGTGAAAATATACTTGCAAAGAGAGCTCAAAAGGCTGGAATTAATTATGTTGTTTTCCCAAAAAGAAAGAAAAAGAAATCAAAGGAAACCATAAATCCTAGAAAATTAGAAGCTGTGATTAAGAAACTAAATCAACCTCCAAGAATTCTTAAAAGGTTTTCTTTACTGTTTTGTCACTTTAAAGAATGTATTTTAATTTGTAGCTATATTATCTAATTACAGGTTTTATCTTTTTACATATTAAGTATTGCTCTAAACTGTTGTTCTAGTGAATGCTTATTATTTATATACTTAACATACAGGTTACCTTAAATACCCAAGCTGTAATTTTGGTTTTAGCAGAATGGTACTTTTTTAATATGTGTGCTTAAAGGGTAAGCTCAAAAAAACCTCCTAAAGGTTTTCTTGTTTTGTGAGCAGTCATGTTATGTGTCCACAGTGTAACTTATTATTGATGCTTAGCCCTGGTCCTTCAGGCCAGTTTCCCATCCATGTTATCCTTCTGCCTTTTCACCTTTCAGTATATTTATTGTTAAGAAAATCAATACACTTAAACTATGGTGTGATATACTGCTATAATAAGATGGGACTAAGGGAGATAGTGGCCTTTTTCCAAAGTTTTATTTTAGACAGTACTATATAGTTGAAGTATTTCATATCAGTTTCTTTAATCCATTGGGTGTTTCATCTTTGTATTATTTTACATATACATATTTTTACATATGCACAAGATTGCTTTATTTTTCCTTCAATTTTCTTTTTTCCCAGTAGGACTTTCAAATAAAAAAATATTATAAATACTTATCTATAATGCTTATGTATAAAAGATTTTCTTTGCATTCTCTCCTAGTATTTCATTCTGTGTTAGCAAGGCTGGTATTATTTGTAAAAAATATTAAGTTAAAGAATATTCTGTTATAGATTTGTTTCTTTTACTTTAAGGTCCCAAGCAGATGTTGATAGTGATCCATTGTGAAGGCTCTCTTTTTAGAAGAGAAGTTTCCTCAGCTTATAATTTCAGAAATGTCCTTTCAAGTTCATGTAGTGTTGTTGTGTTGTTTAACTTTGACTGCTAATTCTTATATTCTCATGGCCTCCTTCAAATATCTGTCATCCATATATATCTATATCATATGGACATCTGTATAATATATATTCATCCATCTAGGATTTATCATCAACATATTTAGCCAAACTGAAATATTGTCCTTTCTTAGATTTAGCATTGTAATTGTAAGCTGAAGTTAGAAGCTTTTGGAAGAAATAAGCATGAAATTGCAAATAAGTGCTGAACTACTTGGGATCGTGAATCATTCAGGATTCTGCTTACCTCATATCTTCAACAGTTTTTTTATAAGTGGCTGATATTTTTAAAAAAGACATTATTCATAAACCTATTTTCAACTATCTTATTAATTGTTAACTGGCAGACTGTAAATTAATATTGTTAATATAGCTGGAAATAGTTAATTTTGGTATATTTTTCCTTAGGTCTGTGTCTCTAGGAGGACTTCTTATTCATAAGAAATTCATTATCAAGGTGTCTCCAGCAATCAAACAATATCAGAGCCCCAGCATCCCTTGTTTGTTAGATTTTGAAAAGTTTGCTAAAGTGAGGGGTGGAATTCCAAGAGAAACTTCTGCTCGTGCATGGGTCAGTGGAATCTGGACCTGCTGGTTTGATGAAACATTCCCTGCTTGTGGGACTGTTCCTGAGGAGGATACTGAATTGCTAAAAGAAGCTAAGGCAGTAGAGACTCAAGAGACAAATCTACAAATAGAACTAGTTGACTCAGTGCAGCCTATTCTACTTGAAGGTGCAGTAGTTAGTACTGAAGATTTAGAAGAAGAAGTCAGAAGACTGACTGTTCTAATAGAAAGTGTTGAGCATCCTTCAGCTTTTCACTATTGCAGGCGTGGAGCAATACGAAGAAAGTTAGGCAAACTAAAATCAGCTATGGATGACTTGGAAAAAGTAAGTTTAATGCCAAGCTTTCCTACTGTCAGACCAACCCTTTTTTTTTTAACTGAACATATGACCCTTGCTCAGGATACAGCACTTTTAAGACCTGAAGTGATATGATGTATGCTGGAGAGAGGATAGATGGAAAGGACAAAGGCTATTTGCTTCAAGTAATGCTGCTGACAAAACTGACAAATATTTTCAATTTCTGCAAAAGCATAGTGAGAAATTAAAATGGAAAGTGATGTATTTCCTTTTTATGACTGAGCTATCATTTAACACTGATGTTTTATACAGTAGTATTAATATCTTTCTATGCATGTTTTTTATACAACTCTAAGTTTCCTTTATAGTGCTATAAAGCCTGTCATTAATTCTGCCCAATATCCTGCACAACTAGTCAGGAGTAATCAAACAAAAATACTGCCAAAAAGGAAACAAAAAAAAAAAGATTTTTCATCTTGAACTTCAGAAATGGGCAGTCAAGTGCCTGAAAAGGCTAAAAACTCCACACTGACAAAGTGACCTGTTGACCAGTGGGCTCCTATCAACTGCTTGCAAAGCTTTTGCATATTTTAGTGAAAACATTGACTGTTCTCTTCATGGTATGCCAGCATGACCTCTGTGTAGTTTATGGATCCAAGAAATGGCTTACAGACCCAAATTTGAGAATTACTTTTGTAGCAGACCAGTCTCAGATATGTATCTGTCTCTATATTTCCATGTGGCTGTTAAGTTCGTATTATCTGCACAATGAATATATGTGAAATACATACATCTGGATAATAATTATCAAATAATATCTTTTAGGAAATGTAAAATACTTTTATAGGAATCGTAACAGTGTAGTTTGAAAAACAGATACCTTTTTCATGGATACATGCTTATTTCTTACTTCCAAATAGATGAGCAACATTGTTTCTAAGCATTCTGAGTTTCTAGAAATAATTCAGATTACCACATTTCTTTAGTAGTTATATCACAACTGATTTCTGTTTTATACTGTGTTCTGGTAGATTAGTTTCTGATTCTGCATATTTGTAAGCACATATTGCTTTTAAATGAGCGCATAAGTCAAACTGTTCAAATTTCTGGGTTAAATAGAGGTTTGTCAGTCTAAGCTTTATTAAAAATTGTTTTGGTGCAAAAAGATTTCATTTTCCATGTACTTTTGTTAGTACACTTGAGAAGTTTCTTCTGCAGGACAAAACATTATTCTTACTTTGTTTGTAGGCTATAAGCTTAGAACCACTACTGCTTGATGCTTACTGGCATAGACATTTGATTTACCTCTTTCAAGACAAATTTTCTGCTGCTTTAAGAGATCTGAATTTCATAACTAAATGGAACAAAAATAAAGCAGGTAAGTATCTACTGAAGTGTAATTTAACTTTCTAAGCAGCTCACTTTTCATCTGAAGTAGATATTTAACTTCAGTTGGTTTATCCATCTTATAGGAAAACTATAAGGGAGACATGAATAATCAAATATTTGAGACAGAAAATTGATTTCTAAGGAAAATAGTACTTAATTTTAGTTTACTTTAAAAAAAAAGGGGGTTTATATCCATTAATTGAATGGGGAAAGCTGATTATCCTATAGTGGGGACAACATGCTATTGTGTATTCAATCAGTCCAGTTCTACTGTAAGCTTTATACTGTGAAGGAGTACCTTAAAAGGAAAATGTCACCTGTTGGACAGAACAATAGAGAGAATCAACTTTAGTCCATGTTTTTTAAAGAAGAATTGGCAGAAGTTTTTTAGGTGTCTGTTATCTGTGTGGACTGGGAACTGGTGACTGAGTCTCCAGAACAAGTTGATCTGTGAGTCGTCATTGCAGCCTTGCAGCGGGGGAAGCTAGCTATGCTCTGGATGTACTGGGAAGAGCATGGCCCTGCAGGTCAGATAAAGTGATTCCCCTCGGCCTGATTGTAGTGTTGCGTCTCCAATATTGTGCTTCATACGAGAGAGAGAGAGAGAGAGAGAGAAACTGGAGAGAGTCCTTTGGAAATCTGTTGAGATGGTTAGGTGCCTCGAATGCATCCTTTTGTAAGGAAAGGCTGAGGAAGCTGATTTAGTCTTGAGAAAGTAAGGCTAATAGGGAAATCTCTCCTCAGCTACATGATACATAGTAATAGAGAAGAGAGAAGCAAATTTTGAGATGCTCTGTCAAATGGGAAGTAATAGACACAAGTTGCAACAACAGAAATCTTTGGCATAAAAATATTCACTATAGGAATGGTGAAGTACTGAAGCAGATACTTCTTGGAGATTTAAAATCTGGACAAGGCCCTGAGCTGCTTGACCTCAATATTTAGCCCTGATTAAACATGAAGGTGGACTAGGGGAGTTGAAAGCTCCTTTGTGATCTACCTTTTTTAAATACTTCTTTAAATAACTCATGATTTTAATTTGCTGAAACCGTTTCTCTGTGCAGAACATCCAAAGGATAGCTAAGCAATATACTAAGTTTTAAAGTCACTGTATTGATGTTTTGAACACAATACATTTATAACGTATCTCAGTGTGTAGTTTAAATTGTTAGAGTTGATCAGACATGTCTACATTTGATGATAAATGTCGATGTTTATAGTGCTTGTATTTGTGGGAAGTATTTGTCATGAGGAGAAAACTTAAATTGAAGGATGACAGTGCAAGATAAGTAACTGTATGTTTTTCATGGATAAATGTGAGTTATAAATTTAAAGGGGATTTCTAACCACTTCAGGAGTGAAGCTCTGGAGTGGCTTTCTAAATTGAGTAATGGAACTGAGGAGTTTCAAGCAGAGCGCAATGTGAAATGAATTTTATAACAGTATTTGTGGGCGTACAGATTTAAAGTCATATTGGTCTTTGGGTGTCAGGTCCATTACTTTATTGGAAGTAAGGAATAAGTGACTTGCTGTTTTTTGCTTGACATCTGTTATGTGTTAATCAGGGCTCTGGCTAAGCTATCTGTAAGGAACAGGGGCCGGTGTGATTTTCTTTTTTTTTTTCCCCTTACATTCAAATATCTTGCTTATGCTCTGCTTTGGATCAGTTTTAACTGATAAGAGGTCAGCCTTGCTTGAGCAGGAGCTAGGAAAAACTCTTTTAATCCTTCATCAGATTGTCATTGTCTGCTGGAGAATTCTGTTTTGTCATATTTGGTACTGCAATTAGGCCTGCTACAGAATGTGAAAATAAGAACATTCTACTTCTGAGGGCCATCTGAAAGTTTTGTATTTGCTAGTGTGGAGGCTTAAAAGATTATTGGTGCCCTTGTCCTTTGCTGTTCTGGTGTCGTTGTTCTCTGTGCTCTACTACAATTTTTAATTTGGGTCTTCTTCACTAGAAGTTTGTTAGAAGGTGTTGGGATCTGTTCCACCATTTGTGGTGTGAAAGTGAACATGTGGAGTCAGTTGACCCAAGCCAGCACCTAAAGACCTGTATAGCTGCTTCCTTGCTCCTTTACCTCACCCCCTGCAGGACAGGGGAGAAAACAGGAAGATGAAAAATGAGAAAACTTGTGGGTCAAGATGCAGATGGTTTAACAAATAAAAAGGAAAGAAACAAAGAATGGGAAGACAATAACTCACGACTTCCCACAAGCAGTATTACTAACACTACTTTAGCCCCAAATCCAAAACACAGCACTGTATGGGCAGTTAAGAAGGAAGCTAGCTCTATTCCAACCAGACTCAGTACAGTGAGATAACTATATATAGGTCCACTTAAAGCAAATCTACTCTTTATGTTTGTTTGTGGTCAACAGGACTAACTCAGATGGCTTGATGGGATGTTTCTACTGAGCTCTGCAGAGAGTAAAGAAATTTTATCTCTTGTGGGATTCACAGGCACTATACATTTTGAGCTGTATGGGCTTGAGGACAGAGCACACAGCTCTGAATTTCTGAGCTCTGTTCAGATTAAACAACTTCCTGACTTCTTGGATAATCTACTGTTTAATTTCTACTGCTTGTTTTAAGTATCTTGTAAGAGGGAGATGACGTTATTTTGGACTGCTAAATTGTGCCTTTTACGTTTTGTGGGATTTTTTTCAGATGCATACCTGTCAAAGGCAGAAATTTACAGAAAACAAGGTGATAATTCAATGGCAATCATCAATTACAGCTCTGCAATACAATGCAACTCTACAGATGATGACATTTATTTCAGAAGAGCCGAGTTGTATTTTGAGGAAAATCAGTTGTTGTTGGCTGTGGATGATTATGCCAAAGTTAGTTAACTTTTTTGTATTGTTACAATAATGTTGTAATTCTGTTTAACTTTGGAAGTAAACTCTATGTGGATATATCTGGAAAGTATCTTTGAGCACAGATATCCTTTCTCTTAAATGATCTTTAATAAGAAATCAGTGTCATAAATTACTTATTTCTATTATTCCTATCATGTCTGGTAATTCAATAAATTACTGAATGTCTACAAATTCCCAGGCACTGATGAGCTTGCATCACTGCTTCTATATGTCACTGTACAGTTAATGGAAATGATAGCAGATAAGAGAATTTTAAAAAAAGAATGAAATAATGTTATTTTATAACGTTATTTTTATAGCATTAGGTAATTCTTCATTTCTTTATTATAGTGTTTTCAATATAACCCAAAAAGAACAGATGCACTTATGAAACATGGACTATATTTCTTTGACCGTTCAATTTTGACTACAGCTATTCAGGATTTTACAGCTGTGATTAGAGAAGACCCTAGCAATGCTCAGGCGAGGTATAGTATAGTGTGTGACATAAGTACTTGAATTTTAATTGGATTATTAAAATATTAATATGTAAAAGACTAAACATGCATTAAACAGTAATAAATCAATTACATTTTCAAAGAGGTATGTAACAGAAATAGAGTAAGACTATTAGGCCATGATGTTCATTGGGGAATCTTTGTGTTGCTTTAGTGACTTTGGATTAGTACCTAGATCTTAATTTAACTAAGCACAGAACCATACGCTCAGATTCTTCTAAAGTACTGCAGATACAGAGTAGGTTGAATTATGCTTTGCTGTAAAGAACTGGATTTAAATACATGCTTAAAGTGAAGATATCCTTCAGTATTGCATAGTTCTATGCTTGATTTCAGTTATTTTTCTTGATGCTTCTCAGCATTCTACTTAACGTTTTCTGTGGGGAGAAAATGATTATATGGATGAGAATATCTTTATTTTCAAATTACAACACTGTTTTTGAGTTTTGACTTAAAAAGACTTATTTATAGTCTGGTATTGCCACTGGAAAATGTGACTAATTTTTATTAGTGTTCCTGCAAAGGTTTACATCATCTATACTGTAATCTGTGAAATAAAAAAAAGGATGCAATACCATATTATGACACTCTAATTTAGATATAAGCATGCTGTTTCCTTGGGATGTAGAATTTTGGATTTCATTGTGGAGTGGTATAATAGGTGATTCTATTAATTTGACTGCTTTAATGAAATATTGAAAAATAGATGTCTTCAGAAAGCTTTAATACAGTAATGAGATCACTTTTATTGCTTTTATTTCTTGTTTACGTAAGATGTGAGGAAAACTGGCATTTTCAATACTCAAACTGCTGCACCAATAGACTGTGGAACTTGGAGAGTCTCCCATTCAACTCATCTCTAAGATGACAGTGCTATGTTATATTGAGCTTGAATTATAGAAGTGCAGTAATCTGCTGATGTGGTATATGTTGTACGACCTTGTTCCTTCAGACTTGCTTTAATACATTGAGAAATAAAACCAAATGTTTATTCTGTTCTTCAACATTTTTCCCCCTAAATAATTGCTTCAAGTTTGCATGACATAAACAAAGGAAGAATGCTTGGTATTAAGTTGACTCAAGTTGTTTCTTCTTTATTAGGCTATATCGAGGAAGAGCATATGCTAAACAGCAGCAGTACAGAAATGCAATACAAGACTTAGCAGCAGCAATTCATCTAGACCCCTCTTGTTGGTTAGCATTCTACTATAGAGGTTGCATCTTACGGGAGATTGATCCAAAAAGAGCTCTACAGGACTTCAGTGTTTCTGGTATTGTTACTTCTAATGGTGCATGTGTGTGTTTAAAAAGAGAAGTGATCATCAGCCATTAATCACTATGCTATAGTACTTCAAAGTTACTTCCTGTTCAGATATTGAAAAATATAGTAGTTTTTCAGTATTTGCTAATAATTTGTTTCTTTTCTACTAAGTTCACCGTATCAACTGTTGGTAGTTGAAAGGTATTTTCACTCTGCTTCCTAAGACTTTCTGGCTTCACTTCAAGCAATTTGAATGGATGTAACTGAGAATTATATACATCTTGAAGATATTTGAAGCAACATAAACCACTTGTATTATGATCGAATATGTTATGTTGCTCTTAATTATGTTTTATAAAACTCTAGGAAAGCTAGAGTAAAGAGTGAACTGCAGGTAATTTGAGTGGAGTAACAGAAATACATGGGAATATTTGAACTATTGATTTTCATTCCTTTCTCGTAGTACTCATCAATGACACTCAGGAAAATTTCTCTTCTTTTCTTCATCGTGGGATCATTTACTCAAACCAACATCAGTGGTCAAATGCAATCTGTGACTTTGAAAGTGTCATAGCTTTGAACAGGTAACTGGACTTGAGAATTTTAACATTTTGTTTATATTCTTATTACCTGAAAGTGTGAAAGTACTTTCAATGGAGAAAATTATTAATAAAGGAAAGTGGAGTCACTACTTACTCAGAAAATGGATTGAAATTAAAACACTGAAATATGTCTTCTCAGTATCTTTCATTCTCACCCTAGTATAAATATAATAAAGATTATTTCAGATTTAAATTCTATTTTACCTTATATGGCAAGTTGGCAAACAGTTATTTGACAGATGAAAGATGAAATTGAAATCCGAATTACTGGTGATTATTCATGCCATACTTATTTCACAGGTTTTCTGGAAGGAAACTTGTCTACAATGCAGGTGAAAGCACATTTTTTGCCAAAAACTATGCCACAGTATTTTGCTTAGCAAAAGTCAGTAAATGGTGTCCATGAAATAAACAAAATCCTGATAACACTAAATAAAGCAAAACTGCTTGTAATCTGTTACAGTTGGTGACAGAAGCTCATGCTGTTTTTGTGAATTGGATTTCTTCCTACTGCTTAAATACTTTACAAACAGACTGTTTGCATGGTTGGGCTGCTACAGATAGTCTTGCAAAATGAAAAAAGCTCCCTATTCCTGTTATTTAGTTACCCATTCTTTTAAAATGTTGAGGTTGAAAAAACTCACTGGTTGTGTCTTGAGCAAAGGCTTCCTTTCCATTCTGTGGCCAATGTACAACCCACCCAGCTCTCCCTTTTTCTTGGCTCTCTTGTAGAAAATCTAGAACTTGCCTAGTAACTTTCTACAAGAGATGGCTGTATAGGATATTGCAAATCCTGAGAACTCAGATCTCTCTCACTGATAGCCAAATGACAGAAAGTAAAGGAGCAGGCTGGATAGGAGATGTATGTTTTGGTGGAGTCTTTTATAAGCAAATGTACTTTTAGATTAGAGAATTCAGTATTTCTTGGTATACTCAGCATATGTAAATTACCATCTAGGTCTATCACTAATTAATTCTATGCGTAGAAGCTATCTCTTCAGCTGGAAATTACTATTTTGCTCAGTGTGATCACAAATATGTTGTAAATGTCTAAAATTTATACAGTTACATATTTCATGCAATAACAAGAAAGATCTTTTTCTTAGTTCTGTCTTCTTCGCTTACCTAAATATTGGTTTGATACTGCTGTTGCATCTGGATCAATACTATGAAGCTATTCGACAGTTTACTAATGCTATTAAAATTGATCCTCTCAATGTTCGAGCCTGCTTATGTAGAGCACAAGCATATCATAAGGTAATACTATCCTTTAGAGTTGTCATTTATACAGCTTTATATATAGAGTTATTGCAAGTATTTTAATATTTGTGCTTTAATATTACATTGTTAGAACCTGTTTATAGCCATACACTTCAAGTAGTCCTCATCACCCTAATAGAATTACATACACTTAAAATATAACAAAATTGGCATGTGATGCAACAACAAAATATTTCAAGTTTCATTTGATTTTTTTCTACATCGGTGTCCATCTAGCTGGGCTTCAATAAAATACACTTGAAATAAGTAAAAGAAAATTGAAATACTTTTTTACACATAGTGTTCTTGAGAATTTTCATTTTTCAGGAAACTGAATTTTTTCACTACCAGTGGCAGGGAGCTGTTTTAAATATTTTAATTTCCCATAAAAAATACTCTACATCTGTGTAGGATCTGACAATATCTTTTGCTAGCATTTATGGTCCAAAGAAGTTCTCAAAAAATGAGGAATGTAGTCTTCAGTGTGACTTAATTTCTTTAGACTGTCATTGGAAATATTGAAACAATTATTTCTCATGGTGCTTAATTCATTTAGGAAGTGTTTTGAGAAATTATTTAACACTGTTCATTTTCTTTGACTAAGGGAAACTACTTTTAACTCATCAATTCACTTAGATGGACTCATATCTTTAAGTTTTAGTTTTTTAATGATATTGACTTTAAGTTGTCTGATAGTGGATGACATCCAATTGAACTAATGCTCAGGTTGCTTCTGTAGTTTGTTTGAAATATGTAACTAAAATATGTAGAGTAGCTAAACTAAGATTAGTATGTGCATTCCATCAATACTCTTTGATGACCATTCTAGTTGGCAGGTAGCCATCTGGATGGATCGGTTGTTGTGATCTTCAGTGCAATGATTCCTGCCATTTATCCTTTCCATCTGAAAAACGGTGAATGGGACCACAGACATGAGCTTGAAAAATCATTACAGCAATGATTTGCATTTAAAATGAATCAGGATGTATGTGTGTGCAGATCTCATGACCTACTCTTCTTTCCAGTAGTCCAGAATCTTTTGGATTTTGGAAAAGTAACAAGTCTGCTGTTCAAATCTGCCCTGTGTGAGAGTATGAAAAATCTGTAGGTGGCATTATTCAGACCTTTAATTAAAAATGTTGAGCTCTTGTTATAGGGTGTGTGCCTCATGAGTTATTATGTGGGTATTATGTCCTGTAGGACTGCATTTACAGAAATAACTGTCTCCAAATTGTGTTCATAATAACAGTTAAATAGTAGGTCTTTTGTTTTAAATTACAGATTCATAATTTATCAAATGCTGTGAAAGATATAAATCGAGCCATTCATCTTTATCCGTATAAGTCAGAACTGTGGATACTGAGGTAGGAAAGTGTTTAGTGGAAGTTTTCACATGTACCTTACTCTTAACATCATTTCCCATTGGAAATATTTTGATAGATACTTCATATGCTTGGAACTGTGCTCTCAATAGGTTAAAAAAATGTATTTTCATGGCGTTTTCAAACCTTAGGAACTTTATATCTGTCTAATGTCATCTTACTAATATATCAAAGGAAATGTGGTTTTGTAAACCCTACAACCTGCAAAGAAGTAAGCATATTGTTTCTTGTGCTTTTATGTTACAGAAAAATTTTAAAATTGGATATATACTTCTGATGGACATAAAAACAGGAAACAATTAGAATGTTTTTATTGGAATGCATTATTTTTTCATTTTTCTCCTTTTATACAAAAATTGCAGCAGCGTTTGTATTTTGACAGAAATACCTGGGAAAAGCTTTACTAATTGTATCCAACAAATATTTCCTTACAGGGGACAGTATTTAATGGAGTTGAAGAAATACGAACTGGCAAGCTTATGTATTCACCAACTTGCAAAAATGAATGAAGGTAATGTCCGTTTGCCTGTGTTGTTGTGTGATCTCTAATCAACGAATTGAGTTTACGTTAAAAAAAAGTTCAAGCACTCTAATAGGTTAGTTACCACGAATCAGCTAAAATATAGGATAGTGTTTAAAGGCAGTGAGTGTACATTATTGCCTGATTACAACTTGTGATTTCAGAATTTCTTTCTTTTGAGTTCTTATGTTTGTTTTTTTTTGTGGTGTTTTTTTCTTCCTTTCAATTTTGGTAACTTTTGCTTTAAAAGGAGAATTGAGTAAGGATTTTGTGCTGTACTTGTTTAGTCTTTCCTAATAAAATACTAAATGGCTCCTGGACTGAACCTTTGCAATGCATTGGAACAATAAAAATATTGCAGTATAGAAGTTCCTTATGTGATGAGCATAAAATGGCAGTGTTCAGTACATCCTGAAGGTATGCATGAATCCGTATGAATACCTATTCTGCACAAGATAAATTATTTCTCTCTAGTAGTGATGAAGAGTGTGTGCACAGGGTATAACAATATAAAAACAAAGCAAGCATGTGGTGATACTCTGACATAGCATAGACTTAAATATGGAGAGAGGAGGGTTTGTGGATGTTAAACCATTGAGCTACACTTATTGATAATTAATTGTTCAACTTGAGACTTTTATGTGGAATTTTGTTTGGATTTTTTTGAAACAAAATATTTAAACAGTATTCTGAAATTTGCATATAATTTAAAGATATTTTATACTGGAAAACACATGTTGAAAATTATCACTTTCTGTGGTGGTTTTCTTCCAGAGTCCTTTAAGTCTCAGCCTGTTCAGCAAGCACTCATTCAGTTGTTTTGTCAAAATCACAATAAAGCCATAGAGTGCTTATGTGAAGCTGCTGCAACTCACCCTGAGCCTTCAATGTTTGTCCTCTTAGGAAAAACACAAATGAAAGCTGAGAAAACAGAGGTTAGAAACATTTACATTATATATCTATGCCAAGCAAGACAATGTTTTTTTCTTAATATCTTACGATATCTCATAGGATATAAGTAAATATTTGGTGCACCTCACAGCTTAAAATTTGAGACCACCTGTGTAAGACTTCTCAACAACAGCAAAACTACAATTCTGCCTAATTTAGGCAATTTGAGTTTTAACACATTTTGGGGGGGGAGAAGATACACCTGACCTCAGTCTATAACTATGTAACAATTTCTTTTTGTGAAATAAAATGATAATATCTAGTGTTCTTTTTCTAATTAAATATTGTACAAATATTTCATTGATGTATGTGAAGTGAATATATATTGTTGCAAGTATTCTCTCTACTTTTTTGAATACTTAAATGTTAAAGGATTTAACTAATACTGTCACTTCTGGCTCATGCAGTTAGCTAATGCTTGAAGCCTGCAGAATTGTTGAAATGACTTCTTTTTGTACAGTCACTTATTTATGTGAAATGTACAGTTGTTCCCTTAAATAACAGCAGCAAGCAACAGGTAGATCAAGAATAACTTGAATCTACCTATCTATTGAGTTCTCTATTTGACATGCATGGTCCTTCTGTTTCATCTTAGGTTTGTTTGTGCATTTTTGTAAAATTAATGTCAGGTACACACTGTGCAAAAACCATACTCCTGCTCCCTGGGCTTGTACCAATTGAAACATCTTGACACATTCACCTTTTTTTATTAGGCTTCTGTGTTTTGTTAGTCTCAAATCATAATGGCACAATATTATTTTCACTGTCTTTGAAAGAGTTATAAGTGAAAGATGGCAATAGTTAGTACCATCTCATCCAACCCATTTCACTTGTCAAATGTTAAGAGGGACGTGTATTAGAATCCTGCCCTGATTTCTCAGAGTACTAGTCCCAGGAAGGGAGACTGTCTCATTGCTGAAGAGGAATTAGACAATTCTTCTATTATGATAAATGACCAGACATCAGGCTATGCTGCTCCAGCAACATCAAGGAACTTTGTCATTTTTACATTTGTTTCAAAAACTAAAACACTTTAAAAAAAAAAAAAGAATGAAAAATGGCTAACAAGTTTTGCGAACTTCACTTAAGTGCTTTAAAACTCTTAATATTCCTGTACTGCAGGATGCTGTGGGAAGTTTTAAACAAGCTATAAATCTCCTGATGACCTCAGAAAAAATCCTGCCTCCTACATTTGAGGCTGCAGAAGTGTATTATCTTATGGGCCTGTGTTATATGGATCAAATAAATTTATTACAGGTTGGTATTATTATAATATGTTAGCCTTTGATTCCAGTGCCTACAAACAAAAATTATAACTAAATGAATAACTTCAGTATTTTCAACAGCCTTCACTGCCTTAACAGTTCTTTTTAACTTATGATGTACACTAGATGTCTTGCAAGTTTGTGAATAATTTTTCAGTGTTAATGTTGTGATTTTTATTGTATGAAAATAATTTGTATTCTGATATCATAAAAAAGACACTAATTTCTTACCCTGTTATCAATATTAATACTTTCACAGATCTTATAGACAAATACTCATGTAGCAGTCAGTGACTTAGTTTATTTGTACTAAACATAGACAAAGGAGATTCTAGATTATTGTATTAATTATGGAGTTTGTTGTATTTAACTTTTTTGTATTACTGTAGCTCGGAACACCCCCTGGATTGTTCTGTTTTGTACTTATATATGATACTTAAAAATGGTAATAAAATTTTTTCAATAAAATCAATATCTCAGATTAGTCCTATTGGAGAAAAAAAATTAGTCTTCCTGAAAAAGAATTGAAAAGAGTATTGAAGTCTACCTGTGATCTTTGTGGCAGGCCTTGGGTGGGTTCTTGCAAATGTTTTCTATGTTGATTTTTGTAAATATGTGTCAGTTGCTGATTTACTAAAGGCTCAAGACTGTAACTAGAATCATTTGAAATATCACATTTTCACAGGGCACAATGTCATTTCATGTCTGCCTCTGATCTGAATTGTCATAAATGATATTCTTCTGGAAGAAGGCTTTCAAAGTTGTCATGTATTACCACACTAGATAATTCAGACAATTGATGAAGTTAACTTTGTCATTGCACATCTGATACTATAGCTGTATGTCCTGGAAAAGCCCATGACTGTGTAATGAGCAGTGTGGAGGAAAAAAATGCCTGGATGAATTTTGAAGGAGTTTCATGCCAACCACTGTAATAAATAACTGCAGAGTTTCAGCTTTTGCAGACAGAAGACCATGTGCTTTATAGTTTCACTGAAGATCATTAAGTGAGTTAGATTGTACCTCCCAGTGGTTACGATTGTACTGTTAGGGCATTTTAAGTCACAGTGGACAAAAGCAATAAAAAAGTGGTTACACGTTATATTCCAATTGCGTAAATAAGTTATATCTCCCTGTACAAATGAATCAATTAATTGACAGCCTATGGTTTCAGCTGTACAAACTGTTTAACCCAGATAATGTCATTCTTTTAGGCCTGTAATGCTTTTAGTATGGCTATCCGACTACATTCAAGTTACCCTGATGCTTTTTATCAACGAGGGCTGTGTCGAATGCAACTCAGACAAACAAAGTGCATCCAAGACTTCAATCATACACTTGTCCTTTGTCCATCACATTTCCAGGTAATAGAAGGACTCCTGATCGTTTGTTTCTTTGAGGCGTGTTAGATGGGTTCAAAGTAAGACTGGCTCTACTTTAATGGTTATGTTGTCTTGTAATCTGCTAGCAAGCACAATTATGTATATTTTTATAAAGCTCGTTACTTCTTCCTTCTGTTAAACCCTTGTCTTAAATAAGAAGCTTTTTTTCTTTTAGCATTATAGTGTGTCCTCATTCTGTCTTCAACTCTATAGGCATATATGGGTCGTGCTGCCTACTATGGAAGTAAAGGCAGATACTCTAAGGCAATTATGAATTGTAATGAGGCAATCAAAATTTGTCCTAACAGTGTGAGAGCTTATTTTTACCGAGGAACACTGAAGTATCAGAATAAGGTGGGTATCTCTGTTGTTCTTCTGTTGCTTTCTCCCTTAGAACTTAGTGTATAAGGGCCACTCTGAAAGTAATACTTCCTATTTTATTATGGTGGCCCACAACATCAGAGGCAGATGGTGGTGGTATGGCAGTAGTGGTTGAACCTTCCACCAGTATTGTTACATGTTGTTGCTGTGTGACAGATGGCAGCAGGGGGGCAGTCTGACAAAATGGTGCCTGACATGGAAGTGTGTATGAAGCAAAGGTGTGGAACTGAATACCTCTGTGTAGAAAAAATAGTATCTATTGACATTCATCAGTGCTTGCTGATAAGACCAAATAGTGGATGTGAGCACAGTGAGGCAGTGGGCAGTGCATTTCAGCAGTGGCAATAGCTATGTGAAAGACAACTCACGTTCTGGACAGGCAGGCAGATTTTTGTGAGCATGGCATGCAGGCTCTTGTATGTTGCTGGCAAAAATGCACAGCTAATGGTAGTGATTATGTTGGGGGAAAAAAGTGTTTTGTAGCTGAGAATTTCATCTCTCAAAATGTGTAATAGCACTTTTTTTAGCTGTTGTAGTTTTCATGGAAATAAGTAGGAGGCATTTCTTCTGGAGCAGCCCTCGTATCTTGCTTATCACTTCATAATAACAAAATAATGGTAAAAACTCTAGAAACTAGTGTTTCTGATGGAACCAAGAATTTCCTCCTGGTTATGTTGTTTTCCTGTTTGAAACCACTCTGATTTGTGTAGTTTTAATGATGGACTGGACAAGCTACTGGGCATATATCTGCATATTTTCCTCTTAAGTTCTATGGGATAAATTCTCACTTAGTAATAGGCATGATTATTAAAACTCCACAAAATACACATCTTAGGTTAGTGTAAGAAACAAAAGATAAGCTAGAAAAATAAAAGGTTGGTTATGTATTGCAACATGGATATTCTCTAAGCAAACAGTAAGAATGTTTGGTTGTCCTGACTGCCCAAATAGAGCTTTTGAAGAAGCACTCCCTCTGAGTAACTCATTTCTAGTGAAATGATCCTTTCCAGTACTGATGAAGAAATAAGAATAGGAAACTATGAAATCAAATTTTACAAAAGGCTATTATTTGAGGAGGAATATGTGATGCTGTGAATTATAATTTGTACTTAATGTTTCTTCATTTCTAGACATTTAAAGCTGCAGTTGAAGATCTCTCAAAAACTATTGACCTTGACAGTACCTGCATTTTGGCATATTATAACAGAGCAATCTGTTATCATCAAATAAAGGACTTTAGAAAGGTACAATACACACTTCTACAACATCACATTACCGCTCTGTTAATACCCAGTCATAACACTACCACTTCACAAAATTTAAAGCAAAATTCAGTTAATACATGTAATGCTTAGTCTTTTCAATAATAATAAAATGCATTTGAAAATACTTAATTTTAAAAGTACCTTACTTAAATTATGGATCAAGAATAATGCATTTATAATATTAAAAATAAAGTAAGAATACTAACAAAAATTTTAGTAGTAGAAGCAATTATGAATTTCAGCTGGTAAAAAAAAATTTGAAATAACAAAGTTAGTTCTAATGAAGTCTGTTTAAAATATTTGTATTATCTTTGGTTTTGTACTCTGAAGTTGGGTATCTACATATTATGGAAGGCTCTAAATGCACTTAAGTTCAATCTGCAAACAGTGAAATATTGGAGTAACCACACTGAAGTCAATGCATGTGTGTCTCTCTGGATAAATTGTGTGTGAAAAGGTTGTGTAACACACCCTTTTTTTAATAGGCTTTGAAAGATTATGGAATTCTTCTTCTACATGAGTTGAGTAAGGAAGTAGTTTTAAAAGTGTTCATCAATCGTGGACTACTCTACATGGAACTTGGTGATTATGCTAATGCCTGTGAGGTAAAAAAAAAAAATAATCCTTTGTGTAGAGCAAATCTCAAGTCTTCTCTTAATGGTAAACCATTGCTTACATAGAGACTAATTTGCCAGGTCAATTGTTGTTTCTAAAATAGTTAACATTCCCTTTTAATTTGCTCAACATCTAATACCAAACTGAGCAGTGAATGTGCTAATAAAAGGCAGTTCTAGTCATTTTACAATTTTATACAGCTGCAGTTAAGCACAAGAGTTGTATGAAATTCAACAAATGAGAACCTGACTTGTCCTTTGTTTTTTTTAAAACAACTTTGTCACTTAGTTTGGATCTAAGTGAATACTGATTCATTGCAGAGTCCTAAGTAAATGGGGAGGAATCTGAGTGAGCTTGTTTTCTCTTCCTCTGTATGTGTGTAAATGACTCTTTTATTAAAAGATAGGGAAGGTCAAATCTCAAGTAAGGAAGAAATGTCTGACGCAATACAGGTGACTCATTCTGTGGAACTCCACCTGGTATTGAAGTAGCAGGCTTAAAACCTAAGTATTAAAAATCACTCTTTCAAACACGTGAGGTTTTTAATTTTGAATTCCAGCAAGTTTTCTAAAACTTTATTTTTGTGCCTTTAACGTAATATATACATACATATGTATGTATTTTTTCAAGTCTAGTTGGTGGGTTCATCGACTTTGTTGTGGACTACCAGCTTTAAACTTCAGTATCTTTGTCACATGACAGCAATGATGTCAACATAAGCATTTTAAAAATTGAGTAATGAGTAATGTTATTTGCAAACAGAAATTAAAGAATATGAATACCATTCCAATAACCCACCAGTGTCCTTCAGAAAGTGCATGCCAAAAGTTCTTTACAGCTGGTAGACCTTGGACCTTATGTAGAAATGCATACAAACATTGCATTATTGGTCTCATGCTTCAGGATGAAATTGATCAATATAGTTCAGAAAAAAATACTGAGAGTAAAAGGACATTAGGAAATGGATCAGAACCAGCAGGATGAGCAAAAAGTTACCTGATTATAGAGAAGACAAAGGCAGTTGAACAACAGACACAAAATTATAATTGCTAATTTAAGAAAAAAATCAGTGATTATAAATATGCTAGAGCTGCATCAGCTGTTATTTTTATTACAGCTGTATCTGTATACATGTATAATACTTACCGACTAAGATGTAATCATCCTACCACTGCTCAAAGTGAATGTATTTCTGAATTGTATACACTAGAAGAAAGACAAAAGTTACAGTTCAGTATATATAAGATCTGAATTGCTGAATAGAGGTGTCTGTCTTTTCTAGTTGATTCTATGAAGTGTGTGTGGTGATCTGAGCATAGGAGTTCTGGTTTAAGTAAACCAAACCTAGTCCTTGGAATGATACCGCATCTGCTGTGCTCTATGCATACAGCAGAGTGTATAGTTCAAACTGCACATGTGAAGAATCACATTAGGTTTGTTGGGAATTCACTGAGGGTTTGGTGGGTTGGAACATTGCTGCTCAATATGTTTTTTTAGTGTTTTTGTCATACAATTTTATGATAGCAAGTTCACTGAAAGAAAGGTTTTATTTTAACAAGGTACTGATATATATATTTATTTCCCTAAATTATTTTGCCACTTTTGTAATTCTGATAGTACTGAAATCTTCCACATTATTTTTAAATTTGCACAAGTAGAAAATGCATTCTGACTTGTAATTCAGTGGATATATCAGCTAAATTACTCCTACTGCCTACTGGTTTCTTGGCTTATATCATAACTGAAATAATCACATTTGATTTTTAAATCACTTATACAATTTTTACAGTTGAACCACATAATGAAAACTAAGTGGTGAGTACTGAGGAAATTGGTTTAGTGGCAATATTGGTGGTAGGTGGATGGTAAGGCTAGATGATCTTGGCTTTTCCAATGTTAATGATTCTATAAGTCTGAAAACCACAAGTATTTTGACAATGCTCTGAGTGCTAGTAAAAAGGAAAACTTAAAAGCCCTGAAACAGTGATTTATAATAAAAATCATAGGATGTCCTTCACTAGAACATTGAGTGGAGTCCTAATGTAAATATGAATTTGGTTTACTGTACTTTAAAAAGTAGTAATTAAATAATAATCTTACTAGAAGAATTATCTTGAAATTGCATATAGCAGAAGATACTTTCAATATGAACTTTCTATGAATATATATATTTAACAGTAGCATTGTTTCTGTTAAAAACAATACTCCTCTGGGAAGTTTTTTTTTACCTGGAAATATTACTTACAGCTTTGTGAGAAATACTGTGATATCACATAACTTTAGACATTTCATTCTATTAGAGTATGGGTCATAAAATATGAAAGCAGTAAGTTATGCAGTACTTTTGATACGCAGTGTATAATATGTATAATTCTGATGTGATAATGTCAGAAGTTACCTCCTGTTTAATGTGGAGGTGTAGAACAGTTTAGCTGAAACCACAGTTCTAGGTGAAGTGAAACAACGTATATTTTCATTTAGTTTCTGTTCATTTCAGGACTTCAAAGGAGCAGCGCTGCTTAGTCCAGGTGATAGCCAGATCTTTCAAGCTGTTGGAACCTGCCATTATCGGTAAGACATGTAACTTTGGTGCAGAGTAGAAAAATGAAATTATTCCTAGAATTTACTTTTCAGTGTACTTTTTCATATTGAGGGTACTGAGAATGGAGAGAGGAAAAGTGGTAGAGAGAACTGCTTATCGTAGTGACACATGAGTCACTCATTCCCATTTCACACAAATCACCTATGATAAAAAAGGGAATTTTAATGACTCTGCCTATTAGTCCATTTTTTTCTAAGGTTATTCTAGTATCTATCACTCTATAACCTTATTTCTGCTGAGGTAGTGTGGAAGTGGATGTATTCAGGATTGTAGCATCGAACCTTCTTGTGTTACTTTGCTTGTAGTTAAAGCACAGCTGGCTCCATCTTTCACAGTATCTGATGCTGAATTAACTCAGTAATGCTGAGTCCTACTTCTAAGAAATTTTGTTATTTGTCTTTATGTGGAACTGTCAAAAGGATTCACTTGTAGCTCATCTGTTACAACCTTTTAAGATGCATTCGGGATCCTATCAAACAGTACTGAGAAAGCACAAGTTTGTTTTTGCAACAAGTGTTCTACTGGAAAAAAACATCTGGTCTATATGTCTTTAAGTTGTTTGTTATCTTTGTAACCTTTCCTTCTTTGTCAGACTGTTCTTCAGGTAGATTCAAAACAGGTAGCTTATAATCAAAGAACCTCTGATCTTTCAGTATTGTCTTGGTGAAATGATTCTTTATTTTGACATATTGAAAATTTTGCTTTGTATGTAAAGACACCTACTAGCATTCACTGGCATGTCAGGTATTCCTGGAATTCTGTTTCTACTCAGAATACTCCAGCTGCATCAAATGTTATTTAAGGATGGAATTCCACATTTGGCCTACTCTTAAAACTAGAATTGGCAGCTCTCAATAGCCTGAATATTGGCTGTTTTTACCCTGCCAGTTTAACATAGTTTGGATAGGTTTAAGAATTGATATGAGGAAAACCAAGAAATCTTATGTCAGATGTAGATTTATGGCTGAAAAAGCTGTGCCTGAGCAGAATGCCAAAACTGTGTTTGGTCATGAGATTTGGATAGCATGAATGACTCAGATGAAGCCTGTATTAAAATCTCCTCAGTACAAATGGTGAAAAGGAGAAATCTTTGTCCAGCAAAAGTTTTTGCTGCTTTCTTCTTCAGGTCAAGGAATTTAAACTGATGTTTGACTGTCTTCCTTTTATAATCACCATCAAGGTGCACATATAGAAAACAAAGTTAAGAAATAGAGTATCCCTTTCAGTTAGAGTTGAACTGCATTTTGAAGGCATTATGGCAATCTTGTTTATAAATTTTCTAAGCATTAAACAGTTTAATATTAATCTTTATTTTTAGACTTAATGAGTTTGAAGAAGCTGTGATGTCATTTAATCAGGTTCTCAGACTAGAACCCATTTCTGTGGAAGCCTATATCGGACGAGGAAATTCATACATGAAAAAAGGACATGAGGCTGGTCTTGAACAAGCACAGAAAGATTTCTTGAAAGCAATTCACCTGAATCCGACGTGTATGAAAGCCAGAATTTGCTTAGGATACAATTTGCAGGTATTGCACCAAAATTCATTGTCAATGCAATGTATAATTGTCATGGTTTTATGATTTTTGGTTATTGGTACTCCACATCATAACATCATGTAGTGAATGTACCTGGTTCTCAGAAGAGAAGGACTACATTCCCCACGGCACTTTGCTCCTTTGTTACCATTTTCCAGCCGGAGGGAAAAGATAAGAGCTCACAGTATAAAAACTTGCAGATCACGAGACCTCGTCCCTTTTTCCGCCGTCTCTCGTCTTGGCAGCACCTCGCTCTCCATCCGTCTTATCGTCGGTAGTAGAGTAAGGCCTACCTTGATTTTGGGACATTCTCTCTCTCTGTATTGGATTTATCAGCTTAAATTGTAATTATATTGTATTATAGTGTGTTGTTTTGCATTTCGATATTTTATTTAGTAAATTAGTTTGTTTCTCCTCAGATTGTTGCCGCTGTTCTTTGCTCTCAGGGCCATCTCCCACCCTTTTCCCCTTTCCCCTTTTCCCAGGATGTGGGCCCTTGGGTCCCCCATCCCCTTCGTCACAGAATCGGGCCTAACGCCCGTAAACCGTTGACAATAATCTAACATAATAAGGTTAATATTATATGTGCCTATTTCTATAGGATTGCAGAATGGCTTATGTTGAAGGGACCTTAAATATCATCTAGTTCTAACCCCCCTGCTATGGGCAGAGTTGCCAGCCACTAGATTGGCAACCCTGTCCATGCAAAATGCAATATGTAAAACAGTCTGTGTACTTAAGACAGATTGTAGTGCGTTTTCTTTTTAATTCAATGGATAGATCACTTTTTTCCCCTTGCTTGTACTGGGTCATCTTGTAGATCTGTTCTTACTTCATGAAATAGTAAGTAACCTTACCTTTGATTTGCATATTTGGTTATCTGATAAATGAACAGTAAGAACTTCTATATTCTGTGTGTATGAGCTGTTTACAGATTTAAGTGGCAAAAAATCAGTGTAAAAATGATCCTATCTGTTCTAATTATCTATAACATAGTGTTAGCAATTCTGCTGATATCCCTTGGAAAAGAGCTTATGGTTGAGGATGACTGAAAAATACTTAACTACATAGAAAATGTAATTCTGTATTAGCAAAAGGATATAAGATATTACTTGACAGTTTTCCTTCCTTCATGTCTAATTCCTATGATTTACTTTGATTTATTATATCCACCTATCTGAAATGTCTTGAATTGTCATGAATCTTGTTGGGAGTTATTTTACCAATGTAGCTGAGGAATAATGTCCATGACTTGGGTCAGGTCTTTTTGCATAGATGTCACAGATTTCCTTTACCTTACATATTTACCAGTACAGTTGAGTTCTAATGCTTTCACAGTGCTGTGAAATATTTTGCAAAAAAAAAAAAGAAAACTTGAAGGGACTACATAAGTAGAAATTTGTCTCAGATTCAGGAGGAAACCCAGGAAGTTTACATAATGACAGGTGCTTAATTTCCAAGAGGTCTAAATCTTACTAAATGCCTTTTCTTTAGCCTGATCATACCTTTAGGACTTAAACATACATGTATGTGAGTATTTTGATATGGGGAACTAGATGTTTAGCTTTCTACCTCTACATAATTAATCCATATATATTGCTACAGGGAAAGGTAGATCTGGATGTATAAGGTGGGATTTTATCAATGTGTTTAAATACATAATGGAGGAGCACAGAGAAAAAGGAGACAGGTTTTCTTAATGATGCCCAGTGACAGGACAAGAATCAAAGGACAGTAACTAAAATACAATGAATTCAATTGAAAAATCAGATTATCATTATTTTTACTGTAAGGATGATCAAACACTGAGAGCAATTATACACAGAGGCTGTGAAATCTCCGTTCTTGGAGTTGTTCAGAACCCAGCTGGACATGATGCTGAGTGACCTGCTCTAGATGATCCTGCTTTCAGCAGGGAGTTGGAGTAGGCAGTTCTTAAATATGCCCTCCAATCTCAACTGTTCTGTTAATCTATGATAAGAAAGAGGAAATATTTGCAAGTAAAACATTTGTGGCTGATGTATTGCATAGTTATAAGGACAGTGAGTGTTGCATAAATAACAAAATCTGAATTCTTCTGTGATTTAGGTAACTGCATTTATAAGTATGCTTCCATATTCTACTGTAGTTTTCTTAAGTTAAACCATTAGTAGGCTTTTTGATGTTTTGTAGATTTCTTATTGTGGGCATATTGCAATTCATTTTAGGCTCTTGGAAAGCTTCAGAGTGCTTGGAACCAATTAACAGTTGTCATTGCTATTGATTCAAAATGCGACACTGCATATGAAGGCCGAGCTTCGGTCTCTCTCCAAATGGGTGAAATTTTTTCTGCACTTCAAGACACAAATGCTGCATTAAATGTAGGTCTTAGATTAAAGTAGTTTTACTAAGATTAACCTGTTTCTATGAAGCCAACAAATACTGTACATGAGCAATTGATAATTTGGATTGGAAAGTGTTACTCAATTTAAATGTGTTTTTGAAAAACAGTAAATTACTACATAAGTGTAAATTTTCCCTGGATAAGGATGCCTTTGGTATGTTCTTTCAGCTCACTACCACTGCTCCACTGCTAACAAATCGGGGTGTCATCAATCAGTTAATGGGATATTTATCCTGTGCCATGAAGGACTATCAACAAGCAATTTTTGTTGACCCCAGCTATGCATTAGCCTATTTAAGTGCAGCAAATATCTACTTCCATAATCATCAGTTTTCACAGGTAAGTCTTCAGAACTTTATACTGTCAATATGCTGTCTTCAGAACGCTTTTCTCTTTGACTCATGAATAAATAGTGTACGTGAAAAGATGTCTTCTAATATGCTTAACTTGAAACTTTTTTACATTTTTTATGATCCTCTAACAGGAGATTAAACCATGGTAATAAGTAATTGCCTTACTGTTATATATTGTAGCATTGATATGAATTGAGATTCATGACAGTTAAGATACTCATCACAAAAATTTTTAATGAAGTTTGGTGCCATAATCTCACTGATGTTAAGTAAGCTCCCTCAAGCCTAATTGCTGTGTATTAAATAACTTGCCCAGGTTCACTGTAGCATCATTAGAAGGAAAATGAAAAGAATCTTCTACTGATGGGCTTTGATCAAGAAGTCAGATCTTCTGTCTGTTAGTACAGTAACTTTAGAACTTTAAATCTAATTCTGCTAAAATACAGTATGCATCTTCCAAATACACAGGAAATATTTAAATTCTTCTTCAGTGTTCAAAACTTGAAGGGAAGAACCATTTATTTTTTCTCTCTGTGAGGAGGGCCTCTACACTGATTTTTTTTTTCCTTTTGGCTTCCTGTCTTGCTTCCTGTCACATTTCATGGGCAAAGTTAGGCTTTTGTTTAGAACTTTATTGTCCAGCAGCTGTGGGAATACAGAACCAGTAAAGATGCTCCAGCACCTTTGATCTACTTGAATGAATCCCCTACTAGAATTGCATCTGTAAACACTTCAGCTTGCAATTCACATGTTGAGAAATTCATCATGTATAGTACAGACTTGACATATGGCTTTAAACTGAGATTGTACTTCGTACAGCACAAGAAATCGATGTCAGAAAGCAATTTCATGTTCTTGTTTGTTTCTGAGTTAGACTCCTTGTTGCTCTTCAGAATTAGTTACTTGGATCATAAATTCCTTAAGATTACAAGGCCAGTGCCCTGCATGTGGCTTCTCCTGTGATCTTGTACTCTCTTTTTATCTGCATCTGGAATCATTCACCATGACTGGTTTTGGAAAAGCTGTTCTTAATCTTTCCTATGTTTCTGTGATTCCTTACTCTGTCTCCCAGAAGCTGTTTCCTTATGGAGAAAGAAGTTCAACAACAGGAGTTGGGCTATAAATTATTTTGTATGTTAATTCAAACTGTCCCTAGCGTATGGTTCATTCTTCTGTGCTATAATTACAATTTAGCAAAGCCAGACATTCCTTTTTCAGAAGTCTGTTTGGATGGTTATTGACCCCATATTGGATGTTGTGGGTTAACTCTGGTAGGCAGCTAAGTTCCATGTAGCCACTCGCTCTGTCCCCACAAGTGTGATGGGGAAGAGAACTGAAAGGGTAAAAGTGAGAAAGCTTGTGAGTTGAGATAGAGACAGTTTAATACATAAAGCAAAGGTTGTCTATACAAACGAAGCAAAACAAGGAATTCATTCACTACTTCCCATCAGCATGCAGATGTTTAACCATTTTCAGGAAAGCAGGGCTTCATTGTACAAAATGGTTACTTGATAAGACAGACACAATAAGTCTAAATTTATCCCCTCCAACTTTCTCCCAGATTTTATTGCTGTGCTCAATGTTGTATAGAATAATTAAGGTTGGAAAAGACCACTAAGATCATCTAGTCCAACCATCGTGTCACCATCATGCCAACCATGATGTGGAAGATCACTTTGATCAGTTGGGGCCAGCTGTTTCGGCCATGTGGATGCTGTGTGCACCCATCTTACATGCACAAAGAACGCTAAACAGATTGTTAAAATTTGAGGAATGTTTACTCAGTCTATTTTAATCTCCAATTCATGTTTTTTTATAGGCCTACTGCTATTATTCAGAGGTACTAAAGCTTGAACCAGGAAATGAATCTGCTATTATGAATCGTGCTGTTACAAATACAATAATAAAAAATTTTGAGGAGGCGAAAGAAGACTTTGAGAAGGCACTTTGTCTCTGTCCCTTCTCTGCAGCAGTTTATTTTAACAGGGCAAATTTCCATAAAGCATTAAAGCAATATGAACTAGCTGAGAAAGACATTTCAACAGGTAATCTTTTTTTACCTACCGTGTGGTAGCATACTAAAAACTGATAATAAGCAACTTGGACTTTCATAATTCAGCAACTATGTATGTATTTTTGCTAACACTTTATAACTAATTTGATCAGATATTATGATGTGACTAAAAAGAGGAAGACTGAATTTCAGTCTTTCTTCCGTTCTTATAACTGAAAGAATTAAGTAGATTAGAAGGAAAAACTTTCATATTATGTGTCATAGCAGCTGAACAGAACCCTACTCTAAACAAAGATGCTGGAAGTAGTGCAGGAAAATACTGTGCATAACAAAATGTATATGGAGAGAAATCTAGGTGCCATGAAAAAGGGTTTCATGTAGTTTATTTCATGTATTAGCAAGAAATTTAGCATGTGCTTATTCTAGAACAAGTTTTGAAACGGTGTTAGTCTTCCCTAACCTTTTGTAGGGGGAATAGCATCGTTCATAGAGAAGATGAGCTGAATCAAGCTTTTGTCAAGGTCTTGCGCTTGGGTTGAGGCAATCCCAAGCACAGATACGGGTTGGGTAGAGGATGGCTTGAGAGCAGTTCTGAGAAGAATGACTTGGGGGTGTTGGTTGATGAAAGATTGAACATGAGCCAGCAGTGTGCGCTTGCAGCCCAGAAGGCCGATTGTATCCTGGGATCCATCAAGAGAAGCATGACCAGCAGGTTGATGGAGGTGATTCTGCCCCTATACTCTGTTCTCATGAGACCCCACAAGGAGCACTGCATCTAGTTCTGTGGCCACCAAAACAAGAAGGACATTGAGCTATTGGAGAGGGTCCAGAGGAGGGCCATGAAAATGATCAGAGGGCTGGAGCACTTCCCCAGTGAGGGCAGGGTGAGAGAGCTGGGGCTCTTCAGGCTGGAGAAGAGGCTCCAGGGGGACATTATAGTGGCCTTCCAGTACCTGAAGGGGGCCTACAGGAAAGCTGGGAAGGGACATCTTGCGAGGGCATGTAGTGACAGGACAAGGGGAAATGGTTTTAAGTTGGAAGAGGGTAGATTTAGACTAGATAACAGGAAGAAATTCTTTACTGTGAGGGTGGAGAGACACTGGAACAGATTGACCAGTGAGGGTGTGGATGCCCCCACTCCGGATGCATTCAAGGCCAGGCTGGATGGAGCTGTGATCAACCTGGACTAGTGGGAGGTGCCCCTGCCTATAGCAGGGGATTGGAACTAGATGATCTTAAAGGTCCCTTCCAACCCAAACCATTCTGTGATTTATGCTCATCTTTGTAAAATACAAACATCTTGTTTAGATTCAGAACAGCTGAGCTTATTACTACTCCCTTGCTACTGCTATCCTTGGTACTAACAAGTGATCCAGCAACTCTGGACACACAGGCCACTTCTTCCAGGAAACTAAAGCTATGTTTAAGCTATGTTTAATTTGTATTAATTTTATGGAACAAAACTTAGTAATATGACTTTAATTTGACAACATTGATTGCACAGTTAGTGAACTTTCCAGAAAGAATAACTTCAGGTTGTGGATTTTCTTTTTGAAAAATTAGTTGATTTTTACAGTGAGATCTGTCAAAATACATCTTGGTTTTTGTGACTAATAATAATTACACCTTGGCTTTAATAACTATTAGTTTCATAGTGTTTTGATAATGAAAATTGACTAGACTACAGACCTGATGGCTTTTGAACTAATTTTCTCTCTAAACCAGAATTTTAAAACATCAGATTAAGCTTTCCATCAATTACCGAAATACTTCTTAAATAATGGAGAAACTGAGTAGGATATTGGATTCCTTGCTATGTTGTAGAATATGGATTGTGAGAGTTTTCCTCTTTTAGATTTTGCTCATGTTACAGAGGACAGCATAGTTTCTGCTGCTGGGACAGTGTTGAAGGTGACATGCATAAATTGCATAAAAAAAAACGATCTGAAAAATAAGTAATGTGACAAAGTTGCCTAAGTTTTCGTGTAACGTTAGTATAGGTAATGTTTTCTGTTATGAAAACATGCTTGGAGAAGAATTGGAACACAGACCAACTTTTTTGACCACGTTTTTTTTTTAACCTGCTCTAGCAGGGGGTTGGACTCTATCTCTTGAGGTTGCTTCTAACCCCTGCAATTCTGTTATTTTCTTTACCTAACATTCTATTTCTTATTTTTACAGCATTGTCAATTCAGCCTAGTGATGCCATGATGTACAGACTTAGAGCTGATATTCGTGCTAAATTGGGTTTCAGTAGAGAAGCTGTAGAAGACTACAAGCAAGCAATCAGCATACAGGAACAGATTGATTACATGTGAAAAGATATTGGTTCTTTTTACAGATTTCTCACACTCCAATTAAAAAGAAGTCCAACATGCAAGAAATATCTTTGTTTTAATATACTTTATACACACTGTATTTTTCCGAAGTGATATAATTACTTTGTTTCAGCCCCAAACTAGCTAGAGTTATGAGAACAGAATGCCATATTTAATTATTATGAGTTATAGATTGTTCTTTATTTCTTAGTGTTGAAAAATAACTGATTGTATTGTCTGGTAAATGAAAGAAGTAGTAATTATAAACAAAAGGCTTGAAAGATACTGGTGACAGAAGGAGAAGAGATGTGTGTTACCAACCAGTATAAATGCTTAAAGTGATGGTGGTTATATGTTGCTTGGACCATCTGAGAAGTAATGGTTTTAAGATGGCTATCAAATGCTGGTGACTGCTAACTAGGTCTCACTTCTTTACCTTATTGTCTTCCTGTACCTCTTCATTATTCCCTGTTCCCTGCCACTGGCAGTAGCCATTGTGCAATGTACGCTGTTGCAGTTGTTCTCTGAGAACTACTCCAGTAACTTGAATTTGAGAAGGTGTAATTCAACTGGAGAGTAAATGTTGAGGTCACTTGCTTCCATGTCAATGTGTTCCACTGTGTCAGCTTTGAAGAGGCATGTAAGAAGCCTGAGTAATAAATAGAATCATGGTTTTTGTTCTAAACTTCTAAGAATCACCTTATCTAAACATGGAGATATAAGTATGAATCAATGTGATCAAAATTAAAAAAAAAAAGTCAAGCTCTACCTATGTGCTAAATTAAACCCCCCCAATTTTGGCATACTATGGAGAAGACAGCGAAAGGATGAAGCTAAATAGTTGTCTTTGCCTCACAAAAGAGAAGAATAGACTTTTTTTTGCACTCCTAAAGTGATTTTTTTATGTTGTTGTTGAGATGAAAGTAAAAAATGTTGTCATTGCTTTGTCTTTAAAAAAAAATTGCATTTTATTTTCTGAGTACTTAACACAGTGCTTTATGCTCTTTTTGTATAGTCACTGTTCTTACATACCTATGTGGTAACTGTTTAGCCAATATAATAGACAAGAAATTTAGCTTTGTTCTGGCAACTAAATTTTGCATTTGTAATATCATTACATTGTAAACATTTCTATGCTTGTCATATTATGATGTTTAGGCTGGGAAAAAAAGAACCAGAAATTGAGTATCATGACTCTGAACTTTATTCAGAAAAGCATTTGACTCTATCTCTACTCTCCTTGACTGTCATCTTATCTGACTGTTTAATACCTACAATTATGAGACTTTGCACTTGTAAGATCTGTTATGATATGGCTGACTGGAGTAGATCAAGCATAATTAAAATGCAGAAGAGATGGAGAAAAACCCTCAAATATTCTATACTTTGACTAGTCTTTGTTTAAAAACAGATGTTTTAAACTAAATTAAAATAGCTCTAATGTTCTATGATGCACCAATATTTGTTTGGTATTATGCAACACATGCATTAGTGTGTTACTGGAAATCTGTTCAGAATGGCAGTTTTTCTTGAAATGGGAATGTAACCATAGGATAATCAGAAAGCAATTTCTGATTTTCTGTTCTGCAGTAATTGGAAAAATGAATTGCTAGTAATAGCTTTTAAAAATACTAGTTTTACTGTGCTTAATAACTATAATTAAAAAAAAAGGTGGTATACTGCAACACACAACACAGAAATTTTTTGACTATGGCAGAATTCAAGAATCAATAATTATGCCAGGCTTTATTAGATCACAGCAACTACGTGCTTCTGTAATGTATTATAGTCCTGAGAGATATTTACTTTGATGTTTCTGATGTTGATTCTTCTGTTACTAAATATAAGTTTGTGAAACCTAAGGTGGTTAAGCAGTTGCTTATTGGCTTTTCCATCTTTTCCCCCCGTTTTTGGGGTACTGTGACCTGTCCAAGTGGATCAAGTATGATGTACAGTGTATACATTTACATGTATCTATATTTCAGTGCATTATCATCGTCGTTGATGCGAACTGGGAAACTATATGCCTGATTTCCTGTATGTGCACAAATCCAAAGTTTTCTTACGAAGTGGTGTCAGTGTGATGCAAAAAATATGGTCTTTTTTCCCTTTCTCCTTCTCCACATTTCTCTTTCAGTGCTCTTTATTATCTAAAGAATTGTTTATTGATGAAATCGTTAAATTATGCATGATTCTATGGCCTTTTCCTTTCTTTGAACTCCTTATGAATTACCTGCTGATGAGTTGTGAGATAGCAATGCCCTCATCATGTATAGAACATCATCAAAGTTAAATCAGAATGAAGAGAGGTCAAACCTTTCCTTTAGATTCTTTTCTTGCAGTATTCAGTGTTGATTTTCTTTAGCTTAACCCCTCTTGAATGTCAAACATAAATGGACATTTATAAGATTTTTATCTTCACATTTAATACCTGAAACCAAGGACAATTAGTTATGAGTTATTATTGGCAGAATAACTTAAATGATATGGGCTATTGTTATCTCTCTTCTACTTGTTGTAATTTTATATTCTGGATGGTATTTTTAATTCTTAAAAAGTGAAAAATTCTTTAATTCTATGGTTGGCTGCATGGAAGCTTGTTTTTTTTAGTTTTTTTCTGTTGCACAATACTCAGAAATGAGTGGTGGCCCATTTATTTCCAATTTCATAACATAGCATCACACTCATTCACAATTCAGGGAGCATGCTTTTGAAAGAAAATGGGATGTGGAGGAAGAATATGTTTGCGCAATATAACAAGAAGACTTCAAGTTGCATGATAAAAAAAAAAAAAACTTTCTTTGAAAAATGTTACCATCTCTTTTTTCTTTAAACATTTCTTCTAAATTTATAACAAATATTTTCTAAAGCTTTCTAAAATTCAGTGGAAATGTTTTGTTTAATAGTACTTCCTTGTCTTTTAAAATAAAGTTGCTAATAAGGGTACTAGTGATTCTAAGGACCACTATTCCACTAAATTACAATTCTATTTTGCAGGCTGAACAGTAACACTGGAACTTCCCTGCTGGAAGACACTATGATAAGATTGTTGCAGCCTAAACTTCGCCCAATTCGAAGTGGGACAGTTACTGAACTCTAGGATTTCTTCCATTGCTAATAATAGATCCAGTGAATTTTAATACTTTGTACTACCAAAGCAGTTTTGCTTCCTAAACTCACTTTAAAAGAAGCTCTTGTCACAGAGTGGCAATAGTTCTTTGTGTATTTAAAATCTTTTCAGTGGAGCTTAATTTTTTTGTTTCCTTTTATTTTCTCTAAAACAAATCCACTTAACCATAGAATCGTTAGTTGGAAGGGACACTTAAAGGCTATATTGTCCATCTCCCTACCATGAACAGGGATGTACACAGCTAGATCAGGTCCCTCGGAGTCTGATCCAGCCTGACCTTGAATGTCTCCAGGGCTGGGACAATCACCACCTCTCTGAGCAATCTGTTCCAATGCCTTACCACCCTCACTGTAAAAGATGTTTTCCTTGCATCCAACATAAATCTACCCTTTTTCAGTTTGAAACCATTTCTCTATGTTCTATCACCACAGACCCTGCTAAAGAGTCTGTCCCCTTCTTTCTTGCAGCTCCCCTTTACGTACTGAAAGGGAGACTGTTGTTAAATAAAACAGACTTACTAAGGAACCTCAGCCACATTCATGTTTGGAAATCACTGCTGAGCAGTCTTTTTATGCAAAGAAAGGCAAAACGCATAAGCAATGGAACATCTCTCTTGCTTTTGTATCACATTTGTATGTGTTATGCTTTATTGTTAAGGATTGCACTACCTGCAACCCCCACGGAGCTCTACTTTACTAAACTAGTTTAGCTGTGATATCAGTATTCCCACTTATGTCTTCCTGTATACAGAATGACAATTCTATATACAAGTTATTTAATACAGACTCTGGTACTTATTTCAAATAAGAAATATTATTTCAAGGAAACTTAACATTGCTTTGATAATTATTTGACCACTGTGTTGGAAAAAAAATAGTTATCAGTTTTTATCAAAAAAGGAAGGCAGAAGAAGAGAAATGCATTCTCAAGTTTTTTTTTTTCATGGGACACACCATCCAAATGATGATCAAATGGATCATTAATTATCTCCATTGAAAAGTAAAGTGATACTTTTGGAAATAAAATGGGAAATTATATTTGGGGAAATTGGGGTGATTTTTCTTTTTCTTTAAACCCTTAAATAACAGTAGTTTATCTCCAGAGAGCGTGCCAATCAGTGACAGTAAGATGGGTAGCCCATGAGAGAGAATTAAGGGGCTTGAATTTTGCAGTTTGTTTCACAAAGTGTAAATGACGAATGTGATCTGATTTTTCCATGTCTTTCACATTTCCTCTTGGTAAGATAAATAGATAAACTTTATTTTTGCTTGAGCTGTTCTATCTTCTGTCCCAACCCAAGGTTAAAGCCAGTGTTGGAGCATGAGTTTGTGTGGGCACAAGTTGGATTTGGAATTCTGATGGTGATGGACCAAGCCTTGAAATGTAATATGTATGTGTAATCTGAGTCATTTTGTGGAGTATAAGGGAAAAGGATATACTGGAATAAATATAATTGCAAAATGTATATTTCAGGAGAGTGATCAACTTTTTACATGGTCTGTTAGTGATAGGACAAGGCCAAATGGCTTTAGGTTAGATGTTAGGAGAAAATTTTTCACTCAGAGTGGTTAGGCCTTGGCACAGGCTGCCCCAAGAAGCTGTGGGTGTCCAATCCCTGGAGGCACTCAAGGCCAGGTTGGATGGGGACCTGGGCAGCCTGAGCTGGTGGGGGGCAGCC
Organism: Numida meleagris; assembly: GCF_002078875.1. NCBI lineage: Eukaryota > Metazoa > Chordata > Aves > Galliformes > Numididae > Numida > Numida meleagris. The sequence goes on from NC_034414.1 coordinate 38,322,016, forward strand.
CTGCCCGTGGCAGGAGTTGGGACTGGGTGGACTTTGAGGTAGCTTCCAACCCAAGCCTTTCTGTGATCCTATGTGCTCTGAAAGAAATAGTGTGAAAAAGACAATGTCTTAAGTAACCTTTTTCAAAAGAAGAATTTAAGTAAGAGCACCAGCAGATGGCAGCCTGCAATCTCAAGTGGGAGAACTTTGCTGCCTCAGGACAGGTCAGCTATACCAGCATCTGCTGCTCCTTGTTCTGAGGAGGGAGTTACTGTATAACTGATTGGTGTGTTCTAGGGTCCATGGCTTAATTGACAGTATTGTTCTCTCACTTCCTTTCTGATGTGCTATATACAATTATTTTACAGTGAAATAACTACCTCACAAGATTTTAAGTAACATGTTAAAGTTCTATATTAGTTATGTATTATAATAATACAATATTTAGATCATAAACATATATGTGCGTGTGTATGCTTGTATGCACACATATAGAGTAATGGAAGCAAAAAGCAGTGCAAATCTTGAATAACAGCTCCATTCATGTGCTGTTTTTTTCTTTCCAGTTTTATGTACTTTTCTTCTAAATTAGGCATTCAGAAAAGGATGGCAAACTGTGTGAAAGCTTTTAACTGCTCCTAGCAGTTACATTTTACAGTATTTTACTTTGTTTTATATGTTGCTTCGTATTTGCTCTACCAAGTCTGTAATTTAGTTTTGTTGCAAAGAGAAAAGTGACCTTCATGAGACTCCCTCCTCTTCCTCCCTCCTCTTCCTCCCTCCTCTTCCTCCCTCCTCTTCCTCCCTCCTCTTCCTCCCTCCTCTTCCTCCCTCCTCTTCCTCCCTCCTCCTCTTCCTCCCTCCTCCTCTTCCTCCCTCCTCCTCTTCCTCCCTCATGATCATCCTTGAAACTGCTAATGTGGTTAACTAGAGGAATCCTTAACCACAGTGCTATGACTAAGCTTGTTTTTGAAGACAGAAGCATCTTGAGACAATATGCAGTTGATTAGCACATCTGGCTGGCCTGCAGGTAGGGAGATGAGCCCTATCTTTAACTGACCAGTTGTAGGCTGGAGGCTGTATTGGAGTAGTTGTCAAGAGGTGAAAGTATGTATTAGAAAGTGTTGTGAAAATCTTAGTTTGTGCTAACTTTGTGAGAGATAATCTAACACTGAAACTTGTGCAAATTTGCAATAAGTCAGTATCTCTTCGTGCACACCAGGTGATGAATCTGCCTTTGGGAGAGCACCAACTAAATACAGCAGTGGTGCAGTGAGGGAATAAAGCTTTTGAGAATTATTTTTCATGTTGATGTTACTTATTTTGAAAATCCATGTAGAAAGCAGTATGCAGACTTGGTGTAGCTCATGTGGCTGCATTTTCCCAGACTTCATATCAAAATTCTTTCCACATTAAATTTGAGAAATTCTTCTAAGCGTTATGTATATAACATTACCCTTTCTGAACAGCTTGTTTATTGTGAGATAAATTCTAATTTACTGTTTGCAAAATGAAACCTGTAATGCATTCCTCTAGTGTCCTTATTTCATAAAACTATGGCAGCAAGTGTGGAACATTAATTACACTGGTAGGAGCCTACAAAGTCTTCATAGCCAGTCTCTATCAGGTTAGAGCTCAAAAAATTCAACTAAAACGCATTTTACTTACTTTAAAAGTGGAAATGGTATCTTATTTGTATGTTTAATAAGGTTTTTGCTTGGCACTAGTTTACATGATGATGAATCTGAGAAGCCTGGCCATGCAGTTAGCCACTATAAGCTGGGTTTTAATGAGGGATGCTTACGCTACTCTTTAAATAACCAGTTGTCTTTAGGTAAGTAATTTCCACTTACTTCTTCAGACTTTCTAAATAAAATTTTAACTCTGATTAGTGTTATTCAGAAGCCAAGAAGAAAGAAAATCTGCATCACTGAAGATTGGCTCTTTAGACACTAAGCTGTGTATCAAGTAGAATGAATGTGTTAAGGTAGTATCAATAGGGAACTGATTAGTTCAAGAGCCATTAGCCTCTTTTTCTAATAATAGTATTATCTAATTACCTAATATGCCAGCTTTCCCTCCTGGTTGTTTTCATGAGCTCACAGAGAGAAAGTACATTTTATTTTCTAGCAATGCTGTAAACTTGCTGTCTTGCTTACTTTCATTAATAATAGACTGTATATTCCTGTATCAGGGGACACTACGAATTCTCAGTTTTTAAAACATACATGTGAAACTTTTGGTATGTGCATTTAAAAAACAACAATGAAACAACAGTAAACGGAGTGTGAGTATAGAAAAGGGTAGGAGATAGAGAATTGGCTTTTTGGAGATATAAATCCCAAGATAAATTAACTACTCCAAGCAATGTGGGTATGACTGCTGTATTTATGCAATAAACCCTTTTCAGCTGTTGCGCTCAGTCACAGGATGGGGTTCTGGCTTTGCAGCATTTTGTGCAAAAGTCTGTGCGAAGGAAACCTAGCAGCCCTATTTCTGATCAGAAGAGACTACCCTGGAGATGTTGAGGACAGCTGGTACTATCTTCTAAAGGCTTCAATGGACTGCAGGTCCTGGTGTAGCTGGTGTGCTAAGATAAGGAAATGGTTGCAGCCAGTCAGGGATGAAACTGTTCAGCCTTGCAGACATCTCCATGGCACTTGATGGCTTTGAGTGGTTACAGCCAGCTTTTAATGCCCAAGTTATAACTTACCATTTCTGGCAAACTGGCTTTTGTTCTCCTTGCTATTATTATGTGGACTTTGGGAGGGTGAGCATCTGCAATACTGAGCTGTAACACTGGAGATGTATTCATAATGGAATTGCAGTCCTTAGCATTTGTTTAGCAGTTCTTCTACATTAAATATTTCACAGTGCATTCTGGGAGAACAGCTGTCCATTGCAGAAGTGCTCTTAATTCATCAGCTCAGTAAAAGGAAGTACTTCTGGCGTGGCACAGCAAGGCGTAACAATTCAAAGGTTCTGCCCCAAATAGAAGAGAGGCACAGATGACTTGTTCCTATTGCTGGTGACAGTATAGCTCTTATCTTCAGAAAGGCAAATGAATAGCAAGGAAGGAACCGAAGTGGAATGTCATCTTGAGGAGGTGTTAACATTGCTTTGATAAGATTCTGCAAGCTCTGTGCAGAAATGCTGGGTTACAGTGGGTGGTGTTGGTGGTAATAAGTGCATCAATGTGACTATCTGGAACAAGACTGCACATGCTGTGAAGCTGGGCAGACCAGCAGAATGAGAAGGAAGACAATGTTTAGTGAACAGTATTTACATACTGAGATATACAGGTCAGTGAGGTAATTGCTCCTGTTCAGGTGTAGGTGGCTGCTTCTTCCGGCAACTTGGTTGTAATGGATGCGCACACATCTTTCTTTCCTCTTTTTTGCTTTTCTGTGATGATTTCTCTGATATTAATTATGCTATAGCAAAGGCTTTGTAACAGGTAACATCCTCTTACAGCATTCAAAAGTACTGAAGTCATCTCAAATATTGCAGAAATGAGAGCTGGACCTGGATAGATGAACAGAGCTCACTGTTCTAGAAATGCTGGCAGTATCCCATCAGTTGCCAGGAATGAGGATGACTTACAGAGCTGCCATCTCAGTCCGATTGGAGGGCTCATGGCTACTACAGCTCTCAAGCTGCGGTTATTAGTTTCTCCTTTAACTTCTGGAAAATAACAACAGATGGATTACTTGTTTAGAACACACAAGGAAGCCAACAGTAGAGCAGAGCCAACTGTGCTGGTATCCTAATCGTTCCCTAATGATCCATTAGTCCTGCGACTGATGTGACTTTGTGTTGTCGAGCAGGAAATTACAAAACACAGTCCAACACGAATGGTGGAGCTTTCCTGCCGTCTGTTCTGGAGTGCAGTGGCCAGGATTTCCCAAAATGTTTTTTCTTTAAACAAAATATAATTACGAAATTAAACAGTTGAGCTTAAAATGAATATTTTCTGTATGTTCTCTGAGAGAGAAGGAAATAAGGGTAATTCAAAATGTGAAAATAAAATTAGATTTAAATCAATTTTTCAAAAATACCCAAATGAGTTAGAAGGTTATTTCTCATTTTCAAAAGTAATGTATATATATTCAGGTACTGTAAAATATTCCAGTTAACGACTATCTGCATATTTAGGTGCTCATATAAATCTGAAAATCAGTGATGTAGCTGATTGCTGCTTTAACATTTGTTGAAAGACTATATGACTAGTGTTTTCTGAAAGAAACTTTTTCTATCAAAACCCAGACTTTTTTGGAAAGCACACCCCTCTCCCTGAATGCTTATTTAGACAGAAGCCCATAAAATAAAATATCCCATTGGCTTTCTATTTTGATGTTTGCAGAACAAAGTGCTTTGACTTTTGCTTCAAAAGAACACTTTTCTTTTTTGAAAAGCTGTATTTACTTTACTAATGAAGTTAAAAGGAATATAAATGAGTTAATAACATTAATTAGCCTAAAAGAAAATCTTAGTCTATCAAAAATGAAATTTTGTCTGGAGTATTTGTTCCAAAGGGGGCTTAGATTTCCTTTCTGAACTGTGTAAAGATTTCAGATTCATTTTACATTCTCTAAAACCAAAAAGTCTAGTTCTCCTCTCAGTCAATGTGAGGATACTGTCTTTTGAAAATTTAAACCAAACTTGAGATTTTTCTTGTGCTGTATTCCCAGTCAGTAACAGAAGATTTAGGTTTCCTGACTCTGTTTTCTGAATGTTTTTTGTATGCTTTAGAATCTATTAGTAATGTTTAGAACTACACGTTTTTACCATTTCTGTTTTTCTCTGTGCATTTTGTTTCTCTGCAGCAGAATGTAGCTATGGTGAAAGAAATTAAAGACCTTGTGTGAAGTTTCAGGAAGCTCATAGTTTTTCCCTTTCATCCTCATGTTTTTGTTTCTCTGGACTTGAGGCAGATTTTTGTCTACAACTACAAACATAAGCTAAACTGCAAGCTAACAAAGAAAATCATTGTATTGAGAAGGCAAAAAAAAGAATCTTACATCAGTTTGTCTGCAGGAAAAAAAGAAAAGACATGATGACAGGAACAAATAAAACTGTAAGAATCTCACTTCATAGAGAGAAATATCTGTAGGAGTATGAAAAGAAACTAATTGAGTTGAGATAAACACATTATATTTTTTATGGTAATGAAAATATTTTTATTTATGAACATTAGAAAAAATACTTCAGAATATAGCATGGCTATTTTCCTTCTTAGTTGAATTTTGCATGCATTATTTCAGCTGCAGTTAATATTAAGGCATGATTAGGATTTAGCAATAAACAATTTAAAGTTTTTACATGTCTTTTGTTTATTCCATGGAAGTTTTTTTTGTTTACATTCATGAAAATCTAAGATCATTATATACATTAATGATGACTGTGAAGACCACCACGCTATTGCATGCTGTAGGTTGCACTGAAGGTTGGTGTTTGCACCTCATTTTTCTTATGCCATAATTTAGTAAAATTTCCTGTGGTTGTATTAAAAGGAGTTGAAAGGAGTCAATTGTCCACAGTACCATAAAGTTGAATATATGCATGTTTTAACTGAAGTGAAAACTGGGGAAACAGTGAAAGAAATGAAAGCAGGACACCAGTTGTGGAAAGCCAGACATACTGGTTACCACTTGCTTTGGTAAACTCTTGGACCAGGAACTGTGAAGGAGCAGCATGAAGAACCAGAAGCTTTGGAAGCCACCATCAGAGAGGTGATGTGGCTGGTTTTAGAACTCCCAGCTGACGTCGGGCACCTGATGCCGACCTCCCACACTATGCTTCCCGGCACTCCAAGAACTCTGAGCACTGATCTCCACAGAGTTCCTGGGATCTGCTCTGGCTCTGCCACTAAATTGGACACGGACAATGTTAAGTAGTCCTTTAATCAAGTAACAGTTTTGCAAATGTTGTTATGCTACATGAGAGGTCATATTTTAACCTTTCCTGTAGAATAAAATAAGCTATTATCACTTTTATGTGCAGCTGTATGTATTTATGCATTTTGTGTAACAGTTGTCAAGGGTAAGGTTTTCAAAGCCATTTAGGAGACATGAATTTTATGAGTGGAGTAGTTCTTGTCCTAGGTAACTGATCAAGGCTGGAAGATTCCTCCTGGATGCTGTAGGTTTTGAGAGGCAGAATGAACGATACTTTGGTGATTGCCAGTGATTTTGACTTCCTTCTGTAAGCTGGGTGCTGATGTTGGGTACTGGAGTTTTTATTTGAATCATTTGACTTTGTCTCTGCCATTCTTCTTACTGTTTGCTTTTTGTTTGCTTGTAGTTTATACAATATTACCATTTCTAGGTGGTCTCACTCTTCACAACCACTAGCACAGAAATTCATGCCCAAGATACCTCTGCAGCAATTTTTGTAAATGTTTTCATTTTCCAAGTGGTAGTTTTCTCAAGGAACTACAAACTGTTCATAGATAATTCAAAAAAAGACTCGGAGCGGAAACAATAAGAGTTAATAAGCTTATTTTAGGTTACTTGCAAAATAACTAATCAAATAGCAATTGTCACTCAGATGTTTAACATAATTATACAAATCGGGTCAGCATTGAGTCTTTTTTCTGAAGTTTCTGAGAATATTTTCTGTCCATCACTTCAGTAACAACTACTTAATATTCGATGCCTATATAACAGAAAAACTGTGCTTATAGAATTTGCATACCCATTCTTAAGTCCTGCTTATTTGCACATGCACACTTCAATGCTAATTCTGTGAATGACTTTCACAAAAGACTAAGAAACGTATTTCTCTTACAATACCTAGTCAACTTACTGAAATACATAAAAATAACCTGTATGATCTCTGATAATTCTACTAACATGGGAGGGTGATTTTCAGTGGAAAGATAGAGTTACCACAGAGTAGACAGGAAGATTCTTGAAAGTGTAAATTTGTCTGGATAACTCAAAAAGGGCAGGCATACAAAACCTTGGCATGAGTCAGGACTAATTAATTTACCAAAGCTTTTATCTACTTGTGCTCTTCCTTTCACAAGGTTTTCAGTCTTTTTTGGATTCCCTACGCTCATGCCATGAGTTGTCGCTAAAATTCTTCCTGAAGCTAATTTATGTTCTTCATTAAGCTTGTTGCATTACCTGGCAGCTTCTTACATAATAGTGAGGATCTGGGGAAATCCACTAGTGCACTAACAAGGTGGAAATTGGCAGCTGTAGTGCTTAATACATCTGCCATAAACAGTGTTTGGGGCATTACTGATTCATAGCCTCTTTCTTTTATTTACATCTTTCCAGGGGAGAGTAACTACCTTTATACAGAACAAAATGAACCCTGGGGAAGTACAATGCACAATTCAATAAATGTTATTTATGTGCTATGCTGTACAAGAGGAAATGTTGTGATATTCTTCTAAATCTTCCAAGTTAGAATCATAGAATCATGGAATCATTTGAGTTGGAAGGGGCCCTTAAAGGTCATCTAGTCCAAATCCCCTGCAATGAGCAGGGACAGCCGCAGCTAGATCAGGTTGCTCAGAGCCTGGTCCAGCCTGACCTTGACTGTCTCCAGGAACGGGACATCCACCCCCTCTCTGGGCAACCTGTTCCATATCCTTCGCTAATCTTACTGTAAAAAACTTTTTCCTTATATCCAGTCTAAATCTCCTCATTTAGTTTGAAACCATTTCCCCTACTCCTATCACAACAGACCCTTCTAAGGAGTCTGCTTCTTACTTAGAGCCCCACTTTAGACATTGAAAGGCAGATCTCAGGTCTCTCCAGAGCCTTTTCTAAATTTTCAGATGTTATAATTGGACACAATATAATATATCTTCCTTGAAATGGAGGTTTCCTTCCTTTAAAACTTCACTGAGTTATTATGGAATATTTTGTAGTTGAAGTTATCTATTGCTAATCATTTCTTTATTTCTATTCTGATAAAAATTTGGCACATATTTTAGCTAAAGAAGGATAACCATCAGAACGATTAATCAAATTTCTGCAAGCTTTGAATGTTGTTTTTTTTTTCCTACTCTTACTTTTTCACTTCTTTTTCAGTCTAATAGTGATTGCAATCATATTGGAATACTATGAGCAAATTACAGCATGGCAGTGACTGGGAGAATCAATCTACCCAGGAGAAAAATAAAACAAACCAAACCAGACAATGAGAGTGAGAGAGCCTTTCTTTGTGCCATGCCTTGTTGTTAATCGAACCCAGAGGGTTACTTTGTTAAGCTCTGGGTTTCACTTCCATTTTCCTTCTGTCCATAAACACAAACTTGTCAAGTCCCTTCCAACCCAAACCATTTTATAATTCTATGAAATCCTGTGTAATCTGTGTGAAACGCATGTGAGCTGTTTCCCCGCATCTTACCTGTTCTCCCTACTGTGTCTGCGTGCAGGACTGCTGTTGCTTGATGCACCCACGGTGGAGCAGAGCTTGGGGCCATGCTCTTGGGAGTGTGGAACCATAACCACCGTCTGCCACAGCAGAGCCCCTCCAGAAGGCTCCTGCTCCAGCTGAAGCCAACAGTCCTAAGAGCAGGATCAGGGTAAATATTTAAAGTGGAGTGAAATTATTGTTTTGGAGACAGTGTAAGTACTTGCAAAAGTGTGTGAGCTCCATTAGCCTGTAAGCTTTTGGGACATAGCTTTTACTTTTATGTACAATTAATGGGAAAGCATAGATAGAGTCTATTGCAACTACTGCCTGGCTGTAGAAGCTGCTGTAATACAAATAGTAATTATAATATCTGTCTGCAATAAAAGATTTGAGTGTGCACTCGTACCATATGCTATAGGAAGTTACTGTTCTGTTTCGGTATGGAATTGCTCACTAGGTGTCCTCACAGGATCAGGACTCATAAAATATTTTTTAAAATTACATTTGGAGAGTTGTATTTGCCCAGTGCTGGAAGATTATAAGCTATAAAGGGGGACTAATGAAGTGTGTCTGTCTCTGATTCAAATGGGAGACTAAGGCAGACAGATGGAGGTGGCCAAATCTGTATCCATTGCTACACTGTAGGTTTAAAACCTACAGTCCTGCAGGTAATTATTGTGCAGAACCAGTACAGGATATTGAGCTAATATGAATAATAAATTAATATATTAAGTAAAAGTTAATGTAATAATCTTTTTGAGGGAGTGAAAAGTGTGGAGTCATTAACAGGCAAGGAGCTAACCAAGAATTAGAAAGCCATACTGTTCTATATCATCCTGTGGAGGATTGTGTAGAACACAAGAATTACATTAGTTTCAAGTTAAAATTGTTAGCTCCCCAGGAAAATATTTTATGTTCTGCAGAGGTAAGTGCAGAAGACTTACTTGGCATCAACTGACTAATTGTTTCTGTATGTCTGTCTCTTCTGGTTCTTGATTCTTTGCCATCGGTATGACTGAAACTACTCCCACTGTAAGGCAGCCTTTTACTTGGTTTTGTGTCAAGTTATCCTTCTTGGTAAGCCAGGAACTGTCTTTTCTAGGCTAGTTTAATATATAACAGAATTTTCAATTATAATACTGAGACTGACATGACATCAGTTAACATCTTCTCTAACACAGACCGTAAATATTCAATAAAAGTACATATAAGCAATAATGGTCTGTTCCAACTGCGCATTTAGAGCTGCTGCCTTTGAAAAGCTTCTGCATGTAGCAGTGAGCCAGAGAGTAACCTGTTCCTTCATACAGATCCATGCTGAACAGTTCATTTTTCCATGCACAGGACCTAGGAAAAGGGTTGCTATGAAGCTGCTAGACTGGCGCAGCACTATACGAGATTAACACACTTTCTCCATTTTATTTTCAACTCCTAAAACAGAGACCTGAATTGTGCTGTGAAGAACCTCTTTTTATTGGCAATTAGCTACCCATAGTAGCGTGAGGAGTAGTGCAATAGAATTGCCTTTACTCATATTCTTAATAGTTTGAGCGATGAAGATGTTTTGGCAGTTACACTGTAGAAGTGTCATTAGTAAAATGTACCCCACAAAAATCTTTCAGTGGAACATGTTTGTCGTTGTGAGATAGCAAATCAGTTGGGCCTTCAATAGATGTAACTACATCAAAGATGGTTTTGGCTGGGGAAAAAAGAGGACAGGAATTGATGGGAAAAGTAGGTATTTTGAAACTCAGTAATAAAACTCAGCTCAGAATAGGGTAAAACTAGTACTTTACTGGGAGGTAAACGCAGATAAACTTGGTGTGTAAAGCACTTTGAAGTGCAAACATCTGCATCAAATGCTTTGACAGTCTGTGACTTCAACAGCAATGAACAGCAAAGTGCTCCAGCTGTTCACATGGGTGTGCTGATCTCCTGCAAAACATGAGTTCCAGCACAGCCTAAAGTGAAATATCTTTATCTTCTTTGCAGCTGTCCATTTCCTCATGCACTTTTCTTTTTCTGGAAATTTCAAATGAAGCCTTGCCCTCAGATCCATAAGCTTTGCTTTCTGAGTGCATTCATCATCTTTGCATGGTTTCACTCCTGGCTTTTCAGTTGACATGCTTCCCACTTAGTGCCATCTCCATTGTCTCTTGGGTCAGACTGGTGGGTGATGACATCCACCTCAGTGAGATCAACCAAATACGTTGCCATGAGGACTCCTTTTCAGGGCAAATTGTTTCAGCTTCCTGGCCAATTTTTATTTAAAATGGCATTGCTTTTTACAGTTGTTTGCAGCCTCTGGTGATGTTTTTCTGCTGTACTTCTAATAGAACATGAAACCACAAAGTAAAAATTTGTACCATTCATACCACCATAAATTGTTTTTTCCTGTGAAATCCAGCAAGACCCATAAAAAGCAGATAGCAATAAGCATTTATGTGTAGAATGTTATTCACAAAGTGCAAATATTTCCTCTGTGTTCTTATGGCCATGAGCTAGAACTGGGCTAAGGCTCTGCAACAGGATCTTGAGCTCCCTGCGTAAACACTGGACAAGCTGCCTTCAGGCAGCAGCACGCTCTGTTTAATTAGTCATAGGACAAGAGGCACATGGGTATTTCATGGTTCAAGTATCCTTCCACTATGCCTATGCTGTACCTTGTAAACATCCTGGGCTTGGCAGGGGACACAGGAACCGGTTTGCCATGTTCCTATATACTTGTTTGTAGACATGCTCATTTGTCTTATCTTTCAAGGGTTAAATGTATTCATAGATATGCCTAAAGTAAAAATATGTGGCAAGTTAGAGCAATTACATAGAGGTTTGTACAATAATAGAAGTAACAAATGGAGGTGCATACTTCTTGGAAATTGTACTCACTGGAAAGTATCAGGAAGCAGAGTGAAATATTATCTGGAAGGCAGTCATGCTAATGTAAAACTAAATTTCATAATATATGATGATTTAATGTTAAAAAGGACAAGAAGTGGAAAATCTGAGGTGTAAATAATGAAACATCCTAACAAAGACCAATCCGGCCAGCTTTACCTGCGTGGCTCAGCAGTGAAGAGGTTTGTCGATACAGTTGAGGTCTGTGTAAAAGTTACAGAAAAAGGTCAAAGGACAATCAGAGCTGATTTATGTAAGAAAATATATTTTAAATCTTACTATGAAGGTCTATAAGAAATAGGAACTAAATCAAACTTATCAATAAGAATCTTATTCCACCAAAGATCTTACCACAGTCAAATGAAGGAGCTGAGCTTTGGCAGAGCCTGGTTGAATCATGCTTGTGCCCCATTTACTTGCTTGGACAAGTTTACCTGCATTCACAAGACATACATCTTTCCTATCATTTTTACATTTCTCTAACTGATGCCAACCAACCAGGTGCATATAAGCATAAATTTATTGTCTAAATGAATGAAAGAGAACATTGTCACTGAAAATAAACAATTTCAACAGCAACAGAAAAGACTTCAAAATAATTATATCAATAATGACTGCTTGAAGATGACACTCTTAGGAAGTGTACGTGTAAAATTTGTACTTTCTGAAATGCTTAAAAACGTATGGTGGGTGAGCATTTTGAGACTGAGCTATGGGGAGGTGTCCTGCATTGACTCCTAAACATGGCTAGGAAGACGGAAAGCTTTTATCTATGAAAAAGTGTTCAGCCAGTGTGTGGAATCTCTAAATTACCCTGGGAATGGGGACAACAGAATCCTGGTCTAGAGAAAGGACAAAATATTATGTACACAGTCTGCCAGAACTGCAGTGTTTTCAAAGCAGAAATGGAAGCAAAATGAGGCTGTAGATGCATTAGCAACACTCTGAAATTAGTTGTCTGAGAAATCAGCATGGAACTTGTAGCAATCTAAAAAAGAGACTAGAGCTCACAGTGGAGAAGCAGGGAAAGGCATCAGAATGGATACCTCCAAGTAGACGCAAGCTGAAGAAGCAGTGTTTGGCTTGACCAGGAAGGCCAAGCATAAACTGACAGTTTTATTAAGAAAGAAAACTGAAAGATTTCAAAAACTGCTGGAACTCAAAGTGCATATATATTGCTGGGTCAGTAAATGCAGGTGTAAAGGAAGGAAACTGAGCAATTACCAGAGCAAATCTGAGAGCCTTAGCAGCATATTGCAGAAATGCAGATTTAAAGACATGAATTCTGTCTTATTTTCTGTATGATTCAGGGACTCTAAGAAAGCAAGCACTGGAATCTCTTGCTGGTGCATATCTGTGCTGCTCTGTCCATGATAGTGTTGTTTTTTGCTCTTTTTTTTTTTTTTTACTTAAATCTGTTAGTACCTTCATGTGAGTGAAAGCAGAATTTTGCCTAACTTTGCTGTCTTCAGTTTTGTGTTATGCACAAACACTGATGCTCTCAGGCACGTCATCTCTGTTATCTGCTACAGTGACAGCATGACCCAGTGACTGCTTTTTCAAACCAGAAATTAATCAAGCAATTTACTTTCTGCAGATAGCCGTGCTTGTGGTTAATTGCTTGAAGATCACAGAATTTTTTTCCATAGTATTTCTTTTCATGGAAAAGAGGAGATATTTTGATTTCATTAGTGTTTTCTGAATGAGCTGATCAGATCAGTTCTGCTTAGCTGAAATTCTGCTATAAAACCAAAGGAGTGGTCAGCCATGCAAAGGTAGATTAACTCCTAGTGTGCTCATGATTACTGATGCTGCTACAGTGGCTTGGTCTCCACCGTAATTGGGAGTGTCTCCATAGTTTCTCTAAATCATAGACAGCAGCATACCTATATTATAGTGTTATGTTACAAATAAAAATTGCCAGAACAGACCATCTCAGTGATTTCCAATACCATCCATGTGAGAACTTCAAGCAGGTGGAGACAGAAGGAGCCAATTCCCTAATTATGAATACAAAGTATATTGAAAAACTGTTATTAAACTTTTCATTTAGCCATCTTCTTGTTATCTGGTCAGCATTCCAAATCTGTGATATTTAACTGAAATATAGTTTTAATGATGCATATTTTCCTTATCAGTGTGGTATGCCTGAGTTGAAACCATGAAATTTTGTGTAAAAACCCAGAAAGTATGAGTTGTGTTCTTGGTCTAATTACTACAAATCCTGTTATTTATTATGTGTATGATGTGATGTCATTAATCCCTGGCACTGTCCCAGAATGAATCCTGTGGGCAAAAACTCCTGCAGGTAGAAGACTGCTAGAGACTTCCATGAGCAGAAGCAGTTGCAGTGAACACATCTCTGAAAAGATAATGAAAAAAGCATCAGTTCAGTCTGGACTGTCCTTGTTTTGTGTGGACTGGTGGTTTATTCCAAGACTTCTTTCTTCTGCAGTTTCTTCATCTTAGCTTTGAAGCATACCTGGACTATACCCCGATCTGCTCCTATTTAGCTCACACCACCTTAGGTAATACAGGGATTTTGTCAAGCATGACATTTGTTTTCATTATATTGAGCTCCACCCCTATCTCTGTGTGCAGCCCCTGTTTAGAGCAGGTCTGCAGCTGCCTGTAATTCTGTTAGTACAGTCTCCAGCATTGTGTAAGCATGCAAGTGGTCAGCATGGAGAAACAGGCACAATAAATGTAATTATAGCAAATAACAGTGAAATAGGAGAAACTACTGCACATGAGTCTGTCAGTAAGGCAGAATTTTTTCATCTTTTATGTATGCTTTTTCTTTTCAAAATTATACCCTGACATTAAAGAAAAAAATGATGCTTGATTTTAGCTTTACATTATTTTTCATCTTCGCTCCAGTTGCTCCTATTGGGAAGTACTGCTCAGTTTGTGACCTTTGCAATCGTCAGCTAGGTTGTTTGAACTTCAGGCACCAGCAGTAAGATGAAATAGAAAAACCTGAAATAGCTCTTTAAGTAAGAACTAGCATGAGAAATTATTCTGAAGTTTATTTTCAAAGCCACTGCTATGCTCACGCTTCTCTTTTTTGATATCCAAAAGGTCCACAATCACAATGGCCCTGAAGCCTGGACAGCCCAACCTTTGCTGCGTTGTCACTGGACATGGCCGAGGCATGTCCTGAACAACCCAGGTGAGGCCACAGAGTTGCTTCATAGGCAAGGGTGGCATGAGAAAATGAGATTGTTTACGTATTGCCTCAATAATGTCATTTTTTATTGTGCATGCTCTTTTAGTGTGTAGGAATTGGGTGTGGTGTAAGGGCATCAGTATGCAGCCTACGTCCCATGGAAGTTATAAACCACATTTAATTAATCTCAGGATAAATGGCTAGCCTTGGTTTTGTGTCTACTGTAAATCTCTGTACTCGTGCATATGTGTTCATGTATTTTATTTATTTCCAAGTAAGACTAAGTGGAAGTTGTTCATCTAACACTATTCTATCCATTGATGTATTTTTTCCACGTTAAAATACTCTCAGCAGAAGATATTGTATTGCAAACAATTTAAATTATCATTCTAATGGTTGCATTAATGATGTGTAAAATGGAATGATCTTTCCTCAGGGCCTCAGCATGATGTCTGCCACAACACTGATGTTTTGGCACATTACTTCATTTTAGGGTTTTCATCTTTTAGTCATCGTTGCTATCATTATCATCATTAATCCATCAGTTTTTCAGCTAATGCAACAGATCTTTTAGCATCTACTACACAATCAGCATGAAAGCTAAGGCACTAAGATTACAGTTGTTTTCAAGTAGAGGCATTTAGACTTGTAAATGTATATCTGAGATGTCAAAATGCAATGACCGTTAGGCATATAAAAGTATTAATTTTGTTGGAACTGTGAAATTTAATGC
This sequence comes from Numida meleagris, assembly GCF_002078875.1. Lineage (NCBI taxonomy): Eukaryota > Metazoa > Chordata > Aves > Galliformes > Numididae > Numida > Numida meleagris. Next base: position 38,337,168 of record NC_034414.1, read on the forward strand.
ACAAATGTGCATGAATTAAGAAATATCAACCCACTCGAGTTGTCCAGAGTTATTCAGGATGTTTGTAGCTGAGCTGAAAGTGAATGTGAATCTCTCACGTTCCACTCTTGTAGTTTATTTACTATGACTCCCTCTTTCTGTGTTGACATTTTCTAAATAGCTTTTTCCCAATTGTTTTCGGAATTGCATCACTGCACCCCTTCCTGCATTTTTCTAATTAGTCAGCATTTTCTCTCTGTATGTCTTTCACTGACATTTTGAATGAGTCTGTTCATGTAATTGCAATCCTATTATCTGAGATGCATGTTGGACCACATGATGGGAATGGGCTTTGCTGTTCTGACATCACTGTTTTTTTTCTTTTTGTTGGTCCCCAGGCAGCCTATATTTAGAAGAAGTATGGCTGTATCTAGAATAAAAGCAACTGTTTTGGTATAATGGCCATGATAAAAAAAAGAAGTGGAAAAACACATTGGGCTCTCTCCAAAATGGACATTGTTCATTATTTTATTTTCATTGAAACAAATTTAATTTTTGAGCCTGGAAAAGAGAAGGCTGCAGGGAGACCTCATTGCAGCCTTCCAGTATTTAAAGGGAGTTTATAAACATTGACATTTTACATGGGTGGATAGTGATAGGACACGGGGGAATAGTTTTAAACTAAAGGAAGGGAGATTTAGATTAGATGTCAGGGGGAAGTTTTTTTTTACTGAGAGAGAGGTGAGGTGCTGGAACAGGTTGCCCAGAGAAGTTGTGGATTCCAGGTCCCTGGAGATGTCTAAGGCCGGGTTGGATGGGACCCTGGACAATCTGATCTAGTACTTGATCTAGTAGCTGGCAACCCTACCTGTGGCAGGGAAGCTGGAACTTGGTGATCCTTGAGGTCCCTTCCAACCCAAGCCATTCTACAATTCTGTGATTGCTCCCTTAATTTGTGGGGTGACATTAACCCCTTAAGGCACTAATATCTTTCTGATATCTTTAGCAAAGGACATTAATCTTTAAATAAATTTGCAAACTATTCTATTTTCAAATAACTGAAACCTATTAATTTCCCATTCTACATAGCTGGTCTGGCATATAAATCCTTTCTTTCTTACGTTGCTTACAAGAAGAGAATGAGATAGGTGCAATGAACAATAAATGTTACTGAGCTCTTTCCGTGTTCTCATGGGGAATAAATTAAGCAGTCTGAAGTACTTTTGGCAGGCCTTTCACATGCGGAAAAATCAGGTCAGCTTGCTCAGCTTTTGTCTGGTTACTGTGACACTGGAAGAAAAGTACAAACATAGTGTACAATGGGTACTGGAAATCTGTAGATGTAGTGTACCTGTACCATTTGACATGTAATCTATTGGGAACAAGGGACACACTGGGCACAAGTGCACTTAGAAATGGGTTGTGCTTGTCATTGGAAGCAAAGTGGTACCAAGCACATCAGCCTGCTATAAAGATTGCCAGTGCCAAATGTCCAGTGTCTTGGAGTTTCCAAACAGTAGCTGACACCAGTGTTTGTCTGTTATAAGACACAGATCAAATTCCTAAATGGTGAATAATTTTGAAGATAAATAATTGTGGAGAAAACTGATACAGTTTTTGTAATATCTTCTGCAGTATTTCTGTTCAAATGATGAATTGATGTTGTTTTGGGAGCAATATGAAAAAATACTGAAATCTGATATGGACATAGCAAATTATCAGCATCATTGTCACTATGTTTGGTCACAGTTCACTGGTTATCCTCTATTTTCTTTTACTATTACTTTATTACTGTTTTAGAGTGCTTTTATTTCCTCTTGACCCTGAAATGTCTTATGAAACTGTAATCTCCTATTCCTCAGCCCAGCTGCAAATGAGTCTATCTGAGGGAGAAGGAAAACAACTTCTCTGATACATCTCTGAACTTGTTTTGCTGTAGGCTATGTTTTTTTCCTAGATTTCACTCAACCTGTTTTAAAGTGTCATGGCTTCCTAATGAGACTAAAGGACTCTGGTATTTTTTTGCAGACGAAGACATGTCTACATCCTGCGATGCTAACAAATAGTTTGAATTGGCTCTGTACTTGAAGGAAGGAAGGGTTTTCTCTTCCTTTTTTATCTTAAGAAGTAATCATCTTTGGTTTGCCTTCTGATGGATGAACTGTTCCTGGTTTACAGTAGAACACATCTGTTCTCATATGTTGTACAAGTCTTTCCGAAGCTCTGTGACAACTTTGATACAGGTAACTCAGAGGGAACAGCTCATCCACACTTTGAACAGAAGCTCATTGACAGTAGTTTGGTGTTTTATCATTCAGCGTACAACAATCTGTTGCATAGTGTATGGAGAAACTTTAATCAAAGCAGTTTACTTACCTTTCCCTTACGGTAAATATTTATTTGCACTGAAAGATATTTAATTTTATGCAAGAACAATGGTGTCTACCCACTTGTGATGGCATTAGCAATTTCAAGTGATTTTTTTTTTTAATTTCCAAGCACTAGAGTAAAGCTAAAAATCAAATACAAAACCCTCAGAAAGTTTATAGGAAAACAATCAAAGGATCTAATTTTAGTTGGTGTGGTATATTGTTAAGTCCCAGTATAGATGATTTTGCAACAGTCTGTCCTACTTTCAGGTGGGGCAGAATTGTTTCCTTCGGAGTGTCTGATGCTATGTTTTGGTTCTAGGAGAAAAACAATGTTGATAACATACTGGTGTTTATAGTAGTGTGGTAAGCAGCGTTGTAAAGAGCCAAGGCCATTTGCAGAAAAGAGCCTAGGGAGCTGGGAGGGAACAGAATTGGGACATTTGACTTAAACTGCCAAAGGGATATTCCATACCATATGACATTATGCGGAAGGAGTTCTGATGGGGATGGGAGTTCATCTCTCTCTTTTGCTGCTCAGGGGCTGGCTGGGCATCAGTCAGGGGGTGATGAGCAATTGCTTGTGCATCACTTGTGATGTACATTCACGTATATATATATATAATCATAACTATTTTCCTTTTCTCTATCTTAGTAAATAGTTTTATCTCAACCCAGATGTTCTACTTTTTTTCCTGGTTCTCTCCTCCAATTGGGAAGAGGGACAGTGAGCAAACAACTGTGTGGTGCTGAGTCATCTGTTGGGTTAAACTACAACACAGTCTCATTGGGGTGTTACTGTTTCTTGTTTCAGGAGGGATGTCCTACTTAAATACATCACTTTAATTTCTCAGCACCCGTATAATTCCTAGCACTGGACTAAGAAGAAGTTTTAGTGGAAACATCTGTGTACATCTGCAGTACAGTTCTGGGTAACATTCTTGATCTTTTATATTTCCAGTTCATTGAGTTACATAGTTGGGAGTACAGTAAAGCTTTGTTGAACTGTTTATCATGGAATGGATGTTTTTATGTGTATTCTTGGAGAAATTTTTTCTTCCATAAAGAATTTTCAATTAGACATCTCTTTCCTATATTACAGTCAAATATGTAATTTATTTTCTCTTTATTACATGTTTGCTGCTGACTTGGAAAAATGAATCACTGAATTATCGCAGGAATAATTATCAAAATTTGGAGTGGACGTGGATACGTGGTGAGGAAAGATAGGGTTTAGCTGCTATGCAACTGTAAGTGTATAGGGGAAGTACCACATGAAAAGAGTAACCTCTTGGACTCACTGAATTCCTTCTGAAATCACAGGAAACCTATTTGCTGACTTAAAGATTGAACTGATTTGTATTTGATGGGTTGATGTTTCCTGCCAGTAGGGTTTCCTGATTGGCTTAGTCGATGTTTGTTTGGAGGTCAAACATGAGGATATTGCCTTCAAACCAACAAACAGGAAGCAGATGAGAACAAGAAAAAACAAGTCTGTTATTTGGGAAGATCTGGCATGAGCAAATTTCTGATAATTTCTGATATTTACTGTTTTTTGTGACTTGTGAATCATCTGTGTAAATTTTATTTGTAAATACAAGGTAGATAATTTTTAATGAGTGGCTGTTGATTGATCCCTCTAATTGCCCCAGACAGGCCCCAAAGACACTAGAGTCTGTGGCTGGCAAAACAATAGACAGTGATTATTTAAAATTCTATTTAGAAATTAGCTTGGTGTGGTACTCTGTCTAGCTCTACTCATTGACTGTCCAGACAATGTATTTTATATCTTCTGTACCCCAATGAATCACAGCATGTTATTAAAAATTGGCTCCTACCGTCTCTCATACTCTAATCACTTCGTGCTATGCAGCAACAATGATGCTTCTGATAGGTTTATGTAGTTAAAATGTTGCTCTTACACTGCATCCAGCCCTCTTTTTTTAATGTATTTTCTATAGAAACTAGGAAACATAGGGCATGGCATCTTTATGTGTTTTGCCTGCAGCAAAAAATAGGGGAGAGGAGGCCAGTACCCTGACATGACAGGAGCTGATGTTGAAGGCACTGTTCTATCTATTTCAGTGTCAGTTTTTCTTTCAGTGTTGTCATGGGCCTTTCAGAACCTATGTCAAGAATTAAGAGGAAAAGGAGGGAAATTGCTCAGTATAGTTAAGGCTTGTGAAGCATGTAAAAGAGAATTCCAGGTATGCAGATGAGGCAGTTGAAGAAAGACATGGAAAATGAATGTATGTACATACATATACCACATATATAGAAGAATACGTGTTTATACACAAAATGGATGCATTTGTGTGTATGCAATGATATATATATTTATAAAGTATTTTCTATAAGAAGATCAGATCACATACTCTCAATTCTTACAAGAAATTTATCAGTTAGATGTTTCTCAGGTTCTCAACATTTTCCTAAGGGAGGAAGCTGTGTGGGTCAATACATTAGGATTAGGTAGTGACATACAGATCTTTTCATCTGTGGGATTAGAAAATAAAAGCTGTGAGCACAAAGGAGCTGTCCCTTTCAGGAAAACTTTAATCTTGTGCCTAAGTCCCAGTGAAGTTCGTGAGATTTATCTGATAATGCTAATGCAGCTTCTGAATATATTATAGTGCAAAAAATATACTGTGAAAATCAGCATTGTATTGTAGAGAGGAGGCATTCTAATTTAAAATATCAGAAATACTAATGATGTTCATTAAATCTATGACTAATGGAAAGATATTCAATAACTTTTTCTGAATCCTTAATGCACACTGTAGAAAAAAATTAAATCTAACATTTGTTTCAGTGTTCTGTTCAAAATAAATAAAATTAACCCAGTGAAATATTGTCAAAAAATGGAGAGCACATCAACCTGGGCATATTTATGTGGACATAGGGATCAATTAACTGAAAACAGGAGGATGTTTTGTGCAGCCCAAACTGTGACAATGTACAACTTGTCTGTTTAGTACTACAAATGTAGATGTTTGGAAAGTATGTAATTTTCTCTGGAGAATTCCACTGAAATGGCATCCGCAGCTTGAAAACAGCCCTTCTGCCATAGCTCTGCATATAGGACTCCAGAAGGATATGTCTTTCACATCTCACTGAAAATGTCTTTATATTGAAATCTCCTAAGTGGAACTGGGTGAATATGAACTGGTACATCCCGAAGAACTTCAAGCTGTGAGAAGAGACATATCTTAATTCCTCAAGGGAATCAATGAGAATTTTTGCTTTTTCTTTTGTGCTTTCTTTTTTTTTTTTTTTTTTTTTGCCTCCTTTTGAAATAGAAACACTGAAAGTGACACATCAATCAGTTAGGAAAAGTAACAAATCTATGTAAGAACTGAACTTATAAAGCTTATCTGGGATTGTTTTACATGTATTAAATTTAACAAGATCAGCTTCAGTTAGATGTGTGTTTTAAAACCTCTTATTTGATTTTATTTACTGTTTTCTTATGAACAGTTTTGTAGATGATCTGTAAAGGGAGACAGTCCCACAGAGAGAGACAATGATTTATATAAGTAACCATCTCTCTATGATATTGTCCCTGCAAGTTCCCTAGAGAGTTACTGTCTTATGTGACAGGCAGATGGGATAAGAAAATCTTTATTTTCTAATATGAATGGCCTCCATCTAATATTCCATCGGATGAAGGAATTTTCAAAAGTTAGCCTTTCACTTCATCTTGATGTCAGTGGCTTAGGGATTCTTTAGAGAGTTACTCCAAGATCATGCTCTAGATCAGTTGGAATCTACAGGTAATGATTTACAGCATACAAAAAGCAGTAGGAATTGTTTCCACTGCCTTGTGGATGTTTGCTGGGCTCAGAATGAATTTTAAGAGATAATCACTCAAAATTTGTTCCATAAATCAATGCCTATTGATGTAATCAAGTGTTAGAACTTTATTTCACTGAGGTTTAAAAGGGAATATTACTTAAGAGAGAGAAATACATAGAGACCAGTTATTTTTGCCACAAGAAAACTCATGTTTACTTACTAACATATTGCCATATTTTCTAGAATAAAAAACAGAATATTCAGTGTTCTGCACGTTGCTATGATTATTATACTAATGCTGACTAGCTCATTATCCTATAATCTTCCTTAAATAATTTGATTTTACAGTTGGATGGTTTGCCTGAGAAAATTAAGTAAATGTGCTAAGAATGGAGATGGGGAATAAACTGTTATCTGAAACAAAATTAAATGAAACAAAAATAACTGATATTCTGAGGTAAATTGTAATTATAGCACTGCCTTGTAAAGATGTCCTCTGAGTTTGGTGAATTTGAAAAAGATTTTCATGAAGACAGGTTAGAAGACCTTGAAAATACAGGTGAAAATGCACCACAGGGTGCTTTACGGACATTCATGCAGACTGCGGTTATGTAGAGGGTCACTCTGTTAAATATATGCAAAATGCACAGCTTGGAAAAAGGCATAGAAAAGAAGTAAAGAGAGGAAAAGAAAAGGAGACAAGAGAAAATGCCTTCTTGATTTTCATTGAAAACCAAGTTCTTGCAAAGGATTTTTTCTACTCTCCACTCATGCATTGTTACGAAAGACGTGTTGATGCATCTGGTAGGGTGCTAGAGGCTTTTTTTTTTTCCATTTTTGTTTTCTGTAACCGATTTGCTTTTAAATGAGGCTCACAGCCCTCAGAATAGCCTGACATAAACAGTCACATCTCTCTCTTTCAATCTGCTTCATCAGACGAAGTACTGCATGCCATGATGGTGTCTCTCTACAACCATCATTTAATCAAAAGTGCAGTAATCCATCACCTTAGCATAGGCAAGGATCATTGCCCAATCAGAGCATTACTAGTGAAATGAATATTTTTTATACCCTCCTATTTGATTTATGGGATGAAGGGGAAATAGGGAAAAGCTGATGAATAGGATTTCAGACTATGGTACAGAAATCGGAAAGAATTTTTTAAAAGCCATTTGCAACTTGATGCTGTTAGTTGTAGGGAGCGCTTAGGGAGATTCATCTGGTACAGGAATTGAGATGTCATGTCAAGAGAAAAATATACAGGTGCTAAGTTACTGGTTAGAAGCTAATTAAATTCAAAACTGTGGCCAAATGATGGCTGTGTAGTACACATGGAGGTGAGCTAGCTGTGTCTATTCCATCCATAAACAGTCATAGAATCATTAAGGTTGGAAAATACCTCAAGATCATGTAGCCCAACCATCATCCCATCCCCACCATGCCTACTAACCATGCCCCTAAGTACCACATCTACATGTTTCTTTGACGTCTCCAGGGACCATGAGTTCACCACCTCCCTGGGCAGCCTGTTCCAATGCATCATCACATTTCTGAGAAGAAATGTTTCCTAATATTCAATCTGAACCTCCTCTGGTGCAACCTGGTGCTATTCCCTCTTGTCCTATCACCAGTCAATGTCCCCCTCACAAATACACAGCCTCAACTGATTCTTTTCTGAAAGGTTTTTGTTTGCTTTTCCTTGCAGGAAAGGAACATACAAGAGAGAAAGATAATGTATCTCCTTTGAGACCACAGCCTTAGGCAGGATCTTTTACTGGGAGTTTTTGCCTGCCAGGCAGCACTGGGGTCTTACAGCATAGTTCCCTCTCCTGCTGACAGGTGGGAGGTTTATATTTCTGATATGGACACATTCAGACTGAAGCTGTGACTAAAACAGATGAAGCAGCCCCAAGACTGATGCATCCAGGTCACTGCTCCTGCTATCTGCCAATGCTTTTTTAGCCCCAGAAGAGAACAACCTGCCCAGGAAATGTGAGCACTGATGTCTTCTGCGTATTGTTCTTTATTTGAGGCAGCAAAGATATTTCCTCCAGATTTCTCCTCCCTGTGTTCATGACCAAACTCTCTTTTAAAGCGGTGCATTCCTTAAATGTTCTTGGAACAGGAAAAGGCTATACTCAAGGCAAAGAAGGGGGAAAACTGATCCTTAGGTACAGAAATGCAGCAGCTTATGTTTCCTCTCTGATATATATGGTGTCCTTGCAATGGAGTGAGATATTAAATACCTACTTAGACAATAGGTTTCAAAGACTTCAGGGTCCTGAAAACTGTTTTCTTTCATTCTCCTATAAAAGAAACAAATCTTTACATTGGTTAAATACAATTTTTAGAAAACAGACTAATCTAAAGGCTGTGTTTGTACAGGTAGTTTTATGTGTATCTGCTATTTTTCTAAACAGAGGCCTGTTCGAAATAATGGGTGCATATTTTAAAACTTGTGGTAGGCATATAACTGAATTTTTGTTATTGGTCAACAGTACTTGTGATGTCAAGTTTTACTATGTTGGTGAGCAATAGAAGGTACTGTGAACAGTCTGGGGAGTAGTTTTCCTGTGAAACTCTCTTCTATATCATGTTATTTGGCTTGGTTTTCTACCCCTTTAGGAAATAAAATGATACGATGATTTTCATACTATCATCATTATTGTAGTTATAATGTTATTTCTCTCATTGGTGAAACATGATATTTAGAAATCTTATTCTTAACTATGAGAATAGGAAAACATGCTTCATTGAAAGGAATGAAGTTAAGACTGAACATATCACGATCGAGTTAAAATTTAAAGCAATTGAGAAGTTTTGGAACACGACAGCTGAAACATACAGTTTCCTGCAGAGAAGGGTTTATGAAATGCTGCAGGGGGCAGGGAAGGATGCATTACAATATGGCATTTCCCACAGAGAAGGATTTTACAGAAATCTAACCCAAAATTGCCTCTCTTCTATAGGCATCTGAAATGAAGCACGCTTCATTTACATGCAGAAGTGTCTGGACTCTGGTTTTCCCCAGAGAAACCACACAGAAAACCTAAAAGAGTGCCTGTATACTTTATATGTGACTGGCTACTTCTAGAGCTGTTAAATTAACCTGAGACTTTCAAGTGGAAATCCTATCCACTGCTTTATATTTCAGTTGGTATTTTCTGACTTTGCTAGTATCTGATTCCCCCATGACTAGTGAACCATATAGTAAGATTTTATGGCCATTGCATTCGCTTTTCCTAAAGCAGCAGAGGAAGCAGTTCTCTTTCTCTCTTGAGAAAGCAGAACTGCAGAAGCATTGAAAGGCCAAGAGAGTCTTTTAGGCCAACAGTGTCCTCTTCATTTATATCTATATTATTTTAAAAGAGCACTTGAGCAAAAAAAAAAAAAAAGCTTGCAGGCAGGATGATTTATGACCTGTTTCAGAAGTATACAATAGATTACTCCTGTGATTTCCAGAAATATTGTAGCTGTTTTAAGGACTTCTCATTATTCCTGATACTGCATCCGTGCTGAGAGAGTCCCCACTGTGGTTTCAGCCAAGTTTTGAGCCTTAAACTTCGTCTCTTACATGTATTGACATGCAGTAGTTGCATTAGTGGAGCCTGTGCAGCACATATCCAGATGAAATACTGCATGTCTTGGGTCTACTTAGTTCTTTGTTTCTGGGCTCTGGTGTCAAATGAGCATAAATTGCTGGTGGACTGGTTGTTACATGTCTGCACACATCAATTATTGGTTAGTGTGTGCTGAGGATTATTATTGCTATGAACTGATTCACTGTGCACTAGCATTGGATTTGTATAATATAAAACAAAATCTATAAAATGGAATGAAAGAAAAGGGGCAAAGGGAGAGTTGATTCCCATACCAGTGGTGCCTCTGTTACTTGTGACTGAGAACCCACTGTACAACTCTCAAAATTTGCAAAGGCAAGACAATGAGAGCAACAGTAAGAGTACAATGGGCTGAGAACAATAAGGGAAAAATATTGACAGAGGCTCTGGAAATGCTGCCTCAACGACTCAGGTAAAATGTTACAGAGCTGTAGCTCTGTGAGTAAGTAGCTCTTAGCAGGCTCTGTGACTCAGGCTAAGGCACCTGAGTCACAGAGGGACAAGACAGATTTGGCTTTTATTACATCTGTATCCTTGAAAGAAAACGGATGCACTTGGGAGGCAGGTACAGGGAGTTTGAGGACATTTGTCAAGGCTTAGGCTCAGCAGAGCATTTAAGTGCAGAGGTGTTCCTGTGAATATACTTGGTTGGCTTTTCATGCTCTGTGAGGATGCCCTGAGTACATGAGAGGAAAGAGAGCAATCAATATGCTTTTTGGTTTCTAACATAAATCTGTTGGTGATGTTTTCCTCTCATCAGTAAGCAGCAATGTCTGGAAGGGATTCCTCTCTAGTGGATACATACCAATACGGTGGAGCTGTGAAATGGCATGTATAATTATGATAGGAAGAGATGAACTTTCATGATGCTTCCTTTACAGGTAGGTTAGCTGTAAACAGCTAGGATGCTACAAGCACAAACATTTTTCTGGAGATTGCAGGGACATCACAGAGAAACAGCACAAAACTACGGATAGGATGAGTTCTCTAACTCTGTGTGTCTTGGATGCCTGATATTCTTGTTGCTGCACCAGTGCTCAGACATTGCATAGCACAGAATTGCCAGTACTTCCAAGACCAACTTATCCTGGTGGCTGCATAGGAGTGGAGTAAAAATGCCAGAACAGATGAGGGAAGGACATGAGCTGCCAAGGCCTGGTGTTAGATTAAAAAAGACATTAGCGTGCTATCGGCTGGTACTTCCAGTTTTAGAGCGAGTGTCACTGATTCAGCAAAGTGATGGACAGACCAATGGCTGAACCTGCCTTAGCCATGCAGAAACTTCCGGGGAGTTCACAGTGACTCACCCCCATTGTTAATCATCATGGGTGGTGTTTTGCTTCGGGTAACTCCTTTCATACTGCTGACCTTGAAGTACTATGGTGACCTTTAACAGTGTGTGAGAACTTCTGCAACTCTTTTGTGAAATTAAAAAAAAAAACAAACCTACATTTTTATGTTTAGACTCATAATTTTTTTTCATGAGGTGAGATGAGATGTTAAACATTCATTTCCTTTTTTTGTGAGCTCTGAGAGAAATTATCTTTTGTAATTTCCACAGCATCTCCACCAAAAATGAATGAGTTTTCTAACAGCAAAACAATTTTTTTTCCAGTTCAGCTATGGGTGCTTAGTAATAACCTACACTGTGTCTGTTCTGCCTTTCCCCACCATGAACGCTGCTGGATAGCTGTGCTGTTTCACAGACAGCACCGCCCATTCTGTGTGTGGAGATGAGGAGGGCAGCAACTCTCTGCAGGGACGTGGCAGTGCACCAGCTGTCCTGCTCTGCGTGTCACCTCATTTGCACACACAGCTTCCAGCCTGCACAATAAAGAAGATGGAGAAGGTGATGGATCTGAATGTACAAGTACCTCCCTCCTGTAGACTCTGTAGGTCTCTGAGAATGAACAATTCTGTAAAAATTGTGATTTTGGCTGAGTATTTTTATTCTTTGTATTATATTCCTTGCAATTGTGTTGCTCTGATTTACAGAGGGGAATGGACAGTATTTGTTTTTTGGTTTTTAGTGCTTTGTTCAGTAGGAACTGCCCATGGTTTCAGGGGCTGCTATGTGGAGAAAAGGCTCTGGAAAGCCATTCTGCCACTATGCAAAATCACTCTGAATGTCAGGATACACCTGCCCACATCCACATGTGCGTAGATATAGGAAGATCTAGATCCACAAAGACCTAGAAACCGCACAAGTGTACAGAATAAACTCAGGGCTGAGGTTTCTCTTGAGTGAGTCCTCCTGGGTGCAGGGTGCTGGAGTTCCTGTGGACTCAGATGGCTGTTACAGCTTGGTGAAGTTGGAGGTGTGCCCTCTGCACTGTACCTGTACCTCACTGCAAAGACCGGTATATTGCTCTGTCGGACTGCCCAGCAGTTCCTAGAGCCCACAGAACTTCTCACCACTCCTTACCCACTCTTGAAATAATGAAAATGTAAGCGTATTTGGCTTTTTCAATGGCAACTGTATTACAGCTAGAAACTGTCCAGATTTAAATTTGCATTTACTGGATCAGTCTAAGAACGTAAGATGATATTTCTACTTTCATTTAGAAGGCTGAAGTGATTCTAGTCAACTTGTCTTAGAGAAGCACACTGAACTATTTAATTTAGCAAATATGTATAACAAGTATAAAAACTAAATAACCACCTTGCTTTTTGCAGAAGTAGCAATTACTTATGTAAAGGCATTTAATTTCTCATATTTTATTTTAGTGCATAAGAGTCTAATTCCATAAGCTTCATGTTCCCAGCCACAAACTGAACATAAGGCAGAAATTTTGCAGAACCATTCTAAGCATATAAAGAATATAAGTTCATAATCCTGGTATAAAATAATCAAAGCATTACACCCTTTGGCAACTGTTACTGAAATGAAGCTGGCTTTCACTTAGGTAGATCCACCTTAACAGAACTCCTATGGGCTGTACTAACATCCATCTGTTTAAGGAGATGTTAATTGGCATAAACCAGAAACACAGTCCAGCAAATCATGTAAAGGGACTAGTAATTAACCAGAGCATGTTTTAGAGTGAAAAGCAATTGGAAATTATCCTAAGAACTATTCTTCCAGGTACAAAATAGAGCGAAGTTTTATTAAAGTTCAGAGAAAGAGATCAATCAATAAATTACATCTCCGTAGCTCTGCAGCTGAGGGGAAAGCAAAAGGTTCTCATGTTTGTTCAAAGCATGTAGCACCATTTTAAGCTTTTTAATAGAGTTGTCTTATTTTCAACTTGACCTAAAGTTATTTCTTTGATAATCCAGGAGGTGCACAGAGAATAATATGAAAAATACATGCTTGGTCAGGGGTTGCAAGAAGGTATAATGATCAGAAAGTGTCTATTAAAAAAAAAAACCTAACAAACTAAGAAACAGGAAAACAACAACAACAACAAAAAAAGAACAACTAACAAAGCCCTTCCAAGTCCTTCATACTTAACTAGTTTGGTTTAAAAGCTGGATTTAAAAGTCAGCTAATTAAGGAATCAGCTAGAATGCCAGAATATTAGTGACATAAATAGGCTAGACAGGTTTTTAACTGGGAATATTTCTCGCATAGAGTGCAGAGGAATAGAAAGGTGTCAAAAAGTCTTTAAGGCATGCCATTCTGTCTTTGCTTCCATGATTTTTTCTTGTGGAAAATTAATTCCACATGAGACATTAAGACAGGGATAAGGAGAAGACTCAAATCAGACTTCTTTTCTACTAATTTATGATGTTTCATCTGTGTGATCACCTGCAGGGAAAACTTTATACTACTTTTTGACATATCATTAGCATAGACCACAGGTTCCCAGCTACTAACTGTGTCTGTTTTATCTCTGCTGTCAAACTTGTTCACAATGTGAGCAATCTCTTTTGCACCTTCAAGGATACCTGGGAAGCTTTTTACTGTCCCTGCAGAGCTCACTATTGGCTCTTGTTCTGTTCAGGGCTTATATGCTAGCGACAGTACACAAACAAGTCAGAATAAAGACATCTAAAAGTTGTAAACAACACAAGAAAATCCCATTTTCTCTGCATCTTCTCCAGGTTTGATGAATAAAATCTGCTCCAAGCAAATGAGAAAAGAGGTACAAAAAGAAACACTAAAGAAACTGTTTCCTTCTCTGTAGTATTTCTCTTCCTTTCAAGCAAATTTTGTTGACTTTTCACAAGCCACATTTCTCAGGAATGGTTTATATCCCCCATATATCCACACTGAGAAACATATGCGGTAGAGCAGATACTTTTGCAGTATCCAAGCAAAAATCTTTTGCATAAAGTTTCAGCTACGAATGCTGCTTCTGAGCTAAGAACTTCAGAAAAGTGCTTCAGTATTCACTTAACTCTTCAATTTCTTTTCAGATTTATTAGACAGAGAAGTGAATTTGTTTCCAAGCAGACAAGCCAAGAGCCTGCAATAGTGCAGAGCTGTATGGGTTGTAAAAAGTTTTCAGTGTACTTGCTTACTGTATGGAACAGTAGAGATTGAACAGCTGTTTTTCATTGCTCCCAATGTATTTCCGTAACTGCAGCATAGGACCATAATGGAATACTTTTGAGACAAGTGGATGCAGAGACTTCTCAAAATGAGCTCCCAAATAAGGTCTGATTGACTGCAGGACAGCCAGCTACACGCTTTGTGGCAAACAAATCTCTTTTTTCAGGTGTTAAAACCATAAAGAATTTCTTGGAAATAGATTCACTATAGATGAGCAGTCCTTTTTGGGAAGAGGGGATTGCTTGTCTTCTTAATCTTTCAGTTTTGGAAGAACTTGAAAGGTGAAGTAACAATGAGAGGATCTCACCTGTTGCACACTGCAGGACTCTGATACCATGAACTTGAAAACCCTGGAGACTGGTTTTACTGAGAATGTGATAGAGCAGTCTGCCCTTCATCAAGCATACTATCTTTTGCTTATTTTCCAAAGAAATCTTTCCATAGCAAACCATCCAAATTCTACTGTTCCTCATGAAAAGGCTGCAAAATTCTTGTTTGAAAGTATAAGTCCCCTGCAGAGTTAGGCTAGTAGTTCATGCAGCTCTTTATTCTGTCTTTTGACAGAGACAGAATATCCATGGCAAGGGCTTGCCCTTCTCAGGGGAAGTGCTCCTTTTGCAGTGTTTGTCTGCCTAGAAAATTGCGGATTGCACTGGCCATGCTGTTCACAGCAGTATCTGAATCACCCTTTGTTTGTCTTCTTTGGCAGCTCTCTACTATATGTGCAAATGTTGCTTGTACAAAGCTTTGGTTGTCATGAAAATGTCAGCGTAGACATTCCCCAAGGTGTTTTTAAAAGTTAATTGCTTTATTCTATGTTCCATTGTCTGCTACAGGATGTATAAGTAAAATAATTGTTTCACCATAATGTGATAGCTGTAGGACTGAAAAGGTTTCGTTCATCAATTGTTCAAGTCCTCCACTATTGTAGCTAAGATATAAAGTCACGTCCAAATTAGATCAAATTAATATTTTCATATATTTTATAATATCTAGATCTAGTGCTATCTTTGTTCTCACACATCTTACCAACAGTCTCTTCTAGAACCAACGAGCATCAATCTCTATTTTCAGCTTGTGTTTAGTCACAGACAGTTTTAACTTAATGGTGCTTGAGATGATGCTTTTTGGATTCAAACCCAAATCTTTCCTTTTTCCTATCTGTTGAAAGGCCTGTACATTCTTGTGATTATCCTATGAATCCACTTCAAGACTCATTCATTTTGAAGACTGGTGGAAATACTTCACTTGATGCACTTCATAATTGTATTTCCCTTTTTTCCCACAGCAACATCGTATTGGTGGCTTATGGACATCCTATAACCAAGATAAACACACTGTTTTTCTCTCTGTCATTCCAGATCAATAAGCCTCTGTGTTAATTGCAGAATTTCTTGCTGTTAAGTCCAGAACACCTGCTGTAAAACAAGAGGGTAATGTCCAGTTCTGTATTGTCCCATTAAAAAGTGCTTCTAGCGACCAGAAATAGCTATCTCCAGGAAACAGAAAAGAGGAGCATGCAATATAAAAGTAATTTCTCATGTTCCACATTAATCTGGGTGCATCTACTTGCAACAGCAACGTGTGGATTATTACTGCATGTCAGAGAAGTTATTTTTAACTAGGGACGGTACGGCAAGCAATTGGCATACAAATGAATGTTATGCATAGTCAATTGGACAGCTTCAAGGCATACATTTAAGCCCTGCTAGTATACATAGCAACAACTTTGTTCTGTAACTGTTGTAACCTCTTTTGGTGCCACTTTCATATCTCACCCAGAAGGGTTTTAGGCATCCTTTGCAGCCTTAAAAGCACCTAGATTTCTGAATTGCTTATATTACTTAACACGTGCGATCCAGATTCTTTAGCTTCCCAGTGGTATCTATGATTTCCATGGTGCTGATGGGGATCATAGACACAATCAACGATTAATATTGTGGTATTAATTGGCTTGAAATCTATCCTTGCAATTTTAATGGTTCTTGCAATTTTATAATTAGAAGGGTCACACATAATGTTTTGCACTTTACCGTGTGAAAACTAAAGCAGAATTGATTGCTAAAATGTGTTTCAGTCATATCTATGCCAGCACAATGATTTGGGGTCACATAAAAACGTTCTGCAAGGCTCTTTGTCATTTTCTTTGCAAAAGGATAGGTATATCCTAGTCACTGCATTAATGAAGTATTCTCCCTCCGGTTCTCCACTTTCCAGGGTCCCAGGATGCAAGCCAGGGCACTAGTGTTCCGTTAGAAGGTTTGGTCAGCCTGAAATGCCTGTGGGCTGGGCTGGTATGTATATGCATTTCAGAACTTGTATCTTTTTACCAACTGAAATTGGTAATAGTAGGTGCACTTTGTGAATGACAGTGCATCTTGGGGTTGTATCTGTCGTGAAATATTATTGCTTGGAAGTTCTGTCACTGTTACTTGCTTGTATCTGAAAAGGTGTCAGTAGTTCCAGAGAAGAAGCTAATTCCTCCTCTTCCTCCCATCTACTCACTCAGATTTCCAGAGCACCCTGAGGAAAACCTGCACTGGGTCTTCAGGACTCCAGAAAGCGTGACTCTTTGACTGTTCCATGGTCTGATATGGCTTAGAGTGCCTCACCTCCTCCACTGCCCAGCTCTGCCAGAGTATTCGAAGCACCTCGCAAACATGACACCTTCCAGGAGGTACAAGGGACCGCATGACTAGTGGGTTTTGTCTCAAGTAAAGTGTATGAGAGAGCTCTTACTACAGCCAGTTCTCATCTCTGAAAAATATTTTTGTTGATGAAAAGATATTTGCCGTTTCTGTTGACTCGAAAACATAAAACTGCTGGCCTTTTGCCTGTCTAGTTAGTTACACTGGTACAGAATGGAGTCTAATTCCAAAACACACACAGAACAAGTGGGGAGCAACTACAGCCCATAACATGGGATACCTGCAGAATGGGGTCTGATAGGTAGCAATACATTTATTAACGGCTGATCAAACCTGGACGTGTTATTTGAACAGACTTGTTGCTGTTATTGCTGTTACTGTTCTCTCCTCTGCTTAGGAAAAAAATCAGAGCTGGTAAAGTGGCCCAGAAAGAGTGCTCAGAGAGTGGCCCAGTAGAGTAAAACATGCCATTAGTTCCATGCCAAGAACGCCATGGGTGCAGGGAAGCTTTTTGCAAGATATTTCAAATTTTGTGACTAATTCTCACACAGACATTCTCATGAGATTACTTTCCCTTGCCCGTAAAGCTGAGGTTGAACAGCAAACCTGAACATACTGAGAAGTGTGCTCAATCTTTGTTAACATACTTAACAATCTTTGTTAACATACTGAGTTCAAGCTGCCCTGAGAGTGTTGATGGAAGGACCAATTCTTGGTCACACACAGAGTATGTGAGCAAGATTACTGTTTCCCATCTAGTTAATTTTGATAGCTAGTCACTGATTATCTTGCTTTGCAGGAACATAAAAACTAAAAATTAAGTCTACAAAATAGTCAATTTCCATGCAAGACTTTAAAATTCTTAACTAACAAAAACAACAAAAAAAGAGCAGTTCTGACATTAGGCAGGCCAGTGGAAGAGACAGACTCTCTGGTATCATTGGGAATCTAGGCAAAATTCTATGTTAGGATATGTTAGAATATTTTAAACTATATTTTAGCAGACTTTTAAATATATGCCATTTATGCAGAAATATCTATCTTTTTAAAAGCTCATCTCTAGACTGATTAGTTCATAAATGATCTGAAAGAGTATCAAAAAGCTGCTGTGGGGGGTTTATGGGAATTGAAGTTCTTATTAAATGTTTTTCTAGCCACCTCTTTAGAGCCTCAGTGAAGAGGTACTTAGAGCTGAGGGTGTTCGTGTTTGTATCTAAAAATAAAATGTGTACATATATACGTGCATGTACATACATAGTTCTCTCCAAAAGTAATGCCTCCTCTTTATTTCCATGGAAAATACAACAGATACAAAAAGCATAATTACATCATTTGATAGAGCACATTCTTAGCTACATAACACCATTTTTCAACACGGTCACTACCTTTAGCTGGGTATTTTTGCCAACCATGCACAAGAGCCTGCATGCTGCACTCATAAACATCTGCATCAGCGGAGATTATCTGCTGTTGCCACTGCTGAAATGCACAACCCACTGCCTCACTGTGCTCACATCCCCTCTTTGGTCTCCACAAATGTTCAAGAAGTGTTGATGATTGTCAATGGGTGCTTTTTTTTCCGCATGGAGGAATTCAATGACATGCTTTTTTTTCTTTTCTCTTTTTTTCCTTGTGGTTGAACTTGATGATCTTGAAGGTCTTTTCCAACCTGAGACATTCTATGATTCTGTGATTCATCCATACTTCCATGTCAGATACCATTTTGTCAGACTGCCCCTCTGCTGCCCTCTGCTGTATGGCAACAACATGTAGCAGAGTATTGGTGGGAAGGTTCAACCTCTACTGCCGTACCTCCAACGTCCACCTCTGAGATTGTGGGCCAACATTATAAAATAGGAGACATTACTTTTGGAGCAACCCTCATATATGTGTAGGACATTACCTATATTTTCTGAAGATACCACAGTGTTAGGCAGGGTGCTAATCACATACTATATTTTCAGCAGTGCCCCACCTTCCCCTGACTCTGAAGTTGCTCCTGTGCTCTGGCACCATTTGGACTTGTACTCCATAAGTCAGAGCCTTCTGTATTCCCAGATCCCAGCATGAGCTATGAATGCACAAATAGACTTTTTTTTTAATGACTAATGAGAACACCTTAAATTTTCTTGTACGTCCTTTCCCACTTTCCTTTTTATATTCAGAGAAACCAGGTAGAAATGGGCTTCCTCAGATTCCCATTTTAAATTTCAGAGTAGACTCCTGTGCTTTCCTTACAATTTCCTTTCAGCTTTTTCCTGTGACAATACTCTGGCAGTTATGAACTTGTCTTTTCTCATTCATGTAAATCATTAAGGCAATGCCCTTTCCTGCTACAGGTACAAGGGCCATTCACCTGAGTTTCTCCCCCAATTACATGCCTCACTGGTCTCTTCTTGATTTAAATATTCTCTCATTTTTCCTCTGTTCTAAGCTATCGGTGTTGTTCCTCAGCAAAGCCGAGTCAGGAATCACAGAATCAGTTCCCACAAGATGTTGTGCCTTTTGAAATGCTGAGGATCAATTGCTTTTGTAACAGGCAGGTATGATGGAAGGTTTTCTTGTGATTCTCTAAATCTGAAAAGGGTTCTGTGTGAATGCTCTGATTTTTATGTAGCTGTAAGTGTAGTTACTCGGCAACACAGCCTGAGACTTTTTGTCGGTGTTTATTTCTCACAATCACAGCTGTAGGGTTTTTTTACTGAATACTGTGCAAATAAAGTCCACGCACCGCAGACATCCACATCCTGCAGGTGAACAAGCCGACAAGGAAGGGTTGAAAAATATCAATTGTGAAACTGAATTGCTCATTCGTAAATTGGTGAAGTTCACCTCAATGTCAAGTGATCAAAAGGCGTAGGAAATGTTTGGACAGTCCACACTTCAATGGAAATTTTTCGTGTAGAATTAACAGCCAATCAGCTCATAGCGGAGTAGTAGCTGTTCACTCTTAAGAAGCTTCTCTTTCTGATGTGGCAGAGTGCAATGCACCCCTTCTGTCAGCATTAAGGGCTGTGTCTGAAAGACTGGTTTCAACTGAAAAATTATAACAAAAATAAAGGTGAGCATCCTAAGA
Organism: Numida meleagris; assembly: GCF_002078875.1. Lineage (NCBI taxonomy): Eukaryota > Metazoa > Chordata > Aves > Galliformes > Numididae > Numida > Numida meleagris. The sequence continues at coordinate 38,357,153 of NC_034414.1, forward strand.
ATAATCCTTCATTCTAGAAGCCCTTTGAAACTCAGCTGAAGTAAATCCTCATGATTCCTGGGAATATTAGTTAGATGTGCTCTTCTTTGTAATTTCTGAAGTTCGTGCCCATTGCTGAACTGCTTTTGAAATGTGCTGCATGGGAAGGGCAGGGCACCTCCAGCCAGCAGTGGACTTCAGGGCTGTTAATCTGTCCTCTGTAATGAATCACTCAGGCCCTTTCTGAGAAGGATGGGCCCTTACTATGTGATTGGTGGCATGCTATAAAGCGTAGCATGACTCTGTTGAAAACAGTCCTTCAGGGCTTTTTGCGATTTTTTTTAAACACATTTGCACATCAGATGTTGTCCCATTGCAAAGAGTGGACCCTCCGGGCTACGTGACAACAGAAAGAGGGTTCAGTCTCAGACTCGCCAGCAGGATAGGGTGGGAGAGATGACTCCAGGTACCAGCACTGAGTCATCCCTTGGTAGTTACTGTCCCAGACTGCTCTGTGTGGCATTTAGAGATTAGTGGTGTTGTATGCACCTCCAAAGCTCTATTTTAATCAATCATGTGTTATGAAACCCCTGAATGTGGGGGATGCATCATATGTGAAGATTTTGCGTAGCTTATCCTATTGCTTTCATGCCCCATTCTCTTCAGGTCAACAAAAATGCTTTGGTTTATTCTAATGTCAGGAGATTCAAAATCAAATCTGTAGTCTTTTTTTCTCCAGGTCTGGAGAGAAAACTTCAGAAGTTTTCTTCACCTAAGGTGAAAGGTGTAATTGAATTGTCCTACCCTGTAAGGCTGTTCTTTTCTTTCTTTCTCTTCTTAAGAGTAGAACAAGGTCATCCCTTTGCATACAGTTCAAAATTAGATGCTCACAACTTCACTAGTGAACTTTATTATGGAGATGGAAGCCTGCCAGCATGAAGTCAGGGTTAGCCAATATTAGTTTGTGTGAAGTATTAGAGTCACCTTCACAGTTGTTGGGATCTATGTTTTGGGCACTAGGAAGATTGTGCTTCTTTCTTGAAGGAGAACAGTAAGGGCTTTACACAGAGTCAGCCAATTACACAGTTTGCTCAAAGATGAGCCAATCATTCATTTTAATGAAGAGAATTTGAACTTAGATACATAAGTATGTCCTTGACATTTTTAGTAGTGGTGACATTAACTGAGCAGCTTGCTCTAAGAGGAACATCAGACAAGCATAAGTATGCCTACCTCTACAGGGAAAAACACTAAGAAAAGGGACCTACTTAGCAAAACCAGCAACAACTTATTATTCATTGCTGGAATTCAGTTGTCTTCTGCTCTGTGAATTTGTGTAGAGTATTTGAGACAGAAAAGCTGCAACAGATCACTGTAAAACTGCAAGATTCAGAAAACAGCTTCAAGAATTGATGCTAAACTGATCAAGAATGGTAGTTAGCAAGCATTTTTTCCTTAAAACTAATAGCCAGAGTTTCTGCCTAACATTTGCTGTAAAGGACCTCTGAAAATGGAAACGTACCGGAATTCTGTTCAGCAGTGTTACCTATAAGAAGTCTCTGAAGTTTATGATGTCAGTTGATAGAATTATAGAATCAGAGAATCATTAATGTTGGAAGAGACCACTAAGATCATCTAGGCCAACCCTCAGCCCATCACCACCATGACAACTAAACCATGCCCCTCAGTGCCACATCTCCACAGTTCTTGAATTCCTCCAGGAATGGTGACTCCACTTCCTCCCTGGGCAGCCTGTTCCAGTGCCTCACCACTCTTTTGGAGAAGTTTTTCCTAACATCCAACCTGAACCTCCCTTGCTGCAACTTGAGGCCACTGCTTCCTCTTGCTGTTATCTGGGAGAAGGGGCTGAACCTCACCTTGCCACAGCCTCCGTTCAGGAAGTTGTAGAGAGCAACCGCTGCACCTCCTCTTCTCCAGAGTCAGCAATCCCAGCTCCCTCAGCCACTCCTCATAGGGCTTGTGCTCCACACCCTTCACAACTTCACTGGTCTTATCTGGACATGCTCCAGGGCCTCAATGTCTTGTAGTGAGGGGCCCAAAACCTTACACAGTACTCAAGGATGTATTAGATGTATTTTGACATTTAACTCAGACTGAACAGAACAGGAAATAGATACCTAAAATATATCTTCATCTGACTAGACAAGGCATGAGAAAAGGTTAGATGTGCAGAAAGAAAGATTCACTAACTGTATCTCACTGATAAGGATTAGAGACATGGAGCTCAAGGTTGTGTGGTGTATTTTGAAGATATTTCAAAGACTTAGATGCATAGCTGATGGGTGATGGCATGACAGAATGACTTTCCCAAAAGGAAATCCCCTCCTCATCATATTTTTTTTTCATTATGAAGGACAGCCGGGAGCTTTGGCTGTCGATACACTGGGATCTTGATTTGTGAAGTTTGTTGAAGCCAGAGACAACAAACTTTTCTCATAAATATGTATATTACTCCATCTTGAGAAGTGCAGGTTTTCTCACATTTCCTGTACTTAATGAAATTAGCATTGCACATTTTCCTCTAATTTACAGCTTTCATTTAGTTGGGACAATCCGTATTTATTCACTCTAATTTCAATTCTGATTTGTTTTTTGCTAGTTCAATAGCTGTTCGCTCTGCATTGTTTAAACCTTGAGGTATTTACAGCATTTAATTATAGTTACTCTGTCTTTCCTGGTTATGATGTAGAATTTTTACATTCTCTGATCATTCAATTTGTGAAAATTTGGAACAGTTAAACCAAATAACTCAGAAAGTAACAGGCAGATTCTATATTTAAAAATAGCACTTTTGAATAGTGAAAAAACGTTATCTTGTACTGTTATTGGACTGAAATGGTTTCCCTACAGTGCTTGCTAGTGGCTTTTTACCTAAACTTGACCCATTGCACAAATGAAGAACTGTTTATCGTTATTATATTCGTGCTTATTTACATTTTGTTCCCAGCTCTGTGGATGATTGTATCTTCTGTTAATTATACTGATAGTTTTCCAATTCTGTTTCATGCAGATGTTCGTATCCATGTAATACACAATTTCTTCTGTTGTCAGCCAAGAAGTAGAAGTAGACTTGCATTTTCCCTGACATATGATGTACATTTCATGAACTCAGTATTTTGGTTTCCCATGGCCTTTAACAATACAGGTAATAATTTTTGCTCTTGAAAACTTCCAAATACGAAGTTGATGTTAAACGTCTTTAACTTGGTTTGTCAAGAATGGAAAAAAAATTGTCATTATTTTTTTTACCTCCAGGTTCTAAATTTGCTGCCAATAGTTGGACAGAGCTAATTTTTATTACTATGTGGAATTTTTTCAGAGTTTTTAGTAAAGTACACTATTTCTCCTGTGTAACATATGTTCCCTCGATGTTCACCCAGACTGACAGACAAAATTTTGTTCTCTTCCTCTGAAAGCTCTGCTAGGCTTCATATGTTTCCTTTAAACTTTTTCGCAGCAGAAACCAAACCTACTGCAGTGTATTTTTTGAGTTTGACCTATGTAACTTCTGTAATGACTTCTCCAGTGGTAAGTGTGGAGTGAATGACCTTACAAAGCTAAGAGACTGTGCTTCTCAAGTACGTTCTTCATCTTAGAGCTGTGTCACATTTCATGTCACTGAATCCTCAGAGACTCACTAGCCTCTGAGAATGTGAAAATGGAAAATGGGGTCATATACAGGAAGGTTATGGCAAATTCTAAACTAAGAGCAAACTAAAGATTGCCGGACTCAGCACATTTGTAAAGCTAATAATTATATTTGCTGCAGATTTATTTCTTTCTCAAAGCAGGTGCAAATAGCTGTAGCACCAAGGGAATCCCATACTCCCTTCCACTCTGCCATACAGCCCACACTTTTGTAGGATTATTTGAAAGGTAATCTTGGTATTTTCTGTCCAAATTTGGCTGTGGAATAGCAAGCCTGCAAGATAAGCTAAATGATTTTTTTGAAACAAAAGTTTGGTTTAGCTCTGGGCTGGAGACTCTTCATCCTTGTGCAAATGACTTTCAGGGAACACAGAAGCCCAGCCTCAGCTAGCAAGGTTTCCAAGACTTCCCATTCCTCAGAAAACTTTCCTGGTTTGGATCAAAGATGTCAGTGATAAAAGTCATGGGTAAAAAATATCCGTTCAGTCTCACAGATTCTCCGTTTTCCAGTGAAGACCATCAGAAAATGTCAGTGTTACAGTCAACAACCAAGGGCTCACCTGATTATGAGTGTGAGGACTTTTTGTGCTGCTGTGGTTAACATGTCAGAAAATTCTAAGGTAAATAAGTCAGCTTGCCCAAGGCAAAGGCCTTTTTTCCACCAAAATTTTCCCACCATGTGGCAGATGCAATCCTGTTCTTTGGACAGCCTTTAACTGAACCTCTCCCAGCGCTTCATAGGCACCAAGTCTGAAATATATACTGCAACTTTAGCTCCATCACAACAGTTCATATTCCTATACAGGACTCTTAGTTTGCTATAATTTCAGAGTTAAAAAAGGAGTTAGGCAAAGCCAGTACAAATTTGAAAGACTTGACCATTTTTCTAAAGTAGTTTGTTTATAGTGCCATTAAATGAACAGAATGGCACGCTGTAGAAGTTGAAAGTAATTTATCTGAAAGCTGCTGGTAGAAAACCATGAAATGAAAATAAAACCCCTTAGGTATCTTCTCCTTTCTCTGCTTCAAAACATCCAGAAATTATTCATAAGCGTCTTACCAACATCCAAAGTAATTTAGAGAAGTATTGCAAGTGTGTAAATTTCTCAGTAAAATTTACTGCTTTATATAAAAATTCACTCAAATATTTACTGCTTCTAAATGACTAAATGACTAACTACTCTTTATGTTTGGTCACTGAAAACATATTGCATTGTATTTACCTCTAAATTCATGGTTTCTGAGTGAACAGGTAAGTCCATTAAAATGTGTAACCATACAAATGCATACTTGTATGCATTTAACATGTATTTTGTTTGGTTGGGCTTTGTGTGTGTGTTGTTTTTGTCTTTTTTCTCAAATGTGCCCTTATGAAAAACCCTTATTCATATGAATGTTCCCCTCATATGCGTGAACATTATTCAGGAATGCCTTCAGACATAGTTTAATTTTTATTTGAATCAAGGTTCTAAAAACAGTTTTATGCAATGTTGTTATTTCCATGTAAAAGTAAGTTTCAAGGTGCATTAATACACAGTACCTGAGCTTTAATACCCTTTCATTCTCAATTTGAATTTATTGGCCACGGAGTTTCAGACTGGGAATATCTTTAACCTTTTAATTAGCTCTTCATTGTGGGGAACAGAACAAGCTGGTGGACTACAATCACAATTATCAAAAGCAAATACAGACAGCATTACAACATCCCAGCTTCTGATGAAAAAGGATAATGAGAAATATGATTTGATCTACTACACATACACGACAAACCACGGATCAGCAAATCATGCCTGTTTCTTGTGTTCTAAACCATGCATTTTTTCACTATGTTTAACTTCAGTTTCCTTTTCAGAAGGGCAAACTCATGAACACTCATGCTTTAATCATCTGGAAAGGGCTTGTAATAGCCATTCAATAATTTAAAATTAAAATATCCCTCTGTTATCTTTTCCAGGTATAGTGCAGGACAGCTTTATTTCCATTTTTTTGCTGTAAGAGGCTTTTCGAGACCTTAAATGGCCAACATGTGGTCTGCCATTAGCTTATGTGACTGGAGTAGCGTGGCACAGGCACCTATGGGAAGCCTGTGGAGGATGTGATGAGGGCGTCAGACACTGGTCTGAGGCAACTAATGGAAGAATATAATCATTACAAACACCTTCAGTAGTCAACAGAGAAAGAGAGAAGCCTTCCCAGCTGCTCAGCCAACTACTCTTCTATGTGTTCCTTTGTTCCCTGCATTTTGCTCCAGAGCAACCCAGCCCTCACTGTCTGTGGGTTGTGAATTCCACTTTTATTAAAAAAGTAAATTTGCCTTGGAATCAGCTGGTTTCCTACAGAAAACCTGCAAGGGTGCAGGCGGTAGGCACTGAGAGCAGATGCAGTTGCCACGTAGAGATTAACCAGATGAGTGTTTCAGATGGCACTGCTGGGATTTGTTACTGCTCTCTGATGGCCAAACACTGCGGAAACTATTATGAGAGTGAAATTTGCTCAGTGCTGTGCTGCCACAATACAACTGCTGTTTCTTTTCATCAACATCAGAACATGAAAATAGAGCAAAGAATCATGCACAAGCTGCAGTGATGCCCATATTGAAGATCTTCATATTTTTTACAGCTAATAATGAAACATTGTTCTTCATACATATGCCTCGTTAACTCATTATCCTAGGCAAGGTGCAAATTCATATAATTCACAAATTATGTTATTTCAATAATAGCTGCGGAAGCTAGAATGGAAACACTTTAATCTTGCAGAGGCAAATGTCATGACAACAATCAGTAATGTTGTCTTCACTGCATTAAGCCAAAAGCTGTGCTGGAAAATGAATATGCTGCATATGCTGCTAGGCATACCCAGCACCGCAAGCAGCAATCTTTTTTTTATAAAGCAGGACTTAAGAGTGACATTTATACCATCCTTTTCCTTTATATCAAAATTTTGTTTAAAACCTTCCAACATATTTTGCTTATAAGTGAGGTTTTTTTTTTTTTCTTTCTTGTTTTAAATACAAAGCGGAGGACCTCTGGGCTCAGAAGTTCTACAGCTATTATTTTTTTATTTTACAAGTTTATAATCCTGCACAGGTTCGGTGTATGTTTCTGTAGTTCTCATACCATAACCTGCAAACACAGAAAGTGATAGTAAAGAAGAAAATCTGAAATGTTTTGACTTTGATTTTACTGCCTAGGGCTGAGTCAAATTCTCCAATTCTCACTTACACCACTATTAACTTTTCTGTTATATTTGTTTATATTTCTCTTTCAAAAAAATGTGGTTTTTTGTAACTTATTTTCTGAATACAAGGATATGCAGATAGTTCCACGGTGTTCCATGGCTTAAGCTGGACTATGGTTTCAAAGTTTACAAAGTAAAGATTTCTCAATTGATCATTGTTAACGTGGCCCATCTAGGACAAATTTTGCTTTCCCATCAACTCATTTCATTCCTGATGGATAGAGGTCTGGAATTCTGCATACGCACCTGGGCACAACAAAATCTCCCTGGATTTTGCAATCTTCTCACCAAGTTGATTGTTCTAAAGTTAATTCAAAGCTTCATAGCTTGTGGCAGCAATGAATAACAGAAGGGTACCAAGTTGGGCAACTCTTGACTCAAGAAAAAGAAATTTGAAGGGGATGGGGACAGTCAACTTTGTTGACCCTGCTGCTAACAAAGAGGCGAAATCATGGGAAAATGATTGCTGCTGATTAGAGGGGACACCGTTCTGTCAGATGCACTCTAAAATGCAGCAGCCTGGGAGTTTTCAAGACTCTTATGTAGAAACACTTGGTTATTTTCCTGCCCCAGCCATTTGTTGCCACGAGCAACTGCCTATATTACTATGCTGGACTGTGTATTTACATGCACACAGGTATGTAACATATCTATGTATATAAATTTGCGTGTACGTATATATATACACACTTAATGGTTTTCTAGTATGTCTGAACCTCTTCTTGACAAATAATGGATATTACAATATATTTCTAACAAACAATGGAGAATTTTCTTAGTTGCTTGTGCTTTTTTGGAGCAGAAAGGACAAGTTCCTGTGGTTAACATGAAACCATGTGGGCTATGGTGCTCTTAGTTAAGAAGTTTCCTACTGTTTACTGTCAGACTTAGCACAGCACTAAATGGAGAATCTCTGTGCCCAGTTGAAATATGTTTTTTAGATGCAGAAATCTGGCCAGAAAAAGTCTGCAGTGGTGACATGCAAGAGCCAGAAACCTCACACTACAGCTCTAGGTTCATTCTAGTTCTAGGGAGACATAGCCGGCACTGAGCAATTAATATCCTCTTCTCCACACCCAGCTTCAGCCAGGAGGTGTCTGTCTTTCCTGGAAAATGTCCCCATCCATTTTGTAACAGATGAAGTAAGACATCCTGGTAAGTAAATAGAAATTCGCTGCGCTATGTGAATATTTATTTTTTCTGTCCAAACACAATGATCAAAACCTAACATTTTAACCTCTGGAGATTTCTGAATGTGCAAATCAGATGCTAAATGGCAGTTTTAGGAAACTATTAATATAAACCTAGTTTGTTCTGCTAGTAAAAAAAGCAGAGATTTCTTATCTCCAATTTAAAGTATGAACCAAGTGGATACATTTATCACTGCAGTTTTTGTCTTAAACTATCTGTTGATAGCAGGAGGACTGGAGCCAGATGCAGCCACACTCACTGCGCACAGTAGAAGGTGCAGAGCTGTGTGCCTGATCCTGCATCATGCCACATGCAGCCAGTGCTGGAGCGGAAGGAAGGGTGGGTAATTTGTACCTGGAAGAAATACGGAGTTTGAGACAGTTCAAAAAAAGTACAGCATTTAGTAAAGAAAACCTGCGGCAGAACTAAGCAAGACACTACAGTCCTGAATAACTTTTCTGAGCCCTTCTGAACTACAACAGGGAGATGTTAAGGCTGAGTTGCCATGACCTAGGAGTGGATGTGGGAGATCACGTTTCACAGAATGGCTCAATCACAAGCATTGCTTTATTGACAGTGCTCTGTGGGGCATGGAATATTTGTGCCTCTGCATCAGAGCAGCTATAGCCATGCAATCAGGTATGTACTAGCTTACTACCTGAAGGGAGATTTTTTAGGATGTGCTGCCTGTCTGATGCCTGAAACTGCCATCTGGATCTCAGTGAGTGGTACTTCTAGGCAAACCTTCCTAGTGCTGGTGGGAACCAAGCCATAAAAACATGAATGCCTTCTTAATTCTTCTTCTCAAGGTGGTGACACCCAGCTAAAACACTTGCAGGAAGGATTTATGCAAAGTGACAAGCTAATGGCACTTGTCTAAACTATTAATTTTAAGCACTACAGGTTAATCTCTTTGACTGGGAAGCTTTAGGATTCTCTTCCTAGAGAGCTCCCAATGGCAACTGGTAGAAAAGTAAAAACAACACCTGAATCATCCTTTCTGAAAGCCAACGTGAAGGAAAGGCATGCTCTGAAGTCTGCATGTCAGGCTACTGCATAGACGAGTGAATAAGGTAAACAGTCATGATCTGTGTACCACTTTTTTTTTCAGCTAGGAATAATTTCCTTTTACAAAAGATTGAGTCTGGGTATAAAACCAAAAGCAGAATCTGTCTTAACAAAGCTAATGAAATTTGAACAAAACTTTCATTTGCAGCAAGAAAAGCAACCTTATGACACAAGGAATAGATTATTTTTATGTCTATATCAAATCGAAAAGCTGAATATTGTTAAAATGACAGTTTGGAGGAGAAATCATGGCTGTACATCAAATGAATCTCAGGCTATAGTGCAGACATCTCAAAACACTAATATATTAAGTCGTGGAAGTATAAGGTTCCGTGGATGTCTCGGTGCTAAATAATGCATGCATGCTTCAAATATCCAGTGTGCTTATTTCATAATATGGGGCACCTGCTGTTGAGATTTCAAATTGTGAAAGATTTCAAGTTGTTTCTGTCTCTTTATTGAGGTTTTTTTCTTTCTACATTGCATCTTCAATATGAATTAATTATTTTCAGCTTGCTTGCCCTTCTTTTAAGAGCTTCAAATGATATGAGCTTTCGTGCTTTATCTTTGAATGCAAAATATTATGAGGATTGAGATCCTATTTCCAAACTGTTGAGTAAATATTATGATAAGGTGGCAAATTTATAAATATAACTTAACTAGATTAGACACTGAAAGTGATTTAGAAGCCTGTTTAACTTAATTTTTTGTTTTCTCTGTGAATCTTCAGCTAGGATCATTTTAAAAATCCTCCGTACCTGTGGCAAACTCATATATTTGGTTTCCATTCCTTGTGTTCACCACAGAAGTACTTCTAAAATTTTATAATGATAGCATTTTGGTTACATCAAGTAATTTGTCAACTTTGAATGGAAATATTTGTAAAAGAAACCTCAATGTCTAAAAATAGAGCTCCATTGAGCAATATGATTTTTAACAGCTGGTGAAGTGTTGACTTTTTCAGCTATGTAGGTGCTGTGCAGACACAAGATGTTAGTAATTGTGTACGGCGAACCATACATTTCCTTTATGTACACAGAAGAAGAGTGCTTCCTCTTTCTACCTCAGCTACTACTTATCTCCCTGGGTCATATTAAAGAACAGATGGAGTCAGTCTTGCTGCTGATGAGAGGAAATATAGTGGTGACAAATACTTATCCAGTGACTTTCTGTTGCTGTTCTGGAGTGGAGACAAATTCAATGAGAGTCTAAATGTGTGGTAACAAGGCACTGAGAAAATAAATGTAACTAGCATGTCACCCACAAGAAACGTGGTGTGCTTAATAGACTGGATAGGTTTTCAGCACTCTGTGGCAGATTACTTCGGTGTGGTAGTGAGTTCTCTTCCAGACATCTGGGTTACTCTTATGACATAGTCATATGGTACCTGGTGCACAGAAAGATGGGTTGGAAAGTAATGCCAGGAACTCACATACCTGCAAATCTGGCAGCATAGGCAGAGTTCACATCTGATCTGAAATACGTAACTCCAGGGAAACTCATCCTTTTGGGAAGATATTTTTACATTAAGGTATATGGAACATCTTCCTCTCCTTTTGAGCAGAGTGTTAATTATATTAATTGTGGTAAACAGTTAACAAATACTGTCTTTGGCATATGCTATCCTACTGTCCTAAAGTAAAAAAGAACATAAACTTAACAGAGCAGATTATACCGAGACATGCCTTTACACATTCTTAGTCTCTCTTTCACACACTACACCTGATTTTAAAGCTACAAAGTCTATTTGAAACAGAAATGTATGCTTTTTTTTTTTCTCGCTTATTAGGAAGATTCAGGTGATAAGCAACAAATGGAGACCTGACAATCCTTTCAACAAATGTACAAATTAAACAGACACAAGACAAGTAAGTGGGAATCACTTTGTTTACAATAATTTTTCATGAATTAAGTCCTATAGTACCCGAATGTTAGTACTACATAGACAGTAAGAAGTAGTAGAAACTGAAGAATCAAAGAGAAGCATTTGACCACCTTGATGATCAAAGGCTAATTGTATGGAAAACTCAGGGTCTATGTATTCCCTCCTGGGGTTCAGTTTTGTTTGAGATTTTTCTCCTTGTAACCTTTCCATAGCCTTGGCCTACGTCTGGGGGTCATGTTTTCGTTCTCACTAGTTTCTCCTCAGTGGTTGCAGCACATTTTGAATATTTATGCCTTTTCCTTGCAGTAGGGATGTTAAGAAATGTACCTCTGGACAGAGATGACAGCTGAAGCTAGCTGTACGTTGAAAGTACTTAGTATTGGGATTTGGGTAACTGAGGACAGAAGCAAGAAGACGGTGGGAAAGGAGAAAGTGAGTGTTGTAGAATCCAAGAAAGAAAGATGTGAAAGATAAGAAGAAAAGAGTACTGAGGGGACAGTGTTTCCTGTAATTTAGCAATTCGAAGGACAAGGTGACATATTTGACTTTGGAGGAAAAAAAGGCCAATTTCTATCAAGATTAAAATAAATGTATTTTTATTGTCATTTTCATAGCAAGCACATTTTTCTTCCCTTTCCAGGATCTTGAAAGTCACATGGAGGAGAGGAGATAATTCGCAGTTATACATGCACACACATGCATATTGCCTATCAAATCTCCCTGCTGTCTGTGTTAATATAGTGCTGGTTCCTGTGTTTGCCAGTTGTCATTAATGGTCTAAATCTATGTACTATCTTGAGAAGTATTTTGATCCATCTGTATTTTGACCCTGTGAGATAAATGATGCAAGTGGTCGAGGGACTGCTTTGTTTCCCAACCAAAGGTCTTTGGATTTTTCATTTGCATGAGAAACTGTTATTTTAGATGGTAATTGGAAAGAAATTGTTTTTAAAAACAATCCAACAAAGCAGACAGTCTGCACTTGTAAACCTCATTAGAAGTGCTTCAGGCTGCATCATGATGGCCTGGAAATCACTGATATGCAGCTGTAACTCTAGATGAGGAGAAAATAATAATATAGATTATATTTTATTTGGCTTTACATATGAATATCAAAGAGTAAAACTTAGTTGTCTGTTTTTTAAATGCAGTTTTTTTAGTGAGAGTCACCTGCGGCTAACAACAAAGTAACTGCAATTTCTTTTCAGTCATTAGCAATTACTATTACTTATTATTTTCTGTTCTATTTTGGATCACCTTACATGACCTATAGAGCTTTCAAAAATCATGAATGATACCTAATGAATAAATAACAGTTTAGGAGCAGGGGTTTGAAGTTAAGGGGCTTGCTGAGGATAGTATTGCAAGTGGTAGATCTGAAAGTGGAACTCAGATCCTTGGATACCCAATATTCTGTTTCATTCTGTCCAAAAATGAAGTGCTATTTTCAAGAACAGATATTATATCCTCATTTAATGGTGTTTTGATGAAATAAGACAATTTTTAAATGTAGTTTTTACTGTGTTTTTGTTATGATTCTCACATTGGATATTGTTCAGTAGCCTTGGCCATGTCAAAATCATACACCTAGTCCAAGTTGATTGTCCAAGATCCCTTTCTATTCAGTGAACAGGAAAGGTTGTTTTCAGGAAGTGGCTCCTTGTAGACCAAGACAAATGCTATTGTACTGGCTTGATCTGCGGCATGCCTTTCCCTCTTGAGTGCAGTACTGCAGAACAAAGTCTTGAGGTTACTTGAAAGTACTCCCATCACAACAAGAATTTGTCACAGACAAAGACTTCATTTCAGATATTTCTAACACTCTGTATTCTCCACAGAGGCAGGTTGCTGTTCAGCATTTGGGAAGAAAGATACTAGATTACAAACAATTCAAAATATTGCAAGAAAGAAACATCCTGAGATGTGTTTGACTAATGCTCAGCATTAATTTCATTATGTTAAGGATAAGAGCCTGCACAGCAAAAATGAATCCTTCCAAAGGAGGACTAAGGGAAGTACCCAATGATTAAGTGGGAAAACAATTGTCGTAATGTTAATGACATTCCAGCTAGGAAAGTCTACCAGCTGCGTGCAGCATGGTTGTCTGCAGCTGCATCCTAGACATCGCTGCAGATTATGGTTATGTAAGGATTTTGCTTGGAGAGGCATTCTGATTACAGGAAAATGTTCTGAAGGTTTATGAGGGCATACATTTATTTGCAGTATGTCAGCCTTCCTATCAATGACACCCAGTTAACTGCTCTTTCACAGAATCATAGAAAGGCTTGAGTTGGAAGGGACCTTAAAACCCACCCAGTCCCTTGAGTGCCACCAGGGAAGGGGCATCCATAGCTTTTCTGGGCAGCCTGTGCCAGTGCCTTACCACCTTCTGAGTGAAAATTTTCTCCTTGTCATCTAACCTAAATCTCCCCTTACTTTACCATTATCTTTTAAAAAGGTCCATTCTCCATGTACTACCACAGCCTTTCAAATTTATGTTTGCAACATCGTTTGTTATTTAAACTTATGTGTTTCTTTCAGTTGTAATGTAAGCTTAGGTGGTTTGGAATCTCAAGAATTAATCTTAAAGAAAAGCTCTCAAGTGGGAGATCAGTATCATGTTCCCTATCTTGCTTTGAAGCTTTGCTCTTAAACTTGGATCTTGCCAGATCCATGACCTACACAAATATGTACATCTTATTTCCTTTGAAACCACTGGACATGAGGCATTTTAGTATCTTTTGAGGACCTATAGTATGATATAACACTTGCTGCCTGCTTGCTGAATGCAAACCAATTTTTTCTTGTAATTTTCTGCGGCTTGATATGCTGTTTATACAACTGCTTTCACAGTTTGCTATGCCAAAGTCAGCGATCCCTCCACTTCCTATTAGAAGTTTGCAGAGAAGACATTTGATTATGGATCCAGGGATGGCATTTGTTCTAGTGAGAATGTTTGTTGCTTTCTAGACAGACAGAATAGCACCTGATACTGGGTCTTGCTGAAACAGACCTGAGAAGCAGAAAAGTATCAAAGAGGGGAATAATGCTACTACAAACTTAGGTTATCTACATTTCTATTAAAAATAGCACAGTGCTGGAAGTTAGCCTGCATGCTACACCCAGCTGGATGGAATCTGTAGGAATCATCTAATTTCACAACAAATTTGAAAGCCTGTTTCTTTGTAACTTGTATCACTAAATTACCTTACTTCTGAACAAAATATTTACCCTCAAGGTCTGCTTGTTTGAAATTACATTAGCTTAGAGAATTCTCATTTAATTGCAATTTTCACATACAAACACAATAAAGTATGATGACTTTACTTTTGCTACTTGTGCATGACTTAATCTTAGTTACTACTAAAACAGCCTTACTCAGCCCTATGATGCAAAAACTTGTGTTTGACTAGGCAAGCCGGTATCAGCTGACTGGAATGTGTATTCAAGACAGGTGGTGGTGTGACTTCTAATCCTGATGGAGCTATGTTATGCTGGTTGGGGAAAGGGTAACCCTGCAAGGTGCCTCAGGAGAGGACTCTTTTTTAAAAAAGATTTCAGTCATCACAGGTGCCACCGTGTATCTCCCACAGAGCCCTTCAACATGATTACAGACATTGTAGTCTGAGCACAGGTTTGTCTTCCTCCTCCTGCTCTGCTGGCTCTCTCCCTCTTTTGTTCTTTCGCAGCAGCTTAGAAGCTTTCTGAATGTAAGAGAGTGGCTCTAGTTTCATGGAGTGCTGTGAAATAACAAAGAAACTCCTCTGTATCTAATTTGGCCTAATATGATTCATGCTGCTCTGTTTAGAAATAGCTGTAAGTGAGCACTGCAGCTTCGAGTTCTGTTGTAGGAGGTTTTACCTTATAACCCTAGCCACACCTCCTTCTCCTTTTTACACAAGCATGTTATTTCACTTCCTTGGATTATTCCAAATGGAATACAAAAAATTGTGACTCAAGCACTTGAAAATACATTGTTCTGTTATTATCACTTACACATTAAAGTTGTGATTCATGATTATCATCTTCTTAAGTAGTACCAGCTCATAATAAAAAAGCTGTTTTCTGGTACTTACTGTTTATAACTCATTTTTGTGCTGAAAGAGTGTATTCTTAAGTATACAGTATTTCTTTTCTGTTTTGTGATTTTTAGGCCATACAAATTGTTTTCACTGTCATTTCTTCTGATGTGTTTCCTGAGACAACAGAGACTTGGCAGCGCCTCCTGTGTCTTCATGGTATGTCAGCTACCTTTAAATCAACTAATTATTGGAAGTAAATCTTTACCATAGAATGGTAGAATGTTTCTCAGTTCTCTCTGTCTAACAGCATAATTGCAGTTGGTATAAACTTTGTCTTTATATTATTTGTCAAAAATGTCAAATTATGGCACATTTAAACTATTATAACTTTTAGCTTTAATACCAATTTATGTGCTTTCCAAAAAAACCCACCCCTTTAATCTGTCATTTAAGTTGTCTTTTAAGGTAGTGTTTTACAATATTCTAGAGCAGTGTGATATCTCTATTTGAATCAAGTGTGAGTTCATTGTGTCAAGTGGTGGCAGTGAGTCATCAGTGATTGTTCATGTCCCTTTGTCTGCCTTCAGATAATTTCTTTCCTCTCTTTGGAAGCTTCTTTTCAACCACTGTTTCTTTCCGGGAATGTCTTCTTCTACTGTGTGTTGAAAGTCACATTTCAAGGTGTGATTGTATGGGGTTTTAAGGTACCTTTAGTGCTACTGCAAAATGATGCTACCATAAGGCCCAAAGGCACTTATGCTCTCTCCATCTCCATAGTGAAACTGGGGTTCTGCAGGATCTTAGCCTTGGCTCAGGTTTACAACTAAGCTTCTCTCACATCATTTTTGCTCCAAGGAGAGATGGAGCATATCGCCAGTGTGGGTGTAACTGTAATGCACAGGCAAGTCTTTGCAGAAAAGAAGTTTAAGAGGCTGTGACCGCATGAGAAGTTGTACAAACGCCCTTGCTCCAGAAGCAAGTAGCAAGTGTCCTCAACCCTCAGATTTGGAAGCTAAGGGAGTGAAAGAAGCAGCTTTTCCAAGCAATGCTGATTACTAATAACTCCGCAGTGGGGGATGAAGCCCAAACAGCTCACACAGCTCACACTCTTTCCTTGGATCACCCTGCCCAGAAGCAGGGCAGTTTTCTCATTTCAAGAGATTGTTAAGTTGTAAGGTTTTCACTCTTTTCCTGAAGAAAGGAATCGTGAATCCCAAATAATGATAAAGAGTTAATTAATACCAGGAGAGACCTGCCCTGGGGTTTTAACAACCTTCCTGTGCTTTTGATTTCACACCCATTCCATTTTTTTTTTTCATAGGGAAAATAGAATTCCAAATCAGAAATGAGAAAGAGAAACTTCAGTATGGAAATGCCCACATGGTTTTTTTTGACCACATAAACATTCTTCCTCTAATAGTAGGAATGTAGCAGTTCCTAATCATAGTTTTATTAAATTGGAAGAAGCGTTGATTTTTCCCTCACAAGACATTTTAAGCCTTATGTTCTGTGTTTTGCAAACTGTCTGGACATCTTTTTTTTTGTTGTTTGTTTGTGTGTTCTGTTAGTCTAGATTTCTCTTCCTTGGAAATCTTTCGTTACTAATCTCATTTTTCTTATCCGCACTGTTCTTTCTAGCTCACTGCTTCTCCTTTCTACTCACTTTCTTCTTCTCAGTCAATACGTCATCACATTCTAAATATTTCTGCAAATATTTTGAAATCATGATGATGTTTTGGTGTGGATTATCTATATCAAAAATTTAATATATTTGCTTCAAGAAAACAGTCTAAGCATAAAAATAATAGCTGTAATTTTACAAAGCATCTCTCTTGGAACAGTTTATTCTTGACCAATCCGAGCCTTTTCAGATTGTCATTTAATAGAAAACTATGACAGACTACGTGTTCACACTGGCATAAGATAACATTCTGACTCATTGCCCGTAAAGTTTCATATGCAATATAATCACACATGAATATATTAATTACACTGTTCCCCTGAGTGTTGTTGTTATTTTAATTTACTTTCAGTGCTGAATTCAGAGCGAAATAAAAAATAATGAGGTCAGAGGAACTAATAGCCAAGTTATTTTTTTATGTGGGCTGTCAAACGGTTTTTCTTTCAGATTTTCCTAATAGACTTTTCCTCTAAAGTATCTAGTTTCTGTGCTACAGTTGTGTGTTGATATCTTTTTTAGAAAATGTGTATTAGTAAAAGGATCACAAACTTAAAACATATTTGTAGTAAAGCTGGATTGGTCAGAAAAATGACAGGAGGAACTTGCTTTCAGGTTAATTTTCCAAATGTACTCTCCTACGAAATAAACACTTGTTTTATAATAGTCTTTACAGTTTATCTTGTAATAGGTCTTTAATGTTCTTTCCAACCCAAAATATTCCATGATTCTTTGTCTCCTCTGGCAGGCTACACATTTAATTCAGTATAGAATTTTGTGAATAACCAACAGCTTTACACGATCTTAAATCTTGTACCTGATTTACAGACTTCTATCTTTGACTACAGAAGGTGCAACAAGAGTTACTATATTCAGAAAAGGTTGTGATTTTTGCAGGGAGTGAGTACAACGTTCTGAGTAGCAGCACAGATGTGATCTATACATGTTGATTCTCTGGGCACACCAGGGAGGTAGAAGCATCCAACGATTTATTACAAAAAAGATGAGTACTCAGAAGTTCGGAAGGTACTCTTCTCCTGAGAAAAAATGTTGAGTAAGCTAATAATATAGCCTCACTTACCCAGCATGCTATTACGGGACCTCTCGCCCTCTTCTCCTTCATGTTCCAGACTTGCCTCCATCTCCTAATTATGCAGGAGGGAGAGGCCATCTTTCACTGTAAAATAAAAAAGAAGCTGAATTGCAGATTAGCATAAAGCTATTTCTCTTTGCCCCTTTTCTTCTCTTTCCCTGTCTTTAAACTGCAAGCAGTGCCCCAAATATTTAAACACATTTATTTAAGTGAAACTGTCTCTATCGAAGTACTTAGCAGCTGAGCAGCCACTTTATCTCATGCTGTACATTCATCAAAAATAGCAGGTTACCAGCTACCCTTTAATAACACGTCTATCAAATGGACAACACCACAGATACATGGAACTGAATGGAGGAAAAAAGACTTTTCTGAGGGTCAGAGGCTTCTTTGCAAGCTTTTAAAGTAAGTGTGTCACTCTCAGTTAAAAACTGTTAAACACATCCTTACTAAGTTGAGATGACTGCAACATTTTTAACAAGTTTGTGATTTTGTAGTGGAGGTGATAGAATCCATTGCATGTACCTCTCCCTACACAGGACTTACCTGCAGACCTCCTTCACATTGTCAGGACGTTATTGTATAACCCTGGCGTGATATATTCTAGCTGTTTTTCTCTCTATAGCCTCTCCCACCATGTTTATCACTACAGTATTTGAGTACCATTCATCAGTGCATTAAGCATCTTAAATGCCACCTGTCATATGTTTGTCTTCTGATGCTCCCTGAAGGGAGTGTAATGTGCTCAGTAAGGTGCTTTGTTTAGATAGGGTTTTTGTTGGGGTAGATTTTTACATGTACATAAAAACAGAAGGATATCTGCCTTGACCTTAGAGGAGAAGGTGAAGATTTCAGTGATGTTCAAGGTTCCTTGTTCTTGGGAGCGTTTACTTCACGGATTGGACCAGCCCCTAGGAAAGTTGTGTTTTCCTGAGAGGAACCCCTACACTTCCAGAAGTTACTGCTAGGTCTTTCCAGATCTCAGCAGCTGTTGTAATTATCCTGGGCCCAGACCATAAATAACTTCAGTGAAAGGACTTGAGACCTTGGATTTGATTTGGGCGATTTTGAGATCACCCAGCAAGGTGAGGCAGAAGATGACAGAATTGCAGTATTCCAGTAACTTCTACTACTGAAGAGACAGATAATTGTATGCTTTCTGTCTAGGATGGGTGCTACAGCTGAGTTCACCAGTCTGTCAGGTGTCAATGGTTTATGGGCATTAGGCCTGATTCCGTGACAAAGGGGACGGGGGACCCACGGGCCCACGTCCCGGGAAAAGGGGAAAGGGGAAAAGGGTAAGGAGATGGCCCTGAGAGCAAAGAACAGCGGCAACAATCTGAGGAGAAACAAACTAATTTACTAAATAAGATATCAGAATGCAAAACAACACACTATAATACAATATAATTACAATTTAAGCTGATAAATCCAATACAGAGAGAGAGAATGTCCCAAAATCAAGGTAGGCCTTACTCTACTACCGACGATAAGACGGCTGGAGAGCGAGGTGCTGCCAGGACGAGAGACGGCGGAAAAAGGAATGAGGTCTTGTGATCTGCAAGTTTTTATACTGCGAGCTTTTATCTTTTCCCTCCGGCTGGAAAAAATGGTAACAGAGGAGAAAAGTACCGTGGGGAATGTAGTAGTCCTTCTCTTCTGAGAACCGGGTACATTCATTACATGATGTTATGATGTAAAATAACCGAAAATCATAAAACCATGACAGTCAGGACACTTTTTAACACTGCCACAACAACAAGGACATTATCTCTGTCTGCAGGCTCTCACTCAGGCCCTTCTGGGAAAAATTCATACACTGCTTTATTTCCTTCTCAGAAACATTCTTAACTTTTAGAAAGTTCTCAGGTCTTTCCTAACTTGCTGTTGGCCATCTTTGATTCCTGAGATGCTTTCATTAATCGCTTCATTTTGGTTTGAGAGGAGAACTTTAAGAAATTCAGCAATTTAGAAGAAATGGATGGGAGAGGTAGACAGCTCTCAGATACAATTGTTTGTGAAATTTAGAGTGTTTCTATATAAGCTGTGTTTTGTTTCTCTGTACATTATGCTTTGTTGCTTGTTTGTACCATAGACAGATAAACACACAGCTGAAGTGATTAGTCTCCAAATTCTGTGTTTATTATCAAGAAATTCTATGAACTGCAAACACCAACTAGTGCATGACCTTACACAAGTTCATTGTTAAAGAATGTTTTTGTGGCTAAACTGAGAATAGTGCTGTTTCCTGTAGTAGCCTAACACTAAAGCACCTGCTATAAAAAATAGCTCTGAAGTGGTGCAATTGATTTCGATGTGTAGAAATAATGGGCGAATGAATTCGGTAATAACATACAAACGTTTGTCCAGAGGTGAGGTGAAGAGCGGAGTTTAAAAAGCTATAAATAAGTTGCAAGACTTGTTGTAAAACTCAAGATGCAAGATGGAAGACAAGTGCAGCACGTTTTGTTACTATTAATGTGGGGGCTGTTGTTACACCAAAATTAGTTCTGACTCTCTACTGGGCTATCAGTAATGCAGCACTAAGTTCTAGCCTTATCTCTGCTCTGCTGTGCAGGTCTTTCTATGTATGTGATTCTTAAATCCATTTAGTGAAACCTGATGATACACTTAGGGTGATTTTGGCCTCAATTTTTAATTAAACTTTTAAATCATGGAATATAGATAAGATCTTTATTGCAGTTGGTAGTACATCATTTCTATACCCAGGCTGATCCCTCCTTCATGACAGGGCCATTGCTAACTTTAATTATTTTGGTCATTTTCCCCCTTATATAAAGAAGGACAGATAGTAAAGTCATGGCAGAGCTGTAATGTTCAGAAATCCTACTGTAACCTTTTATCTCTATTAGCTCTTGCTCATCTTTTTTATAGTTTAATTTTACTGTAGCTGATGTACCAGTGCAGAACTATGTGAGAAGGATTTTTTTTTAAGTGTCCTATAAAATCTCCTTTTCAGATAATGCGGAGGTTTCCAGGCTCTTGTTGAGAGATCATATCTAATCATTTCCGCAGGATGCAGTGCCTCACAGGTGCTAATGGGAAGAGCTGTAGCTCTTAAGGTTCGATTCTGTAAAGACTCTGGTACACGAGGCATGGTCACTGCCCTGCAGAAATCACACACAGCAGCAGTAGATGTAAAAGTCCACCCTGAGCAGAGGCTGGTGGGGTGGCACCCTGAGGTCTCTTGCAACTTAAATTATTCTATATGCAAAAAATATGGAAGTGTAACAGTAATGTTGGGTGGGGCAAATCAGGGCAAATCTTTCTCTGCTGACAGTACAGATATCTTTTGTTCCAATGTGGAACAGCACTGATCATGAAGGTGTGGGAGCTACAGAAGAGAAGCAAAGGAAAGTTCAGATTATTTTTCTGAGTTGTGAGCAACAGAGGGAAAATCTTGGGGATGAGAGGTTGTACAGCTGACTGGAGGGAAAGAGAAGGTTTTGGTTTTCTGGAGCACTGAACTTTGTGATAGTTCACTGGGAATCGGTGCCATTTGTCCAGAACAGGCTGTATCTTATGGGCAGGGAGCTAATTTTCTCAGCTAGAGACTAGCTTGGATAACCAGGAAGGTAAGTAGCAACATGAAACGGGTTTAAAAATAGTCAAGGTAGTAACCATTTAAATTCAAAAACAAAGTGGTCTGATATGGGAAGGAAAGTGAAGAGAAGACATTTTTCACTAAATATTTACCCAGACTAGAGGACTGACTAATGAGCTCAGGGAACTGGTAATTCTAATTGATGAGAAAAGATTTGATTTAACAGGTGGTATTGAAGCCTAGTGGGAAGATCTGTATGAGGAGAATGTTAAAATCTCTATCTGTAACCTGTTCAGGAAATACAGAGAAAGAAAATTAAATTATATATTGAAGATACAATTGATAACTCAGAACTACAACATCTTGAATGCATATGAATCAATGTACTTACTCAAATGTTCAAAAGATTGCAGATCTGCACCAGAAGACTGTCTGAGTGCCTGTGTGCGTGCTTACTTTAGTAATGTATGGAGGGAACAACTGTACCCTAGAGTACCTCATCCTGATAGGAGTAGACAGACAGGGAAAGGCACTCCTGTAACATATAAGTTTTCCAAAAACTAAAAAAGAAAAAAAAAAGTGATAAAAAGGTAGAACTCAACTTGTTGGAAAATACTACTATATACTACTTTATTAGCTTTTCTAATGTAGCGACTACAGCATTTTAATAAAGCATTATTCTGTGGCACGACCAAATATCCGCAAAGGCACAACACTTATTCTCCTGGGAAATAAGGCAAAGCAGGAAAAAGGAATAGAAATGTGTGTTTCGGCTGCTCCAAATGTAATGCCTCCTATTTTATTGTGCTGGTCCACAAGGTCAGAGGTGGCTTTTAGTGGTAAGGCAGTAGAGATTGAACCTTCTCACCATCCTGCCATTTCATGTTGTTTCTGTGTGACAGAGGGGCAGTATGACAAAATGGTATCTAACACAGAAGTGCAGATGAAGCAAAGGGGTGTAAATAAATTCATCCATGTGGAAAAAATGGCTCCCACTGACATTCATCAACACTTGCTGAATGTTTATGGAGACCAAACAGCGAATGTGAGTGCAGCGAGGGCTGGGTGGTATGTTTCAGCAGTGTTAACAGTGACAGTGGGCCATTTCCACTCATGCAGGTGTTTGCAAGAACAGCATGCAGACCCTTGTTCATCGCTGGAAAAAATGCATAGCTAATGGTGGTGACCATTTTGAAAAATGGTGTTCTGTAGCTGAGAATTTGCTCTATCAAATGGTGTTATTGTGCTCTTTGTATCTGTTGTGGTTTTCATGGAAACAAATAGGAGGACTTTCTTTTGGAGAGAATTATGTATATATATATATATATGTATATATTTATAGATACTCATCACTACACTCACATCCTAGTCTGTGCAGAGCAAATACAAAACACCCTTTGAGGCTGAATCAGGTGTATTCACAAGGCAGCTTGTTTCAGTGCTGGAAAGAACAGTTTTGAAAGTGTTTTTGTTCTATCTTTATTTTTATTTTTCACTCCTCGTGTTATCAGCTTGCTAAAATAATGCCAGGCTAAGAGAGAAAGCTAAGGACATATGTTAGCAGAGAGGAAGGGGATAATAACTTGACAGGTTTTTTTAAAGAGAGAATCCTTTCATTTTTAGCAAAACCACTAACTGCAATTTAAACAAGCCTCCTGTCTGTCTTCATTTTTACTATGGTATCGTGTCCAGAATTTAAAGAGGGTACATTTTAATACTTACAGCAAGTGTGAGATTGTGGAATAACAAATCTGTAAATCTCCTGGCTCCCATTGGAGGTCAGTAGCAACCCTGGATGTTTAGCCTCTTCCAGGATCAGTCCTGGTATGAATTCCATCAGTTTTTCTGTAACAATGTTAATTCCTTCTGTCAGACCTGAACAAATGGCTTTTCAGTGACAGGACAGCCAAAGTGACAGGAATAGATTAATGTCTCACATAGGAATGGTTGGATTTTGCATATTGTCACCCTATGCAGTCAGACTAAGCAAATTAAAGAAACTGCATCTCAACCTCCTCTGCTTTCTGCAAATGCTAACAAAGCTACGTGGTTTGACTGCTGCTGACGTCTTGGTCCCAAGCTTGAAAAGAAACCTAAGGTTAAAGGGCTGCTGTCACAAAACTGTTATATGCTTACTGGATCTGGCTAAAATGTTTCCACTTCAGTGTTTTTCCATCATAAAACCATGGCCATTTAGGCTTCATCTGTAATGCTGAGAAGCTAATTTAGTGTTGAGAAGCCATAAAACACCAAGGATGTCCTAACACTCTAATGACTTATAGATACTCTCCTTTCATCTGCAGTTCCCTGAAATCTGTTTAGCTGGATGTATGGTTTGGGAGAGACAAAGTCTCAGGATTTCTGAATTCTGCTCTAAGATGAAGGTAGAGATACAAAGATTATTCATCTAGGAATTTATTGCTAGAATAACCAACTGTTGTGCTTCAGACTAGAGTTCAGCCTTGCCCCAAATGACATACATTCTTGCTTTTCCTAAGAGCCTGAAAGCACATCTTGAGTACTTTGTGGAATATACCATTTGTCTTCACTTTTACATCTTCCTGAAACTGCAGATTTCAAAGCATGTGGGCCTGCTCAGGTTTCAATATTTATTGTTTCGCAGCTTCGCACATGGATTTACCTCCCTTTATTTGCTCAATAAGTAAGGGTTCTTCCTGGTCTTAGCCTTACAGGAGCTTCACCCATCTAAAAGAAACCAATTTTCCTCCTGGTTGATGGGGGTCAAAAAGAATGGGAGAGAGAAATATTGGAACAGATGGTAAGAGTATCCTGAAAAAAAACCCACCAAGTGAAAGATGGAGGAAAAGCAAACCAGGTATGGGTGACTTGGAAGAGAGTGGGGATGGTGAGTGATGGCGGCTCGCTGGCCAGAGGGGCTTGGGGATGGTGCTCGGGTCCTGGTTCGGGTGTGGTGAGAGCTGTGCCTCGGGAGTGGCTGGGCACGCTGGCTGGGGTTGCAGAGAGGCTGTGGTCTTGGTACCAGTCCCTGGTGAGGTCGAGAAGCGGTGCGGTTCCTCACAGCCTGAGGACTGCGGGTGTCCGCACTCTGCTTTCTGCTGTGTCATTACCGGGTCTCATTGACTGAATGAAGTGAAAACAACATGTTACTATCACAGCTGACTTCCTGGCTGCTGAAGGCTTCACGAGTCGCAAGGCACTTTTTGCCAAGGTCGATGTCTTCCTTTCTTTGCTATCATTCTACCTCTGTGAACTATTGCACGCAGCCACCTAATAAGAATGGAGCCCAGCCTCAGCAGTGGCATGCACTGGACCCTGAACTGGAAGAGATGTTGATTCCCAGAAAGCTTTCCATCAGCCCCTTAAAAAGCTGGCTGACAGTTAGGTACTCCCTTCCTAAAGCAGAGGTCAGGAAGAAGTGGGCCATGGGCCTCCCCAGAGGTATGACTGTCCTCCATCTGATGAGGGAGCTGATGTGGAGGAAGGGGAAGGAACGCCAAGCAACACGCTGCAGTGTAAGAACGTGCTGAAGATCTGCAGAAGGAAAATGAATCGACACAAATTCAAAAAGCTGCTAAAGCAAAGGAAGTTTGTGCGAAGGAGGGTAAAGGAAGGTCGCAAGAAGAAACGCCAGGTAAAATTTGAGAAAGATTTGGAGCACATCTGGAAAAGAGCTGGCTTGAAAGGTCCTCCTGCAGGATGGCAAACACCCAAGATATTTCTGAAAAGTTCCAAGCAATAAAAACACTTGCAATGAGTTTTCACATGTAATTGTAATTATAAAAAAAATATTTAGCGTTAGGACAAGGGGGAATGGTTTTAAGCTGAGACAGGGGAGATTTGGGTTAGATATTAGGAGGAAGTTTTTCACACAGAGGGTGGTGACGCACTGGAACAGGTTGCCCAGGGAGGTTGTGGATGCCCCGTCCCTGGAGGCATTCAAGGCCAGACTGGACGTGGCTCTGGGCAGCCTGGTCTAGTGGTTGGCGACCCTGCACTTGGCAGGGGGGTTGAGACTCGATGATCTTTGAGGTCCTTTTCAACCCAAGCCATTCTATGATTCTATGACTGTGTTATAACAACCTCCACTTTGAATGTGCATCGTAACCAAAGAGGCTCTGAACATCTGCAATTTTTCCCACTAGGTGCTTTATTTTTTTCACAATATTGGGATGTATTTAAAATGAACCGAATCCTGAAAATCCTGCAAAATTCCTACAAAGTCCTGCAAAAATCTTCAGATCCTTCTCACTCATTTCCTAGGACAAAACTAGTTGGAATCCAGCTCCTCCTTTTTTGGTGTTGTTCTCATTGTATGTGTTCTAGTTTTACAGCTACAAATATAGTAAGATTAGTAATGCACCAAACATAAAGGAACATACAATGTGAGAGGCTGTATTGGTGCAAAATAAGACCTATTCTATGACCTAAGAATTCAAAGCCTGAGGAAACCTGATGGGAGGTTAATGGAAACATCACTGTGCTCGCGTGCCCACTCACATAAGACATCTGTCACAGAGACTGGAGATTTAATCGAAACTGAGGATGAGAACAGTTCCTCAATAACATGGCTAATCCTTATTTTTTCTGTGGTATAATTCCTGTTTCAGTGTAACACATTGCATGTATTACTATAATGACTTTCTCATAATTAATTTGAACATAAGAAAGGTTTCTTTTCCCTGACTGATTAATCACCAGAAGTTATACCTTTCATATAATATCCTGTGTTATTGGACACGTCATGTTCAAATGCAAATTTGAACAGCTCTGTCTTTACAACTGAGTCTTGTACTTGTCACATTCTGGCAAATATTACTGATTTATTGAAGACAGTAAGGGAGTGTGGAAACTATTAACTGCAGCCCTCATCAATAACCCATCTAAACTCAGAGCACACAAAAAAGATATAACAGAAATGGTTTCTTTATGGTACTGCTCAAACTGCTTGCTAGCACAGGAGTTTAACTGTTACAGAGGATTTTAACTGAGATTTCATTTGCAGTTATTTCACACCCATGATTATACTGAGGCCAACCCAAGAACTAATGGAGATAAATTTGTCTTTATTAACTATAGTGGAGAGAAAGAAAATGGCTTTCATGAATAAGTTAAAAGTAATCAGCATAAATCTCATGCTTATTAAAATTAATAAATAACACAAAGTGAAAAGTTCTCTATGTCCAGCTTGATTCGTCTTTTGTAATTTTTTGTGATTGCTGCTTTTGCAGAGTGGACTGGGAAGCATTAAAAGGGACAATGCATTGCTCTCTAATGGTAGGAAAGGCAAGAAACAGGGTTGATATTCACACAGTATTTTGTTAGGTAGTGTGAGTGATCCTTATGATCATATACAGAAAAGCATGCATGTATTTATCAGTATTTATTTTACTGTTCCGGATAAGTCATATAAGCTCTCTCTAAGCCTTTTTCCTGGAGATGTCAGCCAAAATGCCGCATAACTACCAACAAGCACAAAAATGAACAGTCTTCAGGGATCAAGTCTAAGCAAGAGGTTAGAGAAGACATCCCAGCTGAGAATGCTCCCAAACTAGTTTTTCCTACTCTGGTTCGTCCTGAAGAAGAGATTTCTGCTTGGATGAAGTACCCAAATACTACCTGAAATCCAAGGTGGGAAAACTAATGCTGTACCAAGCCTGTTTCTGACTCCTACTGCACTGTTCTCCCCTCCTGCCTCCCAGCCACACTACGTATTTGAGATGCAGAACAATAGAATATTCAGCCACAGTGCCTCCAGTCACTCTTGGGTAACTGTCTGGAAAGCAGTGGTTAATTTTTTTCTGCTGTAGACTAATTGGCAATTTAAAAGCCTCTTTGAAAGCAGAAACAGACTTAGGGAAGGTTTGTATGTTTCCACCTGGGCATTTTTCAAAATTGATGCTGAACAGCATGTACCATTAATAACGATTTATTTCTTATTCTGTTACTCAGGCTGCAATTAGAGTCTGTGCAAAGTGCTTCACAGGGCAAAGGCAAGAATAAAAGCTGTGATGCTGAAACTGCCTAACTTAGAGATCTCAGGTAAATTCTTTCTCAAAAAGGAGAGTGTGTGTCAGTCCTGTGACAGGAGAAGCTGCAGATGGACCCTGTCCATTTAACAAAACTCCTTCTAAATGAAGAGATGTGTGAGGACCATTGCCCTGTGCTTTACAATAGGTTGTAAATCAGACTAGCCAAGTCCATCTGGCACGTGGGAACCTAGAGCAGGACAGAGACCATGATGCTGTGTTGTAAATGAATGAGAGACAGAACTACGCTCAGGGGCAAGGTGTAGAGATAGCAGGGCTAGCTTGCTCTGGAGCTGTCTTGGCTAGTAGTCTGGTGCTTAATTTTTTGGGGTGCAGAACTGAGGGAGGAAGGAAAGAATGCAGATGGCATTGTTAGATGGTGTAGCTGGGAAAGAGCAAACAAGATAAGGAAGGAATACAGATTAACCCAGTTGATATTAGCAAAACAAAAGCAGTCAAAGTAGCCTATTAGCATACTCTTTCACATTATTTTGTATTCTGTTTATCCATGTGATAAACTTTTGTGAGAGTTTTGTGGTTTTCAAAGGTCATTCTGAAAGACCTACAATTATTCTGCTTGTTGGCTTGTGAGCTGAGGTGTACTGTAGTAACTGATGGAAAATTATTTCCAGAGAAAATAGAAGAGGAATGAGGATATATGTTTGCTATGCATTCTTTGATACCATGGCTATTTGTGATATAGCACAGCTTTGCTAGTTTGGTCATCTGTATGCTCTGTGGCCTACATTCACTACTGATTGGAATTCAAAGGAGCTACCAAACTGAGCAGGATGCTGGCCAGTACAACACATTGCCAAAGTGAACACAAGAAGAATTAGATGTCTCTGCACTAAATGGAAACACCTGCTCCACCTATAGCCCAGCTTTTCTCTCAAAACCGAGAAAGGCTAGGAGCATTGTACTCATCAGAGCTCAGTAGTGATAGGATTAATGTAGAAGATAGATTCAAGGACTTTCTCTTTGTGAATTATAGGTTTGATCTCATGTCAGTTATTGCTGAAAGAAATGCTGTAATCCATGACAAATCTGTGGCTAGTAATTCCCAGTAAGTTGTCAAATTGTCATTAAAGATGATGTAAACTATTCAGTCATTCTGTATTCACTAAGCTGTAGAAAGAGTGGATGTGGCCTTGTAAATTAGCAACAGTGTGTTTGTCTGATGAAAGAGGATTTGAGTTCCAGTCTCTCTTCCAGTTAGCATGAAACCATTTCACAGAAGACAAAACACTTACCAACAACAGATCCTATCAACCATGCTCCAAAATGCTTTGGGTGCCAACATTATTTATCAGCGGGAGAGGTCTGACCCTGGGTGCCCATAGCACTCTCAGGCTTCTGAGCAGGGCTACTACTTGTACTGACATGATGTCTGCTGCTGAAGTACATTGGTGTTCTATGGTTGTGCCTATGCCAACATAGCCATAAACATAAAGGCAGAAAATTGACTGCTTCTGACATCAGAACTCCTAGTAAGCAGCCTTTTAATACATCCCTTTGTATTTCTCACAACTAACTTTAACCTTGTTTCTATCAACTTACTCTTTAAGATTAGTTAAACTTCGTGTAATACAATCTCACTCACTTCTGTGTTGATTTTACATCCAACACTCAAATATTCGAGAAGCTTCATCAACCCTTTTGCTACATCATCTATATAGGAACATTAGTCTTTGCACTTATCCCTCTCCCTCTTTTTTTTTGCTAATGATTTTCTGGTCCTGAGTTAAATGAATATCTGTCTTCATTTTAAGTTATCACATTTACCCAAACCAGAATATTGTAATCTCTGTTATAAAAGAAAGAACCTAAAAGTACTCTGGTTTCCTGATACCTCCTTAAATTGGTTTTCCATTATCTATGAGCTGAGATGGTGGCATAAAAATTATTTATAGCGTAACTCCTGATCCCTTTATTGGTCAATGTTCTCCATAGTTATGCCTTTAAATATATACTATCTATTAGCTTTATTGACCTCAGACTTAATATTAGTCATTTATTTTCATTAAATTACATTTTCCATTTCCATGCCAAGTTATATAGAAAATCAAAATATTTCAAAATCTGGTCACGATATGGCTGAATAGTAGTTGCACCTTGAAATTATTATAATTGAATTTGGTTTATTCTTTAGATAGTTGCAGGAAAATAGTTAAACATTTTTCAAATAAGACTGGTTCTCAAAATAACCTCAGAAAGCTATAGTTAATACAAAACTCTCACACCTTTCCAGCTCAGTAAGTTAGTCACTGTTACATTACAAGTGCTTTTTTTTTAATGGTACTTAGCCCTGATGTAATTTTATTGTTCTTACCATCATAGCTGAGCCTTTTTTTTTTTTTTTCTCCAGTGAAAGCTAAGCTCAATACAAAATTTATGCTTTGAGATCCAAAGTGAAACTCAGTAAATAAGTTGATATATATTTTCTGGGCTAGATGTACAAAAAGGTCTTCCTTTAGTACAGCAGACAATGGAATTCAGGATGTAGAGATCTAAATTCTGGGTGCTGTCTCATTCTGATCAGTTGATTAGTGGTTAGGGTATTCATTTAGGCTGTAGCACTTACGCTTAGATCTTCTCAGCCAATGATCAGCTCAAAATTACTACTCTGGTCAAGCTTGCTCAGCTCCAAATGTCTGGATGGCTGCAGAAGATAACATTTTCTTCAATAGTTCTGTGAATTATATGCATAATTTCATTTGCTTACTTGTCCCCATGCATAAACCTGAGGTGATTCCTAATACAAAAGCATAAATGAAACCAAATAGTTTTGGTTGGTTTTCCTCAGTAAAGAAAATTTTGCTCAGACTGAAGCCTTTCAGGTTTTTGGTTCATTTGTTGAATTGAAAAAGCAGTTATGAGCACAGTCTTTATTACTTTTCAGTGCTCTGATGCTAGTACCTTTTATCTATCATGGGGACTTGTAGAAAGTTCCTTGTCCCTTTACAGATTAGATGCAGTTTCTCTTGCAAAATATAATTGAGTTTCCAGATACTGTAGCAGGGTAAACACAAAGTGTGCTGTTTTACTAAGGGACAAATCCAAGCTCTTTCACTGTCTTCATGAATTTGAGAAGGCTTTCGGAAAGGGACCCATGCTGACTTCTCTAGTTCTGTTGTATTTTCTCACTACCAGATCTACATGACAAGTGTAAGTGGGCATGGAAAAGCAGAATGAAAATTACAGTTCTACCCATTCTGTGGCTTCCTCATAGAAATGGAGAATGTAAGGCCATGGTGGAGTAAAAACATTGCCGGTTAAATACCACTATTCCTGAGTCATGTCTGAGTCCGTGAAGTTAATCAGCAAGTTGGCACTGAGTTAGAATGTTTGTTTTCCATCAATAAATAATTATCTTGCAACATCCTAGACTTTGAATCTGTTTAACCAAGAGCACACATGTGTAACTGTTACACAGGATCGTATGAGGTTTTGGATTTTAGTAAACGTAATTTTGTAGTGTAAAGTAGATGGCAGAAGAAAAGAGAAATAGTGTCAGGAGCAGAGTGCTCCCCATATTTCAAAGCTAGCTTGGCAAAACAGGTTAGAAAATGGAGAGAATTAACGAATCTAGTCATAATTCCAGAGGAATAAGTCAGAATTCACTGTGAATAAGGATGGGAGAGCCTGGTAGTAAACAAGTTACTTTTAATTCTGCGATACTTTAGAGACTCTTTGGGAGACCTGCAAAAGGAAAATAAAGAGACTGCAATGAGGCTTTCACTGGCTGAGTTCTTGCAGGCATAACCTTAAACCTGGCATTTTCTGCTTGTAAAGAGTTTGGCTAATGGCACACTGTACTACAGGTACAGACAGCAACATTTTCAATAAGTAGCGGGTGACTGACTGCTGTCTACTTTTACTCTCAGCTGGGAAGTAGAAAAGCCTTTTTGACTTCCCTAATTTGCCTGCTATCTAAAGCAGTAAGAAAGGATTTTAAATGTTTCATATTAAAGTTGCTCTTTGAATGTCCCACAGCCAGGCAAATCTATGTTGCTGGGCAGGAATGAAAAGGGGTTCATGACAAACCTTTTATCACCAATGACAAAAGAAATTCCTCAAAATCTAAGCCTAGCTCTCTGAGTCTCTTCCCATTCATGTCTTCCTCCTATTGTCAAAGGCCCCGCAATGAATGGGTAGAGCTTTCTGTTTGACTCTTACATGAACACTTCGCTCAGAGAGAATGCAGAAGACAATGCAGTAGATTTGCTGCCTTCTTCCACTCGGTGTGATTTTGCTTTGTGTCTGTTTTGCAGTTCCCTTTTCCTCCTGTTCCCAATTGCAGACTGTATGAGGGGGAAGTGCCCCTGCTGTGGACCTCTCCTCCTTCCCATACCACTTAGGTCTCAGAGAAGGGAATGAAAGGAAAGAGAGACATAAAAGCCAAACTGGACATGAGGGTACAAAGACAAGACTAATCTGGCAAGACTGGAGTGGGATGAATAGCTAGTTGGCAGACACATACATAAAATTAGGGCAGATGCCTTCCTTCTCTGTACTGAATCTACATACTCCCTCCTACATTTTGAGGTCCCTTCAAGGCTGGGGGAGGATGTTCAGAAACAAAACTCTACCTGTATCTGCAAATGTAGCTCACACAGTGCAGTTCTGCCACCCATCTCCCTTAGCTGTAAATCTGGTTCACAGAATTTCTTCCCTTCCTCTCTCCATCCCTACCCTACTGTCAGCTGAAACATTTTTTCTTCTCTTTGCCCATGCTGTACTTCACTTCTCCTTCAGTATTACTTTTCTAAATATTTGTAAACATTTTCTTTCCCTTTCCATGCAACAATTTCATGAGTCTCCTGTAACACTTTCAGGACCAATCAAAGCCACTAACTAGTCCACAGTAAACAACTTTTTCTTTGTATTTTTTATAGCAGCCTGTCATTGCATCAAGTGCAATGGTAGGAAGTGTGTACATTATATAGATGTGTCTAAAATAGAATGAGTGGCCACAACATTTTAAGGAGCAGTAGATTGTAAGTGGAGAAGGTGACCATTAGGTTATTAGTTCTAATTTCAAAAGGAAGGTAGTTTGCTCCTACCCCTCCTTCTGTTTCTCTAAGTAGAGCCAAAGATAAAGCTTACTAGGCAAGCCTTCAAATAAATAAGTGGTCAGAAAACACAATGAAATGTTTTTGGTACCTCATGAATTTTCAGTTCAAGGAGCATAGGCATCTCTGTGTACGAAGAGCAGCAAACCTCAGCACATATGCCAGTGCCATTTGAAATAACTGTCTGAAGTTAGAGATTGCTGTTCAAAGCTATGACTGTAAACCAGGCAAAAAAAAAAAAAAAGCTTTTATTTTAATTACGTTCCACAGTATTTCCAAGATTTCTATTTGTTATTGCTGATTATATTTGGAGTCACATTTGTACTGTTTGCACATTCTACATTCTCCAGAATTGACATTTTATTTCATTATTCAACTTCAGAAGATATATAGCCTAGCTTTGGTTCCATACATTTCAACAGCATTCTTTCAGTAAATACTTTTAGTATTCTATGCAAATAAGTTATAAATCAAAGCTCTTCACTGTTTTCAAAGGGAAATCCTGCTCAAAAATCTTGATGGTACAGTGCTTCCCGAAGCATATACAACTTGGCAGTTCCCATCCTGTGATTTACTCTGTGCATTTATTTAACCTGATGAACACAAATTGTTCCATTGGGACTACTCTTCTGTTTGAAAATATTGGCAGTGCAAGTACTTGTATTGAGGTTAATGCATAATGGAAAGGGAAAAAGAACATCTTGCAGATAAATTACTAAACAAGGTGGCAGGTTTTCTTCCTGCTCTTTGACTAGGATACAATGTTAATTTCAGTGAGTGATATTTTTGGAGCCCTCACCAAGACTATACCACTGCAGTAGTGATTGCGTTCTGTAGGGAGAACCTGCTGAAAAAGACTACTGTTGAGGTAAAGCTTTACACTCTTATATATAAATACTTTGCATCTGGTGTAGATAATGACCCAAAGAGCAACACAGAGCCAGAGCTTCTCAGTAGAGCAGGTATTGGAAGGGTGTTGTGGAGCATATGAAATTGATATTATTGGAGTCCTCCATGAGACTTGGAGAAAAAACACTGCACTCTGAATGATAATTACACTGATTTTTCTCTTAGCACCTGGTTGCTCAGCTCTTGGCTATTATTCAACCCATATCCTCTGATGTAAGTGTTTGCAATCTCAATAAAAGCCAATTCCATTATTCAACAGAATGTATTCAACTGAGTATATTTATGCAGTTCATCCTTACTGCCACCTCTCTGACACAGTTCTGCTCTTCCAGAACTTGGCTGCAGTTTGACAAGTTGGGCAGTTTGCTTGGTGCAGTCTTCAATGGTGTAAAATCTTTTGCAGTACTTTTTGACAGTAATGAAATGACAGTTGAGCAAGCCAGACTGAAAGACTATTTGAGGTCTACGTCTTCTTCATTAGCAATGATGCTTTTTGGAGAGACTAAGGAGTCTAACACATCTGGACAGGTTGTTGATGTGTAGAAACCAGCATGGAGACAGAGCAGGCAGCAGCTGTTGGAGAAATCATTGTTTCTGAGCACTCCTGAAGCTGCCCTTTGGGAGAAATGTAGACTTATAGATTTGAGGCCTGGAATGTACCAGAAGAACATTTAGTCTGGACTGATGTCTCATGCAGAAGTGTATTGCATTGCAAACCATTTTCTCAAGTCTTATCATTCTTCCAAGCATTCTTTACAACTTTAAAATCCCTCTTTTATGCACACCTGACTAATTCTACATAATTGGTATCAATCACATCAATGCTTTCACAGTACTAGTTAGCTGTCTTTTCTTTCTAGTCCAATGTGTTTCATATTATGTGGCTATGGACATCTGCAACGGAAAGATATACATTTGGGATAATCTTCTGGACTTTTTTTAACTTTCAATGAGAAGAGATAGAGATCAGTTTAATTGCTGCAGCTTTCTTTTAGCATCACGTTTAGTCTGAGTCCGAGTCATAGAGCATTCCTTCTGGACTAGCATAGAACTGCAAATGTCCCACTATTCTCAGGTCAGAGTACGAGGAAAATCACATTATATGAATGCTAGGAAATGTACAATAAAATGCTAAGGTGTTTTGTCATAAAGATAACCATGTTCACAAAATGTTTACAGGGTAAATTGCATTGCTGCCAGACTTTTAAGAGAACAGTTTGAGGCTGAAAATTGTCAAATTTTGTTTGACTTGAATGAATGTACTCCATTCCCAATTACTGGCACTATGTACCTGATTGATTCATCATAAACTTCAAGTGAAAGCTGTATCATTCTAAAACCTGTACTGTACTCTCCTTTGAGAGAACATTGTGGCTGGAAAAAAGACGTAAGCATGGTCTCATCTTCTTTCCATTTATATGGAAAATGATTTCAGGTTGTTACAGAACAAAAAGGACGACTACCAAATGAGAGAACTCCTTAGAATTAAGAATCTACCTTTAAAGTTCATTCTCAGACAAGATGCATTTGTAAGCAATGGTGCAATTTCAAATGAGTGTCTAAAAGCACAAATTTGTAAAAACAGAAAGCTGCCAGGCAATTACATCTTTTTAGTCACAACCAGTGTAAAAGAATGGTATACTACTATTTGTAACGAACAGTCTCAGTTACGTCTGTGTTAAATGGCTCAGAGTACTGGTGCGTATTTAGTATTGCACACTGGAATGGTATAATGTGTCTCACTGAGCAGTTTTTGAGGGGTTAAGTTCAGCTGAGCTTCACTCCTGTGAATGAGATTGCTCATGTGCAACGTAGGATACCAGTGCTGCTTCATGCCAGCAGCTGGTCTAGGTGAGATGTAGCCAATTGTGGTTGCAAAGTTGATGGGGCAGAGGAAATCAAACCATTTCATGTATGTGTGTATTCTTCACTGTAAGGCAAAAAGTTATGTACATATTCTATATCCAGAAAGCTGCTAAAGATGAAAATCCATGTAGTTAGATGGTTCTATCATGGATTTTACGTTAGTAATAATCCTTCAAAAGAGGTTTTAAATAGTTCTAGTAGGATAATACATAATATCCTTTGGCACGATTGCTGTTTGTGCCCTGTATTAACTTCAATGAGGCCTGAACTGTGACTTACTTAACTACAAATACTAATAATTTGCTGTACCCTACTTCCTAGATTTTTTGTGGATAATGCTCTGTAAATAAGACAGAAGCACATGTGAAATTGTTATTTTTAAATTTATTAAAAAATATCACTAATTGTTCTGCAATTCAGGAACACTTATCAGTGTTCAATTGTTCTGCCCATATTATGCTTAAACAAGCTACAGACAGATGTAATCTGTGCCATTTGATGGTTTGTCAATTTTGTGGAGTCTAGATATGGTCACCAAAGCAATAGAACTTACTGTTTTCTCTTAATTATTTTGTAATTGTTAAGTAGCTTGCACATTTTCAACTATTATCGGTTTTAATGTCATACTGGGAGTTTTATTTTACCTTGTGCATTAATTACTGCTTTGTGATTAAACTGCAGTAGAACCTGGAGCAGGATATACAGAACCAGGGCAACAGGGAAATCAAAATTAAGTAAACTCCAGAATCAAATTTTCTGCTATCTACAGTTATATGGTTGTGTTCCTTTGATATAAGAGCTTCCAGCTATGTTGAATATTTATGCACCAATAAGTCTTTCCTAGCAAAACTATCAGAGGTGATGTCAGGTCATTTTACAGTACTGTTCCCAAGATCAACACTTGGAGTGGTGGTGTACAGGACTGCATCAGCTGTCAGTGTGGGATATGCTGGGAGCAATCAAATTCCTCTGAAATCAGAGGTACTGTTGGTGCTAATTAGCAGACGTGTGAAATAATGATGTGTTTTTAATCAAGAAGTCTCAGTAGGAGCCAAGCTTATGCACATATTTTATAGTCTTTACATTGTGTTTAATTGGGACACCTCTGAGGCTACTTGCAAGGATAACTGGGACAGTTGGAATTGCATCTGGTGGCTGATTAACTCTCAGTTAGTTGTAATTATGAGAGGTCCCAAGTGTTCACATCAGCACTGCATCACATTGTGCTGTGGTGTATTTTAGTGTACATCTCTTAATGTTCTTTTGCAACACAGTTAATATCCCTTAGTCAAGAATGTATTGAAAGCTGAGAAGTAATTTCAGTGCTCTGACTGCAGCTGCAGCTGCTAAGCCTTCTGATGTCTTAAAATGTCAGGCATTGTCAGATTTCTGAAAGGCAAATCTAAGGTGTGGGCTTAGGCTGGGCTGCTGCAGCCACAGCGCAGTTCTGGACTGGCCAGAACTGGAGAATAGAGAGTTTCTGACACATTCCCTGCAGGTAATGTGCTGCTACCAGGAGAAAGAAAGCTCACCTTCAAACCATAAAGTCTTAATAAAAGATGCCACACTTACACATAGCAATTAGCACCAAATTATGTTACTCCAGGAGCAGCTTTGATGACTGAGACTTTGATGAATTAAGTTCCTTTCAAGGGATGTTTTAGGTGTAGTGGTAAAGGGCCAAAGCCTTTTTTTTCTCCTACAGATTGTATCTCTTCAGAAATATTTTCTGTTTCTTGTCTTTGCTGTTGCTATCAAAGTCCTAATCAAAGCTGGGGTAAATGTTTGTTGTTGAATTTTGAATAAAGGCAAGAACTTGACATGTGGAAGAGAGGTGTTTGAGAAAAGTTGGAGCTCCTCTTGAGAGACCCAGAGATTGGATTTGAGAGTTAAAGTGGTTTTGGGAAGACCTGGGAGAAATTGAGGAGACTATGAAGTAGTTTAGGAAAAAGGTGAGAGACTCCACAGAGTTAGGAGTTGGGAGAAGTAGAGTCTCAAGCAGGGGAGTTAGGAATCTATAGGTATCTGAAAAATCACCATGGACATCTAACCAGAAATGCATCTGTGAGTGAAATCATTCTCCTCATACAGAGCTGAGACCCTCTATGTACCTTTACTGCTTTTATTTAATATGGTTTTAAGCTAACCTGTATGTGTGGTAGGGAAAAACAAGGCTGAGCATGACAAAAGTAGGAGGATATTACTGTACCATGCTATCACTGAAATTATCACCCAAAGCTACACTACAGTGCTTGTAACTGAAAGCCACCTAAGAGTATTTGAATACCATGAGTTTAGGCAGCTAACCAACGCAGGGAAAATAATGAGGAGTATGAGTAACAGAACATCCCCTAACTACTTCAGCTGCAAAAGAACTGATAACACAGCTTAGTAGCATATGTAGCAGAACAAAAGATGGTAGAAAAAATGTGAGTGCCAAAATGGCAGGAGGCAAAATGAACTCTGGGATCAGCAAAAGAGAGAACTGTTCCATGTACTTTATTCGTAATAGAAAGGAGTCCTCCTGAAACCTGACATGAAGAAGTGCTGCTTCACCACTGCACTGCTGTTCTTATGAAAAGCAACAATACTTGCACTGCCTAGCAGAGATGATGAGAAACAGATGGCCTGTGGGAGAAGTCTTTAATTGCATTACATAGAGAGAATATGAGGAATGACAATTTTCTTTGAAGGTACCTGCTTGTAGCTGATAAGTTAGTATGTGAAATCTGTGTTTTTCTTTACTTGTGCCTTTATGTTATATATGTCTCAATTCCTTGCAGCTTTCTTTTATGGAAATGGCAGTCATGCATTTTAAGACCAAAACAGTGTGGGCTGGTGTTTTTGTTTTCTTTCTTTTTCTTTTTCTTTTGCTTTTGCTTTTGCTTTCTTTCCCTCTTTCCTTCTTTCTTTCTTTTTTTTTTTTTTTTGTGTGTGTGTGGTTTACTTTGTTTGCTTTTCACAGCTTTCTCTGAATTCTATATCTTTTGATACTAATTAGCTATTAAAATCCCAGAGAACTGTAAACCACTGACTCTGGAGATCAGTGATGCTGTCAGATGCTGTCACTTATTTTAAATCTTAAAATCTTAATTCTTTGAGGCTTCATCTATTTCTGTATATCTTTTCATCCTTACCACAGTGTAGGGCACTGTAAGGGAGTGTTCATTCTAGTAAGGCCCTATTGCAGCTTGTTGTTAGCAAAAACACTTGTTGAAGGAAAAATAGTAAAGTTGTTATTGGGTCATACAACATTTCTTCCTGGATCCTGTTTGTGGTCAAACTGGAAACTAAACAAAAAATGTTTTGAATCCCCTGGCAGTATTTTGGACTATGTATGGGGCTTGGTGAGGATAGCTGAACCAGCTTTTCATATAAGTTAGCCACCTTAGATGATGTGCTGGTGCCACCAACTTCCTTCTAGATAGTAATCAAGTTCAGCTACACAGAGCTGCGAGGAGTAGACTCACCTTTGCTCACTGAAGACCCCTCCTTGTGAGGAATGCCTCTCTTTAAAAGCATTTTAAAAGGTCTAATTGTGAAAGTATGACCTACTGTCTTTGTGTAGTTAATGCCTTTTAGTTCTACATGGAATTTTAGAAAGTTTTCATCTTTATACTGTATTTATTTAGTACTTGCTATGAGATTACTGTCTCCAATGGAAAGATCAATAATACTCACCACAGGCAAGCAGAGACAACACAATGCCTAGCAGTCTTTTCACAATAAAATAAAATGTCCCTGAAATACACCTTGCCTCTAACAAAATTCCTTCCAGCCTTTTTAATAACCACATTTTCTTCACTGGAGCTATTGTAGCTAACATTTGAGGATCAATTTAGTAGATGAAAAAATAATAACAATCATTTTTCCATGTCAAAGCATTTTGAAAAATGTGAAGAACTACAGAGCAAGTGCTGTTTTATGTCTGTCCAGAAACAATATTTTTAGAAACTTCTACTGTGTTGACATTTAAAATGGGATAGAAATAGAACTGTGGAAAAAAAAGGAGAACAACTCATGAAACAAAACAAAACTTTTGTAAGGTAAGCCAGATCAAAGAGATATTGCATTGCAATCTTGTGATGAGGACAGGTTGGCTCTAGGGTTTGCTGAGGTATATGAGCAAGTTGGAAAAGTTATTCTGTACTTGGAGCATTCTGAGCCTGTTTAGGGAAAGCTGAACCGAAATTCTTATTTCAAACACACACACAAAAAACCAAGCCAACACAATGACTAGATTCATAAAACAAGCAACAGTTCCCTAAGCAGAAAAAAAATACTCCTTAGGAATAATAAGTTGTCTTCCATTTTTTTTTTTTTTTTTTTTTACCAAGCCTCAAAACATATGAACTCATTGTGTTCCCCTTTATGTTTTATTGTCAGACTGGGAATCACTGAAAAAAAAAACCTAAATGTTAAATTATGATTCCATTATAGAATGCAGTAGTCAGGATGAGACTGAGCTCCTGGCCTAGCAGTACCTCTGGATCTGATATTCATGACAGATGATCTGTGCTTAGATGCAAGCTTCCGAGTTAGCCTCCGCTCTAGAAGTTATTGGCTTGATGTAAAGCTCAAGTCAATGGGAGTCTTACAGTGGGTTTCAAAGGACTTTGAGTCAGGATTTTTGTGAATATCAAGTTCAGCAATGCATTAAGACCCACCTCCTATGTTTTGCTTTGGACACTGACATTTGACAATGTCAATTTAAAAAAAACCTTTGAGCTGATGATTAAGAGGAAGGAAAGCTGAAATAGTAAATGATTATCTCACAAGTAGCTCACTTAGTGCTTTAACATATTCAAAATAAGATATTTACATTCTCTAAGGATGGTAAATGGAGATGTAAAAATACCTCTTAAGACTTTATACTTCTGTGAATGTTTCTGGAGCATGATTATCATTGTTGAGTTATCTAAGTACAGCACCTTGACAGAAATAGCTTGTAACCTCAATGATTGTTGGAAAATGGTTGTGTCTTTCACCTGGTTCTTTGCTCTGACATGTGTAAGGATTCACCACAACCAAGGAAACTGGAAAATGAAATAGCTCAGTTAGAACACTGGGTACTCATTGCTCAGTGGAAACAGCAAGCAAAGACAAAGCATCTCTAAAAGTGATAAAATTTCCTTAAATTTATAACGCAGTTGTGGAGTTGCTATTCAGAGAAAAGTTCCCATTTAATAAAATAAAGTAAATTCTGCCTGCTAATACACATGGCCTGTAGATAAGGCAGAAGATGGCTGTGTTGATGTGGGAGCACTGCATCTTCACTCATGGTCTGGAAGGTGTGATTACAAAATCCATAAAGGGGTTGTAAGAAGCTGAGATACATGTTTTCCATGCTACTGTACAAACCAGTTCTAGGCCTGGTAATGTCAAATGCTGCATATGTGGGAGGAAATCTTTGTCAAAAGCAATCCAGTGACTCTAGACAAGTGGAAAGAGCAGTGTGAAATAAAAAGTGTTCTGAAACACTATCGATCACACTCCAAAAAATAGCTGTGGTGAGGCAGACTTTTGAACTGTTAACTTTCTACAGAGCCAAAGGCTGTTCTTGACTATGGAAAACTATGGGCAATGTGTATGTTGGTTTATATTTTCATTGGATGCTGCCCTTTGCAAGACAAAATCAAGGAGAAGAGAGTTAATTGTGCTTTCACACAGCAAGACCAACCTTCTTTGTGTTTGGAAAGGAGTGGTGCCAAAGTGAAACCCCTCCCAAAACAATTTTATAGTCAATTGTTTGTTCAAGATGACAGACTATCAATTCCTAAAACAAAGAAAAGGAAAATGTGTATACAGTGGACAAGGCAGACTCAAGAGCCAAAATGTAGGAAGTAAAAACTAATGATGCTTACTTGGAAAAATTTAGCTTATACCAAAATGACGGAGCTGAATCTACAGTCTGTCACCTCATAATACCATGAAAACTGAACTGAAAGGGAAAAAGAGATCTCTGAAGGTTTGCTTGCTGCTTAATCCAAAAATAAATTCCTATTTGAGACTGCTGGATAGTCTTTGCCACAGGGAAGTAACTGGAAATCAAAGTACAGAAGATGGAGCACACCACCATCAAATGAAATTTGAAATTTCAAACAACTGAATGATGGAAATAAATGTTTTAAACTGAAGACAAATAGATAAAATGAATGTGAAAGAGCAGGGAGAGGGTAAAACTTGTGCAATCTCAGAATACAAATAAACAGTCCAAATTAAAAATGAAAAAAAAATAAAAAGCAAAACACATGCAAGAAAAATTATAATTAACAATTGCATCTATGAGTAAGTTGTACCTATGTCTGGCAACAGCACTGCAGAACTATTTGCCTGTTCCCAAACCTGTTACAAGCAGTTCTCTTTCATATGAACCCTGTGACACGATCAGATCTGATCACCCTGCATGTGATGACATATTGCCTGACAATATGTTTCTTCTGAGGTAATGCTCTGTATCATGTTACTTAGCTGTGAATTGATCTTTGTAGTTCAGTGGAAATTGTGCGTCTCAACTACTGATAACTCCATTACTTATTTTGACAGACACTTTGTCCTGGAATACCTACGTTCACCACAGCTGATGATACCTGCCATATCTCTTCTGAAGTTAGTATAGTCCAATGAAATGTTTAATTGGGGAAAAAAAGTGCCCTATTAGATCTCTACTAGTTTGTGGTTCAACGGATGTGACCTTTTTCACTGAACTATACATTATAAGAATTAAAGTCAGGCATATCATTCCCAAATGCATAAAAGTATGGTTGTGGTACAGCTGATCCAGGCAATGATGGCTTCTACTGAGCATTTTTCATATGGAGATAGAGTCACTTAACATAAAAATAAATTAGATAAGTTTCATTCTTTAGCTGTGTAGTGGAAATGCTAAGTCATGGCCTGAAACAGTGATTGAGCACACAGTAGAAAGGCAGGGCCAACCCAGGGGAGCTCAGGTGCATTACATGTACCTGAGTGACTGGAAGGGGTGGAGCCAGGATCCACCCCTTCCCAGTCCTCATTAAAGGGTTGGCAGTGGATGCAAGGGTATCTTGCTGGAGATCCCTGCCTACCTATGACTTTCTAAAGGTAAGCAAATTTTTTTTTCCTTCATTTCTGTGTCCATGGCTGCTGCATTTGGGCCTGTCCTCGTTTTCTGCAGCCAGCGACTTTGCCACTCCACTATTATTGCTGTACTTTCCAGCACATTATAGTATTACAAGCTGTTAACCAGTGCGTTAATAAAACTTAAAAGAAAAAAAAAAATCTAACTGGCTAAGTTGTTTGCCATCACAGCTGTTTCAGTTCATTGGGGTCTATCAAGTATATAATCTGTTTGCTAATTGGAGTGGGAAGTAGTTCATTACAAGTGTCTTGCTCCTTCATCTGGTAAAAATTAAGACGAAACTTTCGTCTGCTTCAGTGAGCAGAGGAGGGGTCACAAGCAGGTTATGGAGGCACACAAAAAAACCAGTGAGATTCTGTCCTGTCAGATGGTCTCCTGTTCTACAAGCAACACGACATCCACCACAACTAAGGTAAACTGGGTACTTATGTGTCCCATCACATGGTCAGATGCCCATCAGAAGATAGGCAGCTCAAGGACTTGTCTTTTCCTGTGACACAGATGTTCAAATGACAGCCACGTGACTGAGGGACAAACAAACATCTGGACCAATGAGAAAGACTAGTCAGAACCCAGTGAAGAAAGACAATCAAATTTTGACATGAGAGGAAAGCCTTGGTCCAAGGGTGAGTGTGTGCATGTACCATACCTACATTAGCATTATTGTACCTATTTCATATAATTAATAATTCATACTCTTTGAGACTCTAAATCAGTGAAGATCCTTTCACCACCCCCACCTTGCAGCTTGTGTCTCCCTTCTCAAACTTTGGATCTGCCTGGGTTGATGTGGATCCATGAAGGTTAATAGTGGAGAACCTTGATTTCAACATATATTTCTGATGTTAAATGCAGCCAGGCAAATGTTGTTCATTTGTTCTCACTAAAGCTAATAGAGCTGCACAGCAAGACTTGCAAGCATAACTGAGACCATTATCTCTTATACTAGTGAATGTAAAAGCAATTCTCTTACTTAAGCTGTATCTATCCCTGTGTATCAGAGCCAGGTTGGTTTCCAAAATATCTGCTTGTAGCATTGGCACAGTATCTACTTACGGACTGCTATGGCTGCTTAATTCAGTCATTTAGTTCTTCAGGATGCAGAAACCGTACATAGGTGACTTCACCATTTCTATTTGCATAAATTTATGTGCATTGCTGATGAGTTTATGCTCCAGCTGTTCCAGAAACAAAGTCACACAGGGGCCAAAGGATTTGTCATGACATCAGGTTATATATGATCACACAGCATATAAGGAGATTAAACAGACCTTTTGTTTTAAAAGACTTGGCACAGAGTCCAGCAAAGCATCTAAATGATTATTGTGTATTCATTGTCTAATTCCCCTGAAGGGGAGTTTTTCAGCCAGTATGTTCTCTCTAAAGCCAATATTATGATGATGCTGAAGTTAACATTCTAGTTCAGGAAAACAGCCTAATGTTTTGAGGGTTTGTGAGAGGCCATAGAGATGTGATTGCATGTTCTGTATGCAGCCTTCAGACACCAAGGGAGTGGTGATGTATCTTCTCAGCAGAACACAGAAAACTTTCAATTTTCTTATTTCCTTCTGGTTTTGCCCTTCAGATAGGAGTGGTAAGGTAGAATGTATGCTGAGGTTGCACGAAACAGTGACTCTCTGGTGAGTTTGTAGAAAAGTACTGTCACAAAAGTAAATGTGAGGAGGAAAGCATTACTTATTTATAGGATCTCTATGCTGATTTTACCAACTTGCATGCATTTGATCTCAGATTTCATTCACTCATAGACTTGCATTCACATACTCATTAGCAGAGAATGTGCGTGCCCAAGTGTTCTGGCCAAGATCACCTGTGTGCTGCACAGGAGTGCAGGCTGTTGAGTTCTTGGTACATCTCTGATGTTCTTTTTTCTGGCAACAGTGAAATACTTTGGGGAGAAATCTTTTAGACTCTTGAGGAGTTCTTATAATACAATCCTTTGCTTCAGAATATTGCTTGCTTCAGTCCCCACATATTGGAATTAAGGTTATCCCTAATTATTGTGTGTGGGTCTTTTGTTATTTTTTTTTTGTTTTGTTTTTTAAATCTGTGTGTTTTCCTGGTGGACTAACAAGAAAAGGAATGGTGTATGTCATGTACTGTAATGTGGCTGCAGTCATCCCGTTAACAAGTCATCTGTACTGTGGTCTTATCAGGGTACAGGGCTTCAGATTTTGGCAGACACAATGCATGACTT
This sequence comes from Numida meleagris, assembly GCF_002078875.1. Classification (NCBI taxonomy): domain Eukaryota; kingdom Metazoa; phylum Chordata; class Aves; order Galliformes; family Numididae; genus Numida; species Numida meleagris. Next base: position 38,401,739 of record NC_034414.1, read on the forward strand.
AATTTTGCTGCTGGGAAAGGTTTTCTGGGAGCAGAGTCCCGGGAATGATGTCCTTCATTGTCAATATAGGCCATTCATTTAACGCTTGTTCTGCTGTTTCTTCTGGTGCTCTCACACACAAATATCCATTCATAGTTCTCTATACCATTCTTATAATTCTGATACAAATCTTTACAAATCTTTTTTAGTCATTTTAGTAGGAATATATATTCCCCTTTATCATGACTGTGTCATTGTACTGAGGAATAGACAAGAACTGTTTATGTCTGAAAGTCACACCAGCATACCAAATAGAAACATTGCTTCAGTATGAACTGTAGTCAGCAACTTTGAACAAAGCATTGCTGCCAGGTGGTCAGATGTCAATTTAACACTTGACCTAGATATATCAGAAAGTTGAAACAAATCAATAGAACTATTTAGAAAAGATTTGCAATGTGAATTTTCTGATAACTAGCTCTTCTCTCTTTTATTTTTTTCCAAGGTAGACTGATTAGAGTAAGATGCTATGAGTTCATAAATTAAAAAAAAAAAAAAAAAGGCAAAACACCCAAAGCCAGACATATAATAGCCTGAATTGTTCAACAGCTAAAAATTCAGAAATAAATGTCTAAATATGCTATCTCTATCTACCTGTTAATAGTCACTATGTCATTGTGCTCTGTCTTCTTTATACAAAGTGAACTATACAGATAAGATAACCTATTAAAATATCTTAGGATGAAATTCACTGTCAACATTGTTTTTCTCCTAAAGCCACAACATAGCATCATACCAGATAATACAAAAAAAAATCACCTCTCTCCCAGCTGAAACCAGGACGCCAGCTAGGGGATGAAGCTCCACAGTCAATATGCTAGACAAAGAACAAAATTCAAGGGCATATTTGCAAATAGTAATATTGGAAAACTGGCCATGAAATAGTTCTCTTTCTGTCAGTACTTCTAAGAACAGCCTGATTTTTTTTTTTTTTCCAGCTGAGTTCATGCTGGCCTTATCCTACCTGTATGCGGCTCTGCACTGAGGTTACAAAAGAAGCATATCCTTGGCAGCTTAGTGACAATACTAGCACCCACATTCACAGACTGCATCACTTCCTTCATCATACCTCTCTGTTATTAATGTTTATCTGACGTAGCTGAAGTCTGAAATCTTTGCCTACGCATACAGCAGATTTAGGGCTTATCTATTAGACATTGGCTGAAACACATATTTACATGTGTTCAAATGGGAATTGGAAAAAAATATGAATGCAAGAGCAGATGAAGGTCACAGTTCAAGTATCAAAATAGGTGTTAACTGTAGGTAGACTATAGAGGAACAGTGCTATTTCTTTTTCTTCAGAGAAAATATTTCATTCCTTTTGCTTTTATAAAGCAAGTAATAAAGGCATAGCTTTGCTAACATCCTCTAGGTTCAACAGCTCAAGCCCAAAGTCTCACTGATTTTATGTAATATGGTGCTTGAAATTCAGATGATAGGAACATATACAGCAGCACAAAGCCAAAGTTTTGTGGCAATCCACAAGCCTGTAACAAAAAAAAAAAAAAAAAAAAAAAAAAGGCCTTGGCATTTACAATTTTTGAAGTCCTAGCCCCTTCTGAAACTGAATCTGAAGAGAACTGATTTACGCTGTTACCAATGTAACAGATCCACTTGAGAAAACTTCTATCAGCACAAATGAGATCAAGCTCTGGGACAAAACCCTTGAAATAATCTTTTTTTTTTTTTCTTTTTCTTTTTTAAATGCCATACTTTGACACATTTACATGTGTAAAGAGATATCTGATCTCAAAGCAGGCAAATGTTTGTGTAATTGGTTAGTCTGCCTGCACAAAAATTGTCAAACGGGGAATTTGGAATTCTTTTCTGGTAAGTCTTGCTATTTGGATTTGTTCCCCAAAGGGATGGCTAGACAACATGCAGACTCCTGAGTTAAGGGATATGTCCTTAGTAACCATGTGGGTTTTTCACCTGTGGTTTGAGAGCAAGAGATCACACGTATCTTAATTTTTCCTGCACTTAAAAAAAAAAAAAAAAAAAAAATTAGATAATGATCTTAATGGTATTATTTCGTGATGCATATTTTGATCAGAGTTAATGCTTTCATAAATGTTGCTTTATTGAGAATTTCAGGGAAATATGCTGTACCTTCTTATTGACATATAGTGCAAGCAGATGATCATAAAATTGAAGGATGTTGGTGTAGCATGAAATGTTTTTTCTCTCCCAGCCTGTTGACACCAGGGCTCTCTCTTCCTCAGAAGCAGGAGCAAGATAGATAGATAAAAGAAACTTTTCTTCACTTTGCAAAATGAGATAAGAAAGATCTCTTTTTGTACCATTGACTTTTTTTCACTCCATAAATGTTGTGAATAAATATAATTTACAAACTTGTGTCGTGACAATCTCATAACTTCTTCTCATGAAAGTAATTGTTCTGAAACAATCTTTCAGTCATGACTAATTTTATATTTGGCTAACTCCTTTTGCCTTGCAATTCAATTGTGTGCATGCTTTTATCTTTGAAGATCAATTCTGGATATTGTGCTGAGAAGTAATTCAATTAGTTTGCATGTACTTTTTTTTTTTTTTTTTACAGTTCAGACATGTTTAGTTAAATAGACAGTCTTGTTCTCTAATAGGTTTGCTTTAAAATAATCCTGCGTCTCCATGATGGCATGAATTCTGCCTTTTCAGGAGGCTGAGCATAAGGTAAATGCAGTATGTTGTGGTTCTTGTGATTAAAAATTATCAACTGAACTGAGAAAAACCTGTAGTCGATCAAGTCTTGCTTCGTCTCTGTGATCAGAGAGATGCAGGACTCCCAGCATGGGCTTCATTATGACATCTGGGCTCAAACCCTCAGCAGTGTAAATCCTGCTCTGTGTTTTAGAAGGAACCGCACAGAAGAGTTGTTCTCGCACCAAGAGTAGGTGCAGACTCTTCCTACATTCTCCAGCTCCTTAGTGGAGTAATAACTCTAATGCTCTAAGCTGATGTGTCCTCACATTGTTTTCTTCTGGGACACACCTTGGAGGAACTAAATAAGACTCCATTTCACAAGAATATGTCATGACACACAGTGTATTTCTTACATGCTGGTAATTTTTCCCTCAGTTGTTTATTTAAAAGTTCTTTCTATTTTTTTTTCCACTTGAAACATTAGCAGCCTAGTGTAGTTTAGTTCTTGTTCATCCCACCATACTAAGACATTTATTTTCTATTATCATATAACATAAAATATATGCTGTACTGATATCATAACTCAATGCTAGAGCTTTTAAATACTATTACATCTTAGAAAATAATATTGCAGGCTCCAGGCAGTTCCAGAGTTCAGATGAATTCCACTAGTATCACTGTAGCTGCACCAATATTTACTGAATAAACCTCTTTTCTTATAGTTCTTTAGCTGAAAGGAAATGAGTCAGTGATACTGCCAATAATACTTGCAATCAGGCTTTGAGTGAATCAGACATCTGAAGAAACAACAGAACAAAAATATTGCAGACATCTGTATAGAGATAATTAAATTTTTGATTCTAGAGATCTGATTAACTTCTATATGAAAGTAAGTCATGATATATGTGTACTCATTCAAAGAGATTCTCAGGTTTATTTTATAAAGAGAATGATGAATTAAATGATCTTTATAGTCTTACTGATTTGCTGGCATTGTTAATCTGTACCTCTGTGTGATACTTCTGTTCTTTGATTTTGTCAGCTTTGAACATGCTTGCGTATGTGTTTGTACAAGATATGGACAAATTTCTTTACCCTACTACATGGTACTGGATTTATTTTGAATGTTGATATAAAAAAGACAGAAAAACAATGGTGTATTTCTAAGCCTGAGTAAGGTGAACAGTGCCTTAAAAATCTTTTAAAATTACCTATTCTCACCCTGCAAATGGGAAAAAAATTTTAGCAAGAGCAAAAGAAACATTGTATTCTAGGAATCCACAGAGTAGCTAAATGTATTAAATGGAGGGAAACAATTCCTATGAATACGTTCATAAACATTATACTTTCTCAATTCTTGTCAGCAAGACCAATACTGTCTCAAACCCCAACGTTTATTCTCTATTGCTTTAAATAGAGAATTGTTCTTCTCATGCTTCACTTTCTAATTATCTAAACTAAATCATACTTTGGATTTTGTTAGACCTTAGTTTCTTTAATAAACTTTAGTTCTCCGGATTAAGTATTTCCCTATCCCTCAGTTTCTCTTCCACAGAGCTCTGTGAATTATCTGCCTCTTTATTCTTTACATTCTTTACATTCACCAACTTAAAGTACTTTTTATGCAAATTAGCAGCTCAACACAGAATGCTCTATGCTGAATGTAGTCCATACAGGGCTCTATTTAATATTTACACACTATTCTTAAACTCAAATTATGTATAAAGAAACATCCTGAAGCCAACCAATATGTGAAGGCCTGAGCACCTGCTTGATTTGTGAGAGACAGAAATTGTATTTCTTTCACAATCCCTGATCACTGTAACAGACTGAAATAATTGTTATAAGCCTTCTTCAGAAAATTTTCAGAAGAGTTGTGCCTTCATTCTGAGAGTCATTTCAAAAGTTGTTAATTACTTCTTGATACTGCTGCTTATAGCTTCCATCCCAGGTCTGCCACTGCCCTTACAGGCAGGCAGGCCATCAGCTTCAGTAACTTAGTATGGTTATATCAAACCAGAAAGAAATGCTGTTTTTCACTAACTCTGCATATGAATCATACCTTAAATTGCTGGGGTATCATCATACTGACTAAATTTTTGCCATAGCTCATGCATTATTTCTCCTGAAGTCAGCTACTTAACACTTGGATTTTATGTTCTAACCCTCCCTCCACTGAGCACTTTCTTTAAGCATTCAGGTGTGTGGTGTAGTTGGGGCATCCCTTAACCACTTTCTCTTCGTAGTGCTGTATGATAGTGTCCCACATCACAGGTGGGACTTGAATCACAAGGTGAATCATGTGTCCATATTTTGTATAAAAGCAACATCACATTAGAGATATCTGTAAAACAAGTAGCTTTATTTGTTCCCAGTTCATTTCTTTCTTTCATGCTTGCTTATTAATATGCAGTCAGACATAGAAATGGTCTTGATATGTTCAATTTCATGGTGGCAGACCTTACTGGTTTTTGCAAGAGCTAAAGACCAAGGCTGCAGTTTCAGTCTCCTGGAAAACAAACAAAAAACACCACCAACAAAAACAAGCAAACAAACAACAGCAGCAACAAACACACACATGCACAAAAGTCAAACACAAAAAAACAGAAAACAAAAAAATTGCCTGGTCTGTATAGCTAAATTCATAGCTCATTTGTGCAAATATAAAAGTACATAATGACTATATGTGGACACCAATGTGGGAAGAAGCTCACAGAGAGCTGGAAGCTCTTTGACCTCACAGAGGATAAGCCAACAGATGAAGCTGTTAAGTCGGACAAATTTTGAAGTAAAAATAAGGTACACACTTTAACAGTGGAGACAGTTAACCACTGGACTACCTTACCAGAATATGTGGTAGCATCTGCTTTACTTGGTCACTTGAAAATCATTACTGATTTTATCTCGAACATCTATCTGTTGAAAGAGATGGAAATACATGAAGAACAGATCCATCAAGAACCATTAACTGTGGGAGTCCCTATGCAGTTTCCATCACAGACTGTCTTTAAATTGCCAAACGTGAGAAATAAACAATATTCTGTAGGATGTATTCCTCAGCACTTACTCTCTTCCCACAGGTTACTCGCTACCCTAGGAGATGTCCTTGATACACACGAAGGTCCTTACATGCTTAAAGAGAACACAGAGAAAATGAAGAAAAAAAGAAATTCTATAGGATTCCTGAGAGAATCACAGCAGTAATTACTATAATGATTACTTTTGGACTTGAAACGCCTGAAAAAAAAAAATGTCCTTGTGGTGTATGAAAATTGCAAGCAGGCATGCAAGAAGGATTTAATGATGTATTGACTCATTTTAAGATATCAGTTTCCACAGAGAAGGCAAGTGCACTAAGAACACAAAACAGCTTTAAGACTGCAGTCAAATGCATTCTAAATATTGAATTATAATCATCACCTTCATTTCTCAGCCTACCAAAACTCACAGGTTTATGCTCATCACACCTTGGCACACACAGATAAAGTAGAGACTAGGCATTCAATTATTTTGTGAAGATGAAAGAGATTGCCAAGCTGCAACAGCACATGTCAGATATTTTCCAGTAGCTGTTTAGTCTACCTATACTGACTGTGGTCCAGCCACCAAACTAAAAGTGGTCCAGCAGCAATTTGTAGTTCCTGGCAAATCTGTTTGGACAAACATGTTTAGTACGAGGTTCAGGAAGATGACATTTCTACCATGAGAAATCAAGCAGAAAAGCTATTCAGAATGAAAAATGACTATCCTCAAGTTAGAGTGCAAGATTTATCAGAAGTGGTCAATCCACACACCTTAAGAGCAATAATCCATACAAGCCAAATTGATTAATAAATTGATCTTAACTGAGAATGCCAAAAATTAACATTAATACATTCATTTCAAAGGCACTTAAGAAAAAGTTGGAAGGAGCATTTAAAGCCCCTTACCCATGTCTCTCATTTTTAATACTGAAATGTATTTTTGATGCAATGAAGGCTAGGATCTAACAGAGAGATGTGATATGGGACATGAAACAGTACATGTCTATGTCTACAGAAAAAATCCAAGGGAGGACCATTGGCTTGTCCTGATATAAGTATTAAAGAATGAAACTTATCCTTTCCCAGGAGGCATCTTTCCTACAAATTAAATAACATTGATGGAATGCTCATCATCTCCTTGCTGGTAGGAAGAGTTTCAATTCATGCATCATTTTCTGATGTTTGTCTGGAATGTTGTTGCTGTTACTGCAGATGAAACATGGAAGGAGTTACAGGCCTTCTTTTTTCCTCAATTTCTGCCTAGCAATTTGTGAATAAATTACTCACTAAATACAAGTTTAATTAACCCTTTCACCCTTCCTCTGTTCCCTTCTGTTTAGCTTATTTTTTTCTAGGCTGCAGTGAATGGGTACCCCTCTGGGCCATGGAAAATATTTGGCTGTCCATTAGTGCCCAAACCACCTTGTCCTGTCTACAGTTCATTTGTGACACTGGGGAAAGATCTTCATTCGAAGGCAAAGCTAACACATCAATGACATGAGCTCAAGAGTTTTTTTTTTACATATTGCTGCTGTTTGAAAGCTGTTATATTGCCTCTGGATTCCACCACTGTGTATGCAAAAAGAACTAACTAAATAAATAGAGCTAATGCACTAAAGAAATACTTAGTTTATAAACTTTCCATTTAGAGACTTAGTTTTGATTTGGCTGTTCAAGAATTGAGAGGTTGAAAGTCCTCTATTCATTGATGATATTCACTACTAATGTTGAATATATAACACAGAGTGGAAAATTAGTCATTTTAAGTACATCCAGAATAATATACCTGTAACGTTTCATTCTTCTGACTGTGGCAAAGAATGGAATCTCTTTTGAACACCAACCAAATCTTCATAGTGTTTGAAAATTGTCAACTAATACACAACATACTAGTATGGGGGAAGAAGAGCCAGAATGTCTATGGCAATCACATGTACGGTATGTTGCGTATTTTTTTCATCAGTGATAATGGCTTTTGAAAGGTGAGGAAGAAGCTGGATGAAAACCAAGACACTTTCTCACATGTACATAGACACACACACAAACACACACACAGAACTTTAATCTTTTCTAGTTTACTGTAGGCTTTGTGGGGCTCCATATTTCCAGGGAAATACTTCTAAGAGAGCTGCACTTATTTATCCTTTCTCTAACATCACTGATGTCAGCACTTTTTTAATGCTCAAATTATCAAAATGATGGTAGAGAGAAGTTCTGGCATAATTAAATGGCTTAGAAGAGGCTTTCTCATTCTTTTTCTCACTTTATAATGCTGTTTTTGAGAACTACTAACTGTAACAGCAAAAAACCAGCCTGCAGAAATCCAGACCAGATTCATTCTCTTTCTTCAAAAATGACCAAAGTGATCATCACTTTGAAGTCATAAAATGAAAAATATAAAACTTGCTTAAATATGCTTATCAGTTTTGATGAGTTAATGGCTTTTTTCTTAGGATAATTGGTCCTTCTGGGAATGGTAGTTCTCATATTTCCTATTCATTTATTCTTGGCATCTTGGGAACATCCACTCTTAATTTCCAGTGAAATTAACTCTGACTAGGCTCAGTTGCTGGTTTTAACCATCCTATGCAGAAAGTTGTGTCATTACTGTCGTGTAGGAGCTAGGAGATCTGAATTTAACTTTTAGATGTGTAACTTGCTTACATTGTATCCTCATTGTACAAATCTCATGTGCTTTTATTTGCCATCCACTAGACAGATCATGATTGCCCTGTAATTGATTATGTGAGATCAAGGCTACAAAGACTTTTCCCAACTTTTTAATATTAATCTAGCATATCTTCAAGACCTTTGTAAGTCATGTTGACCAAAAGTGGAGAACTATGAAGAACTGAAATGACTTCATGTGGGATCCTTCAAATTCTCTGATGTTCTGTTAAACAGCAGCAGTAGCTTACATGCCTCTCTGTCGCATCTGCCCAGGAGAATCTAATTCATGGTTTTGAATGCAGAGTTTATCGAGATTTTTTCTCTGTCTCCAGACAAGACCTCTGGTAATGATTTCAGTAAGTTCCTGCTGTTAGACAGTTGCATCCTTTGAAGACATTTATCCAAGAAAACTATCAAAAGCTCCACCAAATCCATGTCATGGAATCAAAAGTGAGTCTGGTCCATGGCCTATTTAATGTATGGTCCCAAAAGCTGATCTGGAGGTATGGGCCATAGTATTTCACATCAAGAACAAACCCATTAATTAAGACAGAACCTTGAGTAAAGGAGAAATGGAAAGCATACTTTCAGTAGGCAGAAATCCTGGCTTGACTAGTCACGTTAGCTCTAGGATATACTGGTGACAGGAATGTCATAAGGCATTTTGATACACAGCAGATTTTCATTTCCCATCATCTCTTTCCAACCGCCTTCTCCATTATCTTCTGCTTTCCCTGCAACTATAGGCCTCACCTCACTATAAAGCTACTGAAACTGGCAGAGCTCAGAGAAGTTAACCACACTATACGTCTCCTTCAGAAAGGCACTGGGAGATCTTAAACATCCCACATTGCAGCACAGCAGGTATATTTGGTATAATATATATTTGGGATAATTAGTCCCAGGGAAGTCACTAGGAATTCTGCTGAAAAAATTTCCCAGATATATTTGATAATCCTATCCTGCAGTAATTGGAGTAATTGTAGGATTTGTTGATAATAGAAGAGTAAACATCATGCCAGTGCTGTAAACTTGAGGGTAATTAAGCTCTAGTTAAATATGGCACTTGTAAAAAACAGCATTTTTTTCGGGTCAAAAGAAAGTTAAAAAAATCAACTTTGTACTTTACACTGTTTCATCAGCAAATTAAAAGAGAAAAGTCTTGACAATTTCCCCTGTTTTTTTTTTGTTATTACACTTCTGAAAACAAAGGGGAATCTAACATCTCAGAGTGTCCCAAACCCATGAGTGGGCGCATCTGAGTGATGTGCTAGAACTGTCAGTAAAAGGTAGCGAGGACAAGCTGTTGCCTCAAAATATACTTCTTTTAAACAGTCTTACTTCCCTTCTGAGCTGAATAGCTTTATGAGTACTGCAGAAAAGATGGAAGCTACTCCAATTCTATAAAGTACCTTGGTGAAAGGTACTTTAAAATGGTAAGATCTCTAAGACTGTTTTATTGTATCTAGAGAAGCACAGAAAGAAGGAAGAACAAATCAAAATTGTCGTACATAGTGTGAAGAAATAGATTAGATTTTCAAGAGCTTAGAGTATTTCAAACTCATATTTGTGCCAATATGGAGGCATGGATGAAACAGCACTCACAATCTAGAGCCCCATTTTCATGGTCTTCAAAACTCCAAGAAAATTACTTTTTGCAAGATGCTGGAATAGTCAGTGCATTTTTTTTTTTAAAGGGCTTCTTCGTAGGTTTTCATAAGGTTATTTGAATTGCTTTTAGCTAGCCCAGATGGCAAGATAAAAAAAATTATGGTTTTCTGTGACTGAATCTTAGAATTAGCTAGGTTGGAAAAGACCTACAAGATCATCCAGTCCAACCATCCACCTACCACCAATAACCCCACTAAACCATGTCTCTCAACGCTATATCTAAACGTTTCTTGAACACCTCCAGGTGACTCCACCACCTCCCTGGGCAGCCCATTCCAGCGCCTGACCACTCTTTCAGAAAAGTAGTGTTTCCTAATGTCCAGCCTAAATCTCCCCTGGCGCAACTTGAGGCCATTACCCCTTGTCCTGTCACTAGTTACAAGAGAGAAGAAGCCGACTCCCAGCTCGCTACAACCCTTCAGGTAGTTATAGAGAGTGATAAGGTCCCCCCTGAGCCTCCTCTTCTCCAAAAGTTGCCTAGATCCTTCTCTGAACTGAAAGCCAAGCAAGCTGTTTGTGACTAAAAGTTCTATGCCAATTGCATTGAAAATGTGGCCTAAACTAAAGCATTTGCATTAAGTAGAAGTAGCAAAATCTAATCGACACTTCAAATGCCAGCACTGAAATAAAAGTTTGAAGAATATATGTATATCACTCCATTCCTTTCACCTGTTCATATGGATTTCTTCTTTTCACCTTTTTTCAGGACTACCTACAATAAAAAGGTCCCTGTGTACAATTAGTCTGAGGCCTGGATGGATACAGACTTGATCAGGTTACACCAGAGAACAAGCAGTAATAGGAGCCAGAAACAGAGGAGGCTGCCCTTTCTGTCCATGAGCCACAGACTAGTGCCCATGAACTTCTCTGAGGTCTTTGAATAACAAATTTCTGAGCAATATCTCCTCTCCTTCTTTGAAAACTAGTGGAAGAGTGAGGAACTAAAAGGTTCAGGTTGAATATTAGGAAAAACTTCTCCAAAAGAGTAGTGGGATGCTTGAAGGGGCTGCCCAGGGAGATAATTGAGTCAATGTCCCTGGAGGCGTTCAATAAACATGTAGATGTGGTACTAAGAAACATAGTGTAGTGGGCAACATTGGTGGTAGGTGGACAGCTGGACCAGATGATCTTAGAGGTCTTTTCCAACCTTAATGATTCTACGCTTCTACTCAGCCTGTCCTTTATCTACACAAATGATGGGTGGAGGATGTACAGTCCAGGCATATTGAAGAGGTGGGACAAAATTAAGATTTTTTTCAGTGCTGATCCTACACTGAAGTGAAGCCTAGTGGAGGCTGAGTGCAGCCTATATCAATACCAGCTGCTGTCTGGACTCAATGGATAAGCTGAGGCAACCAGCCCTCCTCATCCAGGCAGATCCTCACTGCATCATTTTCCTCACAGAGAGGTGAGGAAATAGGGAAAAAAAGGTTACTCAGTTCCATGTACACACCTGTACATGGTCCTGCTAGGGGCTGCAGTGGCAGCTGCTGCTTGTTTGAGAGTCTAAACCACAATCACAATCTCAGCTTCTTCACTTAACATAGAATTGAAAACTTGATGAATGGCACATTCTTGCATTAATATTTGTTAGTTCCTTATTTTATATTTTTAAAATAAAATGGCACATGATAGAATCATGAAGTTATTAGATATGATTTAAGTAGTTCAAATGATTTCTGCAGTAATTTATGCCTACTGATATGTGGATTGGCAGCATTTCACCATCAGCCTCCTTCTGAGTAATGGATTTGGTGTGGAAGGCCAGAATGCCCATTGTGCTGCCTCTTATTGATCAATTTCATGATTACTGGATAGCGGAGAGTAAACCTCAAAGCATTAAGTTTTAATATAAAGCAAGCTGAATTTCTTAAACTGGGTTTGCAAGGTTAGTTTATCCTTTCATGGATGGATGCCTCTATCTGCCTTAATGCCCCATAAAATCACTGATGTTTGTGTTGTGTGTTGAGTGTGGACAGTATCTGTTTTACCTTTGCATCTTTAATATGGTCCTCAAACCATAACCTTTCTGCCTGCCTTTCAGACTTCAGCCTGGTAGCAAAGCTAGGTTTGGCTCCAAAGAAAATTAGGACAAGAGCCTACACATTCTGAATTTTTCAAATTGAGAATCAGAATTAATTCACAAGCTCAAATATTCATTTTGTGATCTCATTCTCCTCTCCAAATAGACATGACCTATTAGTTCCATGGAACAATAGAAAAGGCACAAGTTACATGAAATCTCAAGAAAATGCTCTCTAAACACATATTTCCTCATTAATGACTAGAATGAAGAAAACAACAACAAAGGTCTCAGCTGTCACAGAGGAAAGAGAAAGGCACAAGGTTTTCCAGGATGAGGTTTAAACACCCGGATTATTTCCCTTTCTGTTGTCCTCAACTGACAACATAAAACATTCAATAACGAATGATGTTGGTGAGCAGACTGTGGGGATTGGCTGATTTCAGTCAAAGGTTTTTAAATAATCAGTCTTAAGCTTCCTTTCAAACCAGGAAGCAGGAAACCTTGTTTTGCAGATGTATCTTCCTTTTGTTACTCTTAGAAGATGCCTGTGTTCTTTTTTTGATTGGAATAACCACTAATAACTGTCAGTCGTAGTCTAAATTCATCCCAAATCAGGAATTTCCTTTTACTAATCAGTATGTTTCTCTGTTTGCATGACAACAACTGCCACACACTTCCTGATAATTGCCAGTGATGATCCTCGTGAGGACTACTCACAAGGAGTTATATTTTTGTCACTGACTCATGTATTACCCGCTTGCAAACGACATAGCTAAAGATGAGTGTTATCCCTCTGCCCCTTTCACACTACTGAAGAATGAGGGACAGCATCAAGTTGCTGTTCTGTAGACTGTAGAGCTATCTGTCCCCAGTCCAGTCGGTCTGCCTTGCATGGAGGTGTTGATGGATGCTGCTACCAGCCTCTGCCTGCTGCGTTCAGGCGCTACAGCACAGATCCCTGGTCAGTGAGAGCACAGACTGGCTTGAGTTTCACCCTGGGTCTCCCCTGCTCCCAGCTCACCTCCCTTAGGAGCAGCTGTCCTCACTGCTCCCTGACTATCCAAGAGAGGATTATGATTTTTACTTCTTCTCCCCTGGCTTTTATAGGTTGCTATGTGATCTGTACATAATACTCAGAAAAAGGCAAAAAGCTGAGTGTAAGCACATCAAGAATGCGCAGTACTCAAGGGAAAGGCAATCCACCAGCTACTGACTTGGAGCCTAAGTGATAATGCTTTCCCTGGAAAACTAGAGGCAGATGAAAGAGAGAATCAGGATAATCCTCTCAACTGCTAAGAGACCTTGATCATGTAACGCAAGTCCCCCAAACAGCAGAAAATGTTCTTTATTCTTGGTTAATGTTTAAAGGCTTCAAAGTGCAATGCTGCTATGGCTGTGATTGAAAAGGACAAATTCTGCTCACAAACACACATCAAGATTTTCTTGCTTATTTCCTACTCAAAGCATTTTTTTTTCCCCTCAAAATACTGAGGGAGATGTTGCTTAGAGAGACAACAAGCGGCTGAAAACTACTTAATTGACTCCAGGAGTTTAGGTCCAGTGGGATAATGCAAAAGCTTTCTCTTGCCCTGTGTGGATTGTAGCACTCGTGTTTGTCATACTAACACCCCTGGAAAACATGTTAACACTCCTGGTCCCGTAAAGGTGGGAAGACTCCAGCCTACACAGCTGTTTTGAGTGCTGAATTTCCATTTCAGAGGAATTCCTGGCACTAGCAAAAGTATAGCATATTTGGAAGCCAAACAAGTGTTTTTTGTTTTTTTGTTTTTTTTTAATAGATTTGTCACAGGTATAGATTTCTGGAAGCATTTTGGTTTGGAAAAATCTAACAATTTGTTTGATTGGAATATTTCTCTAAGATAATAGAAGCTACATTAGTTCTTCGATGCTTTTGGCCACGAAGCTGCTTTAGATTCTCCAAGATGCTCTTCACTCCTGGGATCAGCACTGTTTTTTATCCTCTGTTGAGGAACTGGGACTCTGAGATTTGCTGTAGTATCTCAGGAGCACAGACAGTCAGAATCTTTCCTGGACCAACATTCATTTCAGCAATGATTTAAGGAAGTAAACTGACTTGTTAGGCCACATTCCCTAAACACACACACACAACCAAAAGCCCCAAACCACTGAGTACACTTTTTGTCTTTGTTTCCTGATCTTGTTGAGAGGTTGTCAGAGTGCTGGGACCAAACTAACAACCTTGTGCTGCTATGAATACATAGGAGAGTACATACTGAAAACCAAGCATTATTTCTGACCTGCAATGACTTTTTGACAGGATACTTACTTGGAGGTATCAAGAAAAAGGAAATCTCTGTTGTTCTACTGAGGTTTTTTGGTAAAACCTTCCACGAGTGGAAAAGGTGTGAGGAATATAGGAGTTAAGAAGGAAGCTGCAAGAGGTGCATCCCACGGTCCTGGGAGTCGATGCATATCTACCTTCCAGAGGTTGCCTAAACTGGTTCTGAGAATCCACGGCTGGCAACCTCACTGTTTCTTTCTCAGCATACTGGTTTCTGAGAACCCTTTTCTTTCTCTGCATATACTTCACTTTCTGTTGTCCAAGGCACTTGAATATCTATCCTGAATTCCACTAAGCTCTGTTGGTCTCAAGAACCAAACTGTGCCATTCTGTGAAACTAAACCCTTGTTTCTTACAGAGCAGTGTAGGTCCAGACATACGAAGGAACACAGAAAATCCCAGGAGTCAAGTTACTCAATACCCTCTTGAATCTGTGAGAGTAGTGACTAAGTCATTAGATGGGCTTCCCCTCAGGTACGCTGCATAAACAGATAATGCGTGGGCAGCTGTAGATAAATGAAATTCGTTGGGAGTACTGGAGAGAGGATTTTCCCTTGAGGATCACAATTAGCCTTTGAATACTTTCAGTATAACCATAGCACTTTACTCTCCTTATATTCACAAGGTCTAATATTAGCAATATTGAACTGTGGTGGCTAATCAGCCAAGAAGAAGAAAAATATATGCACCTGTATGATTCCTTTTTCACAGATAAACTTCCTCATCCCATTCCATCCCCCTCCCTTTTTTTTTTTTTTTTTTTTAACCCCTCACAGGAGTCTTACTTTTCTTGGCACTTCTCACAAAAATACAATGAACGCCATCTTCGCAGTAAGATGCTGCTACTTCTGCCCTTTACACTACTTCCTGGTATTTGAGAAAGAGTTTGTTATTCAGATATTGAAATAATGGCACAGTTGTGAGATTTAACACCAACAGGTGATATTTCAAGCTTCAGAACGTTTTATGTTTCTTTAGTGGTCTAATTTTCAAGGTGATTTGATTCATTTTTGCTTCTGTATCCCCATAGCAACTGTATCCAGAAATGCCTTTTACTATTTGGGCAGGCTAAAAGGCTGCAGCCTTTCTCCCAAGATGCCAGATGACATTCTGGGATCAGTGGTGACATCTTTGTCACAGGGAGCGGTAATGCCTACTAGGACTAAGCTTGCGGCTGCCTGGAAGCTGCAGCTAATTCAAAATGCAGCAGTCTGCCAGAACAAAGAGATGAAAAACATTATACTAATCTCTAAATTGTACATTGGCCATCCAGTGGGGCCTGGTTTAAATTCAATGTACTGGTCCTTATCTCTAAATCCTAAAGATTTGGCTGACTCTGAGGACATCTATTTTCTGCCTGCTAGCATGAAGGCTGTAGCTGATGAACGTTTTAAACTTTTCAGCTCTAGACTGACAGCCAAAGGATGAAGGGTCACAATGCAGTTACTTCTTCCCATTTCCTGAGTTATCTCTTTTTGCCTATTGGACTGCAATATACTAATGCAGATTTTCCCCTTACAGAACGTGGCTGTAAAGTTCTCTCACCCAAGCAGATAGTACAGGGTGTTTTTTTTTTTAATTACTTTTGTGTGAAATAAAGACTTGTGTTGTCACTGGTGAGAGTATCATCAGTTCTTTTTATAAAGAGGCCTGCTAGAAGTCACGTTAAGTGTTTTTAAAATGTCTTAACAATGAAGCAGAGATGACAAGGAGGCACTCTCCTGTGTTTTAAAAAGTGGAGGCCCAATAAAACCTAGCATTGGCATGTAACTGATTCATTTATGCCAGCCAGCAACTCTTCTACTACATTAACAAAGTTCCCAAATTGACACAATAAAGGATAACCGTACATAAAGATTTTTTTTTTAGTGAGAACACACAATATTCCTTGAATACTTTACAAATACCATACTTTCTGCAAGCAATGACATATACTAATGCAGTTGTGTCATTTTCAGATTTCTGCCTCATTGATGGAACTAATTTAAATGTGGCTAATGTTCATACTTGTAATCATAGTGAAAACAGTGGACTTATTAAAACAACACATTTAAACAGTTCCAGCAGCAAAGACTTAAAGGTTTCCTTCTTCAGGTGTTTTCAATGACTTTTTTGCATGCCTAAATACCTATTTACAATAGTTGTTGTTGTATAAAAAGGTATGTTAAAAATATAAACAGCAGCAACTAAGAAAAGCCAAAACTGAACCCTGGGTCTATATGAAGGATGATAGAATCATAGAATTAGCTAGGTTGGAAAAGACCTACAAGATCATCCAGTCCAACCATCCACCTACCACCAATAACCCCACTAAACCATGTCTCTCAACACTGTTATCTAAATGTTTCTTGAACACCTCCAGGGACGGTGACTCCACCACCTCCCTGGGCAGCCCATTCCAGCGCCTGACCACTCTTTCAGAAAAGAGGTACTTCCTAATGTTCAGCCTAAATCTCCCCTGGCGCAACTTGAGGCCATTACCCCTTGTCCTGTCACTAGTTACAAGAGAGAAGAAGCCGACTCCCAGCTCGCTACAACCCTTCTCCAGACTGAACAATCCCAGCTCCCTCAGCTGCTCCTCATAAGGCCTGTGCTCCAGACCCCTCACCAGCTTCGTCGCCCTCCTCTGAACATGCTCCAGGGCCTCAATGTCTTTCTTGCAGTGAGGGGCCCAAAACTGGACGCAGTACTCAAGGTGCAGCCTCACCAATGCCAAGTACAGAGGGACAATTACTTCCCTACTCCTACTGGCAACGCTATTTCTGATACAAACCAGGATGCCATTGGCCTTCTTGGCCACCTGGGCACACTGCTGGCTCATGCTCAGCCGAGTGTCGACCAACACCCCCAGGTCCGTTTCCTCTACGCAGTCTTCCAGCCACTCTGCCCCAAGCCTGTAGCGTTGCCCGGGGTTGTTGTGGCCAAAGCGCAGGACCCAGCACTTGGTCTTGTTGAATCTCATCCCATTGGCTTCAGCCCAGAGATCCAGCCTGTCCAGATCTCTCTGTAGGGCCTCTCTACCCCCAGGCAGATCAACACTTCCTGCCAGCTTGGTGTCATCTGCAAACTTTCTGAGGGTGCTCTCAATGCCCTCATCCAGGTCATCAATAAAGATATTGAAGAGGACAGGCCCCAGCACCGACCCCTGGGGAACACCACTCGTGACCAGTAGCCAGCTGGATTTAACTCCATTCACCACCACTCTCTGGGCCCGGCCCTCCAGCCAGCTCCTTACCCAGCAAAGAGTGCACCTGTCCAAGCCACGGGCTGCCAGCTTCTCCAGGGGAATACTGTGGAAGACAGTGTCAAAGGCTTTGTTGAAGTCTAGCTAGACCACATCAACAGCCTTTTCCTCATCCACCAGGCGGGTCACTCGATCATAGAAGGAGATCAGGTTGGTCAAGCAGGACCTGCCCTTCACAAACCCATGTTGGCTGGGCCTGATCCCCCAGTTGTCCTGCAAATGCCATGTGATCTCCCTCAAAGACATGATAAGATCACGTAGATGGATGCAAGCTCACATTTGTTTTGAACACTCATCTACCTTACAAGATGAAACATATTAACATGCTTTAAGAAGAGAGAAGGCTTTGCATTCTAAGTAAATGAAACTGCACCTGCACAGGTTCTTTTCTATTGATCATGCTGAAATGAATTAAGATTACAGAAGCAATCAGCCATCTCCTTCCAAGTATCTTTAAAGCAAATGAACAATCTGAGAGGAAACTTGCTTCATGTGCAGTAGCAGATATCCACATGAACATGTTAGATGATGACAGTTCATACTAAGCTCAAGATGGAGGACTTCCACTTGGGCAAGATTTTTTTGTGTGTTTGGCTGTGTTCTGAAACAGATTGCTTTCTCTGAGTAAATTCACTCTTATCAGTACATGTTCGTTTTTTGCCTCCTCATGTTGAGATGATATCTATGTCCAGTGCCCAGTGTCTTAATGTCCTTGCCCAGAGATCTCAGGAGATGTGGATATGGAAGGACTCAGCCGTGGAACCATGCCAGTCTTGGCACTGAGCTGACTGCTGGACCAAAGAAACAGGCCGATCTGGACATTTGCATATCTGTAGAGTTAATAATGTTTTGGATAATAACTACAGATTGAGTTTTTAGATAGCCACAGTGTTACTGCAGGAACTCAGTTCCCAAGTCTGGTCTTGCTGATATTTTCAGCTTCTGGTTTCAATTTTGGTATCTGAACACTTTCCCTTGCCAAGCCTAAGAGCTAAATTCAGACAAAATCCCATTCACCTGGTGCCTGGCCTTGAAGAAGCCTAAAATTTATGAATAAGCTTTACTGTATCTCATGACGCTGACCATACCCTGTACTCACTTTAACTGGTGATATCTGGTGCTAGTCAGATTTAATTGTAGCTGCATTGGAAGTCTGTAATCTTTTTTATCTCATTTAACTTGAATTAATATCCCCTAACCAGCACTGAGAATAGCTCTATTCCCTCTTAGGATGTTGGCCACAGAGCCATTGTTGTGACTCATTACTGAGAATCCTTTTTCTGCTCAGCAAAATTGAGACAAAGGAATGCCTCATCAAGTTTTTACTGTTCTGCTGCCTTGCTTTTATAAAGCTTATGGAGTGGGCTATATACAAAAGTCCTTCCTGCAGAAGGTCACCCAGTTATAATCCAGTGCACAAAACCATTAGGTTTGATTCATACAATGCTTTGCTTTAAGCTTTTTTCATCTAAAAGCTTTGTTTAAAATTACTGGTAATATTTCTGAGTATAGTTGTAACTAATTTATAGTAATTAGAGGAATTACATCCCTGAGTCTAGTGTCCCTGCATATATTTCAATATTTCTATAAAATATCTATGAAGTCCTGTGCGCTCTCTCTCATTGCTGCAGCTTCTTCAGGAAATTGCAATACTTTTTTTTGCCTCTGCTTGCTTCCTGTTATCTCAGACCATAAATTGTTTGGGTTGAGAATTCTGTTTTATTACGTGTCTACCCATCATCAAGGATAGCAGGACACTGATTTCTCCTCATATAATCATTACAAAAATAATTGAGGGAAGACCAGAATCAGGAGCTGTTATGGATGGCTGCTCACCTCCCACCATCAAACTGTGTGCTGCAGTGGAAGGTGAAAGGAGAGAATGTAGTTACTTGTGCTATTCCTTCTCTTACCTACTTCCTCCCCTCTCTTTTCTGCACTACTATGACAGGAGCTCAGCAAAGGATAGTACATCTGATTCTGTCTGAGAATACACACTTATTTCTTTTTGTAGATCCACGGAGATTACACCTCACAGGAGTCATCCAGTCAGACCTCTTATTAAGTGATCACCACACACTGGCTTTGTTACTAGCTTTGTAACAAAGAGATATTCTGCTGACCACAATAGGCAAACAACAGCATGTAACACATATAAGAATGTGAACTTCTCATTTTTTATTCCACTTCTGTGGCAATACCAAGTCAACTCATCAGATATGTCCAGTATGCATAAACAAGGCTTGCAATCTCAGTTCTTATGAGAAATAGGCTGCTCTACCCCACGCTCTGTGCCTGTTTGTAGACACAGCTTTGTGTTTTGCAGGAACGCGATGGAAAAAATGTATAATACAGTCTCTTACATGGAGGAAAAATACTTTCTGATGCTTGCCAAGGGAGAGAGTTAAACTTTCCAAGGTGTAATGTGATGGAAAGCACAACAGTAACAGCAGAGCAGCAAGATCCCAGGCTACAGCAAGCGAGGATTTTCTCAAACACAACAGCAACTACAGAAATAAAAGAAAGAAACTGCTTACCTTCAGAAGGCCTCAGACATACAGAAATCCTCACAGAGATCTTTGCCTCCACTGCCAACCCTTACATGAAGTCTGGGATGGGATGGATCCTGGCTCCACCCCTTCCGGTCACCCAGCTGCATTCCATGCACCTGAGCTCCCCTGGGTTGGCCCTGCCTTCCCACCAGGTGCTCAATCACTGTTTCAAGCCAAGACTTGTATTTCCACAACACAAGGCATTTGAAAAATACCTTTAACTTCTCATCTCAATGACAAATCATAAAGGTCACTTGGAGGATCAGGCAGTGCTTAATTACCCTAGCTGTCCTTGCATTGATTACACAGTATTAGAAAGCGGTCATTCTTTATCAACACTGAAACATGTTCTCTTTTATAATTATTATTTATAACTAAGGATTTCATGAGAGAGTTACAAGGGGATACTGACAGCACATAGCAGATTTGGGTAGCAGACCCAAATTAGCTATAATTGCTGTAACAAATCAATTTCTCTGGGATTATTGCTACTGTAAAACTAATAGTCTGTAGGAATTATATGTCATTAAAGAAGGTCCTGTATTAGGGCTTGCTAACTAGGAAATTAGGATATTAAACAGAAATAGACCTACTGATAAAAATGAGGTTAAAAAACTCTCCCAGGAGGCCAACAATCAAAGAACAAATGAAGATGAACAAAGGAAAAGCTTGATAAAATTGTAAGACTGAACAGAAGACAAAAAACAGCAAGCTTACTACCACACAAATCTGAAATACTGCATGCCCAAAGCATTCTCACTCTGTCAAAGCTCCTGCTCTTCTAGCACTGTGGGAACTGTATTGTTATGCCATTAATGGAAGGGCAAGGGAGACTTCTGGAATGATACCACAAGGAAACACTCTGTGTGGCTCACTCACCTGAAACAACTGAAATTCTTCATTAAAACAGATGTTGGGATTAATCTGTACAACGTTTGGACTTTAGCCTGAAATTTCTATCTGTTCTGAACAAGTCTTTTCAGTGCTATATCTGTAGTTCATGCCAGGACCATCATGGCTTCTGCTCAGTAAGTCACCTATTGATCCTTTGGTCAGTTTTTCTCCTGAGAGGATCCACATCCTTTTTGCCCTCAAGAACCCAGCCTCTAAGAAATGAAGGATCGCTGTTCATTGACTAGGCTGGCCATGACAATTTATGTTACCTGTCTCACAGATCTGTTTCCCTAACATCCCTTAGAATCCAGAGTACACTTCCGTGAGTTACCCGCTTATAAAGGTGTGGAGAAATAAGACTTTTCAGGTAAATTTTTCAGTGTCTAAAAATAAATAAATCTTCCCTCATCCATGTACACACCCAGAAAATCTAGAACACCACCAAGGTCCTATTCTTACTAGGTAACATTTAAAAATGTTAATTAAAAACTTTTTTTAAGTTTAAAAGTTAAAAGTACCACTTCCTATATTTATCTTTATATATTTTAATGGTACTGAAACATCTTGGTTTGCAGTGTTCATGGTTTATTTATCTCAGATTAACTAGTCCAGATTAGAGATAAAGTAAGACAACAGGGAAGTACTAAAACGGTTTTGTAACTATATCTGACTGCAAATCACACTTAGAATTATTTACTTATGAGAAAGAAAATAAATTTATGCAGACTATAAAATCATAAGAGTAAAATCAACTGCAAAAAAAAGGGCTGAATATATGAGGAAACGTGCAGAGAGCAAAAGTTTTGGGTGGGGAGTTAGAACCCACTACTGCATTGTTCAGCTGATTCATAACCACCTTAATTAAACTGCAGGGTAGAAGGGAGAAAAAAGGTCTATGACCGTTACTGTGAAATCCATTTCCTCTTTATTCATAACATTTGAAGAATGACTTAATATCCTTAGATGTTACTGCAACAGATATCCTCCTAGTTCACCAAGCCACATTTCTGTGCATTTTAAAATGCTGTCACAGAGATCTTTCCACTCAGACCAGCTCAAAATAAGGTCCACAAACAAGACTGCAAGAGTAAAACCACACAAACACAAAGAACCTGTTGGAGTCTTAATTGAATTTGATCAGATCTGCAGATGAATTCCTCTTTTCTTTCTTGGAACAAGATAGCAGGAAATGTTTTCCTGCTTTTCACCTTGTTTTCTTGAAGGCGTGGTGATGCATGGAAAGTATAGAAAACTCCCAATTCACTTAGGCCCTGCCAGAAGAGAGCCCAGGTGCATTGACTGAGCCTCTGCACAGCTGCAGAAAGAAGCAGTGCTACCTGACATTGAGCTTCAATTAAGCAGGCCTGAAACCACTTGGACTGCATGTTTTAGAAACTCTTTAGGCCTAGAATCTTAACAGAGCAGATAAAAACAGGGAGCTTAGATAGACCTGTCAGGTTATAGGTGACTGAGGAGAATTTTATCCAGAAGGATGCCAAGTACTGATTTACCTCTGATGTCAATCACTGTTCAGCAGTTATCCGACTCATTATCCAATACATGGCACACAGGGATGATACTGAATACTGTTACGTCTCTGCAGATCAGTATGCCTTAAAATAATGATGATCTTTAAGACATGTTCAATCTCACAATCCAAAGAAGTTAAAGATTGAATCCAAATGACAAACATTTCAGGCAATGTGTTTGACAAATCAGGTGTTAGTAGTTTACGAAAAATTGAAAGATGAGACAGAACTCTGGAACACCCTCCTGGGGCCTATTTTATATCTGTTTTGCAGAAGGGTGCTTTTTTTTTTTTAAATAAGACGAGAGCTTTAAAATGACCACATAAGATAAATGTTAGCAGTTTCCAAAGCTGTCTTGTTTATATTTCTCTTCACACCAGAAAATGAGTCTGATGATGCTTTAACTGAAGTCAGTAGAATTGTTCCCATTCAATTGTACCCTAAACCTGAAACAGAATTTGCTAATGAGTATAATGTCAAACCCAGTGTAAGTGACAAGCAAAGCGTTTTTATGAAGCAGTCAGTAATGAACATTTTCCTTTAGTTTTTCTGGAAGGCCTTAATTCAAAATTGGGACACACTCAATACCTAATATTTGTTTCAAAAGGAAATTCTACAACCAACACTGAAACTAAACATTCAAAACATGTTTCAGAGTGGTTTCTGTGGGATTAGGTAACACCTCAAGTGCATGAAGATAGCACCATCAGAGATGAGAGAGAGAGAGGGTGAGAGGCAGCAATAACAGAAGAAAACATGTAAAGAGCATTCTAATGATAAAACAGTGCCAAGTACAGCCTCCTGAAAATCTTCTCCCCCCAGTTCTTCTGTAGACAATATTAGAAAAATCCTCACTGTCAACTCAAATTTGTAATTCTGGAGATAATTCTGTCTATCTCAGAGCATGACAATGGTAATTAGATGAATTCAGCAGCTTTAATCCATCATGACCACCTGAAAGAAAGATCTCAGTATTTTCCTGCCTGTCAGGCCACCAGGATCATGGCCATGGTTACCTGAAACACATTTGAAAATGAATGTTGAAAAACAGATGGAAAGGAGCTGCACTTGCAGTTGTTTTTTCATCACTGCTAGTGATGCTGCCTAGTTAGGAATCACCTGCACACATTTTTCCATATTTTCTGGTAGTAATACAGATCATAAAATTGAGAACTGTAATGCACTGTATGACATTTACTTCCTTTCTAACCTAATTAGACAGCTCTATCTTTATAATCATGGTTTTATTATCTTGCAACCATGTGCTAGCACAATGTGATACATTCATTTCCATCAGTACAGGGAATACTGAGTTATTCATCTTCCACAGAATCCCCCAAATGATGTATTGGCTTTTATGGAAGTTTGACCACAGCTGTACCAGCATTTCATACTTCCTGTCCTGAGTACTTTAAAATCATCAAAATCCCTTATTCATTCTAGCGTTAATTTGGATCAGGTGGCCACTTTTCAAGTGAATCTCCTAATATTCCAAGATAGCACACTCTGATTCACATTGTAGAATGCAGGAACTGAGTGGATGCTCCACGAGCGACTCTGAGTACTGCTGCCACAAACAGGTGCTAAATCCACCAACCAGATTAGTGCTAATCCAAATTTAAAAAAAAACAAACAACAACAAAAAAAAAAACAGCACAATGTATCTATCTTAGACATCCATACCTCAGCACTAAATCTCTCCCTCTACATGTCTTCTCTTGTTGGTCTGCATTAATTTCTAGTGTACACTTAGCCTCAGATATCACTTTTTGCAGGTGTTGGCAAATTCCAATAAAGTGGGAGGCTACTAAAGTGGTTCTGGCATCAGATAACAAGGAGAGAGATGAGAAAAAGGTGAAAGGGAAGAGAGAAGGAGGAAAAGACATACACAGAGAAGAAGGAGTCCTATCAATATGGCTCATAGAGACAGGCAGATTGTTACTCTGAAGCTCTCAGAAGAGCTGGGAAAAAGAGTGGGAAGATGCAAGCTTTCTCCCACTACCAAAGGACAAAGTCTGAGAGGATCCAAAAGTTTGTGAATTGTTTGTTTAGGAAAGTAAGAACAGATGCTACCTACAACATTGATTTTCTTTGGATGTACTCTTGTTTACCCAAGAGCTCAAGGCTGAATGTCTAACCAAAGTGTATACTTTAAAAGTCTCTTTTTTCCTATATTTCATTCATATATTATCTCACTTAGCCAGCATTCTGAGATGACAGGATGACATTAGGTGCATTATTGAGTCTGACATAGAGATGAAACAACCATTTATCATCCCTGTTTTCTACATGACCTTCACCTAGTCATCCTCCCCTTCAAATATATTCGAATCTTGCATAATGCCTCTCCTGACTGAAAATTACAGTAACAAGATAAGTGCAATGGTAGATTGTAGACCGTATGATGGAAATAAACAAAAATTTGTATTTCTTATGTCAAAAGGAAAAAAAAAAGATGCATAGATGACAAATTAAAAACAAGTAGAGGTGAGGGGAAAATGATAAATGGATCACCTCATGCAAATGACTTATGGAAATGACCAACAGTGCCTTGACTCAAGACACACAGATGAGTTTTCAACCTACATGAAGCTTTCCTTTGACCTCTGCCTACACTACAAAGCTGAGAAGTGAATTTACATGCTATACACCATAGTATGCTTTATTCTTTCACACACGGAACATTTTAGTGGTCTTCCAGTGAGGAAGAATCAATGCAGATATTGAATTACTGCAGAGGTCTCAGTACCTGGACATCTATATGCAGCCGGGTTTCAGCTCTGAAGAGAGCCATTACCTGAAATGTTTTTAATGTTAATGTTATTTGGAATTTTCTGTTTGTTTATTAGAAGGTGGATTTTTCTTACAGTGTTGACCATGGCTAGTTGTTGCAATAAATCTATTCCACATCTGTATTTTCTTCACTGTTAAGTTTTTACTTTACCACTCTATTTTAACTAATTAAGCTCAATCTTATAAACAACTGGCCTCTGGCACCTTTTTTTCTGATCGTTTAGGAAATTAAACAAAAGCCCTTCTGCTTAATAAAACATGCAAGATAAAACTGCAAAAATTCCTTGATCATTTCTAACTGGAAGAGATTGCCTTCTGTTTTATTGCATGAGTGTTAGGTGTGCAAAACACTGCGCCTGAAATGTTGAACAGTCTTCAGAGATGTACAAGTACTGAAGATAACCAAAGGTAACTCTAGGATTATGCTTTTTTTTCAGTTAATCTTCCTCCTGCAGCTGGACTTGAACTTCAACGAACACAAACTAGATCTGTGCTGTCTCTATATGATGTATGCTACTACTTCAGTTGTTCACAGACATATTTCCTTTTAATTGTCTATTCTCATTTCCATGATACAAACAGCTTCCTGCTGCTCACAAGTAAAAAGAAACAGGTTGTGATGAGACTTCAATTTTTAACCAGATTTACTGTGAATTAAATAACTGTTTCCTATACAAATGTTTTTCAAGAGTTTGAGAAATGAGTTATCCATCAGGAAGATCACCAGACCCTAAAATGAAAAGTCACACACTGAGAACACTTTCCACAAGCAAGGTGGAATAAGTAATAAAATTTAACTGGGTATCATGCAGGCAGCTATGGTTATTCTTTAAGTTGAATTTGGTCAGAGTGGTATTTCCTGATTTGTTTAAAGCTATTGCCATGCAAACAGGACCTCCTCTTCTCCCCAGCCCACCCCATTCATAATTGATCACCCATTAGTTCTGCTCATACATTTATTTTAATATTTATTCTTTGACTGTATCCAGCCTGCCAAAATAAACACTTAGCACTGGCAAACTGTAGCCAACCAGCATACATTTAAACATAACAATTACTGTAAAGAGACTGGCAAAGATAACTGAGCCATTTCCAAACCAGGCTGGACAAACCACCAGAGCACAGCATACGCTGAAGGGAATTTCTTTGCTAGAAGGTAAGCATCAGGTGACCATAGGCCATCAACTAGCATTTGCAATAATTATTTGGTATTATTTGTGCGATTATAGACACAATAGCAAAAGTCCTAAGCATCACAAATGTTTTTGTTTAAATCAGTTGTGGAATATTTCGTTGACTCACTGGGAAAGTTCCATTTTACAGACACATTTCAAGCTTAAATTATTTCAACAGATTTGCATATTCCTTGAATGTGCATTTCTATCTCTGCTTCAACGATGACAAAATTGCCATTCTTGCAACTTACATGAATATATCTATTTAAAGATTAAGCTGTTCTCCAAAACAAAGAGTTCATAGTGAGTCACTTATATCACATGAAAAAATACCCAAACCCCTAAGATTACACAGCAGGAAATCAGTAAAATTATACTAACTCTTAGAAAGAAGCAAGAGCAAGTAGAATATTACAGATTGTATAGAAATGCTCACAGAATTAAAATGTTGATTATACAGCACCCTTGACGTAGGGATTACAAAATGAATTTGTGAATAAATTGTGAGCTTGTTCTATCAAAAGGAGTTTCTGACATTTCCATTTGACAATGACAATTTTAACAAGTTTTCATTTACTTTCATTTCCTTGCTCAGTTTCAGTGAAGAGATAATAAGTAAACTCAGCTCCATTCTGCAGCTGAAATAAGAGAGGCTGCTCTTCCATTGTCTGTCAGATGGAGTGGACAAATTTTTTCTTTGTGAGTAATGGATGGAGTCCCTGTTTGTTTCAAAAGGGTTTTGCACATTTACCCATATGTAATTTGAGATATTTTATCCTGCACAGCTATACATAGTAAAGGAAACGGCTGCAAACAACAACATATTTCTTTACTGTGTTAAATTTCTTTTAAGATTACCAGCCTAACTAAATTATTTCCAAAATGCTCTCTTCCTTAAATGCAGTGATATTTATAATTCGTCTCGAAGTGCTGCAATTTTACAGGGGCTAAATGTAAAGGGAATAAATAGAACTCTCAAATCCCTTTGGACGTTTCGTGACCATTTCTCTGAAGAAAATACTGTCTCCCTAAAAAACAGTACTTCATACTCAGAACTTCACAGTTTTGGCTGAGATTAAGAGGACTGATATCTAAAAACTACAAACCAGCAAATACTTTACTGCTACATGAAGGATGCTATATTAGCTACAGTGTCTGAATGCTACCCAAAAATGTAACCGTATATCAATTTTCTCCTCAAAAGATATATCTGAAATTATATCAATCTTGAAAAGGTGAGATAATTATAGTGAAATCAGTTCTGTCACCAGGGTTACAAGCAGAACACTGAATGTCTTCAAATGCCAGGAATGTACATGGGAAACCAGTCACAGATCCATGCTTCTTTCCGTTTAAAGAAACACCAAGGTGCCCTGCCTGTTCAGGTGTTCTATAATACTGACTAGCAACTCAGTCAGAAGAGATGTTCTGCCCCTGAATGGAATACCTACTACCATGAAACCTCAGAGGAAAGACACAATTAATATAATGATCCATGCTCAGCAAAGTCAATAGAAATACAGCAAATTTCACTATCTGAAGACATTCCCCCTTGGAAGATACCCCTACTTACAAGCAAAAAAATAAAACATGCATCTTCTTGCCATTGATATTTAAGAACTTGGTTTAATTCCCTCAAATGGTGGTGAGATGAGCTTTCTTGCTTTTTAATGCAACAGGTTTTTGTATTGGATCATGCATTGTAGCATAGAATGATGTAGTACTATTTGGGGAGAATCACTTCTCAGCTATTGTTTTTCTGGCTAGCACAACATATACCACTCCCTAATTCTTTAGAAATAGTCAAGTTAATCAAGCAGTAAAATAAGATAATATAATATTCAAATTTTATATCTGCACTGCTCCAGGCAGATTTTAAGTAGGCCTGATGAAAATCTGTTAAATATAAATAAATATATTATATTTATATTATAAATATAAAATTTTGTCCGTGATGATCTTTACAGCAAAAATATATTCAGCTGCACCTACTGCTGTGGCAACTTTCCACCAAGTAATTTTCCTAAAGGAGGCAACGATTAAAATTGAGATCCCAGCCACTGATACATCAATTCAAACTCAGTTAATTACAAGTCAATAGAATTACTCAGATTTGGAAATGTGTATATGAGATCACAATCTGGCACTATACCTTACGTTGTTTGCTAGAGCAGCAACACTTTTGAGAACATGGGGAGTGTGCTGTTAGCACATGTATTCAACCTTCAGCTCTTCTGAGAAAATACTGGCATAGAACATTTTTTGGTATGATTTTGGCAGATAATTGATTTCAGTAATGGTACTCTGTATTGTTTATCAGTGACTACACTAGAAAAACTGATGAAGTGAGGAGAGTTGCAATGCAACAGAGCTATTGTCAACCACTTGGTTTTAATATTTTTGGCAAATTAATCTGATATAAACACATCTGGATTGAGAGACAAAGGATCATTTGTGAGTTCACTAAGCCACAGCTTTACACTTTCTCTGATGAATTTGGTTTAAAACATCTGTTTCTACAGAATAGATGTTTATTTCTCAATTAATTGTAAAGTTCAAAAGACAAAGTTGTCCTTTTAGGAGAAAATGCTTTCTAACATACCATTGTAATAAATCACTCCCATCAACCATATCAACCATAACTAAAAATGATGTAAGTTTACACACTCTGCTAAAGTAAAATGATAATCAGAATCATGACATCTCAGATACAACAGATGTATTAATACAAAAACATTTTAAAATATGTTGACATTCATTGCAAAGTTAAAATCTCTGCTGACTCACAGCTCGCTCCAGTGATACCTCTCATAAAGCAAGAACAGAATTTACATCTGAGTGGTTTAAGTGGCCCAAAACTTTCTATCTTAATAAAAAATGTCATGAAAATGTATGACTCCCAAAAATGTGCAATCTATATGGGTACTGAATGATTTATAAAAGAACTGTAACAGATTACAATTCAACTGATTACTGAAAATATATCGTATTTTGCTATTTTGTAGAAATAAATGGTTGTAAAAAAGCATTCAGTCTTTAAGTTCTCAGCAAGATTTATGAAACATTTGGTTTGAATGTTGTATAGGGTATCTGTAGTTTGAACAGGAGACACCTCACTGAATTATTCAATGGAAGCTCATCAAAATGATTCAGTATACCAAAATTCTTTTGAATTTCCTGAATTCTCATGGCATATAAAAATTAGAGCTATTTCACGTGCTACTGCACCACTACAGGAATGAAAATTTGAAAGATATTGATGAAAATTATTCATATATATCCCACATTTTAAAGTACATAATAATTTATCCTAAGATTACTTTTGAGTGTGTTGGCTGCTTCCTTTTCTCACAACAACCCAGGCATGATGACACGAGACGAAATACATCATAATTGACAGAAAATGTATCTGACTTGTGAGCCATTTGTAGGGCCTTTCCTGGAGGGAGACTTTGATGTTCAAGGTCAGGCTGGATGGGGTTCTAAGCAACCTGATCTAGCTGTAGATATCCTTGTTCATTGTAGGGGAGTTGGACTAGATAACCTTCAAAAGGTCCTGTCCAAGTCAAGCAATTACATTATTCTATGAATTTCAGAGCAGGAAGTGCTCCATCAGCTAGTACAAAAGTGAATGTACTTGTCTGGAGTTCAAACCACAAGGTAATGCGACTGTGATTTATACAGTCCACTTGACTTTTGTTGCCTGTCTCCTTAAAATTACCTTCCATAAACAAATCAGACTAAGAGGTACGTATGCCACCTAATTTAGCTCTAGCTAATTTAGACTTGATGATTTCCAGTGGTCCCTTCCAACCTCTACAATTCTGTGTGATTCTGTGTGTGTGATCTCTCTCTCCTGTCCCTAAACATAAGCATAAGCATGGGATGAGCTGTACCTGGGATGCATAGCCACCTCCCAGAGGAATGACCGTGCGCAGCCTCCTTCATCATTTGTCCTTTCACCTTGCATCTCCACTGCTACAGGCTTCATAGAATCATAGAATCATAGAATGGCTTGGGTTGAAAAGGACCTCAAAGATCATCAAGTTTCAACCCCTCTGCTGAGTGCCGGGTTGCCAACCACTAGACCAGGCTGCCCAGAGCCACATCCAGCCTTGTCTTGAATACATCCAGGGACAGGGCATCCATAACCTCTCTGGACAACCTGTTCCAGTGCGTCACCACCCTCTGCGTGAAAAACTTCCTCCTAATATCTAACCTAAACCTCCCCTGTCTCAGTTTAAAACCATTCCCCCTTGTCCTATCGCTATCCACCCATGTGAACAATTGTTCCCCCTCCTGTTTATACTCTCCTTTCAAGTACTGGAAGGCCACAATGAGGTCTCGCCGGAGTCTTCTCTTATCCGAGCTAAACAAGCCCAGTTCCCTCAACCTTTCTTCACAGGAGAGGTGAATACTTGTCTTTCCTCATAGATGTCTTTCTTAACCATAACTGTAACCCTTGGCATGGGCTAAGCATTAGGTCTAGGCTGCCCAGCATAGCCCAGAAGTGAGAATTTCTGGAGATAATTCATTTTTCACTATGCCAGGGGAGGCAGGTCTTGCAAAAAAAAAAGTTATATTGAGATACATCTGCATGCATCTTAGGCAGACCTACAGTCTGTGTTGAAAAGGTCAAGCTGCCTCTCCCCATTTTGTGGCAGGACCTTTATAATCACAAACTGAGACCACTGGTCTATTCATTACAGTGAAATCCTGATCTTAAAAATACAACCATAAAAAAAATCTATGCATGTTCCCATATTAGAGTTTATATGTATCAGAATTTCTTCTTTGCAAGATATTTTGACTGCCATCTATTTCTTTCAATTCATGAGGCTGAAATGAGCCAATGTTGATATTTATAATGGTATGATATCATTATTTGGATAATAAAATAAATTATTTCTATTCAAGCATTCCTCCTTTATCAAGTAGTTAAGGTTTGAAATATCCACTTTTGAGTCATGAGCAGTAGAGAACTGAATGTTAGTAAAGATCTAGAATTTATCAGTAAAATATATGCATTGTGATAGAGAAATTGGTTCAAATGACAAGGCAGGCAATCAAATAACTTCTTTTTGGAAAATGGCAGCATTTTCTAAAGTAAATGTAATTTTCCCTATCTGTGGGAAACTTCAGTTAATGGAGAGACAGAAATCCTCAAGCCTTATAAATTGTGCACATGATATGTCACTATAATGATGACTACGATAATGTTTTGTTTTTCTGGGCATATGCATCAACCAGGTATTTGTATGATAACTAATGAGGTTTGTACCTCTGCAGGAGTAACAATTTACAGGTAACTGATTTTGAATCTTTGCAGTAAGAAAGAACATAACCCAAATTTATTTCTGTAGAACAGTTTTTACTGGTCATCTGACGCAGAGCCTAGCCAACTGCTAGCATTGATTAAAATGGGCCAAATCCTGAAGAAAGTGTCTAAAACACCTCCATAAGTGACTGTGTTTATACATATGCAGATACAGTGGAGGGCAATGTGGACAAGAACTTACATTTTGTGCTGAGGACATTGCTATCAATCAGTCTCAAAATCAATCCTTTTTACTCTTATCTTCACAGAGAGCAATATAAAAGCATTCAGATTCATAGTGAAACTACTGTTAAATGCCAACTTATAACAATACAAAGCAAGGAAATCCTTTAAGCAACACTCTGTAAGTAAATATTCCTAAAACGAAATGCTCACGTAAACAAAAATCGGATTATAGTTAAACTATAGGTTTTCAAAAAGACTAAAGTGCTGCAATCGACCAGATGTTCTTGCTGATGGGTTTGCAGTTATTTACTTATGCTCCTCCTCATGTCAGTGACTGAAAGCTGATTCACATTCTTCCAGAATATAAATTTTAATGAATATCATTCTCCAGCTGAATTTATGTAATTGTAGAGATGTGAACAGTGGCAGATAGCATACTGCAAATAAAGATTCTGCACGAGTGGTTAAATATAAATCTTTTCACTGTATACTGGAAGTTCTGATGCTAACCCGTGAGAATGTACAGTCTCTGAAACCCAAACTGTATAGATGAATTTTCTCAAGAAAATTTGCATGTCATCCCCAGGTGCTCTAACATCTAGCTAACACAGTCATATACAGCAATGGAGTGTTAAGACCATTTGCAAAGGTGACTCAGTAAAGACATTTCTATATTTGAACATAAACACAAAAAGAACACAAGATGACCAAAAGCCACAAAGAGCATAGTTAAAATAGAACATAAGTGCAATTAGTAACAATTGAGTAGGGTGGGTTTTTGTTGTTGGTTTTTTTTTTTTTTGGGGGGGGGGAGGGGTTGTTTTTGTTTTCTTATTTTATACTGTTAAATTTCTGGGTAAAATTTTATATAGACCCACATTTTCTTTTCTTCCTGGTCACAGAAGAAAAGGAAACAATTTGTTTAAGGCAGCTGCAAAAGGGTGCATTTGTTAAACATAATGCCTATGACAAGGTGCCAAAGAGTACACGTTGGTTCCTTTGCTGCGTCAAGGTGTATGTAGCTTGGAAGCAATGACTGACATGAGGAAAATCATACAATCAGCAAGATTACATATGTGTGTTGGAATAGCTACTGGTGATATAGGGTTATAACGAATTGATGGTGTGCATCTGCATATTAAAGTGGTAGGTAGTGATAATATGTATAATTGTGAGGGTGTGGAGACAGTGATAACAGGATTTGTGAACTGTAGGAGGTGATGGGTATGCATGGTAAAAGGAGTAGGTAGTGAGGACGCAGTGTGATGCTGAGCATAGCAGTGTTGTGAGGGGCATATGCATTGGTGGTGTTATTTATGTGGCATGGACCTGCTGTCCTTGGAAAAGTAGGCGGTACTCATAGGTGAGTTCATTTGAAGAAGCAGGTTGGTCTCCATTAAGGTGAGATGTGCTCACACATACGAGTAGCTACAATAGACAGAATAAGCAGATATTGGTTTTGTTTTTCTCTTTTACATGTGTATGTGCTGAGGGAGTGTTGATGCAGTAAGCAAGTATGGTGCGTGTGTTAGTGAGTAACTGTCTGGTTAATACAGAACAGGCAGGTGGTGGTTGTGTTAGGAAGCTAGCAAAGTTGTATGTAAATATAAGAGCAGACTGCATGATAGCATGATATGCATAGCAGATAGCATGTATGGAGCTAAGAGATCTACTGCCTGGAAGGAGGTGTGGATGTGAAGGTGACCAATGTTTGCCTAGGGAGCTGAAATGCAGTTTTAGCGCATTCTGCTGGTGTTAATATGTGTTTGGAGCTGGTGGCGTGGATGAGGTGCATGACTAATCAGTGTCTGACTGGGCATTACAGCATGAGTAGCAATTGGTTTTGATTGAATTTGTCTAGGATTAGAGTGCATGTACGAAACAGCACCATATGGGTCAGTGTGTAGAAGCAGTTTGTGGCTGCACATCCCTGTCAGCGATACGCATTTATTTTAAGTGCAGTATTAAGGGGTGTGTGTGTGTAGCATGTGATGGTTCCATTTGAATCGATACTGTGAGTGGAAGCAGTATGTGAGGGGACAGAAGAGTGGACAGATGGTGTGCTTGAGTGGCAGCATAGCTGGGATGTTCTCGGCACCATCATGGTGCAGATAGCAATGGTGAGCACTGGTTCTCATAGCCAGAAGGTGTGCTGGGGTGTGAGAATAGGACAGGGCTCAGGACATAACATGGGGAGCAGGGCAGGGCTGTAAAGTATTGGATGCCACTTACGTGTAATGTCCGGTGGTGGAGGTGGGATAGAGCGAGGTGGGGAGCGTGGAGCTGTGTGATGGTGGGAGGTGCAGGCATTGCTGGTTCCAGGCACTGCACAGCCCCAGGTTGTGGAGTATGTATTCAGTGCCGTGCTCGGTGGCAGCTCTGCGGGGTGGGCAATGTGCATGGTGCGGGGAGAGGAGAACGCAGCAGCTGCGTGGGGATGAAAACTGCCTGCCCATCCATAACCCAGGCTTTTGTCCTAGAGTGGGAAGCGTGGTCCTTTTGCCCGGGGTGCCCCCGGACTCAGATGCCATGGAGCACGGAGGGGCAGGAGGAGATGCCGGCTTCGTTGGAGCCAGTGCGGGGCGGGAGAGCAGCTCAGGGTGATAGGAGGCAAAACAGCGTGGGGCAGGAGCAGGGGCAGTGCGAGCAGCCGGGGGGGGCTGGGCTGGGAGGCGGGAGGTGGGAAGGGACACCCACTAACGTCTCCTCCCGCATTTTTTTTTTCCCTCCTCCTTTCGTAGCCGGTGACGCGCCGCTGCCTATTAATCATTCACCAGCCGGGTAGCAGCGATTCCTGCGCTCGGAGCGAGCGGCGCCGGCGGCCGCCTCCGTCCGTCCCCGCGCCCGCGCCCGGAGCACCGCGCCGGAGGGAGCCCGCCGGGAGCCCGCCGCGATGCTGCGCCCGGCGAGCGGCCGGAGCCAGCCGCGCTGAGCCGGAGCGGAGAGGTCCGGGCGGGGTATGCTCCCCGATGGCACCTGCACCAGGCTCCCGGGCGGTGCAGGCAGCCTCAGCGGCGGCAGCCACAGCAGAACTAGCGGCGCCTTGGAGGAGGCGGCGGCGAGGGGCATGGACTCGGCCGGCAGGAACTCCTCTGGTGCCCCGAACAGCACCTTGAGCGAGTCCCAGGGCAGCGCCATCCTCATCTCATTCATCTACTCTGTGGTGTGCCTGGTGGGGCTGTGCGGCAACTCCATGGTCATCTATGTGATCCTACGCTACGCCAAGATGAAGACAGCCACCAACATCTACATCCTCAACTTGGCCATTGCGGATGAGCTGCTGATGCTTAGCGTCCCCTTCCTGGTCACCTCCACCCTGCTGCACCACTGGCCCTTTGGCTCTCTGCTCTGCCGCTTGGTGCTCAGTGTGGATGCAATCAACATGTTCACCAGCATCTACTGCCTGACTGTGCTCAGCGTGGACCGCTACATCGCCGTGGTGCACCCCATCAAGGCAGCCAGGTACCGCCGGCCCACTGTGGCTAAGATGGTCAACCTGGGTGTCTGGGTGCTTTCCATCCTCATCATCCTGCCCATCATCATCTTCTCCAACACAGCGGCCAACAGTGATGGAACGGTGGCTTGCAACATGCTCATGCCAGAGCCCACCCAAAGGTGGCTGGTGGTCTTTGTGGTCTACACCTTTCTGATGGGCTTCTTGCTGCCGGTGGTTGCCATCTGCCTCTGCTACATCCTCATTATTGCCAAGATGCGCATGGTGGCCCTGAAGGCTGGCTGGCAGCAACGCAAACGCTCGGAGCGCAAGATCACCCTCATGGTCATGATGGTGGTGATGGTCTTTGTCATCTGTTGGATGCCCTTCTACATTGTGCAGCTGGTCAATGTCTTTGTAGAGCAGGATGACGCCACCATCAGCCAGCTCTCTGTCATCTTGGGCTATGCCAATAGCTGTGCCAACCCCATCCTCTATGGCTTTCTCTCAGACAATTTCAAGCGGTCCTTCCAGAGACTGCTCTGCCTCAGTTGGATGGACAATGCTCCGGAGGAACCCATCGACTACTATGCCACCGCCCTCAAGAGCAGGGCGTACAGCGTGGAGGACTTTCCCCCGGACAACTTGGAGTCAGGAAGCATGTATAGGAACGGCACTTGCACCTCCAGGATTACCACTCTCTGAGGAAGCATTCTTGCCCCCTGCCCCACTGCCCCCCAGCAGGAGGGTGAGTGGGGCCAGGCTGTGGCAGGGGGAGGCTGGGAGGGAGGGGGTTTTGATCCAGCCCACCAACAGTGGTGTTTGGCAGAAGAGGGTGTAAAGAAAACCCCATGTCCTCAGTGTGCTGCCCCATTCCCCTTGCCTCCTTTGAAACTGGGTGCATTTGCTGATGCTTTGACAGCCCCTTAGTAAACTGCCATGCTTAGGATCTGGCAGCCAGGCTCTGCCAGCCCTGTCTGTCTGACAAGCAGGTCCAACAAAGACTCTCCCCTTTTGTACAGGTCCCCTCTCCTTCCTCTTAGCTGGTGGGACACCCTGCCACTCAGCAGAGCCTGCCTCAGCCAGGCAGGGTCAGGCTCAGACCCCCTTGACCAGCAACAAACCTGCTCAGCATCCATGGGTACACACCTTTCAGTCAGCAGAAATGCTAGGAAAGTTCCCTCCTGAACACACCTGCCCTCTCCCAGCAAGCAGCCTTGCCCTGCCTCCTCATGGGGTAAAAAAGAAGGGAGCAAAAATGTCCTAAGAAAAGGAGCAGCTTTTGCTCTGCAGACAGCTCCCACCTTGCTGGGGCTTGGGCTCTGTGCTGTGATCAGACGCAGCAAAGCAGAAAAGCTCTTCAGAAAGGAATCTGATTGTTGCAGTGCCTCAGATCTCACAGCAGGATGCCAGCAGCAGGAGGTGATGGGTCCATGACCCACGGGGACAGAGCTGAGCTGGGGGCAGGAGGAAGCCTCGGGCTGGGAGAGGTGTGAGTCTGTTCCTCCATGAGACGGAGTGTGCAAGTAATAAAGTTTAAGGGGAGCACTAGACTGTGAAGTTCTTGTCTTGGGCTGCTCCATTGGCCATGAAACAGTGATGAAGAGATTGAGACACTTTTCAGTGACCTGGGTGGCCACAAAGTCACTTTAACTGACATGGAAAAAGGGGATTTTGTTCAAAATCTCCACCAGGCTCTTAAATAAATACTTGACAGAAAAGTAGCTGTTTGACAATAGCTATTACCCTAGCTCCAGTTTCTTCTGTTGCACTAAAAAGAGATAAAATTGGTTTCATAAGTTGCCAATGTAACATACTGGCCCAGAGCTTCAGAATGTTTCATTTCTGAGAAGTGTTGGTTTTAGTATGTCAGATGTCTTTTTATTTGATTTTTTGATTCTTGTCACTGTGCTGTGAACGTGTTTCTCTGAAGCAATTTATGTTGTGTACTTATGTCTGTGGTGGCTACCTGCAAGAGTGCTTTTAAAAGGGGCAATGCTCAAGAAGGCTTCTTTTCAGAGAAAAAGGTTGTAGCTTTTTCTAATTCTTTCATCTACATTGTCTCTCCCCAGAAAAACTCTCCTGAATTTTCCCTTTTTTCCTCCTATGAAACAATACTTTTCATATAGACAAATGAGGATTTACTGTTTGATAAATGACAGCTGATTAAACAAACCTTCTCTCCCTGCTCCCCTCATCCCACCCGCACACATCAGTACGAACCATGTTGAAACAAGCAGCTCTGTTGGTTTGTTTTCTGCCACCTGTATTAACAGTGTCACACAGTGGCAGGTGTCCCGGTAGCTGTGACAAATCACTTCTCCAGCTCGGTGCTGTGGTGGTATTAATTATAACTGCTGAGAGTTTGAAGCAAGGGATTGGGAAAAATCCTGGGTAGCAGCACACTCATAGCCCTGTGCTGGTAGAAGTGCACGCCATGCTGAGGGCGAGGCTGGTGGTGGAGGCATCCAGTACCTGGTGGTGGACATACTGTAGGTCTTGTTAAATGGTACCTTTAACTTTGCTCAGCAGCAGTAAGCAGGAGACTACTTTGTGCATTTCTTTCACCAAAAATTAGGTACTGTTAAATGAATGTATAAATTTAGTATTTCAAAGTTGCCTGATTCAAAGCTCATTGAAATGAGAGAAGAAATCCTAGTTCATTTCAGTGGACTCTGAGTCAGCTCCGTTTAGTTCAAAAACTGCTGATGTGGAAGCTGTTACATCCTTATTAAAACATTTTGTGAAATGCTTTAACAAGTGTACAGTTTATTTTCTTTTATTTCTCAGTGGGTCTCATTTAGAGAAAGCATACAAATATGAGTTTTGGTAATTTGCATGCACATACAGGCAAAAATAGAGCCAAATCTCTCCATAAGCATACTTAACTTTCCACAGAAACCAAACATCTGTCAAATGCCCCACGCTGCCACATGGTGCTATTTGTAGAGCTTCATTTAGAAACTCACTCGCAGTCTCTTCAAAATGGTATAAATCTCTTTTTTCACCCAGGCATCCTGTTATGTAGGATCAGACTAAACAGAGTCAGTCTACGTTCTACTGCTGGATTTGTTTAACATTAGGCACTATGAAGCAAAAGTGAAGGAGCAGTGATTCATATCTGATATTCAGCTTTGATGAGAAGGTGAGTCTGGTTTATCACTTAAAAAAACCCATGTGAATAAAAATCTGCCTTAAGTTGTTACGGATTTCTGCATGCCTTCCAGCACAGGCACTCTAATTTCAGTTCTCCCAGGCAGAGAGCAGAGGGCTGGTGCCCGCAGGCGGCAGAGCAGCTGGGCTGCTGGTGGCACAGCAGATGGCAGGCTTTCCTGCACAGAGCCACACAGCTAGCACTGCTGCTGTGGCACTGCCTGAAACGTTCCAGGTAGCTTCGGTTGGAAACATAACCTTCTTATGCCAAACTAACAACTCTTCCTGCTGTTTTTCACTCTGAGTTTAGTCTGACTTTGGCAATGGGAAAGGCGATAAAATGCTGCAAATCACTCTTACTTTGCTTTGGAGAACACAGTTAGATTGTTCTCTATTACTATCCTAACTTGTAGGACATGTCTACCAGAAAATAGGTTCTTGTGAAATAGTGTCACATACCAGAAAACAAACAGAATGCTTTTTAGTACTTTCCAAATTGCAAATGAAACTCTTTAAGATTTCATATGAAAATTATTTGTTATGTATTAATGCTTAATTCACTGAAAAAAAAAACAAACAGTGCCATATTTCTTGATGAAATTTTGTCTCTTTCTGCAGCCATAACAAAATTCATCTTCAAATAGGTAAACCATAACTTATAACCAGTAATGTGTTGCTGCATATTTCCCTAAGAGTTTAATATTTTAAAAATCTTTACTTTTATACACCTCATCATCACAGAATTTGGTCCTCTGTAGCTGAATCCCAAGGAACTATTGCTATGCTTTGTTTAGCCTGTTTAATTCTGCATAGCGTGCAGTGGACTAGATCATTTCCCCGATGCACAGAGAGCAAACGGCCTTCACATGGATTTTCCTAGCACATACACCAGGTACCTCTGCAGCATTTTCCCACTCAGAGAAAGGCAAGTGTGAAATTACTCTTCTTTCTCACTAGAACTTCCAAGAAGTACTGTTAGATATAGAAGTGCAATAAAGAAGTTTAAAAATCCTGCAACAAATGCAAGAAAATAAAAAAACAACAAATAAACAACAAAAAAGCCCACAAACAAACAAATCAGCAAACAAAGCCACACAACACAGAAAAAAAAATAGCCAATCAAATACTCAATCCAGTGCTCTAGACTTCCTCCCCTAGAAACCTTACCTGACTCCAGGACTCTACAAACAACAATATTAACTGAATCTCTAGAGGGGAATAAAGTCTTTTTACTGCATTATAGATTCATGACTTCCATCTCTAACACAGAACCCCACTGGACTGATAACTGCAAGCTAAGACACAGGAAGGAGCAGTAATTTACTAATTTGATTCCTCTTAGAGAATAATGCTTTTAAATGTTATATTTTGTAGAGAGAAATAGCCAAGACCAAAGGAAACAGAAAACATTATAAAGCCTTTCACCAGACAGCTAGACACCTAGCACAGCTTTCACAAGATGCTTTTCCACAAAACCTATCTTCTGACCCTGTTTCACCAAAACCCTAAAATCTGGTTTTAGCAGAGCAGGATGGTGTGTCCTTCCTGAAATGTGTACTGTTCCATCTCCACTCTGGACTGACTACATTTGTCATTATTTGCCCATCATTCCTCCCACAGGTAGAGTGACCTTGAAAGCAATATTAATGTACAAAAACCCATTCTACTCTTTCCATTTCAAAGAAGCCTCTTCTGCACAGGTTCTTGCACCATGCAGTATGTTTTGCTCTGCAGTGTCCGTCTGTAGGTTACTGAGCTTCCTAACTAGAAGGGCTAAGATAAAGGGGCCATAATGCATAGCACAGGGGTGTGGAAGAACAGCTCCAGCTTACCAGGTTTATGACCGGGGAACTGCTGTTTGCCATGAGGACTGCTGTAACTGAATTGCATTGGCTCAGTTCACACTGCTGCTGACAGTGCTGTTTTTTGTAATCGGGGGCCTGAGCAGCCATGAACGTGGCAACTGATGGGGAGGCTCCAAGCTCCTGCTATGGTTCTGCAGTTCTCCGTGCTTCACAGAGCCAAACAGTGCTGAGTAATGTCGCTGTGACAGGCTGAGGGAAGCCAAGGGCCATGGGTTCACCTCATCCATGCACAACTTGCAGATATTTCCATTCACAATGGCATGTTTGAGTGACTGCTGATCAGATGGAATAGTTAAAAATGCAGCAGATTCCAGTTGCCGAGCAATCAGGTAGTGCTGTTTTACTGTATGGGTATTGCTAAGCCCTTGCTTTGCTTCTGTGCTGCTCTGATGTGCAGAGAAAGTGGTAGTGTTAATTCTGCTACGGAGGTGAGTCCACGGCTGGAATATTCGGAGCTGCTGGGAAAAGGAACTCCTGGAGGAAAACCATGTTTGAGTTAGATCTGGAGTGGCTGCATTTGGAGATACCCATCTGATGTTCACAGAATTTGGAAATGATCATAATGAGCTGCATCTGGGAGGACCAGAGAGCTGCAGTCTTAGGAAAACACTCCCCAGGCTGACATGGACCAACCACAGCTTTCCTCAGCCATCTCTATCTGAGGCCTAAACCAGGAAGCTAAAGGAGGCTATGATCATGGTCTTTTCTTTATTTAATTAGGTCAAATAGGTTATAATATGTTGAAACTGAATGCAAAAAGCACTTTCACTATCACAGTACCAGCTAAAGGACCTTTTTGCTATCTGATTCTGTTAAATACAGACATGGATGGATCTTGTTCCTCTCTCCAGTCAATAAGAGACAATCCATGGATAAAAGAAAAATTCAAAAAGCACTAGTTTATTGAGCAGAAAATCAATACCAGTGTTACTGAGTTTATTTTCCTAACATTACAGCATTATTTTGTATATCAGAAAGAGAAAAGATGTTTCTAGAAGCTAAACTGACTGTACAACATTATAAAGC
The DNA here is from genome assembly GCF_002078875.1 of Numida meleagris. Lineage (NCBI taxonomy): Eukaryota > Metazoa > Chordata > Aves > Galliformes > Numididae > Numida > Numida meleagris. The sequence goes on from NC_034414.1 coordinate 38,443,304, forward strand.
AGATTTTTCTTAAGGATCTTTGTATGTCTTCTTGAAAAACTAGAACAGCTTCAATATTAAAACATGTTTATTGTCTAATGCTTTACATGTCTTCTTAAGGAGCTTTATATATCCTTTTGAAAAACTAGAACAACTTTGATACTAGAATATTTTTATTATCTACTGCCTTGCATTTCCTATACCATTTTGTATTCCTTCTATGAACTTGAGTGTCTTCATAAGAAAAAAAATTTTGCTCACTGAAAATTCTTGACTCGCATCTGTAACTCATTTCAGTGAAGCTGTAAACTGCTAGACCTGCCTGGTCCCAGGTTCATGCCTTAGATTCATATACATCAATTACACAAATTGACTGCAAGACCAAATGAATGAATGAAAGAAAATTCAATTAAAAGAATGATAAGAAGCACAGAAAATGGATTTTTTGATGGATCCTTTATTTCAATTTTTAGATCAGTAGCTGTTAACGGTCACATTGTGAGTCTGGAATAAATTGAATCTCACCTTCTACTACTTGTGCTAATGCAGGATGGTACAAAATCCTTATCAACTGACTGGGTAGAAAAGTCATGGGAATGTCTGTCTTGTGAAGATTTAATAGGTGTTGGGAACAGGTAGGGACAGGTTTAACTGTCACTGTTGCTATTTCTGTTATTCGTGGTGGAAAAGAAGATAGAAAGGTTGTTTTATGGGATGTTGTACAAGAACAAGCAGAGCATTCCAAGTATGTTCACAACATGGCAAAAGACTGCATATTTGAGGAGAACAGATGTGAAAGAAGGTAGACTTGGTGGATATCTGGCCACAACTGAGCATCAAACAGGAGAGCTCAGAACTTTAGAAAGAGGGAATCTGAAATAAGAGAAATGGCTATAGAAAATCCATAAACTTTCAACTCAGTAAAGATGATGAAGTTCTGCTTCTGATGTCAGCTGCTATTTTCAAAGCTGGATGTTGCTTTTGAAAGTCAGAAAGCGTGTAGGTACTTTTTCTAAGAACCAAGTGGTAATTTAAGCGCTTTATGGAATGACTAGAAACTTAGGAAAACAATGCAGAAAACAGATAATGGATTTTTTTTAAATGTTAGATTATTTTTTATTTTTCAGATACTTATGATTTCATGGGCTATCTTCTTTCCTTTCATTATTAAAATGGAAAAAAAGTATTACCAAATTTGTGCTCAGCACAAAGATCAAAAACAAGACAAAAATGGAATACAACAACACTTTGTCTATTCTTTCACTATCACAAAATGACATTTGCAGAATTCCTTACTTTAAAAGCATCTTAGATACTATGATAGTGGAAACTACTTCTCATAAGAGAAATGCATACTCTTAGGAAAAAAAGGTGATGTTGATGTATTCCTCTCCAGAGATCTTGTAATTCAGAACTTAACATAGCAAGAAGGCATAAAGCTGCATTCCCAAGGCAGATTATCTGATCTACAGAGGATTTCAGGTTTCTGTGTACTCATTCAAGAACATTTCAAATGAACAAAGATTTAAATGGAAGTAAGTAAGAGAATAAGCTCCTTATGCAGGGAAGAAAGTCTTGTGAATAATGCACATTTTTTTGGGGAAAAAAAATAGTTGTCAGTCATATTTGCACTTAAATAGATTCCAGATTCCATAGAAGTGCTTCTCCTGACCAGACAGACTTTTGCTCATACAAACAGTTCCCACAATCTCAGATTTAACTAGGAAAGCTTGTTCTCTCTAAGCATAAATACATATATGTACATATTTTCTTTTTTAACACAGAAGATGAAAATGCACTGAAACCTAAGTTTTTGTGTTTTACTACAGCAAAGTTGGCTTTAACTAACAATCTAAACTGGATTTACGTAATTGCAATAGATGCCTGCAGCGTTAGTGTGAACAGTTTATCTGAAAGTAATAAATGCTCACTCATTACTATCTGTCTGATGTATAGACGAGCAGAAGAGGAACTGTGATGTAAAAGGTGCAGATATCTAATAATATGTCACTGAGTATAGGGCAGAGCAGGCCATGATGAACATTGTACGGTTAACAGGCTGGTATTATTGCTATATATGGTTACCCTGTCCAAGTAAGGTTCAGAATCTAGAAAAGAATGAAAATCAACTTTGTTGTACTTAGGAAGACTAAGATGTGCTGTTATGAATAAAGATTCTCTTAGGATATCAGAGTTGCTTCAAATGGATCAGAATCTGCTTCATCATCTCAGTGGCTATGTATAATTAAAAGAGAATGAAATCATTTTAAGTACCAGTTATTGCTGAGAAATGTAGGAGGTTTGTATTCTCAGGAAACCTGCACGCACCACATACGCACAACTCATTACTTGCTTGGAGAGGGAAAAATTTAAAGAAAAACAAAAACAAAGTGGAATGCTATCATGAGAGGCTGAATGAAACTAAAATTACAGACATTTTTAGTGATTCTTGGCATAATTAGTCTGACGACTGACCACAGAAGAAACAGATCCTAATTTTGCCTAAAGAAATGGATAGCATTTGGCTGAGTATTGACTGCAACATAGCTAACATGAACAATTTCAGGAGAAAAAAAGCAAAAAAAGATTCATTATGCTAATGCTAAATTTCAAAGCAGAGAGCTGCATATAAATTTAAAAGGTTGCTAAAAAGAAATTTAAAGGAGCAGTTAAAAGCTAAAAGCTTGCAGGTGGCACTGAGACTATTTAATGATGACAGGAGACCAGCGCATATTACCTATCAAAAGTTAAACTGTACACTATAGAAAAGTACCTAATTTAAAGCTGAAACCAACAAATAGAACAAAAGAAAGGATGAACTTTGGCAAATAAATAGTAAAAATTTAAAGCAGGTAAAAAAAATAAAAAGTAAAAATAGAAAAAGAGAAACATCTGCATAAAGAGATAGTAACTACTAATGGAAAATCTAGACGAGGAGGAAACCAACCAGTGTGCTAACTGCTCATGAACACTGTATTTAAGAACGCTTTGGGAAGAAAGAGCCATAGGGAAAAAACTGAGAAATCTTACTGTCTGTGTTCATTACAGACTATCCTTTTTTTGGAAGAGGTGGAAGGTATGAGTCTGTGGAACTTCACCAGAATAAAGAATTTGAAGGAGTTCTGGAATAAATCAGAGAAAAACCATCAGCAGAGGCTGATGTTCCCCTAAGAGTGCTGAGGGAATTCTGTAATGAAAGAGCTGCACTATCGATGGCGATAAAACCTGCTGGAAACCACAGGGCTCTCTCCTGGGGCTTGTTCTGCTCAAATTTCTCATAAATGATCTGGAAAAAAAAAAGAGAGATAATTCTTTGAAAACACTAGCACTGTTCTCTGCAGTGGTCAAAACAAACAAATGGTTATGTCGGTTGCTTTTAGATGGTTGCACCATCCCATGAAGAGTTTCACCATCTGATACGGGGGAAAGGGAAGAAAAATGCAGAAATAATAACTTGCGGATTTTATTCACTTAGTTTCACTACCTTGGATTTCACAAGGAATCTAACAGCATAAGAAAAGGTACAAAAAATATAGGAAGACAATCAGATCTATAGAATCATTTCTAAAAAAGAGGAAATTAAATTGACTCCTCATCTTGGGATAGAGCTGAGTGAAAGACTGCAGAGCAAAAGTGCAGAAAATCAAAGAGATAAGCAGGTCTAATTTTTCATGTCACATATAAATAAATTGTGGCACTAGTTGATACAGGATTGTTGTATGCCAAAAGTAATAAACTGGATCCAAACTCTGTTAGACAAACCAATGGAAGACTACCAAGTGTGTCATGAACTCAGCCTCAAACTCATTTTATAACCTGGTAGAGTATCTAGTAGGAGTGGCACTTGGAGATGTCAGATTTCCTATTCAATTTCCAAAAGCATTTGCTATTGTCAGAGACAGATTACTGATTTAGGTGACTTTTAATCTCACTCAAACTATCTGTTCTTACATTCCTACGTTCTGTTCCAGGGAACAGTGTAAACCGTTCTTATCAATCCAAAACACAAGAGCTGCTGGTTATGTTCCAAAAAAACAAATCTCACTTTCCTGACATACTGCAGGCCATGTGCTTTTCCTTGATTAATGACTGAAATTCTTTATTTGTTTGCAGACCACTGCACTTTGAATAACAAACACTTAAATAAATAGGTAGTGAGAAGTTGTTAAGGATGGATACATCCTGTTTAAAGATGGATACTTGCCTGACCTTCTTATCCCTACCTCCCCAGCTCATCCAGGACCTACAGGATTCTTGCTTTTTTACATTATCCATGAAATACTTAACGTTGTTTGACTTTCTTCCATCCTTCTGCTTCAGACTTGCAATGTGAAAGGACTGGCGGGAGGGATGGGGCATAGTAAGCATGGAACCACCACTGTTACTCTGCCTTCACTTCTACCTATAGCGAAGCTGTTCTTTGGGCTTACAGTATGGAGCAGGGAAAAAAAAAGACTTGATAGCAAACAGACAACTCCCCACTCATATTCATGTCCAGTCCTCCAATGCCAGAGCTCTGCAGGTCCGAAAAGGACAGGCAAAGCTATGTATTGGCGGAGGGAATACTGGCATGAAGCTCCACCCAGTCTGAAGCACTGAGAGAGTGGTTACTGTGGTTACTTGTCTCTTCGTGTTTACCTTTCCAATTGATTATACAGCAGTTAAAAGTAGTAATAAGCACTCTATTGCCTTGATAAACATCCACATCCTGAAAAAAAAGAGAAAATGTTTTTTCTATAAGGAATTAAGCTGCATGTGTCAGTGATTAAGCTCCAAGTGATAAATGAGGAAAGATAGTGAGATCTGAAAACATGAAAAACTTCAAGTGATAGGAAATCATACTTCCTGGGGGACACACAGAATCTGTTTGTTTTGAGATCTTCTTTAAGTTGTACTGCACTTAAAAAGTGGGGAAAAGTTTGAATTTTGCCAATGTCCACTTTTAGATTTCACTTCAATCCCGTGATGCACTTGATCAAGCTCTTGGCAGTATAAAACTATTTTATGAATTGGAGAAAGTGAGTTTTATTTCTGATTATTTGATGAATAAACTTATCATATACTCATAAATAAACGTACACCCGACAAATGCTGAGTCCACCACTCAAACTATCTTTGGAGAAATTAAGAAATTCTAAAAATTACATCTAATAACTGGCAACAGGACGCATCTTACGGATGTAAATAGCAAGCCAAATCTGACCAGTTTACAGCTGATTCATCACTGTAATAGGAGCCAACAGTACACGTTGCAGGTCAGCTGTCTGTTAGTTTCCTATCTAAGAAAGCCACAGTTTAAATTGAGAGTGAAAAGCAAAAATGATTCACCCTTTCTCCCAAACCATCTACCTCTTGATCTGAATCATGAAGAAAGGGAAAAGAAATTTGTGCTCTGCCATCTCAGGCATTTCAAACCCACTCAGGTGCCAATCAAATCCAATTAAATTTTAATTCTGCTGACTGCAAAAAGAAGGTAAACAACCCAGACAGACAAAACAAGGATCTCTAGTATGCAAAAACAGTAAGAGCTATGGTAAAATTGTAAGCATGTATCCTTGCCTTGAAGAGAAACAAGGCACCATGAGTTGTTTCCAGAAAAGTGACTTGCACAGCTAGAGACTTAGCTTTGCTGATTTTTCTGATTTAATTTTAGATCTGTGTTTTACAGACATTTAAATCCAAGTAGCCTCCCTAGGCACTCTTCAGTTCATGTGGAGAAAAGGCACTTTTAGTATGAAACTCATTGCTCCTGTTTTCAGCTTCTATTCTAAAATGAGATTAATTGCTACCTGCACATACATATTTTCCTCCATAGGTTGCAAGGAAGGTGATGCTAGATGAACTGTTAGATATATCTACATCTGGTGTGATGGATCCCGTCCTTAGACACCAAATAATCTGATTTCAACTGAGTCACATTATAAGGCAAGGAAAACAACAGAATCCTTGCATAGTCCTTTAAGTGTGTGTCTAAAAGGATGATTTAATGCTTAATCCTGAATCTTGAGTATAAGAAAAAGTACTCTGTAATCAATATGCGATTTCACAGGAAGCCAATGCAAAGAGTGAAATGAAAATAAGACAGATGAGTGGTTTGTAAGGGCATGAACCTGTGCATTTTAACTAAATAGTCTGAGTAAAATCCTGAGAGATTAAAATCAAACAAACAAACAAAAAAACCAACCAAGCACTTAACTCAGCACTTAGCTGCGTGCTTGGTTAAGACTGAAACAGGGAATCAGAGTTCTTCTAGTGCTTAGACAAATGAACCTGAATGGTTGCACCATCCCATGAAGAGTTTCCCCATCTGATATGGGGGAAAGGGAAGAAAAATGCAGAAATAATATCTTGTGGATTTTATTCACTTAGTTTCACTACCTGCTCATGGAGCCCAATGTAGGAGCATGGAGCTCCACACACACTGTGCTAGAACATATCACTTGAAGTGATGCTTACAGTGATGGTAACAGGAGCAATACAAGAGAAGAGGCATCAGCAGCTCAGTCACTTTCCGTATCTGTGCACATTACAGTGTTGAATCAAGCCTCCTACTGAAGCTGAAAAATGCTTGCCTTTCTGACATGGAAACATCAGATAAACTGATCAGAAAACCATGCAAATTGTGAGACAGCTCTGTAACAACCAGGTTCTGACCTAGCTGGAGTTAGCTGCTGTCATAATAAAGTGTAAGTTATGGCTACAGACAGCCTGATGGCTCACAAAAGACTGGAATCCCCTTAAGAAAAGCAAGAGAATGCCTCCCAGATGGCTACAGCCTATCATCATTATAAGAGGAGAGGGAAAAAAATACCCATGCTGTGTCAAACTTTATTCTTAGCAGATGTTTATACCAGATTAATCTTCAAGAATTTGCTTGCAAGAAAAAAAAGGTAATTATAATCACCCTTTATTGTTTGAAGCAGAGTGCTCCAAACTCAAAAGGAAAGCGAACAAAATGAAAATAGTAGTCAAAAGGTCAGCTTCAAAGAGAGGAAAGAGGAAAAAAAAATAGCAGCTTAGAAAAAGGCATTTCCAACCTTAATGTTCTCTTAAAGGGAGAAAATATTCCTGTACCCCACAAGGCCTGGATGAGATCCAGTTACCTGTGTCTTACTGCACTCAGAAAGCCTTGGATCAATACTTATCATTGCTACTTTAATAAAAAAATCAACATCGCAATTACAGGTGGTGAGCATCAGCCCTCTGTGCCACACAGAGTGAGTCCTCTGGTCGGAAGGAGGCTGGTCCTGAGAAATCCAAAGGGAAATCACAGAGGAAGCATTTACCTCCTTAGAAGTGGGCGTGAAGTGTGAATTCTTCTTTCCTTGTTCTCAAGGGATGCCATGGAAAACAACTGCTCTGGGATACGCGTGCTGTGTCCAGACCCATGTTAGCACTTTGCATAGCACGCAGCTTGCCTGCACCATGTCTGATCATAAGAGACCCACACACTGCACACAGAAACCGAGTTTTGCACCAACATCAAACTTATAACTGGAAAACTGGTTGCTCTGCTACAATATAAATGAATACCGTATGAAGTATAAACAGAGCAGCGATTAAAGTTTTAAATCATCCTTTATTCTTCCAATCAAGTGAAGTATAAAATGATTCCCCATTAACCTCCCACTTCCTCAGCGATTTAATGCCCATCTATGCATGGAGATGCTCCTCGTTTGTAACAATGTCAGTCTGAAAGAGTACGGGTCACAGTTTCCTCCGAAATTCTGGCGGTACACATCTCCAAATGTTCCAGCAATCAGCAAGCAAACGAGAGCCTTCCGCTGACACTCAGACGGGTTCTGAACGGCAAGGCACTAGTGGGCAAAGTCTTCCACTTCGCAGGTGCCCCGGAGGTTTTGGGAGGCGCCAGACCTGCAGCTGTCTCCGAGCGGCTGTAACCCCCGGCCGGTGCGGTCTCCGCCGCCGCTACTCGGCACCCGCAGCCCCGCGCGGCTCCGCGCCGCCCGCCTCCGCCTCGCCGCCCCCCGCCGCCGGCTCCTTGTCCCCGCCGCCCGTCGCCTTCGCGTTGAAGCACAGCCTGAATACCCCCAGGACGGTCATGACCAGGATCACCAGCACCACCACGGCCACCGTCACCAGGATGAAGACGTAGTTGGAGGAGGAGGGCGACGGGGCAGCCGTCCCCCCGCGGCCGGCGGGCAGGGTGGCGGGCGGCCCCGCGAAGCCGCCGGGTGCGGGAGTGGAGGGGCGGCCGTCGGCCGCGGCGGGGGGGGCGGCGCTGGGGGCCGGGGCGCAGTGCTCTTTGCAGGGGCAGCCGGGCTTCTCCGCGCCCTCCCAGGCGAAGCCGCCGGGCCCGTGCCGGCAGCGGAGCAGCACCTCCCCGCCGGGGCACGCCACGGCCAGCTCGGTCCCCTGCGGGCTGAAGCCGGGCGCGGCGCTGCCGTTCCCGAAGGGCAGGCGGTAGTCGAGGCTCAGCGCGCCGTCGGAGCGGAGGTCGGGGCAGGCGCCCTCCTCGCGGTAGCGGCAGGCGTAGCCCCGGCCGTGCCGCTGGCAGGGCAGCTCCCGCCAGCCCCACCGGGGGCCGTCGGCGCCCGCCAGGTGCAGCCCGGCGCAGCGGGCGGTGGTGCAAGTCCGCACGGGCTCCTTCGCCCAGCGGCCGAGCGCCGCCGGCACCTCCCGCGGGGTCGTCCCGCCGCGCTCCTCCCAAGAGAAGCCCCGGAGCGGCTGTCCCGCGTCGGTGCAGGCGGAGGCGTTCCTCTTCAGCCCGACCAAGAAGAGCGCGGGCCCCGCGGCCACCTCGACCAGCAGCGCTAGTAACACCCGCAGCTCCGACTCGGCGCCCACCCAGGCCAGGCCGCCACCCCGTTGGCTGCAGTCGCTGCGGGCCTCGTCGTACGAGACGTTGGCCAGGTGGGCGCTGAAGCAGGCGCCGGCGAGCTGGCAGCGCACGGCGGAGGGCGCAGGGGGCCGGCCCAGGGTGCAGGCCGCGGCCAGGAGCAGGCAGCAGGGCCCGGCCCGCCACCGCCACATCCTTGCGGCGGGCTCGGGGGCTCAGGCTGTCCCCGCGGCTGTGACAGCTCTCGGCCCGGCTCGGGTGGGCCCACTCCACTCTACTCCACTCCACTCCACTCCACTCCACCCCACCCCACCCCACCCCAGCGCCGGCCCCGCGCCCGCGGCCCTCCCCCGGGGCTAAGCCGGAGGAAGCGTAGCGAGTGCAGGGCCTGACCCCGGCATCCTCCGTTTGTTGGTGGTACGGCCCTGGCTGGCGGGGCTCCAGCAGCTGGGCGGGGTGGATGGAAAATCCCGGTGCCCACCCTGCCTTGCAAGGAGCACTGGGGACAGAGAGGCAGGTCTGGTCGCAGGCAGTGTTGGGGTCTTTCAAAGCCAGAGGATTTCAGAATTTATTTTCAGATGGAATAACTGTGGATGACGAGTCCTGTTCAACCAGTGTGTGACTGACCTGCGTGGATATTACTGATGGTAGGCCCACACATAGATAAAGTCATTTTCTCTGGACTCCTCAAAGAAGAACTTGAAAGATGTACAACACAGTGAATCACAGAATCACAAAACTGTACAATAATTAAGGTTGAAAGACCTCTAAGATGACATAGTCCAACTGCTAACCTGTCACCACCATGCCCACTAACCATGTCCCTCAGTACTGAGTTAGGACAGTTGAAAGGTTAACTATTGCATGGGGCTGGGGTAAGTAGAATGTAAGGCAAGATAAGAAAAGGAACTCGGCGAAACTCCATTATCAGCAGGGACCAGTACAAGGAACCGGCTGAAGGTGGAGTGACTCTGCAAAGCAGCAGTGGGGTGAAAAGGGCAGAGTGATGAAGACGTCGAGCCTTTATCCAACGACCACCAGGAGGGGGGAGGAAGACCTTGAGCCTTCATCGAACGACCACCAGGAGGAACTACAACGCATGCACAGGAGGAACGGACCATATGCAAAGGAATTCCTGGGAAATGATGAATATGTAGATGGGTCCAAGGAAACCTGCTGGATATGTAGATGGGTCCCAGGGAACCTGCTGAATATGTATAAGCTTGGCTTTTAAATATCTAACATTTCTGCCCATGGTTATGCGAGTTTGGTAGAGCGGTGACCCCCCTCGCATCCGGTGTGGGCGCAGCACCGTAATAAACATACCTGCTTTATAACCTAATCTCGGGTTATGGAGTTTGATTCCGCAAATCAGTACCACATCTGCACAGCTCTTGAACACCTCCAGGGACGGTGACTCCACCATCTCCCTGAGCAGCCTGTTCCAATGCATTACTGCTCTTTCTGAAAAGTTTTTCCTGATATCCAACCTGAGCCCATTCCCTTGAATATCACTGATACCTCGGAGAAAAGGCCAGCTCCCACCTCGCCACAACCTCCCTTCAGGTAGCTGTAGAGTGTGTTAAGATCTCCCTTGAGCCTCCTCCAGATTAAACAATCCTAGTTCCCTCAGCCGATCTTCATAAGACTTGTGCTCCAAGTTCTCCTGCCAGCTTTATTGCCATTCTATGGGCATGCTCCAGGGCTTTGATGTCTTTCTTGTAGTGAGGGCCCCAAAACTGAACATAATACTCGAGGAAGCTCAGCAGCACAGGATATTTTCATATTTTTTAAGTATTCTAAACATTTCATAAATTTTATGTGTTCAAGCAGAAAACTGTCTTGACAAACAGTATTTTAGGGGCAGTTTCCTAGGGAAATCCAGCGGCTTTTTGCTACCAGTGCATTGCCAGAACTGCAGTAACCATACCGAAGAAAAACGTAAAGGTTAGATTTGGATTTAGATTGTTCCTCTGGCCTGAATTTAAGTGCCAGTAGACTTGGTTTTAAGGAAAGCAGATTTCCCCAACAAAACAATAACTTATAGGTTGAATTCTAGAGGCAGTCAGAAATGCGCTTAATTAACGTGCATGTGCTAGAGCCCCCAAGGTCAGAGCGGGCAGCAGGGCAGCAGCTATGCTTCCAGAGCCTGCTGCCTGTCGGAGCTGCCACCCACGTCCACTCCTCCTCGAAGTTCGAAGGACAGGGGTAAGAACAGGGAGATCTGCCTGCAGTGCTCTGCTAGGAGCTGTAGTCATCCAGCATTCAGATGGCTAACTCTTCCCAGTATCCAGCCACAAATGCAACTAAAGAACCATTCCTTCAGACCTATGGGGGTCCTCAGTGAGGCACAAGGCTGCACTTCTACAGACACCTGTAAGTTCAGTATCTTGAGCCATTTCCCCAAACTGTGGTTGATGATAGGTTTGGGAGAGACAAGAGCTTGTTATATTAGTGCCTATAAAGACTATATTTGCCTCTGCCATCCTGCTCAGGGCTGCTGACAGTGCTTTCCCTAATATGCACCTGTAATCGCACAGCTTTGGTTTGTTTTCTCTTTCAAAATGGAGCTTATGTATTGCAGCTGAATAGAAATAAAGCTGTATAAACACAATGAATAAAACAGAGGAACAAGAACGCTCGCTGCTGTGCTCAAACCTCAGGCCACATCCCTAGAGAGGAGAATGCAATTCGATCTCTATAACACCTGCGCCCTGGCTTCCCTTCCAACTGCCAGTCATGCTGGAGGTGACCATCCTAAATGCCATCGACCAGGTGACAGCAGTACCACTGCTCATTTCACACAGGCCATGACTTTCATTTCCTCAGCTAGATTTAAACGAGCCATTTAGAAACAGCTGGGTAGACAGGTGCAAGCTGGGCAGCCTTGCCTAGTCAGAGCAACCTGCACCAAACAGGGAACAGAAAGCACTACATGTGGGTGCCAAAGGCTTTCTGCAGCCAGGTCTACAAGATCTCCAGACAACAGCACTCGCTCTGGTTTTGAATGTTCTCTTATGTTCCATTTTAAGTAAATAAGAAAACACTTTTTCTGTAATTGTCTTAAGGCTTTTCCTGAAGAATTCCTATCCTCAATGAGAGGATTAGCTGTTCACATGTAAACGCTGTTGCCAGTGAACATGTGAGGCAATTAAACTTGTATTTATAAAGAAGATTGCATTTTATGAATGGGACTGCTTATGACTAATTGATGTGCAAGTCCTGCTCTTCTCAATAGTAAAGGCTTTATTTAGCTGTAGTTGCTCCTTAGACATCTGCCTGAAACATCTGAGCTTCTGAAAAAACAGTGGCTTTCTTTAATGATAATTTTATGAAGAACCATTAGGCTTTTTGTTTCATTGTGCCAGCATATCTGCCATATAGTAACAGTAATGAGAGAAGTAATAAAAATACTTTTATGGTGGATTCTCTCTTGCATTCTTACAGAGTAAATTAAAGCAAGTCTTTTTGTGAATAACCAGGAAATATGTGAGCACATACTTTACAAGTGCTAGAGCTAAGGAGGATGCATATTCCTTACAAGTAGGCTTGCAAATAGGCACGGTATCCTCTTCTTACTAAGAGCTGTGTTGCTTTGCAGAAGTAGAGGAGATGGATGGTTCAGTGAGTTCTGCCTGGCTCTGAAGGAGACAAGCGAAACAATTACATAATGCTGTTATGCTAGGGTATGAGTGAGGTAGCTCAGCTGGCAGGTGGCATTTCTCATCCCCAAAGTAGATACAAGAAAGTGTCTGGAAATGGATGCTAAACTATTCTGCCATAAACCTAAAGGAAAGAGCTACAGATTCTTTTTCTCTATTGGAGAGGAAGGCAGTGAGGGTGCACCCCTGTTAGTTGTCCTGTACACAAAGGATGGCGGAGGAAACCATCGTGATCTGTTGTACAATACAGTTATCTCTGGGGGAGGAAAATTTGGAGAGAGAGCAAGAAGGGAAGATCAGCAGCTCCTACAGAAGTTGGCAGAAGATCTGCCTTGACCCTGTGAGCTTGCTCCCTCTCCTGCATCCCAACCACTATCACAACTGGATCCACACATCTTGCTGAATTTATCATGATTCAAGTCAAAACGTCCTCCATCTTTCAGTGCTCTATTAAAAGGTAGGCAATAACATACATTTCCCAATAGAAACAGGTATTTTGATCAAGAGAGTATCACTGTTGTTTGACAGCATGCCTCCAAACTCTGGGTTAAACCCTTCTCCTTTCCTCATTCAGTTCTTTACAAAATTGATACCTGTATTTAAAAAATGGCTTACCAAATAGTAAAACTGCCCCACATTTCACCTGTAAGCAGTGTTTAAGCAAAGTATTTTCTCACAATAGGCTATATTCTTCTTTAAGAAAATGGATAAGTTACGAATTAGACTCTCTTGAAATTGGTGAGGACTGTCTCATTTCATCAGTGTGCCAAGGTTTCTCGTGAATATTTGACTGCATTCAGTCAAATAACTTTCAACAGAGAGTGTAAATGCCAGGTTAAATGTGGAGTGTTTCTGCAACTTTTTCCGGAAACGGGACAATAAATCAAAATAAGAATTTCTGCCATATTTCAACAACTTGCACGATCCTAAGAATTTAATTATTCATTACTCAAAAGGACTACAGAGATAATGAGGTTCACTTACACAGTCTGGAAAAGATAACACAGCAGGGGTCACGCAAGTTCCTGTCTACTGTCGTAACAGTTTTCAGTGACATTATCACACAGCTAAGGGAATTTAAAAAATAAGTAATAATATTCAACTGCTGTTGTGAGCACACCGATACATCTGTTACACTGATGATGTGGACATAAAATATAACTAATCCTGATCTGCTGAAGTGGCATTTAATAGATGGGATGCATTGGCAGAAACAAATAAAAAGATGTGGCTGTAGTGCTATCCAGTATGCATGTGTTACCCTGAAAGCTGTTTCATTTTTGATGTTCATGTTTCCATTGTTAATTATGCAAGAAAATAATGTATTCTGTTAACACTTCCATTCATCTTTAATGAGTTATTAAGAAAGATTCCAATCCTGTAATTAGCTAGGGGAAATGAACTCCAGAACTCTCAAATTAAACACTTTAAATCGTTTCCCAAAATACCATACTCTATAAATACTTTTTATTCTCACTTCTAGCCTCCTCTCCATCTTTTTGTTTTTCTTTTCTCTTTAATTCAAACTAATTCTCTCCCTGGCTCCAAATTCTTCAGTCTGCTGTATCACGTATTGGGGTCTGGTTGCTCCATTTGAGATTCGTGTTGAGCACACATTGGTGGGAGCAGGACCATAGGAACTGGAAAGAGGCTACAACCATATGTGCCAGTTTGCAAATAACAGTGTAATATGCAGCAAAAGGATGAACTGTGTCATGGTACAATCAATCTTCCCTGCATCATCTTCTCTCTGGACCTTGAGTAACAGCCAGCAGAGGTCAGGGCTTTGACTGATGTGATATTTTAATGGTTCATATGAGGTATCTACATGCTACAGAACCCATCTTTCAACTGTACTTTTGTGTGTGTGCATATATTTAGATGCCTGTATATAAATTGTGCACATAAGTGTCTATTTGAATATAATAACATTTTAAGTACTTGTGATTTCAAGGAGACCATTTCAAATGCAAGCTGGCATGAAGTGTGTCACCTTGTCTTCATAATTCTATACCTTCAAAACAAGGGGGCAGGAATGTAAGTATTCCTCTTGTCATTAATTTCAGTATGACTGACAGTAGCTCTATAATACCTGAGCAGTGTTAGGCTGAAAGTGCAAAGAAGAGTTAAGTTGAGGGAATGGAGAAATGCTGCACAGAATAAAGTGAGGAGGCATTTAAAGCAAGAGATAAAAAGAAGAGAATATGGAAGGAATCAAAAGAAAAGTCAGGAAAGCCTCCTGTTTTATTCTGTTGGCCCATGATGTCAAGAGGTGGATGTTGGTCATATGATGTGGCAGTAGAGGTTGAATCAATATTTCAGTATTCCGTTACATGTTGTTGCCTGGTGACAGATGGCAGCAGAGGGGAAATCTGACAAAATGGCAGCTGTGGGAGGACTAAGGGGAGTTCACAACCTTGAAGGTACTTTGTGGCATAAAGGCAGTCCTCAAAAAGCTTTACTGTCAGAATGAGCTTGACACCTTCTGTATGCTATTTCTTTTCTGGTCCATAGGGATGTTATGAGCAGGCTGTGTAAGCCATAGGTTTCAAAGGTGAGGGAAAATGTTGTATGCAGTTCCACTGTCCTCACATTTTATTAAAAGAAAACAACAGAGAGAGAAGAAGAAGGTATTAATTCAAATTTACCTAATCTTCTACCAGGTTTTACCTAACTATAAGCATTTTGGAAAATTAATTCATTTTCATTTGAAGTGAGAAAACCCACATTTTTAGTAACTTCCTATAGAACTGCAATTATCCAGCAAACTGGTGGGACTGGCAGGTTGATTGGAATGAGGCAAACTTTCCTAGGGAAATAAAGCAAAATAGAAGGAAATCTAGTGGTAAAGAGGTGATTTCACTTCCTGGCATTTTGCCCAGACTGACCATTGAAGAGAGAGTCTTGAAGCATTTGCTTGAAAATGGGCAAGGAACACAAGGTTGTGAGAATAAATTCAAGAGAGAGCAGCTGTGAGATGGAGAGGCAGCAGATGCTTGTCTACACAAGCAGTTAATTCAGAGTGAAAAAAATAAAAGGAAGGAAGAATATTCTGAGCCTAGTGAATTAATTGTTGTCGTGGAGGTTATAGGAGGTAAATGTGCCTTTTATAGAAATACCTATTGCTGTTTGTTTAGTGAGACTGGACAGTCTAAAAAGGTTTCAGTTCACTTTACTGATGCATTTTCGCACTTTCCCTTTATAAATAATTCCTCGTCTTGAAGCATTTCCTTCTCCAGAATCTAATGCTTTAAATGTTCCTCACTCTTTGCTTGCAGACTTTAAATTATTTGTGTGCTATAGAAGAGGGAGAAGATTTCAGAGGATCTTTCTATCTGGCACACAGGTATTTTCCTCTCCTGTTTATCATGGTAAAAATACAAACATTGCCTTTTTTTGTACTTGCAGTTTAAATGTGTGCAGGGGTACCTATTCTTGCTGTCTTAAATGGCTCTGTACTCATAACATTATACCTAAGACCTTGAAATTTTACATCACCTAAAAACATAAGGAAGTTATTGTTATACTCTAGAGGGAGTGCGTTTTGAAAAGAGTTAGGCTCAAGAAACAAAATTAACATTTTCCTATGGACTTCCCATGCTCCATTATAGAATGTTCAGAACTGTCATGCTAGTCCATGTCTAGGTAAAGCAGGAAAATTCAAATCATAGTAGTATTGTTCATAGTTGTATTAAGTAGTGCTCACTCGCTAGAACTGGCTTATGATCTAAGTGATGGATGTGTCACAGCTGTATTTCTTTCATGCTTAGCTTAAAATCCTAGCAACACTTGACAGTCTTTCACAATTTAAATGAAAGAAATAAACATCTCTATTAAGACATATGAGAATGTTGTTTTTCCAAAAAAATCTTAAAAGTTAAGGTCTGTAAATGCTCAGCATCAAAGACCAACAGCTTCTGTGAAGAATAAAACAAGTTGCTGCTTAGCAAACCCATTTCAGAGCACACAGTCACATATTCCAAGCATCAACAACTATGTACCTGTAAGGTAGACTTGACCTTATGATGGTTTTCATCCACAAGCAGGTTTTCTTTTATTCTTTATATGTAATTATTGTAATATTATTTTTGTTTTATGATTGTGTCACAGGCTCCAGTTTCCTTTTATTTTCACAAGCCCTTGTTATTATTTCTTTTAGATTATGACATATAATATCTGCAAAGATGGGCAGATTAGAGAAGATGCAAAGATGGGGTTGCTTAGAGAAGCTGTAGGTGCCCCACCCCTGGAGGTGCCCTAGGTCAGGCTGGATGGGACAGCCTGATTTGGTGGGGGGCAGCTTTGCCCATGCAAAGTTTGGGGCTTGGTGGTCTTTAAGGACCCTTCCAAACCAAGATATTCCATGATTCTAGGATTCTAGGATTCTATTCTGTTAACATCTTAGGGCTACAGACAACGTGTCTCCAGCAGAGCTATGCAGACCGGTTCCCACCTCAGTTTATAGCTAATAGATACAGTTGTGTGCCTTGTCCTGTTGTGCGTAAAAGCAGCAGTGCTCACATGCAAACTGCAGACCCAGACCTCCTGCCTATGTCTGAACATTTGTGATTTCTTGCTCCCTAATATTCTGGACATCCTAGAAACAATATGTAATCTATTCTTATGATTAAGTAAAGCACTAACTATTGTTCAGCTGGAATAAAACAAGCCACAATTAAAATCCATATAATCATATTTTAAATAAACCATGTGTAATAACTTGTGAGAACAAAGAGTGGCCTCACTTCCTGGTTTTGTTTAGAGTGATGCCAGCCACAGGCTGCCCTTGAGGATTGTTCATGTGAAAAGATTTTCTCTACATGGAGGAGCTGTCATCATTGCTCTGCTGGTTTCAGACCTTGACCGCTGTACATTTTTTGTAGTTTTCTGTCATACAAAAGCACAGTCACAGTAGTGGTTCCTCAGCTGTCCGAAGGCTGGGGAGAAGCTACAATCCACAGGAGTTCATTTTAGGTGATTAGGAGCAATGTAGGCAGGCCAAAATCCCTGGGTTCATTCATATTCAGTGGTGTTTTTAAGATAGGGCCAGCAGTAGCATCAAGTGTGGCATGCCACTGCTTTAGCTGCCTGGTACTCAGGGCAACAGTCTACGATCCAGCTGCACCACGTAGTGCCTGGTTCAAAGGGCCTTGGTTTAATATTAGTGGAATAGAAAAAGTCAAGAAGAGGTTAGAAAAAATTGAGTATTAATAAATAATAAAAGAACAAGAGCTGCAAGTGTGTGACCTATCCCTGCTGAGGTTATATCGATCTGAAATGGATGAGAAATGTCAAACTCTTCCCCACCCAGAGGTCTAGAAACAATTCTGATGTCTGTCAGTTAAAGATAAGGATCAGACCAATAATTTAGTAGCAGATCTGACAGGGAATAAAGCATAAACAACCCAAGAACAATTGTTACTGTGTGCCATCCAGAAATAAGATCTGCTTATTTGACAGAGCACATCCTGCTTATGCCTGCTGCTTCAGGGCATGCCAAAGGGGCTTGTTCTGCCAGAGAGGAAAGCACCAGTAGACTGCAGAAGGCTCAGGTTACAGTGGAGTTGCATCTATGCCCTCACATGGAAGGGTGGAAGAAAGGCTGAAGGCAATGGATTTTCTCTGTACAGACTTGCCATCCTATGTAAATTTTGATTGTGAAGTGTCCATCCTTCATATTTTACTCTAAGAGCACTTAACGGGATCCACAAAGGATTTTAGGCATCATTCTACGATTTCTAGCTCAAGAAAGGATCTTCAGAACCTCTGTTGTGCTCTTATTTAGCCCTCCATGCACTCTACATTCTTCCCCATTAGATTCCCCATGTACACGTTAACACCAAAGGTAAGAGTTGTCCCTCCTATATTATTCTTATCCTCTGATCTCAGGTGAATCAAGCAGCTGAGCACAGTACTGTAGGAACTCTTGTGCAAAATACAGAGAGCAGAAGGGCAGACAAGGGAAATCCCGTAGCCTGAAGGTTATGGCATTTTTCACGATGAAGCAGAATTACCTCTGTGCAGTGATTATCCCGTATTTCAAATCCAGTGGAAAAATTTTGTCAGAGAAGACTGATACGGAAACCCACCTAAGATTTCCTGATCATATCCTGAACCATGGGATTTTTGCTTCATATCCCTTCTGCTCTACAATCTGACAGAGGAAGGATTTGAACATATAGCTCTGACATTCAAGTAAGCACATTAATCACTGGGCTGTCTTTTTTTTTTTTTTTTTTAAGATAGGCTGACTGCTTATCGCTTTTCTGATGTGTTGGAAGTGTGCAAGTGGGGATTTGCACTCAACAAACCTCTTTTCCTCCTTCTTCCCTGACAGAAAAGGATTAAGCACGTCTCCATCCCCAGCTGAGTTAGGAACACGGTGCATTTGACAGATTGCTCCTTTGAAGTCGATGCTAAATTGAGGCCTGTCTGCAATATTCAGATTGCTTTACAAAGGAAAGAACTCTTACAAAAACATCCAGAGAAACAGTGCTTTTTGCTCAAATGCTCTGCATTAGCCTCTTGCACATCAGGATCAGGATGACAATGTTTGTTGCTGCAAAGCCAGTGAAAATCAACCACTTTTAAATGTATTGGTTTTAGCCTTAGCTGCTCTTTATGCCCGTGTGTGAAAAAGGGATTAATTCTCAAAGACTTATATTTCAATTGTAATAAAATTTAAGAGAATGAATATACTTAATCTCAGCTAAAATCTTAGCATTGTATTCTAATAAAGATGCTGAAGTAATTGTGATTTCAAGTCATCGCTCACAACTGGTAACGTTTCCAGGGGAAACAGGAAGGCGGCTGGGCTGGTAATTGTACTTTTAGACAATTCTTTGGTGGGAGACAGACAAGGGAGACAGTCACGAGAGATAAAGCTTCAAGCTCCTAATCCCTCTGCCAAAATGACCGTATTAGTTAGTACAGAGAGAATTTATCATTTTCTTCTGCCTCTGTAAAGATTAGCTTACTGGTTTAGTTATGACAAGTCATGCAACATAGACTATATATATATATATACGTATATTAATATAAGGAGAGTGTCCCATATTTACAAGAAAAGTCTGGAAGAGCCAATGGTTTCTCCTGGGAAAATAAGTAAAATAGGATTAAGGAATGTTAGAATAATTAAAATTACTTTTTCTAGATCAAACAAATGTTACATGAAAAATCCTTCCTCGAAAAGCAGGCTTTAGATAGACCTCCAACTTTAGACTTTAATTTTAAACTTGTGTGATCATACATTTAACTGCATGCATATATGCAATGCCAGTTCAAAGATGTGCTTGAATGCATTCATTGCTTATAGGCTGTATTTATTGCAACTGGACATGGGGGCTATGAAACTTTCCTCATTCCCAAAGACACTGAGATGCTTCTTGTCACCATTAAGGTTCTCCCTAATTTATTTCTCTGTGTGTGACAAATGACCTCCTGAATATAAATGTGAGACTGGTAGCCCTAATTCTCACAGGGCCAGTAATGGGACAGGAAAATAAATGAGTTTGTACGTCCTTCTTGTGCTTTTGGCATTCTAGGGGCTCACTCAGTCCACGATGTGTTATCACAGCTTCATGGCATCTTCATATGTCACTTCCCACCTGTATGGGGAGCACCGTAAAATGTAGGACCAGGACAAATCAAGGTAATTCCCCTATTGTACTCAGATTTTTCAGCATGCTTCACAAATGAACCTGAAATGGATACAAACGTGCCTGGCACAGGCTGCTTGCTCCTGTGACTCCTCTGCTAGCAAGGGAGGTGGAAGTGCTGAGCTCTGCCTATATCATGCTCCAACATGCAGCGTGCAACAAACTCTCAGACAGTCAATAACATTTGAGTAAAACTCAGTTGTCCCTGTGCTGGCAGAAAGGGAATTCAGAGAGTGATCAGGCATAGGTAAAATGGCTTCATTTTCGTACCTGAGTGGAGAACAACAAATATTTTGGAGCTGTCTTCCACCTCTACTGTCTATGGTGCCATATTTTCTATGGTAACCTGTTGGACTCCAACTTGTACTCCACAGCCTGGTTTACAGATTATTCCTCAGGGAAAAGGGCTGAATGAGCAGAAATTGTGGCAAAACATGAAAGACATGCTGGAAAGCTGAACTAACGTGGTCTGCCCAAGTGTTTGCACATAAGAATAGCTCTATAAATATGCGTATGTGGAAATAAATCCTTACTCCCATTTATAGCAGTGGGAATTCTACCACAAGAATCAGAAAGACTAGAATACCATCCAAAGCACAGCAGAAAGCATAAATTAATACTTTCTGGAGAAAACACTGAAATGGAAATGTCAAAATTATTTTTCTTAAAAGGGAAAAAAACAGCATTTCTATTTCAAAAGAATGCATTTTTAAAAAGATCTATTTTAATCTGACTTTGTCTTGTTACTACCAACAGCAGAAGTGAAAACTGGCTACTATTCAGTGATGAAGAAGTAGGTTACTGGAATTACTGGGCAATTAGTGCTCCAGTATATCCAACTCTAAGCCTGATTTCTTCTCTTAAGATAGAAGATTTGATATAGTGCTGTAGTTTAACAGGGAACTTTCCTGTTATCTTTAGATTATACACAGATGCAGATTATAAATAGATGCAGATTACAAGAAACTTTTAAAAAAACCTGTACACAGTCTGGTGAGAGGCTGGTTACCAACAGTTTACAGTCCATTTTGGCCCGGTTCTGTGACTAATGGTGCAGGGGGACCCATGGACCCACACCCTGGGTGAGGGGGAAGGGGGGAAAGGGTAGTGAGATGGGCCCAAAAACAAAACAGCAGCAACGAGCTAAGGGAGAAAAACTAATTTACTAATTATGATAGCGGAATGCAAGATAACACAATATAATACAGTATAATACAGTAAAATTGGAATTGAAGCTAATAAATCAACTAAATGAGAGAGTGTCCAAAACTGAAGGCCTTACTCTAATGCTGAACATGAGATGGCTAGGGAGCAGACATCGCAGTGAGCAGTAAAAGAAGAGACAGTCTCGTGACTTGCGAGCAGTTTTATCTTTCCCTCTAAATGGAAAACGGAAACAGAACAGTGAAAGTCTGCTGGGATAAGTACTTCTTTTTCTCTTCTGAGAATCAGGTACCTGTAAATATTGACAATCCATGGAGCATTAACTCTTTAACTCCCAGTGCACTACGTGATGTTATGAAGTGGAATACTGATAACAAAAAATCATAAAACCATGACACTGGTACAGTGTACTGATGATAGGATGCGACTCTCCTCTGCTTCTTTCCTGCAGTGCAGTAATTTTTAAGTTGAATAGCCTCAGGATGTCATGCCCATGTCTAGGCAGTCTAGACTAATTCTCATTCCTGCAATCAGCAGCCTGATAATGGCTGAAGCCTTCTTGACCATGGGGCAGCATGCACTGTAGTTACCAGTGATGTACAAGTTCTATGGAAGGAGCGAGTAGTTATTTTTACAGCATTATCTGTACCTTCAAAAGGCAAGCATTAAAAAAAGGAGATAGGCAAAAGCTGAATTCATTACCTTGATTTTATATTAATCGGTTCTTTGCAGTACTGAAAGGCGAATCAAGCACGAACAAAGGTTCATTGGATAAGCTGTTTATGTTTGTTTGCAGTGCTTCTGAATACAAAATTTAAACACTAAGCAGCTGTCACCTTCTTGAGCTCCAGCAGCTCAGTGACATGACCACTGCCGTGGGCAGCCTGCTCCATGCCCATCGCACTCCGGTGAAGAACCTTTCCCTGATATCCAACCTGACCTTCCCCTGACGCAGCTCCGTGCCATTCCCTAGATTCTATGACTGCCACCAGAGAGCGGAGGTCTGCACTCCCCTTTTGAGGAAGCCATAGGCTGCAATTTGTCATTTAATTTTTAATTTAAAAAAGACTTTTTAAAAAATCTTGAAGAAGGCTGTGAATAACTCATTACTGTTGATAAAACTCGATATTTTGGAAGGAAATCTCTGAGTAAGGAAGGATCTTGCAATTCTTATTTTGCTTTTGAATTAGACTATGGAATACTGCAGCGTGGTTCAAAACCAAAAATTAGAATAATTGTACTAACTAAAGAAAGCAGCTTGTTGGTTCAGTTGAAGAGGTAAATAGTTAGTGAGTGTAGGTATACGGTTAAACCTTTGTGGAAATTCTTGATCTGATCTGATTACAATGGAGTAGGAGAACGAATGGGGAGATACCTTGGAGGTTCTTGGAGGCACTGCTCTGGGAGAACTGAGTCAGCTGTCCTGCTGGTGTGTGAAGATCCAAACAGAAAGCCATAGCTTGTTTTCTATGCTGACAAAGCAAACCAAAGAGGCAGTCAAGGAAAAAGTAATTGCTTCAGGATTCCCAGGTGGAAAGATGCTTAAAAGCAAACGTAGTGGCACCCAAACACAGACATCTGGGAGTGTGCAGTTAGAAACTGCCTGTGAGGTCTCTGACAAGAAGATCAGAAATCTTTTTCAACAAGACTTTGTGAGCTGTCCTTTGAATCCAGGGTTCTTCTGAAGGTATCAAATAGGGTTTGGGAAAAAAATATAAATCAATCAATTGATGAAAACTTCTTTGATTACACAACTGCTACTACACATACTGCTTGGTGATGCCTCAGAAGCAGTTTCCTAAATTTTTCAAAGTCTTTCAAAAGTGAAATGAAGGAAAATATTGCTTCTTAATGCTAAATTTCAAAAGGAAATATCAAAGAGAGAGAGCTGATCCTGTTGCCTTAATAGAGATGCATTCATAATAATACAGAACTCTGAATGTCAAGCTTAAGTGCCTCAAATACCAATATTGAGGGATTTCTCCAGAGATTATATGTAGTTATATTAACTAAAAAGAGTAAAGTACTATTTCTGGAAGATGTTGAATTTCTTCATCTCCCTTTGATCTCAGAGAAAAAGATAAAGGTGTCCAGTACAGGAGAAATTAGAAAGGTATTGGATAATAGCATTCATTGTCTTACTTCCTAAAATTCAATCTCCTTCAGGTTTCCTTTTGTCTCTCATCATTTCTAGATTAAAGCTTAGGGAAAAGATAGAATATTAAAATGCCATTCAATTTATAATTGGTTACTAAAGTCAATTCATAGATGACCTTGAAAAAGAATTAATCCAGCAAGCTTATAAAACAGGATGACCCTGTCATTCTGATTAACATCAGAGCAGGTGATGGAACAGTGATGGGGTGGGGGTGAAATAAGTCAGAGGAGATTAAAGCATCCAATATGTTGAAGTATTTCTAAAGAAACTTCTTCCCCTTGCATCCTGAGAAAAATCTACAATTTTCAGTCAACAGTATAAATCTATTACAAAACCAGCATCTAGTCAATGTCATACTATCTGTAAAGCAGACAATTTAAAATTCTGTCAAAAGATTATTAGATTGATTTTCCATATAAGCAACAGATACTCTCTAATAAAAATATAAACCCAAATGATGAACATTCAAGATTTGAGAATTTGTGTCTAATCTTACTTTCTTGTCTTTTAAAGCAAAATTTGTAAAATCATTTGAGACGGAGAGAAGATTAGCTGTGAGCAGCAACAGGCAGTGGGAAGGTGCTGAGTGAAATTTTTCTTCAGTATTGTTAAAGTATTGTTAAAATTGGATGTCCTGAATTGGCTAATATTTATTGTCTTTAAAATTTTGAACTTTTGGCTTTTGTGTTTGGGATTATTTCTGCTTGTTTTGTTCTTAAAACAAAATCTTCAGAAGTTCTGTGCTTGAATGTATGGAAGCCATATGCATTTTCCTACTATCCAGGATATTGAAAGTTTAATTGGATGGAGAGGGGACAGAAAAATCTGAAACCAGCTTTACAAGACAAAACGAAGTCTTGGGACTACAACCTGCTCAAGTGTCTGTGACAAAAAAAGTGGAGATTCAGATGCCTGATAGCATTGGTAAGGTTTATCAGATACTTAAAAATATTATATTGGGTAACTTTCTAAGCAAAATTTTCAAATAAACAGGAAAAATGTCAGCTACACGAAATGGTTGTTCTGTGCTTTCATGTATTTGCCAGGAGACTTCAGAAGGGAAGCACCTCAAACTCCAAGTCCTACAGTTCCTTACAAGGAGTTCCAAAGGGAAGACAACCCAAAGGCAAGAAGATAAATATGTCTGAGCCTTTAGGACCTGAAAAAGAAGGGAAGCCCCTTTTAATTTCCCCTATTGAAGTTTACCTTCAGCACTAAAGTCCATAATTTTCGTATCAGAGGTAAACTACGTAGTACTGTCTAACAATAAAATAAATGAACATGAATGAGTAGGCTTACATTTTGTTTTAAATGAACACCACACTAAAGGCACAATTTCTTCTTGCAGGTAAGAGGAGTGATGAGTGACTGCCATGTTGCTCAGTGTGTTCCTGGAGACTTCCTGAGGAAACATGTCGAATTCAAACAGAATAGACAACTGCTTTGCATAAGTTAAAACTGCTTCAGATCAGAAATGGTACACCCACAATGGTGACTGTTAACTTATTTTTAATCCTTCATAGACAGATGAAGTCTGTATAGAGGCAGTAGAGAGGGAGATACATAATAGAGCTGTGGCTGAAACACCAGCACAGAAAGTAATCTGTAGGTGATGGCACCTCCACCAAGCAAGCAGGTTTCTATCTGACAGAGCTGCAAATATGTACATATTGGTGTCTGAGCACCAGATTTTGGTCCTGAAATATTGTCACATTCCCTTAAACTGTTTATCTAAACATGGTCTCTAACTAACAGGAATCTTTATTAAAATCTGAAAGTAATAGAGCCAAATAGCTCAGTGTTGTAATTCTGTGTGATATTGTCATCTGTGAGTGTTAATGTTTATTTAATTACAGCAATGCTTATGGTCATTACCAAATTTAACTTCAGCTTGGCTCTCTGCAGTTTTGTTGATTCTTCACACATAAGACCAAATATGAAAACATATTGTTTAGCACTAGATTTGACAATACCTTGTTTTCTGTAGCTGATAAATAAATGAACAATTCTGCCTTTAGATTTTGCAGTAACTGTAGTTTATTCTGTTTTTTTTAGCAAACATAGTAATTCTATTCTTTGATACTGAGCCATTTTATTTTGCTCTGTGTCATTTGATGGTATTTTCATTTGATTTTAGCTGTGGTTTTAAATTTAGAAAGTATACAGAATAGGACAATTTTTTTCAAAGCAGTATTTCTTAACTGGGTGGATAGTGAAAATGTTACTAACTCACTATTCTCTATTCTTCAAAATCAAATCATTTGTAAGTGCTTATTTTCTTCAGAGACAAACATCACATTTAGAATCTACACTTCTGAAGCACCCAAGCCGTTTATTGTTTATTATTTTTCCTATATTTCACCTGAATCTATCATTTAATATAGGGGCAGATGCATCACATACGTCATGCTTATTTGATTATAAATTACACCTCATCCCCTAAGTAGTTTTTTTTTTAGAAAAAAAAAAATGATTTAGGAACACAAAGACTGCTGCAGTGGTTTGTCTAGTTCAATATCCTGTTTGCACCCACAGCCAATGCCAAATGCTTCAAAGAGGCAAAGAAAGACCCTTGAATTAAACACCAATGAATCTACTGTATAGACTTCTGCCTTGCTACATGAATACAGGGGAAGTGAATGTCTTCAGACATTATTGCCTTCAAAATTAGAGAGTTTTCTTTTCTCCTTAGACATTTAGACAATCCGAGAACAATTTAACAGAAAATTTACATAACATCCTACCTCACAA
The DNA here is from genome assembly GCF_002078875.1 of Numida meleagris. Lineage (NCBI taxonomy): Eukaryota > Metazoa > Chordata > Aves > Galliformes > Numididae > Numida > Numida meleagris. Next base: position 38,469,476 of record NC_034414.1, read on the forward strand.
AGGTACTGGGGATCACTAGGGGAAGGGGACAACAAAACAGTTACAGCTATTTCTAAGTTTCTTACTCATACTGGTAAAAGGAACAGAAAAAGTGGGACTAGGATTTAACTGTGTCATTGCCTGTAGCATTAAGAAATTTTGCTAAACACCAATTCATCACAGTCTAGTGATACGGCTGCAGGATGAAGCTTTGCTTCATCCCACTGGTATATTTCTCTTTCTTCTCACGCTTGACAAGCTTAGAAACAAGCATTAATGCAGAATTTCAGAAGAATCAGGTTAGCTGTTCTGAGGTATCAGATATGAAAAAAAAATATCTGGACGTGTTTAAAGAAAAATAGCTGAAGTTTAAGATTTGCTGCTCTCAAGGGAGCTAAAAAATCAGCATGTGCAACTGAAGCTCACAGAGAGGTTTGTGATGATCTGGTCAGATCAGAAAAACACAGCAGTTTTTATTCTGTGTGCCATTGTTGTATACAAGAAATTGGTTATTTGAGTGTTTGACCCAGAGAGTCATCCTGAGCCTGTGCTGTCGGTGTCTTTGCTAGCTTATAGTCTCAGGAAACCTGTTACAGTTCACTCTGACATATGCTTTCATTCCGAGTCACTGATAGTTCACTCAATACAGTAACAGTGCTACGGAGAAGATAAGTGTCTCAGAAATTATGAACTATTGGTTATTAATGTCTAACTATGATGTTACCACGTGTACATTACCATTTTAGACTTCATTAATCCTTTCTCTTTCATCATCTGGACCTCAGCCATTGCTTAGATTTCACGCCCTTTCCCCTTCAAGCACAGCAGGATCCCACCAGGCTTATGCAGCCATCAAGAGTTGAGTATTTGCAGCAATTTCTGGATCTCAGACTCAGCCTGCTGCACACTGCTTCCTTTTGTGCACAAACATCTTCTCTTTGGTTCTGAAATATGGTTGGGCTGTACCACAAGCTCAGTGTGCTGCTTAGAGATGCTCTGCCAAGGCTTGCACGTAATTTTCCCTTCATTGTTTCTGGTGTCACTGAATAATTCACCCTGGTTCCTTAATTTCTTAGTTGTGGATGAGCCTCTTGGTGAACAAGAAAATGTATTACCGCCTAGAGGCCTGATCTCACAAGGTGAAGAACGCTCTCATTTCTCAGTAAGTCATGACTCTGACAAATGCTGAGATATTGCTAGAGATTAGTAGACAGCTCTGTGTTTCTCAGTAGGCAGCACTGGATATGCTGCTATCCTAAATCTAAAAAGTTTTTGGAACTACAGCAGTACCTCACATACCCCGCATGGAGGCTTTCGTTTTCTTGGTAGGGGGTCACTGCCCTTAGCCTTCTCCTGAAATCCAGCTCCTGAGAGAGAGTTCCTTTTCAGCTCTTCCTTGAAATCACTGTTTCAGTATTTTACTGAATAAATGTTTAATGTAATGCACAGCTTTAGGAGTCAGTTTCCAGTGCAATGCATTTTCTGATATACTTCTGAATGTCCAGCCTTGTGTCTTTGCCCAGCTCTTGGGCATTGCCTTTCTTGACCTTTGAGAACTGCAGGGAAGGCAAATCACTTCAGCTGGTGAAACATTTTCTTACTTTTTGCTTAAACGGTAGCCTGAAGGCCGTTTGCTTAAATAGTAGCTGTGCTTCCCTACCAGAATAAATATGATGCTTAGTGCCCTCTTGAGAGGGAGCAGAGCCCACTACTTTCCTATCCCCTGGCTGACACTGACTTGGGAGGCCAGGGACTCTGGTGGCACCATTTCAGATTGAAGCAGAATCAACATGTTTTTGAAGTGCATCTCCTAGACCAAGTACTTGAAGTGATATAAGCAAACGCTCTGTTGTATTTCAGCTTCCTGCAAAGATCTTAACGACCATAATTTATACTAAAATAGGGTGAGATCAGAAGCGGGTGTCTAAATTTTCAAGTTTTCTCTCTGAATATTTCTAATGTACTTCTTGCAGGGTATTGAGATTCAGTCCTGTTTATGATGATTAGTAAAATATGTGAGTGCAGGCACTGACTGTTTTTTTCAAATGGCTTGTTAACGCTTGCTCATTTGATAGATTTTCTGAAAATGAGGGTATGAGAACACTGCCACTCTTGTTTGCGCTGACAAAAAGTCAGAGATCACATTACATGAAGTGTTCATGCTATGGAACAAGCAAGTAAGGGAATCTTTTCATTTTTGCTCTGTAGGTGCAATCAATTAACATTGTTTTGTAGTTACAATTTCAAATTCCTTTGTTATACTTTGCTATACTAACAACCACAAGAATATCTAGAAAAGCACTCGTTCTAAGTGCATGTTTGATTTCGGGAGAACTAGATGTTTGTAATGACTGCTCACCTATTCTGTGATTAGACTACATATAGATCTAAGGTAAAATTAATAAAGCACAGTGTTCACAACCTGACACTATGCAAGGCTGAGCACATCCTCCTGTCTGCTGATTTTAGGCACAAGATATCTCAAAAACAACATAAGGAATAAAGTCATCCTCACTTTTTTTTCACCTTTTGCACAAAGTATCTTTGCAATCTTGGATAGATCACCGAAACTCAACCTTGTGATATACAAAACAATGTTGGCACAGGTTGGACAAAGAGACTTTTGGAGGATTAAGAACTGAAAGCAGGCTTCCAAGTTAGCAGCCAATGAAAATCTTCTTTGCACAGGACTGGCAAAGTGATGATTCCAATGCCAAGAGGCCTGGAGCCAGAGCCCAACCTTCCAGTTATTTCCTCCCACCGCTCAAATTACTGGAATCATTCCGGTAGCAATGGAAAGTGGGAGAAGCCAAAGAACAAAACAATAAACTTTCAAATGCACGCTGAATGTATTTGTCTGGAAGCATAAATAATAATAACATCAGTACTCGATCCACTAGGGTTCTACAGAACTGAAAAATATGACTACAGTATCAAGAGTATCAGCTAGCAATATGCCCCATCACTTCAATTTTCTGAATACAAATGAATATTTCCACTACTGCTGTTATTTCAAATCTCTTTTTGCTTTCAGGTATTACTTTCCCAAGCTCAGATATATTCTTAATTAAAATCCGGTAAAGAAAGCTCCAAGGGCAGCCTATGACAGAGACTCAGAACAAATTATAAAGGCTTCAGTAGTTTAACACTGACATTTTCTTTTCCAGTAGGTTTAGTTTAAAGGACTGATCAGCTGTTAAAGACAGAAAAGTGTAGATAAAACATTTAAGTCTTAAAAGCTGAATATCTCACAGCTTTGTAGCAGAATTAACTCAGCTTTACAGACCTTAACTTCAGCTGAATTGGCTTTGAAGTTAGTCACCCATGTAGACTAGTCCCTACTCCTGACAGAATTTTACCAGATGCCTTGTAATTGCAGCTGGAAGATACCGTGTGTCAATAAATATTACATGTTCACCTTAACATTTAGCTGGCTTTATCATTTCAATGTCAAGCCAAGTCTAACCTGCTTTACTATTAGATAACCTTCACTGCATAGATCTGTGAGACATCAGCTGAGGAGCACTTCATTTATGTTTGCTCTTAGAGCTTGTCCTCTTGGAGTGCCAAACACCATCAGCTCCCAAGGAAGCCCAGATGATATGAAGCACTTTGCATTCTCCAGGATTGGATCATAAACTGAGTCATCATCTTTGCAACCATGGAGTGCCTTACTTTGCTAAGGAAACAAGCTGCAAGATAAATGACCCTGCCATAATCAGCATTTCAGCCTGGGCAGTTTTAAAATACCAGCAGTCAGGGGACAAACTCTTGGGGTGCTAAACCTTCCTGCTGCTTAACCTGGCTGGCTGTTAGAGCTGCTCAGCACTTACCAACTTAGGGTCGGCAGTTACCACTGCCTTCAAGGACAGTAGCTTTAAATGGCTGTTGAAACACATAAAGGCCCTCAACATTTGCCTCTCCACACAATTACAATGTAGTACTTTTGCCCGTGAGTTGGTCAGTTGTGATTTTTCTCAGCCTTGGTTTTGACTGCCCTTGAAAACTTGCCATTAAAGAAGAAAAAAGGAAAAAGTTCTTGCCAAGGGTGCAGCGATAAATGGGAGAAGGTGGGAAGAGTATTTATTTATGTTTAAGAGGAAAATAAGAGGTACCTTCTTGCTGAATAGGTTAACAATTATGAATTTAATTCAGTCATATTTTCAGAAATCATACCACACAAAAGCCTGCAATGCTGAGTTAAGATATCAACAGTAATAAGATATGAATCTTGATGAAGTATATAAAAAATGTAAACTTCTTCCGTGATGGTTTCCTTTTTCCAGTTAATGTGTTGGATCTGGTCTTTATTGCATACAGGTGGAGGAATGGGACTCCTCTCAGAGACTTTGTTCCTATCAGAACCTCCTTGCCATGTTACCCCAACACACCAGCATTCTACTTAAAGGGTCCTAATGCTGTATGTAAATGCTAAGTTAAGGATATGGTCAAGGCTGTTGTAACAATATTTGCTTTGCTTGCATTTCTCCACCCCCCCCCCCCAAAAAAAAAAAACCCAAAACCAACAACAACAAAAAACCAAAACCCCCAAATACACAGAAACCCCCAAAGCACCAAAAACCAACCAACAAGAACAACAACAACAACAAAAACAGCAGTAACAAGACACAAAAACATTGTTAATTTATTTCAGATCACTGAATAACAGCTCACACTTTCAGGTCAGGCTGGAAAGAACATTTTCAGGAGTACCTGCCAAATTGAAGACACTGACTGAAACTATAATGACTGGTTTGAATCTTACTGAAATCTTGAACAGGTATTCAATTTAGAATCATAGAATCCTTAGAGTTCGAAGGGACCTTTAAAGGTCGTCTAGTCCAACTCCCCTGCAATGAACAGGGACATGCACAGCTAGATCAGGTTGCTGATTCAGCCTCGCTTTGAAATTCTCCAGGGATGGGGCATCCACCACCTCTCTGGGCAGCCTGTGCCAGTGCCAGTGCCTCACCACCCTCACTGTAAAAGATTTTTCCTTATATCTAATCTAAATCTCCCCTCTTTAAGCTTGAAGCCATTTTCCCTTATTTTATTACCACAGGCCCTGCTAAAGAGTCTGTCTCCTTGTTTCCTGTAGCTCCCCTTTAGATATTGAAAAGCCGCTATCAGGTCACCTCGGAGCCTTCTCTTCTCCAGGCTGAAGAGCCCCAGCTTTGTCAGACTGTCCTCATAGGAGAGGTGTTCCATCCCTTGGATTTGTTTCTGTGGCCTTCCTGTGGATACGTTCCACCAGGTCCATGTCTCTCATGTACTGAGAACTCCACATCTGGATGCAGGACTCCAGGTGAGGCCTCATCAGCGCAGAGTAGAGGAGCAGGATCACCTCTCTCAACCTGCTGGCCATGATTCTTTTGGTGCAACATGCACCTTTTGATTACTTAAAACTTTTTTTTTTTTTAAACTCTATTTATCCTTCCTTTTACCTCTAAAAGTTCAGACACCACAACTGCTTGCTCCAGTAGCTCCTTGCAATCCTCTAGCCATATGCCAGCTCCCCCCCCATTTCTAGTCTCCATTGCAGAAAGCTGCTGGGTGGTATAAAGGAGATACAATGCTCCCTGCTGGGTTTCCTTATGTTCAGCTTCCCCGCTTTTTGAAGGAATGACAGACTTCAATAAATGAGTCTCTGCCAGGGCTAAGACCAGTCTTGAACTTTTCCTTCAATCAGAGTTAGTTACAAGGTATCTCTCTTCCTCTTAGCCAGCGGTGTTCACTGTGCCAGTAGGAGGCTTAACTACCTCAACATTTCTGCCAAATATCACAGGAATTAGGTGGTGGGTTCAGAAATCACTGTTCACCTATGTTGCTAACAAGAATTAGCTGCGGCTAATTAGCTACTAATGTAGCAAGTGAGGTTCCTTCTATGCAGATTTTTCTTATCCCAACTGATGAGCTCTCCACACATCTTTATTGTGATAGAACAATTGTTCATTTTCTAACTGGCTATTGGTGCAAGTTAATTGCTCTGGTTTGGGTGTAATACCATCAACACATCTGATATGAAGGATGTTACTTATGCTTGACAGCTGTACCTCTAAGTCTAGAAGCCCATTTAGCAGAAAGAAAAAGGGGCTGGGTTTTTCATGCCACACTGTGATCTGAGCTTATCCTTGAGTAAATCTATACTGCATTATCACATTGCATTACCTGTCTTAAACTGAAGTTAGCCAGATATACACAGATATATACGTGGTGCAGCTTTATATATATCAAGCCACTGTTTACTCAGATACCCAGCTTGTGGTACTCAAAATTCCTACTTGTCTTAGGAAGATCATAAAGCTACTGCATCTGTACTGCTGTCAAGCACATTCATGGTACCTCTGGTCTCTCTATACTGACTAGCAGTTTGGGATGTCAATATTCCCAAACAGAGGTGCAAATCCATTACAACTTCTATATTGAGAACACATAGAAATGATCACTTCCTGTGATCATAGGAATACAAAAAAGAAACAAGACACAGATCCAAGCACTCTGTACAGGTAGAGATAACAAATTTCACACCATCAAGGCTCAGGAAGACAAGGAGTACTCTTTAAATGAATCAGTGTTTTGTAGTAATTAAATGAGAACTTTCAGAAGATAATTTACCGTTCTCCACTTTTACAAGGTTAATTTTTCATGGCCTCTTGATCACACAAAATAACTTATCAACACTGAGATTTAGCTTTAGAAACCATTTATTTACCCTCTGGTTTCCTTCAATGCTATCACAGTGTGCAGTTTAAATCTTCTTTAATCTACTTCAATTCTGGAAGGCCAATTTATAAATATTAATTATAAATATGCTGAGTAGGCATTGTGAAAGAGGATGAAGTGGAGATAATAGCTGCAGAAGGGAGGGTAATGTAACAGTCTTTCTAATCTGCTGTGTACATCACCATATGTGATTATGTGTTCCCTCTCACACCACGTCCAGCAAGTGATCTCCTATTACTAACCTCTGACTTCTCCTTCCACAATTTGGAGCTCCCTCTCATGCGTTTGCAGCACTGCCCATCTCTTCTCTCCCTTGCAACCTAATGTGCCAGACCTTGTCCATCATAGGTTTGCCCTCTGGCAGTCTATTGAAACAAGCTGTATTCATGTGGATACTCACATGCTGCCCTTGAGTTGAGATTTTTCTCAAGTGACTTGATAGACTGTCTGCAGCCTCAAGCTCATAAACCAGCCCTATGTTGCTTCATCAGAGATAATACCACCTGAGAAGTTTTTATGCTAGGCGCCAGCAGTGAAAATAGGCCGTGGTGGGGAAGAATTGCTGTATTCATCTTTGTTTTCTTCTCTGCCTAACGTTTTTTGACACTTGGTTGAAAAAAAGTTGCAAACGTGAAAGTCTGCTTAACTAGACATATAACCACATCATCACTTTATGCCCCTGAGAGCTCCAGGGATAATGTCAGTAATAGAAAGTGTTGTGACAGAGCAAGGTATGCCGCTGCGGCAAAAAATGCCAGGGAGAAGAAAAAACATAGAAAAGGCAAAGCTTAAAGGTTTTATTTTCCAAATCAGATATGTGAATGAGGATAATGTTCTTCTGAGATAGAAGTGGAGAATAAAATACTAGCTAATAGAACATACTCATCCAGGAAGATGTATTTAGATATGCTGAAAAACAGTAGCAAATATTTACAGGAATGAATTGTGATTAGATAAAGCATGTTCTTAATTTCTCCTCCTTGATAAATCCAACACTTCACTAACAGCACAGCATATCATTTTCATATTTACTCACTGACAATATTATTTCGTGGATGAGCTGGTGGAGTGCAAAATAGTTAAACTAACTTACTTTTGGTCTGATCCATTAAAAATGGAGCAATGTGGCAGGATAATGCCTTCAGGTTGGAAACAAGAGCCTCTGCTCTGCCTACCCCATAAATACCATTATGTTTCTGTTGCTGCTGTGGTGGCTGCTAGCTGGTTGCCATGTTCTTTCGGTAGTCATTAGTCCTTTATCACACCACATGGAATTACTGCTTACTGATTAGAAAGGTGTTGAATGGATTTAATTGCTGATTTAAACCAAAACAGAAAATACCTACTCAATGTTTTTAGCCCTAATGCATCACTTTGTAAAAGTAGTTCTTCAAGGAAAAGTAAGAAGTGAAGAATAATATCAGCATACAAATATATTTAATGAAGTCAAAGGCCCCTCAAATACATATGTTAGTAAAACACACTTCGGCGCAGGAGAAGATATACAAGAGGACACCAGAGTCTGCAGCCACCTACCGGTACTGTTCCCTGTAGTCTCATGCCCCATGTCATACACCTGCTGAGTGATTGTACTCCTTTTCCTCCATCCTTCATGCAGACATATCCAGTATTGCCCAAGTAAGTTCTCCCTTCAGTTCACTATGTGAAGCTATTAAGTTATTCTAAAGTCTCACTGAACAGAATGATACCAGTCTCAGAGAGGCAGGATCTTTCACTCTGAGCACCAGACCTGGGTTTTCATCATAAAGACTTAAAATATTCCAAATGCTTACATGGTCTTCCTTTAGTTTTGATGTTGGAGGACACTCAGGAAATACAGGTACTTTTCTTGCTTCTGTCACAGTTTTTCTGTGCTGTCTTGGACTTGGAAGGACTGGCAAATAAGCAGACCCCTTATATTCAGATAGATGACTCCGTGGGCAAGGGTTCCTGCCTTCTTTCTATCACATGAAGGCTTTACTGAAGCATTGTTATCTCTGCTTTTTATCTTACATGCCCAGCATATTCAGGAACGATCTTCACTACATTTTTAATGTCTTACTACTTTTCTGAAAGAGTGGTCAGGCGCTGGAATGGGCTGCCCAGGGAGGTGGTTGAGTCACTGTCCCTGGAGGTGTTCAAGAAACATTTAGATATAGCGTTGAGAGACATGGTTTAGTGGGGTTATTGGTGGTAGGTGGATGGTTGGACTGGATGATCTTGAAGGCCTTTTCCAACCTAGCTAATTCTATGATTCTATGATTCTCCTAGATTGCTTATTTCATTTTAAAGGAATATAAATTTAGATAGCTGCAGTAATTGATTGCCTTTTCTATGGTATATTATAGTATCTTGTGAGTTTTCAATTTGCTGGTGGATTGGAGTAAGTATTTTGTTAACCAGCAAAAGTTGGCGTATATTCAGTACACTATCTTAGAGATATATTCATTCCTATGCAGGTGATGTTCTAACGATTCCTTACATTTTCAAAGTTATTTTGAGGCATTCAAAGTCAACTCTATTAAGGTGATAGATCCAGATCTGTCATTTAGATAAAGAAAAGCTCCTCTTAACTTATGAGTGTCTAGCTCTCATAATGTCATTTACAGCTCTGAGTTATGTGCCTAGGCACGATGTTTCATAAGGCTCTTAACTCCACCTGGCTTCACCCCAAAAGGCAGAACTTCTAAAAGACAGTTTTTATTCTCCCTAGATCTCATTTTATTTTACCAATGAGTGTAACTGTGAAAAAACTACTTCTAGTCTTCATGAAATATTGCTTTCCCATTCTAGATAAATCTAAATGCGAGAGGCACTGTCAAAAATTCGCTCTTATGCTTTCACTGACGTACGAGGACTAATGATTATTTGGCAGTCATGGCATTGAAATATTGATAGTCTTCCTTAAAAGCTCTTTTATATTATTATTTGATGTTTGACTGTTTTACTTCACACAAATGTGCAAGCAATTTGCGCCTAATTATGCACTTGTCACTTAACTCCTACTTGCAGATTTCCACACTACTCTTCCTGATAAGAATGAATTAAAAATGATTTGTCTGCACTCGATCAACCATTTTTCTCTTGTAAAGTCTTCGTATCCAGGAACACTGATGAACAAATTATGTTCTAACTATATAAGAGTAATTTAATAATGAAAGAATTCAAAATAATTATAGCTTTCAAATAACTACTCTAAGGTTTTGGGGTGATTCCCAATACATTAGTGAATAGAATTATAAATAAGAAAGTTCTAGTACAAAACACATTCACATAAGCCTTCAAATTACCCCTGTTTTTCAAATGCTCCCACATTTGGGGCACCATACTACAAGGAAGACTTCAGGGACACCAGAAAGATGTGGAGCTGGCTTGGCAGTAACGTGAGCTCAGATTCTGTGTTCTGGTCACAGTTACTGTTTTTTGGAAACAAATATTTTAGGAAGATAGTTTACAGTAATTTTCCATAAAGCAGCACCGCCACATGCAAGGAATGATATTCGGGCCATGGTCTCCCACAGCCTTTCATATGTACTACTGTCCAGGTAGTAGTATCTATTCATCTACTGCATCCACAAAACAGTTTTTTGGATGGAAGCTGCAGTGGAAGGGGTTTAAATAAGCTTTTGAAATGCTGTCATTGGAAATGGAAATTGAAGACTGTTCCTTTTACACCACTGCCTAGAACTCTGCCTGAAATCTGGGAAGGGACTACAGCAAAGCAGGAGCTGTGAGAAATCACTCACAGTGAATCAAGTTTTGATATATAACATTTTCCCAAACTGATGCTTACATGGAGGCTTTTAAAAAACATTTTTGAAATGAGAAAACATGATAATAAAAGTCCAAAGCACTCCATAGCAATTCTGGTATACTAAATTTTAATATTGTTGACAAGTTCTTATAAGGAGTAGAAAAGAATGGTAACAACTTAATAGGGAATGCAGTTACGATGAATTTGAAAAGCATATAAAAAGAGAAATGAGAAGTTGTGTCTGAATTTGTTCTTTAATGAGTTTCATTTCATAATGAAAATATGTTGTCACAAAGAATGCATCAAAAGACACTGCAGTTAAGAAAAATATGAATAGCTAACATGTGATATTAAAAAATAGTTAAGCTGAAGATGATTTAGCTTGTGATCCTAAAGCCATTGTATTCTTCTGTATGAAAGGGCTGCAGGACCCAAGGGGCTATGAATTATTTGAGGCTTGCCAGAGCACAGAACTGTTCTGCTGCAGCCATCACTGCCAGCTGTTCACCAGTGGGACAGCCTGCATTCCACCCAGCTGAGGAACTTGCTGAACAGTTGAAGATGAGCTCCCCTAAGGAGGAAGGGAATCCCCTGGAGAAGAAAGCTTTTAATGTACTCTATCTGCGAAGAAAACACATTCCCATAAATACCTCAAAACTATCTGCACGTCTTTCTGTATTAATATGGGGAGCTGTTCCCTAGGATGATTGAAAAATACAGCTATGGGGTAAGGTGCCTTCATTACCAGATTGTGGGAGATCTAACATCTGTCTGTGGCTTTTCTTTCCGAATCACAGGAAGCCCATGTGTGTGTGTGCTGGTGTACAGCATAAGGGTTATGGATTGCCACCCACTTTGTATTTGCCAACAGAACAATGTAAATCCCACTGTGCCCTGGTGCTTTATTCAAACTATGTTTCCCACATGAGCAACAACAAGCAGTTTGCAGCCTTCAGAAGTGTGCTGCAGTTTAGCAGATAATTAGGAATGTGGATGGCTACTTTTGCATTTCTGCTTATTTACAGTAAAGATACAGAAGCACTCTTGCACATGCTTTCCTGAGTAGAGCCTTGGTTCCTGAATTTGGACTGCAAAGAGTAGAGCAACAACTACTCACGTAGTGTTTCACAGCTTCTATTTTTGGCTGACAAGGACAAGTACAAAAACGTAAATTGCGCACTTCTACATGTTCTTTGTGATGAGACACGATGTAGCACCACCTGATGAGGGGTTCCCTAGGTGCTTAGATCAGAAACTGCAGCAGTGTTCTACAGCTTTCATCTCCCATGTATACTGACAGATCCCACGGAAATAAGAATGGAGGAGTAGATGTGTGTTATAGAATCATAGCATCGTTAAGGTTGGAAAAGACCTCTAAGATCATGTTATCCAACCATTGACCCATCCCCACCATGCCCACTAATCCATGTCCCTCAGTGCCACATCTACATGGTTCTTGAACACCTCAGGAACAATGACTCCACCACCTCCCTGGGCATTCTGTGTCATTGTGCCTTGTCCTGAGGCTTCAGTCTGATCCTGCAAATCAAACCACTTAGAAACTCTGTAGGTTCCTAAACTGACACCATTACTGCTAACTGGAGGATAGAGGTGATGATAAAATCATGTGAGCATTGAAACTGTAAAGCACTGAGGGGTAATGAAGAAATAAACTCAGAGAGATCTAGGAGACAGAACTATCAAAATACAAAATGAGCTTCATTCAATATGTAAATCAAACTGAATCAGCGTTTGCTTTCTCTCTTACAGCAGCTTGTAATTAGGTTTGTTGCTGATTTAGGAGCTAAGAGAAAATCTAGTTAATTCCCTAACACTGCAAAACCCTATGGCTAAGAGAAGATTTTTATTTCATGAAATAAAAACATGAAAATGACCCACTGATAATCAGGAAGTTATCTTAGTCCCTTTAACATACAGTAACATTTCTGGCTATCTCAAAATCTAGCCAAAGATTAGAGGAGGGGAGAAAATAAGATTGTATTATTAAATTAAATATTCGAGTGTGTCTGTCTCCAATCAAGAAAGTAAGGTACTTAAAAAAGAGAGATTATATTTTGTATGCATATGTTCAGTTGCTTTGAAATGACCATGATAACATTATAGTGTATTTTGTTGAGTGCTGGGTATCATTACTGGTCAACATTAAGAGTATATTGTAAAGAATAATTTTAAGATATACGTCTTTAAAGGCATTTTCATCTGGAGGTCCTCTGAATTAGCTGCTAATGACTTGCATGAGTTGCTTATAATATGTCTGGAAAGTTACAGTGGCATAGCTTATGATAACTCAGGATATAAATTTAAAGTAGATTAGATTTGGCTTGCCTTTTAAATTAACTCAGTCTAATCAACACTGTCACCTTTACGAATAGAAGAGGTTTGAATTACCTAAAAAACTAAATATGCTCAGATTACATTGAGAAACAGAAACGTAATCAATCTGGACAAGAAGTTGCTTGTATCACACAGCTGGATAGCTCCATGAACAACCTCAAAAAGAGATCTCAAGTCTTTAGTAAGAATAATATTTCTAAAGATAGAAGATTGTTGTGAAGGTACAAGGATGTTCAAAATTTACCAAAATGTGTAGACGTTAAAGAACCAAGATGTAACCATTCTTTAGCATGCTTCTCTGAAATGTAATTTTCTGTATAATCAGGAGCAAAAACTTACAGTGACCACTACACTAACATTTTGCCATGTTAAGGAATAATTAATTTTCTATGGGAATTTTATTTACTAATTATGCTCGCAATAATTATCTCAATAATTTCTGATTTCATTTTTTTCAACATTTATCACTGGGTTTTAACTGCCCTACAGGAGCTCCAGGAAATTCACACTAACAGTTAACTATTGTGGCAAAACTATTATATGAATTTTAAACAGGACCTTGTAAGAAATAAACAAAAACTATATCACAGATTTATCACCTACTGTCATGGGGCTGAGCCCTAGATTTACATCCTGAATTTTATAATTGAAATACACTAATCATTAAAGCATGAAGATGAAAATACAGTCTGAATCAAAACTTGATATGTCATGAAATAAACCTGAAACTTTCTAATTTATCATGGTCTCTGTGGACCAAATTCATGTGACCTAAGTTCTACTGAAGCCCATCTCAGATGGCATTTTCTTTAGACTGGTTCTTCAGAAAAGCCTAACCATGAAAAATAGTACCCAATCTCAACAAAAGCTATTTTAGAAAAACAAATCTAGATTTTCCAGCAGAATACTTCAATTTTAACAAATGACTACCAGATTTTTATTATTTTATTTTTTTAAGAAACTCCATCTCTCCTAAACAATAAGCTTTGTTACCATACTCAGCTTGGCAAGCTGCTCACCCAGGTCTGGCAGCAGTGCAGTGTATCTATCTCTTGCTTGTGCCCTCCTGCAAGAAACAGCTGGCACCAACATGGTTCATGAAGCTTCAGAACAAATTTTTCTGATGTAATAACATTTCTAACAGAACCACGTAGACCTGATAAGTGTACACACCAACAATGATATGTTTCTTCTCTTAGGATAATAAAATGTTTTAATTATCATAAGTCATCCCCCCAGATCCTAACAAAGACGCAATGTTCACTGCAGAGTTGTCTATAGATTTCTTCCACAAACATTTACAATAATGAAGATGAATATCACACTGTTTAACATCTTTTTTTTTTCAGATAAAAACCCAGTTCTGTAAGAAGCAGAACATTCACAACTTCCATTGATTTCAATACAAATTAAACATTCCACTTTTCCACAGAATTGCATATAATAAATGGGTATGTCACATCTCACAGATGCTGCTATTAGTCTATGAATAGCATCAGTTGAAAGACTGATCTTTACAAACACTAAACTGCTCTAAAATAAATTTTGAACATCAGCTGTAAGAATTTAAAGTTTTCTCTGCAAAAACCAAATGCCTTCAAACTATTCTTCCTCTGCAATCCCGGCAGCTCACACAGCCAGAATGAAATCACATTTGGACTTCTTGATTTGCCTCTAATCATAGTAATTCTCTTCAGTTTTACTGACTACAACGGCATGAAGTCCCTTGTGGGCAGCTCTCTGCTTTTGAGCATTTTTCTTTCTTCTCCCTTAAGTATATGATTGCTAGCATCATTTTTCTCACTCCTTCCTGCTTGCTCGCAGAATGAGTCATGCTTACAAAGGACTTTTCCAACATTCTGCTGGATGCTTATGCCAAGGCTGTCAGTGTAGAGGATTCACAATTGATTTCACCTCTTCTTTTGAGACTAGATGCATCAGGCACTCTAATCTTTGCTCCTGCAATAACATACAACTTTGGCTTTATTATTACATGCAATTTTCCCACTATCCACCGATATGAACAGTTAATCAGCACAATCAGACAGCCATAGAAGAAACTACCTTGCTATGAATCCATGGGTCTTGACACAACCACCTAATTAATCCTGGAGAACCTCCTACACTGGGGGTTCTACTCCTACTGACTGTAGTATAAATTGCTCAACTAAATAAAATACCAGTAGCACTTACAGGCAGGGCTTCATTTGTATTTGCAAATAAACATGTATACTTTTAAATAAACAAAAACTTCATGCACCTTTATTTTATTTTGGACAACAGCCAAACCACATTATTCAAATGACTCTGTGGTACTTGTGTATCATACACAATGTGTATCAAGACAACAGATCGTGGCAATGAGACATTAGCAGAACAAGTTGAGAGCATCCAGGGGACAGAAGCACAGTTGCCAAAAGAGGCAAACCAAAGTCACTTTTTGCCAGTTCACTTGAGATGAACTTTATGCCACAAAACAAGGCCTTGAAATGTGTTTGGTAACAGTTGAACATTACTTAATTGTATCCAGAAAATTCAAGGGTAGGTCTGCTCATTTATTCATGCAAAATTAAACAATGACACCATCACCTCCTTTTACAGTGCCAGAACTGATTGTATCATACTTCTTATTGATGTTAAGGGCTCCGTGTTACAGCTGTGTGGAAACATGTCTCATGTTAAACTCTATATCTGCTTTCCCTGTAAGTTATTGGCTTTTGGGAGACCACAACGTTCACCTGTTCCATTGTATGGGCCTAAGCAGTGAGGAAGATCAGAAGTAAATTCCGGTTTTATACAAACCTGTGAGCAAGGCACGGCCTTTAAAATGAGCCTCTCTGGGATCTGAGCAGAGGGCTGCTACAACTCAAACACATCCAAAGCATAACATCTCTCTACCTCTGATAGTTCCGATCCATTATCAAACTGCTCCAGAATATTATTGTTGTCTTTCTAGAATAGGCAGCAGTAGAGTAAGGTAGCAAGAAATCTTTCCGATCCATTTCTGTCCCATAGGGGACATCTCTGTATAGACACCTCCTTTCCTTTAGACACAGAGAACCTTCTTGTATAAAAAGCAAAAAGCTACTTGACCAATTTAAAAAAATCCCATTTAGTAATTCTCAACTGAAAGTAATTTGACAGCACTGAGAAAAGAATATTGGACTAAAATAGTTTTTTAAAAAAATTAGTTGTGAGTAGTAAGGTTTTTTTTTTCAAATTACATACTCTGCTTCACTTTTAAAAGTAGTTGTTTAGTACAGAAAAGAAAGAAAGTTCAAAGACACATGACTCATGCAACATCAGTAACTTTCTAGTCTCTCATGAGCCTTTAAAAGCCACTTCTTTCTTTTCTTTTCATACAGAAAGAGTACGTATAAATCCTCTCTCATGGAAGACATACTAAAAAAAAGAATATACATAATACCAGACTGGCAAAATTGCTTGGGTCTCCTTGACCTCTGAAGTAGTGTGACCTATGTGTAACTAGATAGCGTGGAAGGAAAAAGTCATTCTGATAAGTGCTGAGCATTTGTAATGAAGTGATGGTCAGCTCTAACACTGTTGTATAATCGCTGCTAGTGTGGCTGCACACTAGGTCATACAAATAGTGTCACGGTGTCCCACAGCTTTCCTGCTGGGGAACAGTGCTCACTATGGCTGACAGAACCCTTCATCTGGCTCAGCAGTACTTAACAGAATTATTTCTGTTTGCTCTCTTGTTTGTACTGGGTGCATTCCCTGTATAGGGAAAGATGTCCTTGGAGGAAGAGGATGAAATAGCAGAGTTTATTACTTGTATGTGATGTATTGTATTTAAAACAGGTTTCTGCTTGATTATCATGAAAGCATCACAAAATTTTCACACAGAGTGACATTTTAGTAATGTAAATTACTAAACGATGAATCAATTAAATGATAACAAGAAGTATATAGTTGTTTCTGAAAAAGATGTACTGTGCAGTCAGCTGGAAGCTGCCTCCCTCCTTTTCCTTTCAGCAGAAGTGAACAGAGGATGGAAAAACAGCATATTTTTGCCAGGCAAAAGCAAAACCCAAACAAAACTCAAATACTCAAATGTCATCCCACAGAGTCCAAATATACTCAAGTACTCAAGATAATAATAATAATGCAAGCCAAAATAAGGGTAAATTAAACCACAAATCATCAAATTCCACATGATGTGATCAAATACCTTTCAACATCTCATCTAGGACTAATGAGAAATAGTAACGAAATACAGTCAAGCCTTTTGTACGTCCTAAAGTCACTACTAGCTAAAAGCCTACCTAAGAGTGCTCTGACAGCCATTAACAGAATCAAATATTTTTGCTGTTCTCAACACATGCTTTCTTTTATCTACAGTGTATTATTGATCTACATGGTTAAAAAATAATAATAATAAAGGCTTGAAGGAACACCTTGAATATTCAGTTAGTACTGCAATGGGGTTAAAAGGAGAGAACTGATAGCTCTGATAATGAGGATGTAAGAACAAAAGTGACTGCCAGCATTTCATAAACTGAACAAGCTGTACAACTACCAGATGAGTTAAATAGGAATGTTTTCTTGCATAGTAATGGATTTACTTTGCATAAATAATGCATTAGAATTTTACAAGCCTCTCCATCATGCCTTTTGCCATGAATAAGAAGAACTTTGTTTTCCGTTACAGTATCGCAAAAGAATGCACTGCAGTTGCTACAATGATTTCCAAGCTGACAGTGTCAGAATTATATTGAGATTATACAATATTTCCTCTTTGGTAGAGTTCCTGGTTCCATCCTGTGTGCAAGCATCATTCCTGATGTACTGAAATTAACATGTACTAAGGATAAATAAAATTAACAGCACTGAGACAAAAAAAGTAATTTCAGAGGCTCATCCTCCTCTCCTTGCCCCAATATGTTCAGTATAGTTTATACTATTAAATGCTTTGTTTTGTAACAAAATTGCATCATTACAATGTTTAATTCCATCCTGCAGCCTCCACTGTGCTGTCAGGGACTTTTTTTTACCAAGATCCTCTTTTATGAATTTTCAGGTATATATTATACTTAAATTACCAGACCCTTTTCAGGTTTCAACTTAAGCCAGTATTTTGGTACAGTTTTTTTTATAGTTTACCCTTATTTGAACTGTGGCATTCAGAGTAACCAGACCAAAGAAACAAGTTCTCTAGATGGAGCGAAAGATTTATGGTATGTTTGGTGAATTTCCCCCTGCTGGAATAAGATGCACCTTTGACACAGTTGTGCGTAGAGACATCTGTTTTCAGGGACAGTATGAGAATCAATGCTAAGCTCACCCATGAGCCTGAGGGAAAACCAGTAAGGACTCTTTCAGAGAGTCAAAATCTACCCTCTTTTAGTTTAAAACCTCTCCTTGGATCTGTTTTGCTTTGTATAAATGCCAGATAGTTCATGGAGGCAACTGTCCCAACGTCCACTTGGCAGACAGACAACTCCTGTGCAATTT
Source organism: Numida meleagris (assembly GCF_002078875.1). NCBI lineage: Eukaryota > Metazoa > Chordata > Aves > Galliformes > Numididae > Numida > Numida meleagris. The sequence continues at coordinate 38,487,765 of NC_034414.1, forward strand.
GGAAGGATTAATTATAGGCACTGCTGTGATTTAGTCCCCGAAGGTCTTTCAGAGCCCAGGAATCCTAACCACAAACCTATCAGTTACTCATTAGTCACTATTCCCCTCTTCCTATTGCTGTCAGAAAGCAATATGGTTTAGTTTTTCCCAAAGTTGAGTACATTTCCAAAGGAAGTTACTGTTTTCATAAAACATCATTTTTAGGGAAAGAAATAAAACTAAAAAATAATCTGAATTGTTTCTTCTCACAAACATCTTCATTAAACCTCATTCTCTTTACAATGGCTCCAACTTTTTTATCTTTCATTACCTGTGCCGCTTTGAAGCTGTCTATCTGTATGTGTGTCCTCACAGATTACTTAGTGCCCCCATTTCCTCAGGCTGGCCCTGGGACAGTCCAGTTTCTTGGTACAGCACTTGCTGTTCCAGTACAATAGGCAAGATAAGCCACTGTCAGTCTCTCTTACAGCAGTCTTCAGTAATTTCTTGACTTTGGAAAGACTCCATCTCTTTTCTGCCCATATAACATTCTGGACACAACTTTTGTTTAAAAAAAATTGTTCCCCAAGCACATGCTGCATGGCACATTACACACATTACACAAAAACATTGCCTTCTTACAAACATTTTAATTAGACACTACAACAAGAAGAAAACCCCAGTATTTCAGAAACTTGCATGTGCAAAAATACAGCTGAGACAATTCATCCTATATGAATTAATTCTAAGTTTAATACAAGGTATCCTATATTCTGTTCACTTGGTACATACACAAAAATACCACAGCTCTTTACTGTAGAAACGAGGTCATTCTGATCTGCTGCTGCACCCACCGTGCAGCACGGTTCCCTCACCATCAAAGCCCCACATATGTTGAGCAAAAACTATCAAAGCAAAGCAATGAGATGAATTCTTATGTAAATTCAACACACTCCTTGTTTCTCTGTTGCCAAGTGGTCCATTCACTGTGTAACAAGGAACAGAAAACTATTAACGGTGTATCAGTCACAATAGCTTAAGTATGCATGTGATGCAAAGTTTGCAGGTAAAATATACTAATTTATGGAACTGAAAAATATAGTTGAGTGAATAAGTAAGCTTTCTGGCATATGAGGTGTTTTTGTGGTCTGAAATAGGAGAAGCAAACTGCACAGAGAAGAAAAAGGCGCGTGGTAGCTATGAGAAAGAAGAGGATGTTCGCAAAGGGAGAAGTGAGAAGGTAGCTATGTCCTAGGGTTAGAAGAAATACAAACATATTTATCATCTGCAGCACACTAGAAGATTGATTACAATTACAGAAAGATTATAGTTTGTGATAAAATCAGTATCTTGATTGAGATACAATTTTAAGGCAGATGGTAGAGCAAAGAACTTCCCAGTCATATTTAAAAGTATTTGTAGGTCTACATGCAAAAAGGCTTCTACCACTTGAAGTGGAAACTCATTTGATGACAGTTGTGTACTTCAGTGAGTCTGTCAGGGTGCATAACCAGATAGGTTTTACCCTCACCTGTCATATGATACACTGAACAAGGTAAATACGTATTCAGTGACATGGGAAGTGAGAAAAAAGGTATGCAGAGGAACCAGGGTACTCTGTATTTTTCCTATAGACTTCCTCTGGATAATTCCACAGAACTAGTGCTAGCAGCAAATTACATTCTATGACTTTTTATATATCACTGCACTCAGCATACTGATATTTCAGTGTAAGGCTGTTTAGAGCTATTTCTGCCTCTAAAACCAGCTTTTTTTTTTTAAGAACTTCCATTTTGAATTCAAAGGTTTTCAAAATAGGAAATTCTCCTTAAATTCAGGCAGGTAAAATCAATAGGATGACTGCCTCAGGAACTGAACATCTCACAATCTATAAATTCAAATGAAATCATTATCCTAAAGTTCTTGCATTTATACTTCAAATGAAAATAAAATCTTCTAAAGAAAAGCAGCATGTATGATAACTTGTTGTTTTCCATCTGCACTGATGACTGTTTTCTGTGGTTTTAACCCAGCAGACAGCTCAGTACCTCACAGTCACCTGCTCATTCTCCCTGTGTCTATCTTTAGAGTGCAGCTTATCACAGCCAAAGGGAAATCTGCTGAAAACTATGAGAAAAGCTGGACAACAGAACAGTGCCTGTAAATAACGTGCTTCTCTAAGTGGGAACTTGGTTGGCACAGTCTCTGCTCTGTGGCAAGTAAAAACATGGAAAGATATAACCATTGCATGGCACTGAGCGACTGACATTGTGAGAATAGTAAAAACTGGACAGATGCATAACAGAGTAATTCTGGTGCTCCTCCATACATCCTCATAATACTGGTTGGTTCTTTTATCTCTTACTGCATGCCTTTAATATCTTTGACTGGGGTTTACATTAGAAATGCTCTGTGGTAAAAGTCAGATTTGTTTTCTTCACACGTGCTCCACCCTGGGATGCAGAAGGTGTCCAGTTATCTTTTGGAACAGTCCTGGGGGCTATCTCAAGGGGATTCCCAGAACAGATTAACTTCTGATAGTTTACCCAGTTGAAAGCCTCCCACTGGCGCTAAAGGAAAGAAGTATCACCCAGAGCGGCCTCCAGTGCCAAGAGGAGAGTTAGGCGGTGGTTGGCTGACTCAAAGAAGTAAAACCAAAATGCCTGAAAATGTTGCAGCTGCATTACACAAAGTATCCATATAAGATAAACATAGTTTGCCATTTAAGTCTGCTCGAACCTTTTTGACCAAGTATCTTTCAACCAAGAAGCTTTGTGGTGGTTTAAGTAACACACGTGGTTCAACATCCACAATAAATCTGGTATTAAAGCTACTATAAATATTTTTTATATATGTATGCGCCCGACTGTGATGGGTGAGTAATATGGCAGTGCAGAAACCCACAGTTAAGGCCTGTGAAAGGATAGCCTCAGCATTTAATAATATGAAACCTTACTGTGAAAGTTATGAATTTGCTTAAAAAGTATTTTTAAGTGGAAATTTTCCTGAGGCATAATGATTAGAGCAAGTTACTCTGCTGGCTATCAGACTGTAGGGTGCCTGACTTTCTTTGTGCATTTGGAAATCTGTCAGTCTGAACAAGCGTGCACTTCGAATGCAGCACAAGGGGAATAAACTAACGGCTACAAAAGATCACAGCTAAATGAGCAGTAAAATCCCCACAACGATTGTGTTTATCAAATGCTCTTCTCCACATCCTTGAATTGCAAGTTTGCATTTCAAATTCAAATTTTAAAAATCCTGTAAATCCATATGCTTATAGCTATACACATTGTGAGGCATATGAACGCTTGCCACCAATGTATGTTTGATGTTAATTTTGTTTGCTAGATCCTCAGGGAAGGTCATTTCAAAACAGTTCTATTTTCAGTGAACCATCAGAGCTTTTCCATTTCTTCAAAATAGCTGTCTGACTGCAAAGACGTAATAGTTCAGTTAAAGTATATATGAATTTGCGTGCCTATCTTGTAGCATGTGAATAATAGATAGACATCAGTTCATAATCCCAGAAGTTATATGATTCATTACCAAATCCCAATCAGCATCACCTACTTTATTCTATGTGCTCATTCTACAGCTCAGTGGGTTGCAAACTATACAAGTTTTATCATTTGTAGGAAACTGAATAGGGTTTTAAATTGTGCAAGCTGGCACCTACACATGCAGCTTTCTTCTTTATGAGCTAATTTACAACATTCTTTGCTGAGACAAATTATGTTTAAATTTTAAAAAAGAAACTGGATTAGCATTTCTCTTCTAAGAAGAAAAAATCTTTGCCAAATAAATGTCAAGGATATATAGTTAAGTAGAAGATATTTCTCAGGATAATGCTTCCATAGGATATTTCTCTAGATAGCTAACCTACAAAACAGACACACCAGAAATCTCCACTAATTCAGACACTTATTTGCCATAATCTACTGAACTGATGTGAATATTTATACCTAATCTAAATATCTCATTTATAAAGATCCACATGGGGAATAAAAAAAGGATTATCATGTTCCCAACCCCAGTCCAGTGGGATGAAAAAATGTCCCCCTTGTTTTGTTTAAAAGCTAGAGTTTTTCCTCAATCTTGTATCTGTTTCTCTGGTACTTTTCTATTGCTCATAAACAGACATTTATGCCATAATTTTCATGTGTTGTTTCTTTCTTCTATTTCAATATGTCTGTATGGTCGAACTTCTGGATGATGAATACATTATGGTCACTAATATCAGCTACCTGGATATACTCAGTAAAGAAGGTTCTCTGTAACCTTTAACAGGAGACTTTTAATCCTGAAGTCTTCATACTGCAATTTGCAGTAAAAGCCAGGGTAGCTGAGCTGGTTACCAGCTGTCTCTTTTCAATGAGTCAACCATTTGGGATACAATTTTCTGTAGTTCTACACTGTTATCAATTATTCACTGCCACAATTGGCTATTAAAGACCTATCAGTCAATGATTCATGTCTGGTAGTTATTTTAAGAAGTCTGAAAGGAAATCTGCAGGAAAAAAAATCTTCATTATTCCTTAAATTCATGAAAAAATCTGCTGATAATAATCTCCAATCAAGGAATAAATTAAACCTTTTGGAGATCCCCAGAAGTGTATCAATAGCTAAACCTAGAGGATACAGCCAGGCTGAAATGGGAAAGAAATGGGGCAGGGTGCCCACTGAGACAGGATCTGAGGTCTGCAGGAGGAGCACAGCATTGGGCCAATCCAGAATCCATATTCTGAGCGTGGCAGAATATTAAACATGGTCAGGAGAGAACCAGGGTTCAGGGCTATAACAGCAGCACTGCCAGAGCCTGAATGAAGACCAGAAAGCTGAATAGTTGCAAGGGCTGAGCAATGTCAGACAACCTGGTGATCAGCAAGCAGTGCTCCGCCAGGAATCAGTTGTGAAGAGACAGATGGTATAAGCCAAAAATTAAGATTCAGTAAATGGAAGGAGAAGAAGATCATCAATCAGGGTCAGCAGCCAAGACTAAGGAAGAGAAGATGTAAACAAGGATGTGGGTAAGAGATGCAGAGACAAGATGCAAGCCTGTGCTACAGTACCCAATTGGAGGAGCAGAGAGCAACTGATGGCATTGACTCATGCCTCCAACAAATGGGACAAACTGTCAGCTAGACTCAGGACACAGCCTCAGGGTGCCTGACCTCCTGGCGTCTCAAAGAGCTAAGGACAGGCACTATTCCTAGAGTTAGATAATGTGGCCAAGATTGAAACACCTGGAAATAAGTAGGATTTGGGATTTCTCCGGGCAAATAGGAGTTAGGTGGCTATTCATCACAAACTAGGATAACAGGAAATACAAATAAAATTGTTCATAGTCTGCTTCCAAAACAAGCAAACAAATAAATAAAAACAAGATCAGCTTTACTAAATTTTGCACTACGTTTTCTTGACGCCCAGCAAAGATGGACTAAAGGATCAGGAGCTGATTGAAACCAATGCTGCAATACAGCCAAACAAAAACTTACTTGAGTGAGGAGTTGTAGTAGGTTTTCTTTGGAAGACATTTTTGTAAATGATCACTAAACATTTCAGGGTTTAGTGGAATAAATTTGCAGCAGTGTGTGTGTCTGTGCTTGTGTGTGTGTGTATGTGCAAGTAGACAAATAGCTTCTTTCCCCTGCCCCCACCAGTTCCAATCCAAATCATTACATAATTCTATCCAACAATGTGCTACCAGCTTTTCTGTCAACATAGAGCCATCAAAGGACATTAGGAACTCTGATATTTTACATAAGCATTCTCCAAGTTATTTTTACCTCACATACTGTCATCTCAGAAACATTCAGCTGTTTGCATGTCCTGCTTGTTAGCTTCAGCACAGAGCTGTACTAACACAGATATATGGGCAATGTTTTTTAAAGGTAGCTCAAAGTATTACCCTCTCCAACTCCCAGGTCTCCCATGCTGCCCAAGGGAAACGCTGGGAAACACTGGTATCCCAAACTCTGAAAAGGTCACATGAACAAGATTGGTATTGTGCCTGCTTTGACACTAATTGAAAAGCAGATTACCTCTCCAGATATCTACCTGTTATTTTTTTTTTATCAGTGGCAAACAGCCTTTCAAAGAATGCTTCTCCATAGGCATAAGCTGGTTACAACCATTTTTCATCTCATACTTAATTCAGAATGAATTACAGCAGAAGATGATTATCATCCTAACTGAATGAGAAGTTGAAGAAAAAAGAAAGAAAGAAACCCAAATCTTAATCAAAACTTCTAATTGAGCAGATACAGTTATTTACAAGTCTGTTTGTTTTTTTTTTTTTTAAATCTGTAATGAGCTTTTAAAGGTACTCTTTTGAAGTGAAGGTATGTCAATCTTTTTAAGAACAATGTTCTTTCATTGCATTTGGATCAGATCAAGACAAAAAATAGAGATAAGTATCATGATGAGAGCTCTAGCACTTCCTGAACTGACTGGTTTGAGTGACTATCCTAATAAAGAATGTTAGATATTGGTAATAATGACAAATCCCAGTTTGGCAGAGAATTTACATGCAAGACTTTAAGTCTTACATAATATGCCCAAATTAAGGGGGGAAAAGATCACATTTATTACAAAAAAACCCTTAAGTTTATCTTGTGTGTTATCTGTGTATGTGCTGGAACATTTCTGCTTCACTTCTTCACAAGCCTGTGCAGTGACTCTACAAACTGAAATGCTGATTCACAGGGATCACAACAGATTATCTTTGTTTTGTAGCTGAAATTGAGGTAAAAATTTCCAGAGTGTCTCAGCCATGCAACAGTTAAGTAACTAAGATGTATTTAAATAGCTGCCTTCTGTGAAATGTCATCCATATGTCTGCCATATATTATATATGTATAAGATAAAAATGGCCATTGTTAATATCTTGAATTTATTTAATTTTGAGAACAAATGCAGCAGCAAATATACAGTTTCTTTGGTTTTTGAAACAGACTTGACTAAGCTTTCAAATAAATTTATTTAATAAAAAGTGTAGGGGAATATAAAATTACTGAGTAGTTCAGCAGAGCTCCAGAAATCCTTATAAAATCATTTTTACTGGAGAAACTACTTAGAATGTTCAGCTGCAAGGCTAGTGCCATTATCTGGCAAATTATTTTTACTTCAGATAGCATTAATTGCTTGAGGGCTGTGTTGGATGGGGAACAGTGTGATCGTTAAATTTAACTGCAAGAGAATAGTAGTATTACATCTGCCAAGGACTACTGAGTAGGTGAGTGATAAGAAAAGGTAGCACTGACATTCCTTGTAATAAAACTAAAAGAGATTAAGTCAAATTATGAATTCTTCACAGTAAATATTTGATTTTCCCTAGTGCATTCAAGCTAGCAATGAAACAACTGGTATTTCCAATATTAGATTTTATCTTTGACCATATGGTATAGCTTAAAGGAGTAATTTTGGCAGAACCTGATGTCTTTTTATGTGCTTGCTAAGTCCTTCCTTGGTACAGGCAGATGCCAACATTAAAAACATATCACTGAGTACTATTAGAGTAAGTACATTATCTAAACATTAAAAAAAAAAAGCCTGTATTTTCTTCAATAAATAAAGACGCATTTCATACTGCTTTAAATTCATAGGTCAAAGCCATTGACCTTCAGATGTGATAGTCACAAAGGATACATCTAGCCTGAATGTCTACCCAAAAGCTTCTCGTATGACCTGAACAAAGGAACCCTTCTGATTATTGCTGTGGAAGAGAGCGTGATTTGTGGGGAGATGAGCAACAGCTCTGGTGGAGAAGTATGAAAATGCATTCACGTTGTGAGAAAGAAGGACACTTCAGCCATGTCTGAGCTGTGTTACTCTGGCAGAAGTCCAAATGAGTTGCTGCAGAGGCTGATTCTGAGAGAGGTTTTATATTGGATCAGAAAAGACATTTCTGGAAGTTTGTTTCTAGATAATGCGACATTCACTGCCTTGTATCTAGCAATTATCAATTCCTCTAAAAGGCAAAGCAGTAAATATTGGATTTAGGCTGGATGTGTGAATACTGCTTTATTAGCTGCTGTTTGCAGTGCTGGCTCCTTGTCACAGGTAGATTAACTTGGAATAACTGAAGCAGATACTGCCTCCTCCGCCTCCCCCAGCCTTCTGCCATCCCTTCAGCAGCCACAAATACAGTGCTATGAATCAGAGTCCAGATCTAGAACTACTAAATTCAACAGGAGCTATTCCTTTCCCTGCAAAGAAACGGAACCTGTGCTGGCAGTCTCTATGCCACATCCCGAGGAAGGCCATGGAAAGATGCCTCCTGCTTGCCTGGACCTGGCTGCTCTCTGGATGCAGTCCATTAAACCTCCACACAGAGGATGAGGGAATGAGGAATTTAGGCAATGACTGCAGAGAAGTAGGCTGCTAGGGACAGCCCAACTTGCTATCAGCCTTACCAACCCTAATGTTGACAGAATTTTTTCCCCATACTGGCTGCACATCTGCTGGCTTGCTGCCAGGACACGGCATGAGGGAGCAGCCAGAAGCAAGCAAGCAGTGCAAAAACAGCTCAGCTTGCTCTCCCCAGAGCTGGGAAGCAGTGAGGAGGGGCCAGCTGCTAATTTCTTTCTGTTGCTAGCTGCTGGACCAGGGATGAGCTCATCACCCAGAGAACAGGAAACATGTAAAGACAGAGAGAAATGCTCAGTCCTAAGGGAAGAGAGACAGGGGGTCTTGATCAGGAAAAGTCTCAAATTTACATCCTACCAGCAGTTATTTTGCTCTCAAATTTTTCCTGAATTGCTCTGCATGTAAAGAATAGTTCTAAATTTAAAATGTGTTTGCTTCTACATAGGTCGCTCAAAAAGATATATTTCCTATTTATTTCCATGGAAACTACAACAGGTACAAAGAGCAAAATAACACTATTTAATAGAGCAAATTCTCAGCTACAAAACACTGTTTTTCATCATAGAAACCACCACTGGCTGTGCATTTTTCACCAGTGATGAACAAGAACCTGCATGCCACACTCATAAAAATCTGCACCAGCAGAGATGACCCACTTTTGCTGTCACCACTGCTGAAACACACCTCCCACTGCCTTGCTGTTCTCACATTCCCTGTTTGGTCTCTGTAAACATTCAGCAAGTATTAACGAGAAGTGTCATTTTTTCCACATAGAGGAATCCAAAGCCACACCTTTTCTTCATCTGCACTTCCATGTCAGACACCATTTTATCAGACTGTCCCTCTACTGCCATCTGTCACATGGCAACAACATGGAATGGAGCACTAGTGGAAGGTTCAACCTCTACTGACATACCACTGACATCTGCCTCTGATGTTGTGGGCCAGCACAATAAAATGGGAAGTATTTCTTTCTGAGCAGCCTTCATGCTTTACTGAAAATCACAATTCTACTTCACATATAGTAACAAGTTCTAAAAAGCACAAAGAATAGATTATTTCAGGGTCATTTAGCATATTATCATTTGCCCTCACACTTAAAGTGCCAGTGCATCATGGATGTCTGCAGCAGTAATGATTTGTTCTTCAGCATATCAAGTGTTCAGCTAACATTGTTCTAATGTGATAAAGAATATATAAACACATGTGAGGTAGATCTTTATTATATCATGTCTGCCATTTTGCAGCCCTTGTTGTGACACCTGATAAAACACCCTTTCCATTGGTAGCTGTCGACACAGTGTCACAGTGTCTTCCAATAGGTAGATTTAGGAAATAAAGCAATAATTTTCAAAGGGACTTTTAACATACACTGGTTCTGTAAGACCTAAGTGAAAGATGTAATTTTCTATTGAACATCAACTCTAATGTTGAAAATATTTTCCTTCTATTACAAGCTAAATGATCCAATCTCTGTGTGAACAACAACAACAAAATAATAGCTGTTTCTATTCATGCCATTCATAAAAAGCATGTTTATATAAGTAGATTACGTGGGTATTCATGTAAATTGGCATCAAAAGCATAAATAGAGACACTGAAAATCTAAAGCATTACATTACAAATCCCTCTTGACTGCTTTTAAAAATAAAGTTATGTTGTGAAAGAAACAGTAAAGTCTGAACCAAAAGCATTAGCCACACAAACTACCACAAAGTTACCTTAAGTCAATCAATCTGTGCTAATAATTGATCTGCATGCCCTTAGCAAACATAAAGTACTCTAAATTAGTAAGGCTCTTTGTCACTGAAAGCCAAACTAATCCAAATAACCTGACATTTTCTATAGGCCAAATAAGGCATTCATGCTGAGCCTGAGCTAAGAGCAAAGGTTCCTTAGAGGAGTCATGTAATTATCCAACATAATTTCAATTTCTAAAATTAGATTCTCTGTACAGTACATAATTGCAGGTGAGTTTTTGGGTGTTTTTTTTTTGCATCCTATTAGATCCTGATATTTAATGTTGCATTCTTTACTCAGGATGATGAAAAAAAAGACAAAGGATGAAAGAATGTTCTTCTCCCACATTCCTTTCTCTTCTCAAACACAATTCACGACTATCCTCTTTGCTGACAGTGTTAGTTGTTCCACTGCATCCTCAAAGACACCAAGACCCTTTCAGTTTCTCCTATGATTGGCTTATTCTTCCTGAAAACTAGGATGTGTCTTCACTGACAGAAGTAATCCTGCTTTGTTTCTCTTAGTTTCACTTAGGTTATATACCTAAACTTTACTGCATTCACAGAGGAGCTGTGGCGTGCTCAGCTGCGTGATTGCTAAGGCCAAGTGGTGTTCACATTTTAGACCTACACTTCTGTCTGGTGAAAGGCAGGATTAAGAAGGCATGATTTAAATTTGCTAGCAACATCCTATCAGTGTCAGAATTGCATTCAGTACTAAGAACCCCTCTTTGAGAAGAGAAAATAAACTAAGTACCCATTTTATTGTATAAGAGTTAAATGATTATAGCACTACATCAAGGAGTGGGAGACTTCAGCTCAATTCCTTCTTCAGCTTGAAAAGATTTGAAAGTACATCTTCAGCCTCCCAGGAAATTGTTCATCCTCTCTCCATAACATAGGCTGAAATGAAGCACTCTCCATCCTGCCTTCTGAAGTGAGGCCACTACATATGAAGTAGTGCAGGATTCCTGGCACTGAAGTGAAACAAGAAAGAAGCAGTTTAACTCTGTAGTCAAGTGATAATTTCATTCCTGTGGAAAAACTTGCCAGTTGTGAGACACACTCTCAGTTCCATGTCACTTTATGCATTGCATTTAATGATGTCTTGATGCATGGGATATCTCTAGGAGAACTGGGGAAAAGAGAGGTGGTCTGAGCTGATCATCTAATTTGGCAATTGAGATGGGCTTAAAGCAGTGAAACAAAGGGTTAATGCAAGTACTCATAATTCAGCTGTCAACTAAAATTAGTTAACTTGATCAGTTTCTATCTTACTAGTGTGTGAAAATGTTGTCTATTGCTGTAACAAAATTAAAAGTAGAACTTTTAGTATGATTCTTTCATAGGTATTACTATTTATTGCAGAAACAGATGGCCAAGTAGACCAAATAAGTAAGTTATATTACTTAATGCGATTAATTACTGCAAACACATTTTTTTCCAATTTAATAGGTTCCAAATTTCTCATAAAGAGCCATGTTTAGGCTGTCCAGGAATGCTTACTCAAGAGGTTCTATTCACTTTTACACATTTCTTTTGCTTGTTTTGAGCAGATATTGGTTATCATCAGACAACAGAGAAAAAGGAGAAAAAGAGACAAAGAGGCTGTGGGATTTGAATAACCACTCATGTTCCATGATCTGTTCACAAGTGAACCAAACAAGACTTGGGTGAGTACAGGCTGAAAATTGCTTATCTGTTCTATTACACAAGGATTTAGTTCTAAAAATTTCAGAAGAAAATGGATCAGTTTGCAACCTATTTGCAGGTGAGAAAAATTGTGTTGTTTTCATCAGATACAATTATTCATATTTAATAAGGTAATGTTATTTTAGTGCTCTGAAAATACAAGTTTCTTTTAAATGCCAAAAACACTACGAGTTTTGATTCCTATTGTCATATAAGAATATAGTCATATATAGTGACAGCATTGGTGGACAAAGGAAGGGCAACTGATGTCATCTACCTGGACTTGTGCAAAGCCTTTGACATGGACCCACACCACATCCTTATCTCTAAATTGGTGAGCTACATGTCTGAAGGCTGCACTATTTGTTGGATAAAGAATTGGTTGGATCGCCATAGCCAGAAGGTTGTTGTCAACAGCTCTATGTCCAGGTGGAGGCAGATTACAAGCGGTGTCCCCCAGGAGTCCATGACGTGATCAGTGCTCTTCAACATCTTTATCAACATAGACAGTGGAACTGAGTGTACCCTCAGTGAGTTTGCTGATGACACTAAGCTGAGCGGTACAGTTGACACAACAGAAGGGAGGGATGCCTTCCAGAGGGAGATAAACATGCTCAAAAAGTGGGCAGATGAAAATCTAATGAGGTTTAACAAAGCCAAGTGCAAAGTGTTGCACTTGGATCAACGCAATCCCAGATATGAGTGCAGACTAGGAGAACTCCTCATCAGATTCATTCAGCCCTGCAGAAATGGGCTTTGAAGTCCTGATGGACAAAAAGCTGGACATGAACCAACAATGTACTCTTGCATCCAGTAAGGCCAATGGTATTCTGAGCTGCATCAAAAGAGCGGTGGCAGCAGAGAGAGGGAGGTGATTGTCACTCTCTACTCTGCCCTTGTGAGGCCTCATCTGGTGTACTGTGTCCAGGCCTGGGGACCCTGGTACAGGAAGGATGTGGAGCTGTTGGAGCAAGTCTAGAGGAGACCATGAAGATGATCAAAGAACCACTCCTATGAAGATAGTTTGAGGGGGTTGGACTTGTTCAGCCTCGAGAAGAGAAGGCTCTGGTGACAACTGATTGTGGCCTTCCAATACGTGAAGGGAGCTTACAAGCAGGAGGAGGACTGACTTTTTTAACATTGTCTGATAGTGACAGGACAAGGGGTGAGGACTTTTAACTAAAAGAGGGGAGATTTAGGTTAGATGTTAGGAAGAATTTTTTTATTCAGAGGTTGGTGATCTGCTGGAAGAGATTGCCCAGAGAGGTTGTAGATGCCCTGTCCTTGGATGCATTCGAGGCCAGGTCAAATGGGGCCCCAGACAGCCTTATCTAGTGGCTGGCAACTCTGCCCCTGGCAGGGGAGTTGGAACAAGATGATCTTTAAGGTCCCTTCCAACATAAGCCATTCTATGATATAGCTATCCTCTCTCTATGAAAGTGTATTTTTCTGTTGGAATTCTGTCTTTGACCATCACCACCCACTGACAATGAAGGGAGAGCAATAAAATACCCTCTTCCCACAGTAAAAGCAAAATAAAGCATGGAGACTGTTATGCGAGAAACTTTACTCCTGGAAAATGTTATCCTCAAATTCTGACATGGGGAGCCAGCTGGTTGTTGAGATCCAGTTTTGTTACTGACATAACAACAAAAGACATGAAATATCTGATAATCAAAATCAGAAGATAATGCACAGCTTGCAGAAAAGCACAGGAAATACCTTTGAACTGCACAAAGCCACAAAATTTGAAAGGAACACACGGCATAACCTTTCTACAAGGACAATACAAATCTGCCAAAGTCTCTTTCCAGAGTATAGCAGAGTTTACTGTAACACACTGCATACAGCTCAGCTGGTTTTGGACATTCGCCTATACCACTAGAACAAGAAAATATGCAGCAATTTTTTTGTGGTATGTACAGGAAGCTACATTGGTCCTTTTAAAAAAAGCTATTGGATCTGAGCATATACAATAAACCTAATACCATTCACATGCATTGTTTTTGTGTTGTTTTTTTTGTTGTTCTTCAGGAGACAACTTCACAGGCACAATACTTCCAGCGCTTCTGACATGAAAGACCACTGCCTGACAAACATATATTAACTCCAAACTTGAATTTCAAAAGTAGAGGCTGGATGCTATTTAGTAAGGTCAGTACAGCTGAGTTAATTGTATCTGTAAAACAGTGACTTACAAAAAAAAGACAGGAGAACAATCAACAAAAATCTGGTATTGGTGACATTCTAGTGCTCAGCTATTACGATAATGAGCACTTCACTAAGTAGGTTTAATGCATTCTAAAACTACTGAAGTGAGCCACCTAACAGGTGTTTTCCAATTATGGGAAAAAAAGTTCACTGATTTTTTTTTGAATGTTCATGACAGAATTTATCATAGAAATCACTTTGTTCTAGCACCAAAAAATAATTGTTCTGATCATAGATAGCATCTCTTCATGATTAGTTGTGACTGAAAATAAACCTTCCATCTTCTCATGCAGCTCACAGAACAAAGTATTAACAATTCATGTCAGCATGTATTGATTTCATTATAAAGGTCTGTAGTTTCAGACACTACAATTATAAGCCCTACCACAATAACCCAGATTGTTCTACACCGGATTTCTGAGTTTCAAAGTCTTTCCAAATGGGATTTTTTTCTTGGAGGGACAAAAAATAGTATAAGTATTTACAGAAAATAAGAAAATTAGTTATCATTTATTCTTCTTAGTCTTATTTTAATATTTTGTGTTTAAAGGAAGTTCCAGCAGACAAGTAAAGGGAGATGATCCTTTTCCTCTAATCTGAACTGATGAGATCATACTTGGAGTTTTGGACTCCCAGTACATGAGAGACTTGGAAAAACTGAAGTCCACCAAAGAGATGGTGGATGATTAAGGGCCTGGATTATGTGTTGTGTGAGAAAATGCTGACAGAGCTGGAACTGTTCAGCCTGGATAAGAGAAAGCACAGACAGGATTTAATCAATATGTATAAATAACTTAGAGGAGAAGTAAAGAAGACAGACCCAGACTCTTCTCAGTGGTGCTTAGTGTACCAACAAGAGGCAGTGGGTACAAACAGAAATATAGGAAATTCCACTGAAACACAAGAAAAAAATATTTTGCCCTTGAGGATTCCATCTGGAACAATTACTCAGAAACATTATGGAGTCTCCTTTCTTGGGAGACACTGAAAGGCTGACTGGGCACTTCCCTGAGCCATCTGCTCCAGCTGATACTGTTTTGAGCAATGGAGTTGGCCTGAACGAACTCCAGAGAACCCTTCTAATCTCAGCAATTCAGTGATTCTGTGAATCTGTGATAATGATTATCTGCCTTGTAATTTTGTTTCTGAACTACTTCTGAAAGGCACTGGCTGAATGCAATTCTGAAGTAAAGGAAGACTTACAGCTAGGTTTATTAGCACTTACCATTTTCTTGTAGCCATGGCTATCCTGACCAGTAGAGCAGCTTGGACTCCTGAACAACTCAGCAATTTGCAGCAGTGACAGTGAACAAACCCCAGAAAATAATTGCTTTGGAAGAAACATTTGTGTTGCCACTGAGAGAAAGCTAGCAAAGGAATAGCAATGACCTGCAGTAGAAAGGGGACTGGATCAATGCTTCACATTTGCAGCATAACAAGTTCCTCCTGTGTATGGCAAATGTCACCTTTACTGCCCAGTTCCAGTATATGAGAAATTAAGTAGATGGAAAGGGGTGGAGGAGAACACTCCTTCTCCAGGCTTAGGCTGCATTATCTCCTCAGAAAAGAAGAAAATACAATAAATTTAAGGTGATTGCAGCTAGAAACAATGGTACAACAATAATAGAAAGGTGAAAAACACTCTTAAGATCACAGTAAATTAAAGGCATAATTTTCATAAGCCTAATTTCCAGAAATGTACTCTGGGAATTACTCATATAAAAAGACAACCATAGGAGTTGGCAGGGAATTAGGACGCTGTACAGAAAAGTCTGCCCAATTGTTTTGCGCTCTGTCATGGATCACCATTTTTAGTGGTACTGGATGAGGCATATTGGAGGCTACCTGTATTCTTGCTTGTCAGGAAATCAAGTTTGGTGTTGCCAAAAAAGGAGAACTTGAGTTCCATAGAGTTTCATGAGTTTGATTTTCAACCCAGCCCAGAAATCAAACAAGCATAGATGGTTTTTACCTATCCAAACAATATTTTCATGGCTTTTTTTTCTCTGAAACTGTGCAAGTTATAAAGACTTTACATACAGCACCAACACTACAATGTAGATTTTCCTTTTCCTTGCTCCCCAAAAATGTTGATAGCATGGGAAACTTTTGTTCTGAACACAAAACAAGAGAACACTGGTTTTAGACAGTGTCATGTTGGTCTCCTGCTTCTCTTATGGGTCTGAATGCCTTGCAGAAAAGGAGCCTGGATGACAGCATGATCTTGCAAATGACTTTACAGTAGAGTTAATGGGAACAGGACAGTCTTTGTTACAGAATGTATCTCTGTCTTCTTCAGTACCAGTTCTCCCCCTTCTAAACATAGGTAGCACTTGACATGAAAACATGACAAGTACTTTCTTCTCATCCAGAAATGCTTGTTGCAATAGTATGACACTATAATTAATTGTGCTGTTCAAATTCAAAAGATTTACAACCTAAAGTAGCACACCTGAATGAATCCTCATTCATTTGTATGTTGTCCCATAAAGGTTCAGAAACAAACATGGAATGAAAAAAGTGGCTTCTGACCTCAAAATCTTAGAGTCTAAAATGAAAGAAAGCAGATATATATTCAAGTAGATTGACGGGCAAGGAAAGAATGAAAAAACACTTTTGATAAAAATGTTCTGAAGTTCAGCATAGAGGCAGCTCATCTGTGTAAATTGTTGCAGGAAGACTGTAATAGAAAGTTTATGGATAATGTCTGTGCTTACAAGAACCTCTCACACTCAGGAGAGCAGCCCAGGAAGCTGATGTTTGAAAAGTCTAGAAACTAGAATTAGAAGAGGAATGACAGGTAAAGATGGACCAAAGTTATTGTATTTATTTGTCCTTCTTGGCTACTCAGCTCTTGGTTAATGAACCTTAGCTTTCTCAGCACATTCAGGTGAGACCCAGTTTGGAACAGAAAAATGAAGTCACCGTTTTCCTAATTCATTTCATACTTTGGGACTTATGAGTTATCCTTCCTTCTTGTTTTCCTGAGTTCAAATTTTAGAAGCTTGAGGCTGGAGGAAATAGGAGAATAGTTTTTACTGCTATTTCCTGGAGACAAAACTCATGCCAAAAACATGAGAGGTGTGAAAACAGTGAACTTTAGATGCTGATTAATGATCCCAAGCACAGAGTAGATTAGGTGTTTTGGACTAGACCAATGAGTTTCCTGTTCAATCATCTTTAAGGCAGATTGTTTGGTGTTGTGTCAAAGCACAACACCCTTCCCTTATCTCACTGAGCAAGGCACCACTTTTGGTATGAGAGACTGCCGAGCTGGAAGTAATCCTCTTAAAATGGTACAGTTGGGGCTGGATTTCACAATGTATCTCTGAGGAGATCACAACCAGAGGTGCACAAAAAGTCTTCCCATGTTTGCTGAGCTCAACAGACTCTCTTGGAGCTGCTAGCAGATACAGCCAATCTCACAACCTCTGCACAAAGCGCATTCCCATAAAGGCTTCATTGAAAAGATGGTACCTCAATTTCTTAGGAAGTCAGTGGAAACTCCACTTGTGGGTTTTTTTTTATAATCAGTGCAAGGGAACAGTGATACAAACTCCAGACCAAAAAACATTATGTGAACCGTAACTCCTTTCAGGCAGTAGCATGATACTCTGTTGAAATCTTCAGTAGTACATAAAATGAAATGTGATCACCACTGAAAATAGCTGAAAGACTCAAGAAATCCTGCAAAGTCTTTTCAAGCTTGAGGAGACTTCCCTATGCACTTTCCTTTAGCAGTTCTTTTCCTTGATGAACAAAGTTATAAAACAGTGATTTAATACACTCTACATAATTGCATCCAGTATCCCTCTAGGATTATAGGCTATTTTCATCTTGCTCTGCTTCCTCTCTATTTTTACCAGGACACATTACTCAGAGCCCCTATCTACATACTTCCATCAGTCCATTGTTCATTAAATAAGTCAGGAACATGGAGAGCTTTGATCAGCTCTCAAACAACAACAGGAACACTTCTCACTAGTATTTTCCCACAGGATTGCCGTAACTGCATAGACAAACCAGCCACCATGTAAACAAGTGAGAAATTAATCACTTTTTCTTTAACAGCCTAAGACCTTGTTTCAATTTTTTATTAACGCTAAAGTTGACAAAGATGTGGTATTACAGAAGCAAAACAGTGGTGGACCGTTTTTAAGCGTGATTCTAAATATGTGCATACTGCAATAGATTCTATTTTGTGCATCTTAGAAAACCAAGTTCCTAGTATTTATTTCACGTGCTTCTTACTGAGAGTTTGAAGACAAAGTGAACACTGCAGCACAAAGTATGTATATAGCAGCCACCTTTAAGGTAGTTTGTTCAGAGGATAGCAGCAGCTCAATGCAAGTTGATCTTTCCTCTTTCTCAGGCAAATTTTTCAGCCTAGAGTTTTCTATATGGTACTATCACAGCTGGATCCATACAAATGCTAAATTGTTCAAGGCTAATGATGAGTATATTTTTAATTATTTGCCATAGAATAAATAGGATTCTATAGTGTCTAATGACATAATTGAGCTCACTCTGTGAAGTCTCCACCAGTGGGATGCCAATTTGACTCTTCCTCTTCTCAGCTGCCTGTTTTCCTGAAGCCTGGAGGAATTTAATGTTGCTGAGACCTCTACATCACTGTTAGGTTTGGAGAAAGTGGCTGGCAGATTCAAACATAATTGAAGGAGATAGAGAATGACAAATTGACAGATACTGGGACAGAGACAATGCCATCCCATTAACTTAATTTCCCTAGGAAGTCAAACTATTGTGGAAGAAAATTTAGATCCACGTTCACAGCAGTACTTAATACCCAGCTAATACCCAGCTATTCTAGCACTTGCTTAATGTGGCTTTGCTTCTTAGGCCTAGTTAATAGAAGCAATATCTCGAAGGAGTGTTTAATGTTCTCATTGCTAAGGAGACAATAGTCTTTTATCCAAGAATTGAAATTCTCACCTGTAACATCTTTTTTCATAATGCCTAATTAAAGGCTTATCTTTTAAATCAGTTAATTTAAGCTGTCTCCACACACAATATATTTGTATTTCAGTTATGGATCTGTGGACACTGCAGTTTGGAAATCACACTTAGCAAGAGAAGATACTATAGATCAGTTCTGCAAATGACCTTTTGCTTATGAAAAGTTACAGTTAATATGGCATTGTATAGTGAAGCAGGCTGAACACGCTTCTGGGGTGTTATTGATTGAATACCACAATGGTATTGAAAACAGTAGAAGAATAGTTCACCTGTGTGTTAATTTAAAAGTTGATAGGGCTCATGTCCACTAGAAAAACCTTTTGCATAATACTGCTCAAGCCAGGCCTCGTAAAAGATTCAGGCACCTCACTATTAGGGCAGATATTCACACTTTCACGTGTGAGCCCACCTCTGGGCAGGAAGGATGTGTTAGTGAAGGATCACTTCTTACTGACCTTGAAGATCTCTGAACTCCCCTGCCAGACTCACAACTCACCCAGGGAATTCCGCCAGGGCTGCAGCACTCAGGTTCCCAGTGCCCAGTCCCTCAGTAAGAAGTAAAATTGTATAACTCAGTGTTCGAGCAGGTAAACTGATGCCTCACCAAGACAAGCCAAAGACACTGCATGCTGAACACTGGGAAGACACACTGCTAGCAAACAGGGAAAGCAAAGAGTGAGGGAAAAAATACCAGCAATCCAGCCCTTTCTAGAGATTACACTTCAAAACTGGGGCTGTGGGTAAACACTCCATCTGTTTAGCATCCATATCCCCTCCCAGAGACCAGATACCTAAAAATGTCTTTGACGAACTTAGCTCTTGAGTCTCTCTCAAGCTTTTCCTTATAAAGTGCAGACTCCAGACCACAGCATTGTAAGATGGGAGCACATATAAAGTTGGGTACTTGGTTATTTTGAGACTGTTCACCTTGGAGAAGATGATGCTCAGAGGGATCTCATCCATATCTATAACTAGTTGAAGGGAGGATGCAAAGAAGATGAAACCAATCTCTACTAAGTGGTGCCCAATGACAGGACAATAAGTTGAGCACAAACTGGAACACAGGATGTTCCATCTGAATATCAGACAGCACTTGTGTACTGTGCTTGTGGCATAGGTTTCTCAGAGAAGTTTTGAAGTCTCGCTCTTGGAGATCTTCAAAAGCTGCCTAGATGTGGTGCTGGGCAGCCTGCTTGGGGTGTCCCTGCTGGAACAGGGGTTGGATCAGGTGGACCCACAGGTCTCAGCCAGCCTCAGCAATCCCGTGACTGTGATTTGTGACAGTTTTACTGATACATTCCTGAGTTACAAAATATAACACATTGCAAGATACCATATTCTTGCAAGGTCTTATGGTCATTGTGTTCATTTAGCAGTCTAAGAATTCTAATAATCAAGAGTTTCACATCTATAATCAGAAAACATTAACATGTGATCTTGTTGAACCTCCCAGCAAGTGGCTCAGCACCAGACTGTTGTTTGCTCATTTTCCTCCTTCCCAGTGGGATGGGAGAGAGAATAATAATAATAATAATAATAAACTCCTCCAAAAAAACCCCAAAAAACCAACAAAGTAGAACTTGTGGGTTGAGATAAAACTATTTACTAAGATAGAGAAAAGTAAAAGGATAATAATTATGACAAATATATATATATATATACGAATGTGTATAACAAGTGATGCACAAGCAATTACTCACCACCCCTGGACCAATGCCCAGCTAGATCCCTGAGCAGCAAAAGAGAGCAAGATGAATTCCCACCCCCCTTCCTTCAAAATTCCTTCCATATGATGTCATATGGTATGGAATATCCCTTTGGCCAGTTTAAATTAGCTGTCCTAACTCTGTTTCCTCCCAGCTCCTTGGGCCCTTTGCTGCAAATGGCTTTGGCTCTATACAACACTGCTTAGCAGCAACTATAAACATCAGTTTGTTATCATCATAGTTTTTCTCCTAGAACCATAACGTAGGATCGTGCCACAAACTCTGAAGATAACAGCAGAAAATAAGACAGATTTGGACATAAAAATTGATATTGGAAGTTCAATCATTAGAAGTATGTTCCCTTTTTTTTTTTAAGTGAGTTCTTTTCCATGTATGTCAATTCTTTCCTGCCTTTCTCTTGCCTGATTTTTAGCTGTTGCTCTGATGATCACAAAGTTTAGTTTGACACTGAGTGTCCTGGAATATACACAAGAGGATCTGCAGGTCACTTTTCTCCTTTCTGTTTCGTGAAAAGAGGAAAACCTTTTTGTTTCAATTAATAGCTAGTCATTATTATATTTGTTGATACACATTAATACTGTAATTGAACAAAACAGCATTAGAATCAAAACCAATAACATATGAACATTATAAAGGCCTGAATTAAAGTAAAAATCATGAAGATTGATGACTAAGACACAATACATAAAAGCATTTGTGGTTTTGTCCTCTCAGAGTTCTTGCTGCTAAATCCTGCCTGTCAGCAATACTGTCTCCATGAACTTTTCTCAGTCTGTTGGCCTTCTCACCTGTGCTACCCTGGGTATGCTATATATGCATCTTTTTTTTAGAATGCTTGTAAAATATAGTATTGCATGATTTTCTCCATTTGCTTTGCAAATATAACAATATGCAAATTTATGTTCCCTCTTTGCTTCATTTATTTTCAGTTGCAGGGCTTCTATTGATGGTGAAGATACTTGCTGTATGGTTTTCCATGACAGTGACACGGCATGAAAAGCCACTACCTCATTTCTCTTTTCTTCTACTAATCTCCCAAATCCACTTTGATGGTGTATACAAAATGCCAATATTTTGTAAAATATCTCTACCTATCCCTATTACCAGGGTAAATTATCCTGGCATACTTTACTCTTAACAAATTTCACTGTGAGGAAAAAGAACATATGTGAACTTGATTTTAACACCAGTTCTATACTGGCAAGGAGACATCACAACCTTGTAAAACCTAAAAATATATAACCAATCTCTTGCATGTTTTCGGGAATTATTTTTTAGTTAGAGGTGGCAGTTAATGGATACTTGATTTCTTATACAATTCCCTCTATGCTAGTTTTTCAAAAGGTCAGGCGGGATATAAAAAAAAATTATAGCCAAATAGGAATAAGTACATAATTACTTTTAGCTTGTTATATCAAATATGAAAGCCACTCTGCAATACGTACCAATAAGGAATACATTTTATACAAAAGGAAAAGATTTTGAAAATTAAATGAGTTTACAACTAAGTTGGATTGCATCACTTGCTGTTTGAAAAGCTATTTACTCCTTTACTCTCCAAATATACGACTAGGATGTGTTGTTTCCACTTTTGCAGGATTTTGGTCAAAAGTAGGGAAAATTCTTCACAGTTTATCATCATGGCACTTAGCAGTACACTCACTAACCCAGCATAAAAGGCAGTAGGGAGAGAATAGAAAATAGCAACACTTGAGACAATTAGGCTAAAGTTAGAAAATCCAGCTGCTCATGCGTAGCATTATGAAAAAAAAAAAAGAATGCCCTACTTCTCTGCCGGTCTCAAGCATATGAGAAAAATCCTATGCATCCCACTAAAAAAAACACAACTTTCCATAAAACTCTTCACCACACCTTGAACTTCAAATGAATAGTTCCATCAGTATTGACAATCAATGGCTATGATACCAAACTCTCTCAAAGTAAGATTTCCAACATACGTACTGTTCATCTTTAGCAACATCTGCAAAATGCAGACATGCTTTCAAACTGTGTGACTGCTGGACACGTGACAAGCAGTAAGCTTTAGTCTCATTAAGTGACTTCTTCATAGATAAGCATTTTTACTGTGTGAAGACAAAATTAGATATGGGGAAACAAGATGAATATATAACTGCTATGAAGATCTAGAAAAGAAATGTAATTAAAAACGAGGACAAGCAATTAAAACAGGCACAAGAGTTCCTCAGGAAACATAACCGTATGTTTTGCTACTTATCTAGTCTACATAAGTAATTTATATCACAAACCAAATAATTATCTTATAAATCATCATTCAAATGCCATCATTAACTAGGAAGCAGAAATATGCAGTGTTCTTTTGAAGTTAATGTGTTGATGACATTTCCAGATAAGTAAAATACATGCACATCAGGTGAGTACACCAAACTGAACTACAAAATGAACACTGAAACAAGGGCAGTGTGGTGATTTCAGTCTTACTTCAGAGAGGTTTGGGGGGACATTAGAATGTTCTGAATACAGCTCCTCTAAGAAGTCACAGCAAGGTCTATTTCTATCTCCTCATCACACCTACCAGTACAGCTAACAGAAATCTTTCCTCTGAGATGTAGATCCCACAAAACTCTATACTACTGACTATAGAAATACTTTAAGATGAGAGCTGCTTTGTTATATGAGTTGGTACCTCTGGAGCAGTGGTTAGAACCAAGCACTCTCTTTTCCTGTGAACAAGTTGTGTCTGGTTACTGAGGCCTTCAATACAGAGGAAACGAGCACATTCTAAAAAGACAATGGGTGGAATGTAAAGGCCAGCAATGCAGAAGACAATTATTACCGGCTTCTCATGGGAGGGGAAGCTAGAGCAAATGTTATGCATAAAGGACAGGACACGGTGGAAGAAATGACTCATCTCTTTTCTGGTATTTGAGGAAAGGAATTCCATTAGGACACAAATAGGCTGATGCTTGTGCAGATCCTTTTCACTAGCATGTAAATGATGTTTCATGGTACTGACCGTGTTATATAGCTCAGGAAGGGTAATACTTGCTATGTGTTTGCTTCTCAGTTTTTGACATTTAGGGTGGGTGGGTTTAGGTTTTAAAAACAGTGAAGTATCTAAGACTGCTAATATAGAAAACACTCTTCTTTAAAACCATGACACCAGTCACAATATGTAGACTTACAAATGGGTGAGAAGGTACTTTAGATTCAGTGCATTCAGGCACTGCTTCTGCTTTCCAGTTTTTTTTTAAGTGGTGACTCCTTTGAAATGCAAGGTTTTGTATCCCCCGAATGATTCTTAAATCTTTGCTGTCTTTTAAGCATTCCTCTGAGATACAACACAATCCAACCAACATAATAAAGTCAGTCAAAAGGCTTGTTGTACACAGATATGACAGGAGTTAAGCACAACAAACATCTCTATCAATCAAAATTCATGTTAAAATGAGATCTCACGTCAATGTTGTTACATCTTCCTGACAGCTGAACGCAGTTTGAAAATTTTACAAGTCTTAGCACATCTACAAAATGGACAGCTCTGCTATTGCTTTCAATCATCTACACCAGCTAAGACTTTATGTTCAGGACAGAATAAATTCTAAGTTCAGATGTTTGGAACAAAAAAATGGAAATTGCAAAACCACGTTAACTTCAAAATGTTTCTTCTTCATCACCTTTGAAGGTTAGGTGTAAGAGTCGTCAGGAAAAAGGAAAAGATTACGTTTTCCTGTATATCTCCCTCCCAGTTCCAGAAAAAATGAAGTGAAAAAAAATCTCATTTGTGCTTCAATATGAAAAGTCTTAAAACAATTTCAATTATTTTGAGAAATTATTTTGCTCTGATATCTTCTTGAAGTGTGAATGTCATTCTGTGTTAAGAACAATAACTGGAAAGCATAATGGGGAATAAGAGTTTCTCTTCCCCTTAGAAGCTTACTGAAATATATATATGCCCTACTTCTCTCAAAGGATGTGGAGTTTGATCTAAGAATTAGTGCATGGGACTGAGAAAAAAAATTACGATAATGTTTCTTTTGCCCTTAAACTCAGCAAAACTTTGTCTTCCTATCTTCATATAAAGAGATTTTACATTATATAGGAGCTTTTCTACTACTCTCTAGTAATAAATCATCATTACTGAATTGGATTGAATTATGTATGTTCACATCAACTCTGCACAAGTTAGTCTGAATTGAGTTAGAAGAGAAAAGGGTATTAAGCTACAAGTGCTAGTAATGATAGCTGGGAAATTATCCATAGGCCATTTCCAACTGCATAGTCTTGCTTTGCTTTAATTTGGCATTTTGGCTTTGGGGGAGGATGAGTTACATGCAACATGAACATACCTGCTAAACAATAAAGTTTTCTTCATTTTAGCTCTGCAGTGCAGACTAATCCTAAGGGTATCATAGTGCCCCAGAAATGCACCATGAAGGAATCTAGAGAGATGTCTTCACAGGTAGTGGGAACTGCTGGTGTAACCCCCAGTTTTTTCCTTTCTCTCACTAAAAAATATGCTGACAGGAGAAATTAGCAGGCAGTTCTCTTCTCCCCGCTAGAGGTGATGCTCTATTTCTGCCACTTTCTTTGTGCCCCCCCAGACTTCCAGACATACAGCTGGCCCTGGGGAAAGGTTTACTGAATGGGAAACTCATGTCAAAACAAGTGTAATCATTTTACCTAAAGACAAAAGTAAACTTCATACACTCATACTGGAGAAAACTTGAGGAATCATTTTGCTAATTTAATGATTTTTCTTGGTCTGCTACAAAGTGTACACTTGTTTGCAGAGCCTAACCATGTGTAAACAGGTCTGAACATGAAGCTGATTTGCTCCAGAACTTCTTCCCCCTCATTTCTGGCCTCATTTCAGAAAGAACTGTTTCTAAATTCAGAATTTATGTCCTATACCTCAGCACATCACATGCATAATTGCAAGCAACAGAACTGAAAATTCTGCTAACTCTGCATTTATATCCAACACATGTCTAGATCATTTTCTATGCAAGAAATAATTAATCTTCCAGGGAGCTTTTCCATCAACCTAATAGTTGCTTTGAGAATTTAATTCCCATTACCTCCTTCTAGCAAATCATTAGAGATTATAGAGATGAGAGAATAACATTGATGAGAATCTTGCCTTCCACTTCAGCTACAGTAGGTTAGGGCCATACTTGATCAGCAAAGTACCCTGAAAGAATTTAGGCATAAAAAGCGGTTTTGCAGGAAATCTGAAGCTTTTCTTTGTGTCAGAAAAGAGATTGAATGATTTTGCTTGTGTTTTGAATCAGCTTTTCTCATAATGACTACAAAATGTTGTTGTTATGATCATCTGCAGAAAATAATGCTAAATTAATTCCAGAAAATTTTATGAGTTAAATTACACAACATAGTGATGAAATGCAAATATCCTTGTTCATTAGGCTCATCCATTTCAATTGTACCTACGGTATGCATCTCAGCAGGGACAGTTAATCATACAGCAGCATGCAGAAAATAATATATTATATTAATTAAATAGCCACATTATGCAGCTGGGTGCTTGAATTATGCCCATGAAATTAAATGTAGCATATATCATTATTTTTATTAGAGCAACAGAATGTTATGTTTACTGAATTTGGAAGAAGACAATATCATTTTGGTGCATATCACAAGTAACAAATGTAGAACAATCCAGTATTTCAAATGATACACTACTCTCCTAAAGAAACATCTGCATGAAATCCACAACAATCAAAACTTTGATCATTTTAAGAGTTATTCAGAAACACACGCCTCAGTCCATTCAGACCTCATTGAAAAAATGAAGCATACAGGAAGATTTGAGAGCTGGACAGAGTAGGAAGTATTGGCAAAACTGAACCTTCAAATGCAAGCATTCTGCTAAATTATTCACATTTATCCACGACTGAATACAGCTTATTTATGAAGGTTACTTGGATTATTTATCCACTACACAACGCTTTCAAGGACTCTAAGTACTAAGCTGCTAGTGTGCACAGAAAGAATCTCCTAGTAGGTGCAGTGGGTGATTTGTTCACATTGACAGAAAGACACTGCTTGCTGCTATCTAAAGAAACCCAAAAGGTGTATGTGTAACTTTCTGCTTCCATCATTACACTACACAAATCCTTAAAGATGCTGCAAAGCCAGTTTTCCATTAGGATTTTGAACATTTAATGTTAATGGATGTTTAGCTCTAGAATCAGAGGTTAACATCCTTTAGTCCCTCCTAAAAATACTGGAACAAATGACATACCCGAATCACAGAAAACTCCACTTCAACAAACCTACTCAAGGTAAAATATCATTTATCCTTTACAATAAAATGTAGCATTTCACACTGTAAATTATGCTACAAAGAGGCAGAATGAAACATATGCAGAACAGGCAAATTGTGTCTTACAACACACTGTTAGGTGACTGAAATGTTAGGTTTCCCTCTGAAGGACGAAGATGTGAGAAATGGTGGCCACTAACATATGAAGAAAAAGCAGCAATTGCATTTATAAAACTACCAATGAATTCAGGTTTCTTCTAAATCGTTTGTGGCACCTGAGATTTAAAATGCAAAGGGGTACTATTAAATCTGTCAGAAGATTCTAGTTCCCTCTGCAGCACTTGTTTGCTTCAAGCCTATCGGTGATAGCTACTTAAAGTCATTATTTGCTAAATGCTTAAGAGGATGAAGCTGGCAGCATTTCACTTCTCAAAAGGAAACCACCCACTGCTGAAAAAGAAATCACAACTAAGAGTCTGCTTGCAGACTGATAGTAAATATCTAAACTTAGAAAATATGATTTTCAACTGCATATTCCACAGTTCCTTATGATAACTGGCATAGGTGTGAAATCACCTGTATTGTTTCTACCTAATGCTTATCCATTGTGCAATGTTCTCTATTCTTGAGAGCTGTGTGACTGGAACTTTTGAAGGAGTCTGAAATTTTACTCACCATGTTTAAGATTTTGCTTCATCATTACATGTTTAAAACACCTAATTATGCTGGGAGATTGATGGACAAGCAAAATCAAACTCATTCCACCAAAGCAAAAGTAAATTTTTGTCCCCATAGCCTAAGGGGCTTGGGATTGAAACAGGTGCCTGTCCCTGACAGGATGGTAGATTTTAGGTTCTTTATCTGGCCAATGCCTGGAAATACACGTAATCAAAATTCACTGTTTA
Source organism: Numida meleagris (assembly GCF_002078875.1). NCBI lineage: Eukaryota > Metazoa > Chordata > Aves > Galliformes > Numididae > Numida > Numida meleagris. Next base: position 38,515,630 of record NC_034414.1, read on the forward strand.
TAAATGCCTTCCTGAGAGGAAGGAAGAGGAGTGGTCTCTTCTACCCAGCCTATTCTAGGGCAAGGTGATTCTGCAAGCAGACACGTTCCAGTTCACTTACTTGTAGGAGAGACTGGATCTCTGCATGCCACTTCCCAGAGAGCTTTAACCAGTAAACTGTCACACAGAATGCTGATAGCCATGTATTCCTATCCTCCACCCATGCTTCTGAATAAAATGATAGTGCCTGCTCTGCCTCATGTTGAGCTGAAGATTGGCTCTGTGCTTCCAGCATCTTCTCTTTATGTCCGAGGAATCAGGCCCTCTGGCCTACAGATTGGGGTTTCTGTTAATACCCTACCCTATGAAATCTTACTGAATTGAGTCTATCACTCTGGCCCATGAGGAGTTTACATCTAGATGGCATTAATGTTTCCCCACTAGATGCAGATACATACAACTCCTGTACAGGAAGATGTGGGTGTATGCAATAAGTAGCGCACATATAGTGTTACTGAGTTGAAGGGAGCTGCCTATCTTCCTGAGGCTTTCAGAGACTTCCTGAACAAGAATCAATACCAGATTGGACACATTTTGTCCCATTTTTAATTAAATAACGAGACTAATCCAGTGTGTATGTATTTCGCAAGGGAAAATGTTCAAAATTATTTTGGAGCTGCATTTTTTTGCTGCTTCCTTGCCAATTAAACTTACAATCACACTTAAAATGGACCTAGTTTTTCACTCTTAATAAACACTGAGATGTGCAGTGGTTGTAATGTCATTCACACTGCAGTACATACTGCAGCCATGATAATACTGTCTTGCTTCTTCACTGATTTATGACTTGGCTATAAAACTTTGCTCTAGTTTTAAAATTTATGGAAGACTTCCAGTTGGAACCAACTGCTTAAAACAGAAATGTGTATATATAGATACCAAAACTACACCGTGATAATTAGCTGGATTCCCTTTACAGAATAACTACATTATTAAGAGCCTTTAATTTCTTGAACATTATGTCTAGCTTGACAGTAATCCAAACAAATTAAGGGCCAATTCAATCAAAACTTGAGGTCTGGATTCACTTGAATAGGTTCATTGTGCTTAGTATTTCCATAATACCTCAGAAGGAGATTATTTCGTAACTCTTTGTGCTCAACACATCCCTGATAAGTTACTTTGAACTTTTACGATGGACAGGAAATCACTTAGGTCATTACTGTGTGGTCTAGCTAATCTCACATTTGAATTCAGTTCTGAATCTAACAACAGATCTACAGATTGAAAAGGGTCAGACTTTTGCACAGTACTATATCAGAACAATATTCTTCTATGTTCCCTAGGTTTGTTTTGACATTTGTCTATGAAAAGAACAACTTACAGCTAGGACCACTGCAAACTCCCTCTGTGACTTCCTACACAAAACCATAGCACTTAGGGATGTTTTCATATTTGTACTTTCTAGGACCTGTCACATGTTTTTCCCAGACTGCTTATCTGATGTATCTGTCAGTCCATTATGATCTCCTTTATCATTTCACTACAGCACCAAGATAAAATAGAGCAATCACAGCAGTAACAGAGATTACTAAAGCAGGATGAAATTAAACCGCTGTATTCAGAAAAGACCAAATTATAAACAGGTGGTCAAAATTCTTTTGAAAGACAAAATTAATTTTCCATTGAATTATACTAAGATTCTAAAATTTCAGTCTCCATGCCTATTTTCTCATACACTCATGTTGACTGATAATGGACTATGCAGCCGTACCTTTTAGAGGAAACAGTCCCAGGTAAGTTCAGAGTGCTGTCACAGGTAGAAAATAAAAAATGAAATACTTAGCAGAATTTGGTTAATGTTCTAATTTTATTTTTAGTCACTTAAAGGATTCACATTTCAAACAGCCTTTAACATACTTTTCTGACTTCTCAGCTTTAGCAGGCTTCATATAAGCTCAGTGCTCTAACAAGTCTTAAGGCTATAGAGAGAAGACTGACACCTCTCACCTTACTTAGCTGTTCAGTTATCTTCTACCAGCTAAAATGCCTGCCTAACTAGCAAGACTGGTAACACCCTAGATTTTAGACAGCTAGGTTTAACAAGATGGATATCCCAACTTCATTTCAAGAAAAGATACATGTCTAGGTAATGTTTCATGAAAAATAAGCATAGCTAAAAAACAGGAGGTAAAAAATAACTAAAAATATATTATTTTTTTCTCTAGTTAATTAGAAGAAAGAAGATATTGAGGTATATGGGAAATATTCATATGAGCTTAACATTTCAGCTGGATACAGATAAACACACAGCATTATTCCAAGGAGCGGTAACAATTTTCAGTGGAATATTGAAGTACCTTGAACTGCACTTAGGGTCTGCGTCTTCAAGACACATAGATTTCAGAGAACAGAAACTAACCGCTTCTGACAAAGGTACATTTGTTAAACTTGTTTGCTGTCCATACGAAATCAAAGCTGAACATTTCCTTCCTACCTCCACAGTTCATAAATCAATTGAGGACAATAAATTTGTTGTCAGCAACTGAAGCCCACAGTTGCAATAAATAAATAAATAAATAAACAGAGAGATAGAAGGATAGATATCATGCAACAGATTGTTATTCTTCTTGCTGGAATTCTCTTAAAGCTGTAAACTAAGACAACTGCCTATAATGTCAACCAGATTTATTATTCTCATAGTCACCTAATATTGGCAGAGATTGCTGCAGGGAGGTGTTCTCCTAATCAGAGAGTTGAAAGCAAGGTCATCAATCATGGTTCTCTTACCCAGGCTCAACTGAGAATTGTTCTTCCTTCTGCTCCCCTTTTGTCATGTTTTGATGCTTCTGGTGTCAATTCTTCTTTGGGCTTTCATTTTTTGATCCCTTGTGGTGGCGGACATGGTGCTAATAAATCAAGAACTTGTCATTTAATTCCAATACAAATATTGTTTGTTCAATACGGTTGTATTTTGTGGGTTTTTTTCTTATGACTAAGTGTCTTTGTAACAGTGTGTGCTACATAATACCATACTATGATAGCTTTGAATTTATATACATATCACCTCTTTTCAGAAATGTCACTTGATATACGTTATTCAAATTAGACTACCTCTAAGATTTTGCTTGATTACTTTCTCTAAGGTTATGGAGGTGATGGGGCAAGCAGTTAGTTCAAACAGTGCAAATAACATTTGCCATCTTACAAGGTTATTCTACTTATTTTTTTATATATTTATATTTCTCCAGAGAGAGTGAAGTTCTAAATATTGTTAATGGCTCTATGTTAATTGACCTGACATTTTCACCAAGAATGAGCCAGTGCTCCTTTTGAAAAGTATTTCATAAAATCATAGAATCATTTGAGCTGGAGGGGACCCATCAAGGTCATCTAGTCCAACTCCCTGCAGTGAACAGGGGCACCTACAGTTTGATTAGGTTGCTCGGAGCCCCATCCAGACTTACACCAACTGTCTCCAGGGACAGGGCACACATCACATCTCTGGGCAATCTACTCCATACCCTTCACTACCCTTGTTGTAAAATACTCCTTCTTTATATCCAGTTTAAGTCTCCCATTATTGTATATGTTTGGGTGACTTAACAAATCAAAAAAATTCATACTCCTGGACTAATATTTTGAATTTAATAGACTAAAACTGGCTAGTGAGAGGATCCAAAATGTATGGAAGGGTCACAAGATTAACTTTTATGTAACTGGAACTCCAAGCAAATGGAAAGTCCAAAATATATCCTTATGTTTCTAATATAATATGTAAAAGGGAGTCTCCAGCGTGAAGGACTGGGTTTAGAAAAGAGTATTCAGAATAAATCCTTCTTTGCCAATTGATACATATTGAAATAGTTGTGTGTCCAAAATCCTCTCCCTTTCTGTGACTGGATGGAGAAAACTAAGATTCCATTGATTTTATGCTGGCTGCAAGAGGATGGACTGTGCATGATCCAGCATAAAATCTGCCAGTATCAGCTTAACAGACCAAAATTCAGCTGGCAGAGTTTTGACTGGATTAATGAATTTAATCATGGGAGCGTTGTATTTGCAACCCACTGCATGACATCAAAAGAAAAAGTTATCCCCCTTCCTTTAGAAAAATTGCCAGAAGCAGAGGAGGCAATAGTGCCTTTTTCACATGAAAGTATGAAGTGCCAGAGGAGCTATTCACCTGATAGGAAGACTGAAATTCAGCTGAAAAGGGCAGAAAATAGGCTGAGCTATTTTACTCCCAGCACACTAACAATGGTAACTGATTAAGCATAGCAGGAACATACAGTAACTAAAGGAAATGTATTTACTTTACAGTATGGAATAAAGCAGCACAATGGAAAAGAATGAGGCTTTTATCATCAGGTCACTGCACAGAAAGTTCTGTACCATAAGGTTTACTATGAGACTTTACATTTTATGTTGTACTTAATTTTACCTGCTTCATTGAGCAGTATGAGATTTGTGGGACTTAGCTCTACGCAAGACTCTGGTACTTAAGCTGAAGTTAAGCCTGATGCCAAAAAAGGCATCAAAATGCAAGAATGGAGCCATTATGTCTAATAAAGTTCCAACAGCATTTCAGTTTAAAAGTGATTAATTAAAACTTTGTTAAAATGAGTTCAAAGTGAATTTTCCAAATAAGGAGAAAAAAAAGTCTGCTAAACAAGGTAAAATACACCCCTATAAAATGATACTCATACATATGTTTATAATATGTTGTGAAATGAAAAATAAGGCAAACTGTGTTCTCCCATGGAGTAATACTATTCCTAATACCTCCATTTATATTTCTCTGTTTCTCCACAGTCCTCATGTATGATTGTTACAGAAACTTAACTGATTTTTTTTTAATGAACCATATAGTCAGAGCATATTCAAAATGATGCAAGTTCCAGAAAATGTTAATAGCTACATAATCACTCTTTGTATACAGACAATCACATTCTGTTTGAGCTGGATCATCCTCTGTGGTAGAAAAAATCCATAGGAAAGAACTGTGATGGGAAAATGAATCCCATAGGGAGTTTGTCATATCACATACAGAAAGCTGTAGCACAGCTGTCAACTGTTTACGGGCATTCGGCCCGGTTCCGTGATGAATGGGACGGGGGACCCATGGACGCATGCCCCGGGAAAGGGAAAAGGGAAAAGGGAAAAGGGTAGGGAGATGGGCCTGAGAGCAAAACAGAGGCAATAATCTGAGGAGAAACAAACTAATTTAATAAATAAAATATCGGAATGCAAAACAACACACTATATTACAATATAATTACAATTTAAGCTGATAAATCCAATACAGCGAGAGAAAATGTCCAAAAATCAAGGTAGGCCTTACTCTACTACCGACGATAAGACAGCTGGGGAGCAAGGTGCTGCCAGGACGAGAGATGGGTGCAAAAAGGGTCGAGGTCTTGTGATCTGCAAGTTTTTATCTTTTCCCTCTGGCTGGAAATGGTAACAGAGGAGCACAGTACCCTGGGGAATATAGTAGTCCTGTTCTGAGAACCAGGTACATACACTACATGATGTTATGATGTGGAATACCAACAACCGGAAATCACAAAACCATGACACACAGCATAAAATTTCAGGCAAAAGTAACCCAAGGTTTTGTACAGTGAAGTTGCCTATATATGCAATTTGTATGTAAGTGTAACTATTTATGCTTACTGGGGACTTACTCATTAGGAAAAAGTTACTGTTCCTACTAACCTGATGAAGGTCTGTAGGTTTGCAGGAGAAACTACAAAACAGTTAATGAAGCTTGAAGCTACATGCATCTTCCCAAAAATTGGAAATTCTGCAGGGTCCACAGGTATAGGTGGCACATAAAACAGAAATCCACAGCCCCCAGCTAAAAAGCCGTCAGCATTGATAAGAGACATTCGTTCACTGGTAGCAGCCAGAGTCACTTTAGTCAAGAAGATAAGACGTCTCAACAGCCTGGGCAGCAATAGAAGCTGAAGAGCCCCAGTAGCATCAGGGACTTCATTATTTTCATGGATTCTTTTTCACAGAATGGAGGCTGTCAGCTATAAATCATGTCTTTTCCTTCATCTGAATGCTACGTCAAATTCTGTGAGCACTACTGTAACTCAGAAATTTTTCCTGAACTTTATATCTCTCTAAGGCTGTATGCACTGTGTCTTAGGGTTGTTGTTATATCAAATGTTTCATCATGCTTTTTGCAACTTTTTGTTCAGCATTTGGTGCAAAAGATGTTTACTCCTAGCAGTGAAGGAATGTGTGAGGGAGGGGTACTGCATGATTTTCAGTCTTTGTTTTAATAATGGACTGTGTTTATCCTCAGTGTTGTCTTTTTGGGTAACTGTACCAATGACAGCTGAGAACTAATCATTTTTCTTTCCCTTTGCCCTTGCGTCCTGATGGAAATGAGACACTTCTGTATTCATTCCTTTTGCTAACATAGAATCATAGAATCGCTCAGGTTGGAAAAGACCTTCAAGATCATCAAGCTCAACCGCAACCTAACCATACTACTCTAACAACCCACCACCAAATCATGTCCCTGAGCACCACATCCAAACGATTTTTAAACACATTCAGGGATGGTGACTCAACCACCTCCCTGGGGAGCCTGTTCCAGTGCTTAACAACCCTTTCTGTAAAGAAGTTTTTCCTGATATCTAACCTAAACCTCCCCTGGTGCAACTTGAGGCCATTTCTCCTTGTCCTGTCGCCAGTGAGAAGAGACCAGCCCCGCTCTCACTGCAATCACCTTTCAGGTATTTGAAGAGAGCAATAAGGTCTCCCCTCAGCCTCCTCTTCCCCAGACTAAACAGCCCCAGTTCCTTTAGTCTCTCCTCTTAGGGCATATTCTCCAAGCCCTTCACAAGCCTCGTTGCCCTTCTTTGGACCTGCTACAGCACCTCAGTGTCCTTTCTGTACTGAGGCACCCAAAACTGAACACGGTACTCGAGGTGGAGCCTCACCAGAGACGAGTACAGGGGCAGGATTACTACCCTAGTTCTGCTCAGCACACCATTCCTGATACAAGCCAGGATGCCATTGGCCTTCTTGGCCACCTAGGCACACTGCTGGCTCATATTCAGCCGACTGTCCATCAGCACACCAAAGTCCCTTTCCGTCAGGCAGATTTCCATTATCTGGATGTATTTATCAGAATGTCTAATAGAAGCTTCAATGGAAATCAGAACTAGTGAACACATGAATAACTATAATACACCAGGGAACAGTCAAATCTGCTTTTGTGAAAAGAAGATCCTGCTTTAAAAAATCCTTGGAGTTCTCTTCTAAACAGAGTAAAGCTGAAGGCAAAATACAAAATGTTGCTGATGGTAAAACCCAAAGTCTTTCATAGGAATTATAACAAAGTGAGTAGCCAATAAAATATCCAAAAATAACATTATTGTGAAATGATGCAAAAGGGAGGGAAATAAAAGCAGCCTTTACTTGTCATACACAATGATGGACTCTGAGCTGGTCATGCCCATGAAGGAGTGAAAATGAAAATAGAGCTCAGGAGAAGCCTACAAGGCAAGGAAAAGACCAGGAAAGGAAAAATAATAAAAAATAAATAACTTGAATATGCTGCTCTATAAATACATATTTCTCCACCATCTTGAATAATACATGTAATTCTGGGCTATGCATCTCTAAGAGGTTATAGCAAAGCTGGAAAAGTTTCAGAAAAGACACATGGACAATCAAGAATATGGAACAGCATTTGCACCAAAAAACCTAAGTAGGCTAGGACTCTACAGACTGAAAAAGAAATATCTGAGGGACATGTGAGAGAATTCTATAAAATCAGAAGTGCTGTGGAGAACGTGTATAAGGATTGATAGGTGCTCTTCCAAGAAAAGAACTGGTGACGTGAAAACTGGAGATTGGCTTCAGCTAAGAGAAAGCTCCTCCCAAATAAAGGAGATTGTCATTCATACAGCCTGTAGTTTAGGCTTGACACAAAATGCTGCAGAGTGGATAAGTTGATAGGCTTTCCAGGAGGGGTTAGCAAAGTTCACAGAAGAGATATCTCCTGAGTAACTAAAAAATAAACAGAAACTGCTGTTGTCTCATGAAGTCCTGGAGTTGCAAATGACTAGATGCTAGGAGAATCTTTCTGAGGAGCATTTACTTTGGTCTTATGTTCTTCTCCAGACAGTTGCTTTTGGTCATTGAAGAGAGGATACTGGGCTAGATGGATTGACCAGACTGACACTTCATAGCCCTCCTTCCATTCTTAATTCAGATACCATCAATAAAAAAGCTCTACACCTCTTCCTGTACAAGATCCTTATGTCAGGTTGCCAATTGCGTATCTTCCTTTCTGCCCTAAAATTACTTGAAAGACTTTAGCTGTCCTTTCAATCACTATTTTAATGTTGGAATACATAGGCGACTTCAAAATACAACTCTGTGAAAATATAGATAAAATAAAGAACTCTTGATTTAGGCTCAGAGTTATTTTTTCCATTCAGTGGTAAGAATGCTTTGGAATGTTATTGTATTTCAGAATAAATTAGATGTATTGTGTCTTATGCCTTTTGAATTTATATACATTGAATATATATAGTGAAATTTTTAATACAAAAATTCAAAAGGCATAATCTTTGCTAAGAGTTAATCTGAACATGAATTGTTGCAGATATACTGTATATACAGCACACTGACAAATAATACTTAATTCACAGAAATACATTTCATAAATAATGCCTTTTACAAGTCAGAAATTCTGCTTTCATTTGAGCTGTAAATTCAAGATTCAATGTAATGCTGTCAGTGCTATGAATATCATTCAAAGCCCTTTCCCTTTGTAAAGATTTTCCAAAGGATGCAATCAGAGACACCTGGCAGAATAGTTTATAAGTACACTACGATTAGCACAGAAATGCTTTGAAAGTCTGCAAAAGTAGAATATGCTCCTCAGAATGTTAAACAGCAAAGAAAATAAAACATCTGAAAATTAAAAAAGATCATATTCAGCAGCTTTTGCTGATAGAAAAATACAATTTCTAAATGTCTAATTATACTCCAATAATTCAAACTTCAATATACTATTTTAATAACATTTAAAATTATTTTGTGATGAAAAAAGATGTTAAAATAGCAAATGAAAACTGTAAAATTAGATTCTATACCAATTTGCAATGCCAAACAGATCCTTGGAGATTTCCTCCTTGAAAAGCCAAAACAGATGCAAAATTGACACAGAAAATGCATGACAGACTTCAGCCCTGTATCTCATTTTTCCGTGCCAGCCTCAGTCCTGAATATGTTACCTAAGAACAACATTTACTATAATAAAGATGTAAAAATATAGCAGTGCTTATTCCTGCCAGGTCAGTGGGACATTCTACATATTAAAAGTGCTCCTTGGTTCTAATCAAAGTGGGCTCATCTTGGTACTGAGGGACAAAAAAAAATTAAGTAAATAAGCAGATTTAATCAAATCTGCAAACCTATGGAATGATCTATAAATAATGGTTTTGAAATATGGAATTATGAATTAGAACTAAGTAAATATTGCAAAATGCATACTTAACATGTGAAATATTAAATGAGTTCACTCACTCTGTAATTTTTACATAAGTATACTAATGATTATTTCACGATGATAAACATTGAATTTTAGGTTATTATTGGAGAATATTCACACATTTTTTAAGACCTTGAACAAAAAAAGGTCTTTGCATATAGCAGGTTCACAACCTAAAGGTACAAACATGAGGATTCACCTCAGAATTCAGATCTTGAGTAACCGTAGATCTCTGCTGTCTTCCTATTTATTTCTTATGGATAACAGAAAGTAGCAGTTCATAGACAATAGGTCACAACAGCCAAATATGTTTGCAATTCAGATAAATATTAAATTGTTTATGTTCCATGGTCATAAGTCTGAGAGAAATAAACCTTCATGTGGAAGTGTCTTCATATTTGAAGAAATTCAGAAGTCATTAACAGTGGTGCATTAGTCTGATACTACCTTTAACACAAGAAGTGTTTAGCTCAGAATGAAACCTCAGCAGAGGTCCACTCATCATTTTTAAAGAAAATGACTTATTTTCTGGCCAATCCTTCTCTAAGCTTGCCATCTGCTAGTTCTGTACACTGTTTGCTACATAATATTTTCCTGAAGACAACTACTAGTTCTAAACTGCCCAAATAACTGAATCATTCATTCAGCAACTGGATTCCTTGCACTTTACGGCAGCCAGGTGATTTTTGTTTGCAGGCTATGTATCTGAAGAAACTGTCTTTTACTCACTGTGTTTTCCTTTTTGTTTAACTTGTGCTAAATATGATCTTTAGACACAGAAATCTTCTAAACAAGTCCAGGAGACAAACTTTTGTCAAGGACCTCATCTTAGCTATGATAAGTTGGGAAAACAGGCCAATAAACAGAATGGAAGTAGGATTCTTAATAAATAGAATCACTTTTCCTATCATTAGGTCAAATTTTGACTGTAAAACACATATGAGCCTTAATTTGTTTTCCCCATCCCACACGCTTAGGATGTTTTGCCAGTTTTACATAAAAACAAACTAATGAGCAAGGAATTCACAGAAAATAAAGGTCTGCAAAGAACCTATTACTAAGTTGACTCGTGCGGGCAGCATTCATCCTCAGGTGGCAGGAGAGATGAGGAAGTCTTCTTTACTCCCATTTCAGATGCTGACAGATCCCTTCTAAAACATCTGTTACTGACTCACTCAATTGCTTTACTTTCATATTGTCTATCACAGGCCAAAGTAGAGTATTTTCAAGAGATATGCAGTATGCAGAATATAGCTTGCAGGAGATCAAAGACTGCTGTGTGTCACTGACAAACAGATTGCAGTCTTTAGCAGCCTATCAGGACTGATCATTAAAATAAATCAGCTCTGCAGGAGGGTAATGTTCTAACTACAGTCCACTGGAAGGAACCACTAGTCTTTTGATAAGGGATTGGCTTTTGTATATCTCATCTCCATTATCATCTAAAGAACTAAGCTGCAGCTAGCTGAGTGTTTTGCAACAGCAAGCACTCCATCACCTTCATGGAATGGGAGATTTCTGGGTAGATTAGCAAGACTCACTAGGCAGGCAATGTAGATATCAGTGTCAAAACTACCCAACCAATTCAGCAAAAACAACTTGTTCCCAAAACACCGCTAATCACACCACAGGGCTCAAACATCTATTCCAATATAACACAGCATCTTGTATTATTACAATTTGAGATTTTTGCATCATCCATTACTTCATAGATGTACTGCATGGGCAACATCTTCCCAGTAATTATGCTGCTATATTGGCTTTAAAAATGTGGGTCTCTTCTGCTGGTACAGATTTTTATGAGCACAGCATGCAGGCTCCTGTTCATCATTGGTGAAGATGCACAGCTAATGGTGGTGACTATGCTGAAATACAGTGTTCTGTAGCTGAGAATTTGTTCTATCAAATAGTGTTACTGTGCTCTTCGTATCTATTGTCATTTCCATGGAAATAAATAGAAGGCATTACTTGCAGGGTGACCTACCTATATTCAAGTTTTATTCAAGAAGAGAATAAAAGAAGGCAGAACAGGATTTTCTGTGCATAGCAGTAGGTAGTCATCAAAAATTCTTGTCTTCAGCTGCCCAGCAAGTGCATACATCCCAGAAAGACTTCACTAATACACGTGCTAGTAATGCTAGTGAAACATTGTGAACTTCAGCAGAAGGCACTTCTGAGTTTCAGAGAAGAAAAGCTTTCATGCTTTATGCATACAAATGTGCTTTGAAGACAAAGATACAACACAACTGCCAGAAAAAAATCCTCAACCAGCCTCAGGTCTTTACTCCAGAGGTAAATGAAATCACAGATATTTTCTTCTCTAAGATCTGACTACAAGTTCCTTTTTTTCCTTTTTCTCAGATCATTACTTTTCATGACAAAACTACATCTCCTGACAAACTTTATAGCTGAAGAGCTATAAAACATCTATTTCTTCCATCATTAGTTACAGATTTTGCAGCCCATTCCTGCACAAACACAGATTTAACTGGCTTCCTTCATTTGTTTCCTATTCCAAATTAGCAAGTGCTCTAATGCCTCCCCTTTAGAACACGAACATTGGACACTTTTTACAGGAAAAGATTGGTCCCCTTTCCTATTCCCAGTGCAGTTAATCAGCCTCTTCTTGTCTTGGTCAAAGGTGGGCCATATCTCTACATCCATATTTTACTGTAAGTAGCCTCTTATGTAAGTTTGCCTAATACGGTGAAGTACATTAGTGTTCAGTGCTTAAAGTCATTAAGTGAAATTATTCTCAATGCCTTTCTTTTAACCTACAGCAATAGTTAGGTCACTTGACATCTGAAACAAACAAGAACAAAGTAGAAAGGAATAGCTAAAAAATGAGGTTTCTTATGAACCAAAAATGTCCTGACATTTTCACACGTGAATGTTATACTTCTGTATACCTATACCTGTTGATCCACTATATTTTTTTCACATCTCTCTAAACATTGGAAATATAATGTTACAATAACTGTATAAGAATTGATCATTTTCCTTTCACAATACTGAACACAGGATATGATTTTGGCTGAGACTTGCCTGCACATTTCATACACATTATACACAATGACAGTGGGACCACTTCCAAAGTCTAACTTTATCCTTCTTGAAAACAATGGGCAAATTACTTCAGCTATTCATTGTGCTCAGTATATGCACAAGTAAATTTATTCTTAAACTTTTTCAGGATTAGGACCAAAGAAAACATCAGTAGATAAAAAAAAAACCATTATCTAAAGCTGATTTTTGAAGGGGAAGTCTGTAAATATCCCCGCAAATACTAGAAATTGTTCCCAGCAGCCATAACTCAGCTAGACAGAAATTCTTTTTGACAGTGTCTAGGTTGTTAACGCTTAAGCATCACCTGTCTGTGCCAGAAGGCAACATGCAGTTGGAATAATATGGACAGAAGTTGATTTCACTTAGCAAAAAAAAAAAAGATTGCATGTCTAAATGGAGCAACCCTTTCAGCTCACTCACCTTTTTCGTAGATTCCATACAGATACGTTCTATAATAATGTCTATCTGCAGGTGCAAGAGCAAGGGGGCCAAGTACTTAGAGATGTTATGACGTTGATGTTCCTACCCCAGCTTTTTATCTTTATACCAAGAAATTTCAGACATATCTGAAATATCAAACCAGCTCAAACATGTTGTCTTTTATCTTTAAAATAACTAAAACCCATTAGTTTCACATATATTACTGCATATACTGCAACTTCATCTGTTATGTGTTTACCCTACACAGTCTAGGAGAAAGTATTTTTAATGATATGAGCAACGTTTAGAGAGAAATGGCAGCTTGATGGAGAACCAGAGAAAATAAGTACAGTTATTGAGCCCTGTGCTTTATTTGTTGGTGGATACCAAAAAATATCCAGTGATAAATATCTAGTTTTGAAGCTGAAATGTCCTTAGCACTTGTAGACCTCTTTTCTACAGTGTCACAAAGATGTCCTCTGTCCTCTGTTTCAAAACTTATAGTTTTAGCACAAGACCAGGTCACTGTTGTTTCTGGCTTAGCTTTTTAACCTCTACAAGCTGCAGGTTGTCATCTGTAGGACTGCTTTTCTAGCATTCCCCATCTTGTACCATATAGCAGATTATTCTCGTGTGTAGGACTTTGCCCCTTCTCTGATTGATTTATATCCTGTCCACCACACACTATTGCTCCAATCAATCAACATTTCACATCGTAATCTTCCCAAGTGCTTGTAGTTGTCCTACCCTTGCTTGTTTTAGCCTGAAAATTTAATAAGGGCATTCTCTATTCCACTGACAAAATCCTTAATGAAAGCAACAAATAATACTGACCTTGAGAAATTTCACTTAACTCATATTTCAGTCTGTGAACAAAAGATAGCTACTCTCAGTATGACTTCTCCACTGCTTGCTTTCCCACTCTACACTAGTTTCGTAATGTTTCAATAATTTGCTTATGGGAATGCTGTGCAAGACTATGAAATTCTGTTGAAAGTCAGGGTAGATGTGAAACAGTTTTCTTTCCTCCACAAAGTTTGGCCCCCATATTGCAAGAGGAAATTAGGTAGCTTGCAGTTTACGAATTCTAAACAGTAGAGATGTTTCATAAAACAAGATGAATTTTCATTATTAACACTGAAAATGCCACTCACTATGGCTGAGCCAAAGGTAGCCTTGAAAATACTTCCAGATAACTACAATACAAACGTTTCCTTAACTTGAAAACATATAATGCAAAACATGTGAAACATGCGAGGATGTGGAATGTGGGACATGCAGGAATACATCCCATATTTGTTTGTTTGTTCTTTCTTAAAATTTTCTCTATTTTAGATGAAATCATCTTCCCTATCTGTGTACATACCTAAATAGAACTTAAGTATCTGGGCAAACTCGGTAATGACAGCACCTCCCATGCAGACATTTATTTTGGTTTATTGGGGAAAATTTCTTCAGGAGACGAATGTTACAGTCACCTTTATAATTTAAAAACACTAGATATATATAGTAGCAACTCTACAGTTCTTTCAACACACATGTAATTAACATTTCCTAATAACCATTGGTATTTGAAGTCAAGAGAAGCATATTGGTATATCTATATTCTGCAACAAACTCACAGAACCATCTTTCAAGTACTTTCAGCTGTTCTTCGATTAGCTATTGATAAAAATAATTCTTTCCACGCTCTTTTTTTATTGGCACCAACACTTGAAGATAGTGAGTACCGTCTGAGTCTTTTTCATTTGTCCATTACTATTCCAGATTTTTGGCTACTCCACATGCTCTTCATACAGAATATTTTCACAGTTTATTTTTGAAACAGCCATCACTCAAAGACAGAGAGTCAGTGAGGTAGCTTCATTTTCTATCAGTTATTTTAACTGCTTTAAGCTTTGTATAGCACTCCAAATGAGTGCTGAGAAGCTCTCTGCCAGAGCTTCTAACACATCAATTTTCCTGTAAGCATGTGTACAGGTCTTTTTGTGCATGATTCATAGAATGTCTAACTTGCTACTGTTCATTTTTCTTCATTCCAAATTGTAAAAACTCATGCTTCTATTTCCTTAGAGTTCATGGAACTGTGCCTCATCTACATCAATCAATATTATAGGCACTGAAATAACATCAGTAATGTATTGTAGATACAATTTCTGTCATTAACTGTCCTTGAAAAAGAAGAGATGAAACATACGAACAGATGAAAGTGCAATTTTTTTGTGGGTCAGAACATAGAAATTATCATCAAGCTCCGAAAAGTCTTGCTATTATTAATCAAAGATATGAAACATTAAAAAATGTTCAACTGCTTGTTTCTAATATTCAAAAGGTTAAAAAAAATTCCCATCTCCCCACTTTCAAGAGCTATTACAGAAAAGAGTCACAATCACTAGAAAAGTTTCTCTATGAAAAGTGAGGAGTCCTCAAATCAGATTTGTAAAATACTCAAAATTATTAGACCTTTCTTCCGACTAACTGTTCCAGTGTTCACACACAGAAAGCTCTTAGTATGCCTCACAGCGCACTGTCATCTTCACTGTGAGGTGCAAACACTTCATGACATACTGCAGTGGGATGACCATTTTAATTACCAATTTTAATAACACTCTAGCCACTACAGTAAATGACAATAAACACTTTCCCATCTGCCAGGTTTTTTTTTGAGAAGAAAAAGAAAGCATTTTGCTCCCTTCCCAGTCTTAACTCCTTTCCAAAGCAGACCTGCTAATCATCATGTCTTCTTATCTCCTGCCAAGCTAAAGAACAGAATAATTCCTGTCACTGAGTAGAAAAAAAATAATAACAGAAAAACACTGTTGTGAGTGACAAGATAGAACCTGTAAAATCATGGATAATGGATGAGAGGTAAAAGGAGCACTCACATCTGGACGAAACACATTTGCTTTGATTCTTTCTTCTGGTTGATTTGATATTCAGACTTACTTTTCAGTTGGGGATGAGTAGTAATAAGTAAAAGAAGGTAAAATTAGGTTAGATGTTAGGAAGAAATTATTTGCTCAGAGGCTGGTGAGGCACTGAACAGGCAGCCCAGAGAAGCTGCAGATGCCCCATCCCTGGAG
This sequence comes from Numida meleagris, assembly GCF_002078875.1. NCBI lineage: Eukaryota > Metazoa > Chordata > Aves > Galliformes > Numididae > Numida > Numida meleagris. The sequence continues at coordinate 38,531,707 of NC_034414.1, forward strand.
GTGTTCAGGGCCAGACTGGATGGGACCCTGGGCAGTCTGATCAGCTGGGTGGCAACCCTGCTCATGGTAGGGGGGTTGGAGTTTTTTGGATGATCTCTGAGGTCTCTTCCAACCTAAGCTATTCTATGATTCTATAATCTATGAAGCACATAGTTGTTCAGGGCTATTAATATCTCACAGTCACTTGAAACAAAGACTAGAGAATTTCTTCTCCATAGTCATGAATTTATGCTGAAGTTGTAACAATGACAACTCATGAAAATAAACTGATTTTCTAATTAAAGATATGATCAAGCAGTAATTTATTAAATTTTCCACAGAAAATGAATAATATTTTTTAGCACTGAAGGCAGTTCAAAAAATCATTAATAAAGCCAAAACAATATTCTGCATTTTTATCAGAAACTCTGTCAGAAACACAATCAGGAAGACTCAAGCTGGTGATATCCTTCCACCTTCCAGATAGAACACAAGCACAAAGGACTTCTGTGAAGTACTTAGCATGCTAAATCATGTGCAGGGCTATGGACATTGCTCCGATAAGCATTTTGCAAATGCTATCTGATACATTTCTAGGAACTTCAGACACTTGATGTCAAACTGGATGCATCTGCTATGCAAATTCCTGTCAAATTCTAGGAGCAGTTCATACATTTAAGGAAACTCTAGTTTCAAGTATTGTATGGTTTTCTTTTCAGTACTGTTTTGCATCAATAAAAGTGAGCTACAAGACTGAATAACTACAAAAACAAGTGAGTCAATTCCCCTTTTCTTTTTGAAAAGAATACTGAGTATCATTACCAAAAAGATTTGAAACTTCCTTGGCTTTAGAAGTCAGTAGAATATTTGGTTTTAATTTCAGTCCAATCAGAATTCTTCTCCTGAACCAAGATTTAAGTGATTTTTTTTTAAGACCTTTAATGAACACATTAACATATGCAGACATTCATCTGTGGGAAGTACTGTGTCATACCACTATAGAGAAAGACATCATTACAAAATGAATTACCGTGCTGCTATGTGAATACTTGAAACAGTATTCTGCAATTATTGGGTCACAGGCAGCACTCTTTCTAGGAAATGCTTTTGGATTTTATTCTATGACAGAAACCCTGCTCCCAACACAAAATTGCCTCCTACTTGAAGGTGAATATAAATTCACTGAGCATCTCTATCACATATGCAGAGAATTTGTCTCAGCATTTCCACAGAATTTTTGTAATTCCAACTGTTGCATAATTATTTGAAAGGCTTTTTAACGCCATATATACAGAACTAGAAATGCAGTAAAAGCTCTAATCTTTAGAATTGCAGTTACATCTTTAGAATGGCAAAAGTTTGATTCATCTTAAGTTATGGGAAACTCTGCAGAATAAGTTCTTCATGTATGGCTTTTATAATAATGTTTTTCGTGCTGTTTATGTGAATTTGTGTGTGTGCATCTGAAAAGAAAGCATATAAAAAAGAGCAAATGTTGTATTCATTTTCAGAGCCTAGAAAATATATGTTTTCCTTCATGATGAAAGCATCTGAGGTCAAAACTATGTCAATAAGACATCAGGTCATTTGTTTCCATATAGTGAACACACTGGGAAAAACTGGACAGTCAGATTGTTAGAGTAGGTAAAAGCATGTTACAAATCAGAAATCATACACTAACACTTCTGGCATTCAATAGACAATATTTTCTTGCCATTCATTTCCACAAGGCAATAAAAGCAAGAAGGAACATTTAAAACTTCTGTTGTTTTAGCCAGCATTTTATTGTTACAGAGAGAAAAAAAACACCTCTTTACATTCAGTAAGAAATTTACATTTATGCATATAAACGTAGTGGACAGAATAATGTGTAATTTCAAATGAGAAATCCTTTAAGTGGTATTCAGTCTTCTGAGAAATTATTTTTCTATTCTGAAGAGTGACAGGGATAGAGCAGGCTCTAATGTGAGAAATCATTAATCTGTAATTTTATAAGCCAACAAGGAGCGAGTTCCAATTTCACACAGTTGAAATGAATCTCACATAAAAATACAGTCTCTACAAAATTGCTAATTTATTATCAAAAAAAGAATTAATAGACATGCTAGAATGTGGAGTATGCTTTTGCTGTTAGAGAAAAACTATGCTCGTAGTGATCACTACCATATTTCTAGCTTATGCATAAAAATAACATGAAATTCAGTGAGGTTGAAAAAGTCAGTGATGGACATCAAAGAAAGATTATTCTATCTCCTATAGATAAATTGTTTATTCCTTCAAAACAAAACTGTAAGAACAGAATACTAATATAACATAAAACTAACGATTTAAAACCCATTATTCTTTCAGTCAACTACCATTCTCATCGCAAACACCAAACGTTTTGTCCATGTGAAGGACAAGATTGTGTTGTTCTTTTCCTACTATGCATTTGCTAATCATTCCTTTTGTTTAGATTCAGGAACTGCTCCTGATATGCACTGAAATGTGCAAATCTTTGAACCTTCTGTGCTTTTATAAACAAATGGAAAAACTTCACATTTCCAAAGCAGATACTGAAATTTGCTCATGCATTTGTCCTCCTAGAACACTGATTCTATGACAAGTTGAACTTACTTTTCTGTACTTGAGTATGTTTGAGGAGACTACACGTATTCACAGCCTCATTAAAAGGTCTTACTTATAATTACTTCTTCAGCAAATTCTCATATTTTTTCTTATGAGCTACTTAGAAGAAAAACAGAGAATATCTCTAATAAATCTCCCTTTTCTAGGCAAACATCTCTAATGAAAAGAAGTCAATAAACCACAGTGGCATTTGTATGTTAAGCCAGTTATGGCACAATGTATATCACATAATGATTGTTATTATGCAAAAAATTTACAAATGGTAAACACATAGTTGCATTTTATGACATAATTTGACTTTGAACTTCAAATTGTAACAAGGGGGTCTGTTGTCAAACGTTTAGAGTGATGTTGTTGGCAACTGAAGTACAACAATTTAATTTTTCATTTTTTCCCCAGAGATACAGCTGAGGTGGGACTGCTACAGTGACTCAGTGTTTTCCGCCCATGCATTATGAAGCAAAACCTATACAACAGCAAGGAAGAAGATGGACTGGGATATCAGAGAGCCAGATTCCTCAGTGCCAACAGAGAACAAGGAAAGAAACACTGGACTGAACTGGTGCCAAGCAGAGAGGCCCAAGTACCTGATCCTGTTCATCCTAGGTTCCCTTTAGTATCAGTGGCAAGAGGCAGTATGTGCAGAAGATCTTGAAATAGCCTGACACCTCCCTGCAATGAATTCAGAATTTGCCAGCAGTGACTAACACTCAAAAATTAGTTGTTTCAGTGATATTCCAAAAGTAAATGCCTAAATCCAGCTGATGAAACTGAAGAGAGTCAACTACAAGGTGAGCTAAAGGCTTAGCGTGGAACTGATTATGGATTCTAGTGTCTGAGGTGCAGGCACTCAATACCCAAGCACTTGCAGGAACGTGTACAGGTCAGCCTAGCCATTGACCACCAACCCAGCAAATGCACTGGATTGCAGGACAACCTCTAGCAATACAGGCAAAAATAAACTACACAATAAGCCACAGCAAAGTGCTTCAGTTCTACCTATTGAGTAGTGTCTATCTGCCCAGGTACACACTGTCATTGTCAGAGAAATATACATTGTCAGAGAAATTTCTGCCCAGTGAGACTTGTGCTTGCAGCAAAATTACAGGCTGCTCCTGCATTAGAAGAGGGACCTCGTGGAAAATGAATGGTAGTCTCCAAAGAGTGCTAATGACAGGATGCCTCATTTCAGTCACTGCTTTACTGGAGTTAGAGAACCAGAACACTAGATTGTAACATATGCTTTGGTGTTTCTCCTTTGCAGGTTTAAGCACACTCTTTTACCTGTGAGCTGAAGGTTCACAGCATCTCTCAGGAGATTCCAGTATGATCTGGATTTCCAAAATGAAGATCAGAGATCAAGTTTTGTATTGCAATTCTCTAATGACAAGTACCTCAGGAATGAGCTTATGTGTCAGAATTGCTCCTCTTGTAAGCTTTCTTTTGATTGTACTTGGCAGAACTTCACATGCTGTTTTTCAAAACTGAAAAATTTAGAGAGGGGAATTAATGCATCTCTGATAGCTTTTAACTGGTTGAGGCAGGCTGTAGGTGAATGCCCAGTATTTATACTTACCTTTCTAAACTGCATATAAGATGAAGTGTCACTCATTAATTCAAAGGCGGTCTTGCAACCACATGACATTCTTCTTTTTCTTTTCCATCTGTTTTTTTTTATTTTTTTTTCTTTCTGGAATAGAGTTGCCATGTTTTGATGCAACTGGCTCACTGTGCAGATTACTCCAAGTTATCACAGATATATACATTCTTTACACAGGCACAAAAAAAATTAATGCAGCCCATCATGATTTAGGCAGGGCTGATGTAACCAATTAAAGCTGTGGAATTCCTACATTGTAGCAGTTAAGTCTCTGCAAACGTGATCTTTTATAAATCACTTGTTACTGAAATGTTGTGCTCTGCGTCACTCTTTTAAACGACATTTAATGCCATAGGGGATTTTACTCCCACTAGGTCTGCTGCTAATAGAATAGAAACTCCGTACACAACTAAGAGATTATAGCAAGACAGAAATAGTGATAAAAGCATGAGATTTTCTGACTACCATTACATAAAGTAGGCACTCTAATGGCTACTAATTTTTGCTACCATATCTCATTAGAAAACTCTGTCAAAACACAGTGTCCATCTGAGCAAAATCTGGAAACCATAACTAAATTCTTCCTCACTGCAGCATAAGCCAGACAACTCAGTGGACTACTGCTTTGCTGACAGGCTGAACGCCACATCTATAATATGAAAGCAGAAATTTATTCTGATTCCCCAAAACTGGTGTATATATAGAAAGATGCCCTCATGATTTTGACAGATTTAATTTGTGGCAGTACTAAAACTTTTAGAAGTTATGGCCTTATGAGATGTGGAGAAGTGACATTTTCTTCTTCCTTCAGAAAACTAGCAGCAAGTACTGCACTGTTAACAACTTTCACATCAACTCAGAATATTGAGCCTTGCCTAAGATACATTTTTTCCTGCATCAAACAGAAAAAAAAAATCAAATACATCAAAACATGTTTATCAATGTTTGATGTCTCCAACATATTGCTATTGTTGTCTGTTCTAATAATGGATCAGCAGTCTGTGTTTCTGAGCAGAACTTCCTTAACAAGAGAATATTTTTTTCACCTAACCGCCCATGAAACATTTTCCTAAACCTATATGATCTACTTCTGCATAAGGATAATTTTAAAACCAAGGCATTTTTGTTTCTATAAAACAGAAATTGTACTGAAGGTGGCTAGTTGTTCTTATAAGCAAAGGGATGTTATGCAATCATAGAAACACTGAATTGTCTGAGGATCCATCCAGCTCAAATAGACCGCTGAGTACGACAAATACTTTTTAAGTTCCAAGACACTGAGTTAATGTTCCATTTACATTGCACATTAAGTAGTACAGATGGTTCCATAAGAAATCTGTACATGATCAGCCTATGCAGAAGCAGCCTGGAGAAAGTGATATTTTGGTTCCTGCACAGCAACAAAAGAGTTCCTTTCTCAGCTGTTTTGGTTTTGCTGTGGCTTAGGGCTGTTCAGCTACCAAAGAACCCATTCCAAAATTTTCTCCAGGCACTTATGATAACTGCGCATCACACTGAGGTGATTCCTTCATTTGCTTTCCTGAAGTGAATATATATGCCTAAACAATTGAGTAGGTTGAATGGTTGAACCTGCAGCTAAAATTGTTACAAAAAGCACTACAAGAAGGTATGTCCAGCTTACCAAATAAATCTTTGTGGCCCATGCTGTATCAGTACAAATGCTGACACTGAGTTCCTTTACCACTTGCACTAATTGAAAAACACTTTCAGTAAGATCAGCAATATCAAATTACGGTTTTCTTAAAATTCAACTTGCGTTTTTGTAGACTGCAGTAAGCAGCTCTCTAGATTGTACCTCTGCTTTCTGGCTTGATAAAAATTTGGCTGAAGTTAATGGAAAGATTTCTATTGGCTTTCATTGGATTTGTTTTCCATGGTATTTTTGAAGCAAAAAAGTGTGGAGCTTCCTTGGAAAAATATTTTGTCCACCTGGCAGCATGACTGGAATCTCTTCTCTTTTTCTCCTGTACAACTTGAGAGGAGAAAAGACACAAAGCACACCCCTCCAATTTTTCAACCTCAGTTGAATGCAGACCTTGCCTGTTTCATATTTAACACATAATTAGGGGAATCAAAATCACAGACTGGACAATTGTCTTAAATTCTAGGATATAGTAACTACAGAAACACACTGAATGTTGAAGACTGGGAAATACCTTTTTTGCTGACAAAACTCACGACAAGATAGCTAGTTAATGCTGATGTGAAATAAGAAAAAGCTTCAGATTTCTCATTTTTGCAGGACTGAAGACAACTTCCTGCCAAGATTTGAAAATGTTTCTCTTTTTCTTTCTTCCTTTCTTCCCTCCTTCCTTTCTTTCTAGCAATAGTATTTATAAAATTTAGCTATTATATAACTTAGTTGTTAATAGCATTACACTTTGCAGCACAGAAGAATTAAAAACTTTATTACAACAGTTCATATGTGCAAAAATGATATTCAACTCTAAAGCCAATATACCAATTCACAGTCAAAAGAGCAAGTAATTAAGGAAAAAAACCACAAATGTGTTCCAATTTTGTATTTTACTTAAATGTTGGTGATATATAAGTTGCTAAAACTGCATAGAATTTAGTCTAATTCAGACAGGCTAGGGTGAATAAATTATCCTGCTAACACATGCAATAATATACGCAAATGCAGCATATAATCTGCAAAATAACCATCTTTACAGGTTGCAGAAGGGGGAGGTGTTCGATTATTTTTGTTCCACTGGTTTAAACATTTCTAGACAGTAAGCTGCAGCTCAAGGAAGAATTTCCATTTAAAATGAATTTCCTGACATCTCTGCTCCTGTGCTGTTCATTGCTTTGATCTCTTGGAATTTGCTGGCTCAGACCTCTCTCATTTTTTAAAATGCATTTTAAGTATAACCACCAAGAAATGGTGAATTAGAATAATTTCAAGAGCTCCAGTGCAAATCTTCAGTGCTATGTTTAGTGAGAGGTTAAAAAATATACAAGTGTAGACTAATTCAGTGGACCTTATCTGATCCTATTGTCTAATGTTTTATCAGAAATACTCTTTAATATGAAACACATTACACTTTCTGTGTTACTGGAAAGTAGATTGCACACGTAAAGAACAGGTTACACCGTTATTTTGGAGACTTCTATGTGCTTTTCAAGAATGATTTTGGTAGTTCATCATTTGGCACTCAGTCATTGCTATATCTTGTAGAATCTTTGAAGCAGTTTGGTAAGAGCACAATACCATCATTTTAACAGTTTAAAAAAATATTATCAAAGGCAGAGGTAACAGAACTATGATGGTTTATGATGGAGTTAATTTCTCAGCAAGCACAAAAGAGGGAAAAAAATCCATTGTGCTCCTAAAAGACTGACTGAGTCTTAAGGGAGCATTAAGGAGTAGGAGCCAGATACATATTAATTCCTCATAGAATTATAAGTGGAAATGGGCTGTGAATTTTCCTCTAGCATATTTACACTGATTGTTGAATGGGGGAGGTGAGAAGTAAATAGTTATTTGCTTAGGGCAGAAACATCCCAGCTGAAGCATGGGGGTAAGGTGCAGTATTGCTTCCAAACATCCCATTTCTCTGTACTGTTGTCTATCTTGTTTACAGATATGTAGCCTGCATCACAAATTGACCTCTAAGCTGAAGGAGAAGCATTATTTTATGTTTATTCTGAAACACAATATTGAATGAAAAAGTAAGTTGCTCGGCAATCTTAGGCTACAATAACTGACATTACATCCTCGGAACAGATAAGGTTGTTTACTTTCTTACATTTCTCAACTCTGTGCTATTTCTTCTCCCTCCCTCCATCCAGGCCCATTAAGCCTTCCAGTTTATTTAAATCCTGGGAAACCAAGAAATCAAATTTGGTTCTAAAGTCTTTTTACAACACAGAACTCAGAAAGGATATATCAGGGAGGGACACTTCAAATTTAGAAACAAAAAACAGATGTAGGCAATTCGTTTTTACTAGTTTGCAGAGATCTTTTCAAACAACTGCCTCCATAATCAAAACTAAATCAAGAAACGGAAGAAAAATCACTACTCTCTGAACTTCCCCTCCACCCAAAAATGCCAACAGTTTCCCAAAGCACAATCACTACAGCCTGGCCTACAGTGTGTACACACAAAGTCTGTTCTCTCCTTGTTGTAGGAATGAATAGCCTGAAGATTAAAACTGTTTCATTTCAGTGTTTCCATCTGCTTAAGATGAGCAAAACTTCTATAATACTGGTTAACACAACCATAGTAAAGATTCAGCATTAGATCTTAAACACCAATCTAAGTTCCTGAACCTTCCACTGAATGAAGACTAAATCAGAGCAATCCCAAGCACAAATATAGGCTAGGTTGAAAATGGCTTGAAAGTAGCCTGGTGGAAAAGAATTTGGGGGTGTCAGCTGACAAAAAACAGGAGCTGCCAATGTGCACTCACAGCCCAGAAGGTGTTGGCTGTATCCTGAGTTATATCAAGAGAATTGTGACCAGCAGGCTGAGAGAGATGATTCTACCCCCCTACCCTGCTCTCATGAGGCCCCACCTGGAGCAATGCGTCCAGTTGTGGGGCCGGCAACACAAGGGCATTGAGCTGCTGGAGTGGGTCCAGGGGAGGGCCACGAAGATGATCAGAGGGCTGGAGCACCTCCCATAAAAGGACAGGCTGAGAGAGCTGGGGCTTTTCAGTATGGAGAAGAGAAGACTCCAGGGAACCTTATAGCCAGTACCCGAAGGGGGCCTACAGGAAAGATGAGGGGAGCTTTTTAAAATGGCATGTAGTGACAGGACGATGGGAAGCAGCTTTAAACTAGAAAAGAGTAGATTTAGACTAGATATTAGGAAAGAATTCTTTACTGTGAGGGTGGTCAGACACTGGAACAGGTTGCCCAGTGGGGTGTGGATGGCACCCTGGAAGCATTCAAGGCCAGGCTGGACAGAGCTTTGAGCAACCTGATCTAGAGGGAGGCGTCCCTGCCTATAACAGGGGGTTGGAACTATGTGACCTTGAATGTCTCTTCCAACCCAAACCATTCTATGGTTCCATGAAATTAATTCAGATTCTTTATAACCACAGTGTTCTGAGCAACTAAATTCTGTAGATGATATGGAACAATTCTTTTTGTTTCCTACATAGTTATACTTTAAGTGTCTAATAATTCTTTGACTGTAAATAAGTATTTTTGTAACTCTCTCCCTCACACAGAAATGACAACCTCTTAGCATGGAGCCAAGGAAAAGGACTGGTAACAATATTCTAACAAATTATTATTTTAAAAAAATACAATTAAAATAAAACTATTAACACTTAAGGAAACAGCCTGAATAGGAAATAATGATTCCAGTGAAAATATACTATTTCCTCATGAAAATGTTCTTTTTCAGGGAAGTTTGTTAAAAGAATTGCTGCGATGGAAGATGTATCTGAAGGTTCTGAGGAAAGAAAGAATGCAAAGAGAAGGTTCCTATTTTCAGCTGCCTCCAAGACACAAAGTCAAGAACATGACAACCTTCTCACATATGGTCATACCATTCTATAATCTTTATGTTCTTCAAGTGGCTGGGAAATTCCCATCTATCACAGAGTCCAACAATTGTGATATTGATCAGCAATACTGAATCTGCCCTTAGAAAATAAGAAATTTGATAATTCAGACATCTGTAGTAGTCAGCTAATTAATGTAATAATATTGCCCTTAACAGCTTGCTAGACAAATACACAAGGTGAGAACCTCCTAGAAAGTGTCATATTAAGATAGAAAACTCTGTTTTGCAATCCTTGCATAAGCAATATTACACAAATATATATGACTATAGATGTGTGTATATACAAATATGCAATCTACCTATTATGTTAGATCTATTCAATATTCATTTTGCTTGAGAATGGACATGAGATGAAAATATTCCTTCTGGTTGAGAGTAAATTTGACAGAAGAACTGAAAACAGAGTTTCACCGAGTTCTGGATTGGCATTCAGGAAATGCAGATTATGGCTCAACAGGGCTTGTCATAGCATGGTAGCTTCCAGGGTACAATCACAAAACAGGAATGAGATTAACTATGCATATCCATCTCCATTAACCACCATTGTCCTCTCTGTTTTACTGACCATTGAATACATTTCTTGGTACACAATCTTAGCATTGTTTCTGTGATGCAAGACAGCATCAGCCAAATATATATTTTTTCTAATTCCACCATTTCCTTCTAAAAAATTCTGTTAATACACTTGAAGATTAAAGTTGTGCCTACTAATCTGGGATGTCTCAGAAAATCCTCTGAAGTACTATTTCATCAGTAAAGGAAATAGTACATATTTTAGATGCACTATAAAATATTTATGCACAGTTCTTCATTAGTTTTATTCCATATGAATGTCTAGCTGGTACTTTCTGAAAGAAAAATGAACCTAAAAGATAATAGTAAATCTAAATTAAAGACAATAATTTAATCACACTGTGGCCAAATTCCAGGAAGCAGTATAAATCTACACTAGAAAATTGGCATCAAAGTTTCTTAGGACTCAGAATGCTCATCAACTGCCAATTAGAGGCCAGATAAAATCCCCATGGGCATCAGTGGTATAGCATTCCGTCACATAAAATTAATCTTGCAGGCGTGAAATGAAACAGACGTTTCTACAAGAGCAGAAGACTCAAACCACTGCAGTAATTATGCCAGAGCTGAACAATCAAAGGCAGATTCATGAACACTTTTGCAATTAAGTTGAGCAGCTTTTATCCAGTGTTAACTCCCAAGGTCATATACACAGCTTTGGCAGGTTTTTGGACTGTCTCACGTTTATTCATGAAGACAGTGATCTGTCTAAAAAGAGCCATGAGTGTTAATGCCAATTAATTATTTGGGCCAAATTTGTACTAGATGTGCACTCTTTTTTATTTTTTTTAATTCTTAAGATATTGGCCTGGAGCAAAAGCATTTTAGGACTCAGCCACACAATTCACATAAACAATCATAGAATCATATCATGGAACCATAGAATGGTTTGGATTGGAAAGGACCTTTAAGATCATCTAGTTCCAACTGCCCTGCTGTAGGCAGGAACACCTCCCACTAGACCAGGTTGCTCAAAGCCCCGTGCAACCTGGCCTTGAATGCCTCCAGGGTAGGGACATCCACAACCTCTCTGGGCAACCCATTCTAGTGTCTCACCACCCTCACAGTAAAGAATTTCTTCCTAATATCTAGTCTAAATCTACTCTCTTAGGTAGGTAGGAATAATTACCTTCCTTGACCTCTTATTGACACTATGATGGTGTGTCATGAACATCATTTAGTGCCAGACAACTCTGTGAGATTAGTTTTTGATAGAATAATTTCCAACCTCTCTTTGCAAAAGCCATATTTCTATTTTTGCTTTTCTTCAGATGGAAATAAAGAATGTTAGGTCATACAAAAATGAAACAGCTCAAACACATCACTTCTTCCACCTCCTTCCTTTCTCCCTTAGTCACCAATATTCTGTTACAGCATCTGCTCTGAGATTCTTAGTCTGTAGCTCAGCATACAGTTTTAAGCACTCAGCATTTCACAATTTAAGCACTGTGATTATAAGAAGCATATTTATCTTTGTGAATCATGCATGTAGAAAGACATACCAGCCAAGATGTTTTATTCTTGGAAAGGAATCTCTAAAATTAAGATTTATCCAGATTGTTGGATGGAGATTCACTTGTCTGCTGCTCTATACATGCTAATGAAATGTTGAGTAGAGCTGCATAGGATTTTGGAAGGCATGGTATTTCAGATCTTTGAAGATATAACAGATAAAAACACTGTATTCAGTCATGCAGCTTGAGTAAATGAAACTATTCTACAAAAGTGTAAAGTGATTATCCTGGCCTAGACCAGCTGCAAGTCATGAGTACAGTTCTGAAGGTGTAGGCAGCTGCGCGCTCTCAAAATAGCTGTGAGGTAGAAGAGGCTACTTTAATACCTCTGTGTGGTTACTTTCCCACATCAGATCTACTCGCATAAGCGCTAATTTACTTTATTCAGAATTGACCAAAATTTACATCCTTCTGAAGAAAATCACAGTTAAATATACCTCCATGTGAAAGAGCAGAATTAGAAAAATCACTTCTGCTTAAGCTTGTTAAGTTAATCTACTTCATGGGCTGAGGTTTGGACACCATTTTCATTGAGCAGTTGAGTCAGCAGAATTGAGAGGACAATCATAGAATCACTAAGACTGGAAAAGATTTCCAAGATCCCCACTAAACCATGCCCCTTAATACAACATCTAAACATTTCTTGGACACTTCCAGGTACTGTGACTCAACCACCACCCTGGGCAGCTTGTTCCAGCACGTGACTACTCTTTCAGAGAAGAAATTTTCCCTAATATCCAACCTGAACTTCCCAACGACCTCTAGACCAGAGATCTAACCTTGTTTCTGTTGTTTCGGCTGACATGACGGTGACTATGTTCAACTCTATTCCTTTACACTACACACACCTCAAAGATAGCTAAGCATAGAACCTGGGCACACAGATACTGGTTTGACCAAATTCAGAAGCTTTAGTTCATTTAGTAACTCCTTCCTTCTTCCACTTAACAGGGAAGATGGATAAGATGCTGACTGTTAGTAACAGATAAGGACTTTTCACAGTAAGGGGAGAGGTGAGGAGGAGTAATAAGCAAACTGAGGATGGTGCATCATATGTAATTGCAGACCACAAGATCTGGTGATGCTAATATGTCAAGTTGATCTGAGTATCTCCATCACACATGGGCTCGAAACAGCTGTCTCCTAAGGAACAGACAGGACCTGTAAGATTTTTAAAGCATTGTTTCTTCAGACTTGAGTTCAAATCAAGGTTCTGTTCATACTGCAGAAACTGCAGCACCTGAAGTTCATACACACAGACCTAGGCTATTTTGGAACTATTTTCTCGAGTCCTGGCAGCAGTAGAGGGCCACACAGTTTTGTACCACACAACTGCTAAGTTTTTAACCAATGTCTTGAGAGTTTTGCACACAGAACTGATCTTTGATGGTAGGAATACACCAATTATGAACTGGAATTCTAAGGTTTACTTTCCACTCTCTCTTTTAACAATGCAATCCTATCTTCCGCAATAAGCAGAGCAGAACAACTGGCAGTATCCCACTTCAGATATAATATTAAAAGCTGTTCATGGAACACCTGGAATATACATGCTATAATCATCCTGTTCTGAACTGAGATTCTTGCAGCATAGTAGGAAGAGTCTTACCAAATTGCTGAAGGAACATCATTACCTGATTACTGTAAGGAAGGCCAAGTTTTAATATCTTAGTTAGAAATTGATCCTACTTGGTATTATTTACCTAAATAGTCTGGGGCAAAAACATACTGGAAGTCCAAAATTAATAGCTAGCAATTCTGATTTGCTTTTAGTCTTACTTTAAGTAAACAGATTCTACAGAGAGAGTTAGATGTGGAACAAAGTTTAAACAGTTTTTCTCATCTCCTTTTTGCCTTCTCATTTCTTTTTGGTTTTGTGTTACAGGCATTTCTTATGTTTTGGCCATGATTTCCCTGCAACAGAATTTAATACATTTCTCGTCTCTTCTAGGTTTCAGTTTGAATCTGAAAAGTACACTACAGAAGCCAGGCGTGAGAATCCTCAGCAACACAGACACAATAATTCTGTCACCATAGTAACTTTCCTTCCACAGATTTGTACAGGAAAAGAAACTAATATTCTATAATGTCAGTAAAGTGTATCTTTTTGTGATTTATATTTGAATCCCTTCTACCCAGTAACAAACACTTACAATGTGCTGCACTGGTCTCATTTGCACTAGTTTCTTGGGTAAGGGTCTCAGAGATTGATCATAGTACATTAAACACTTTTTTCAATACAAATTTTATTTTTTAAAACACTCAATAAATCATAATATCATGTTCATCATATGCATTACGGCAGTCTTCCAATTACTGTCTTGTAAGAAGTGCTCACTTTACAGTTTAATTCCTTAGTATCATCAAATATTAATTATTAGAGAAGACTTCTACGTCTTATACAATAAATCCCACTATTTTTCCTGATTAAGCTTCTTTAGGAGCTACTCATTTGTCAGTAGGCATTGCAGAGTTAGATTTAATCCTAATTTGAAATCCGATCCTATAAAGACATGCATATTCTTAATATTGACTTACTAAATATGTCTGAACATCCTTGCAGCGTGTGGCATAAATTAACAGAAGAATAGGTAGTTTTCCTTTAGAAAAAAATGGCAATATGTTCAGTGTGCACATAAATCTTCAAATAAACTGGATATTTAAAGGAATACAACATGTTCCACTAAAAAGGTCATTTGAAAAGGACAGTACAGACTGACAAAACAGCACTGCTTAAATGGTATGAAGAAAGATAGCACAGCTTAATATATATTCAAAGCCTCCGAGTAGTTACTTCCTGACTGCACAGTTAGACAGAGCTAGCTAGAAGTTTCTAATCCAGCCTGCAACTGAAACACACACACTAATTATTGTCTCATTTAAACTATACTGTTTGCCAGACATTGTAACAGCCTAGATACATTTTAGGACTGATTTTGTTCCATGTGAACTAAAAGTTTCAACAAAAAAATCATAAACTGTCCTGATTTCAGCTGGGACAATGCGACCAAATGCAGAAGTCTTTGTCAACAACAGATTATGAAACTTCTGTTGACTTTAACAGTTTTCAGTCAAATCAAATACAAGATGCTGACTACACAACCATAGCAGAGAAGTACTAGGAGTTCGACCCACAGCAAAAGAGCAATAGATGCCATCACATACAGGACATTTGGTGCTCAGTCATGGTATTAGACCATAAGTAGTTTCAATATCAGTTTCTATTTCAAAGGAGGCCAAAGGACCTATAAATATATGGTACTTAAAATGATTTGAAAGAAAGAGTAGAATAATCAGGGACAAGACACAGGAGCTGTGTATGGTTTCCTTTCGCTGCAGTTAGGTGCCGTGTCTAGTGAGGAAAGGTTTCACTGCCTGATTAATTTGCATTACATTAATTTTTTAAATATATACATTATTATAAATATCCTCAATTCCACGAACTCAGATCTTCATCTCTTTTCTTGAGCAGCAACTAAGAAATTGAGCACTTCTACTCTCTGTGTTGAAATAGAGACTATAGAATGATAGTTTGCTTTTCATCTACCTGAATAACATTTAGATTCCATCTTTCCATATGTAAAGAATGTCACTGTTCCCTGATGAGTTGTTTGAACCACAGGCTACGAGCATGCTGCATGGCTACAAAAATAATTATTACGTACTACCTCACACAGTGATCCTTACTGTACTGTTAATACATCACTGGAGAAAAAAAAAAGACAAGTAATATAACAGCTAGTTCGAAAAGAACATATTTTTTTTCTTTTCTGAAATACGAAAGAAACTTCAAAATTTCAGGAAGGAAATAATTATGCCATAATAGCCAATAACAGGCTGTTTTGAGATTCAAGTCAATATTCCTGCTTTGCCTGACATAGAACAAAAAAATACTATTCTAAACATCTCTTGTCCTTGCCCCATCCTGCCTCTCAAATTGAAATACGTGATTATTCTTCAGCAATTCTGCTTTATACACTTAAAAATCCCCACATATTCTCTTCTGCTTCGCTGCATCCCAGTGACTGCTTTCATTTTCACTCCATATCAAAATAAAAAGTCTGTTTGTCCAGCTAGCAGTTAATCAGATTTTAACACCTAATACTTGTCAGAATCTCCCAGCCAATGCATTGCAAACAGTAAGAAGAAAAAAAGTCAAGCATATAATAACCCTGTAGCAAAACAGAACATTTCACTAAGGACTTTTTAACTTTTTTTTTTGCATTTACATAAAAATTAAATTTTCCCTTCTGTTTCCTGATAAATGAGGTCATTGATGTACACTATGTACCTACTGTTATAGTTCCAAGAGGATCTGATTAGAATAATAACAGAAATTCTGTATATTTTTGCCAGACGTTACAATGCAGAAAAACATTTCAATGCTATAAAACATATTTTTGTGTAAGGTTCTACTATCTTTTCTTACAGTGTCAACAGTTGTCTGTTAATGAAAAATGACTGCAGTCAAAAGCAACTTGAAGAAACAATTTATTTCAGGTTGACAGAACCTGTGTATTAACCCACACATATATTTACTCATATGATAAGCTATCCATTTAGTAAAGCTTGAGTCTTTGCTCTTTGAGAAGTGCTTTATTTTCTAAAGTACAGACTCTGAGCACCAGTCATTTTGCAACCCTTGTGTTTCCACCCTTTGTTTAAAGGAGCACAAACTTTCCTCTCTTATTTTTATTGTTTAGTTTGTTGCTATTGCAGTTTGCAGCTTTTGAACACTGAAATGTATTATCGACTATTTTAAAGACAGAGGCCATATCAAGGCATGCACACTGTAGTCTTCACAGGTCTGACTGACAGCTACAGCTACTTTAAAGTTTAGGATTTTAACAAAGGTTTCTTTCAAATAGTTCAAATCAGTACTTTAAAAACCTGAAAGCATATGTTCTTCAACCAATTTTGGCACTCAGATAATGTGATTGTTTTCAGAGGTTAAAGAAAGACCATCTTTGCACGTAACATTGAAATTTCAGAAATCCAGAGTATCTAGATGAAGCTTAATGCTTGTTTACCTTGTTATAGAATCATAGAATCATTCAGGTTTGAAAAGACCACTAAGATCATCTATTCCAACCATCAATGCATCACTGCCATGCCCACTAAACTAAACTAAATTCAACTCTGACACTCATGTCAGTTTCCATAATATCTTGGCTGGCTAGAAGAATCTATCCCTTCTTACTATATGATGACCTGAACTGGTTAACCACACTGATATTACCTTCAACCTAGATGACCATGAGGCTGTCTGCTTCCTATGTACCTGCCACCCATGCGAACTCCTCTTAGCGTAGGACATCACAGTGGCCTCTGCAGTCAGATAGGCTGCCTATCAGTCATTGCCCATTCATCTTCAACCTGCCCGGTGAAGCCTATTTGGTATTCTCAACAACTTGGGTTAATACAGAACAAAAACACACATAAAAGGTACTTTTATGTTTTTATATTTTTGCAGTAATATCTCTAGCTAGTTTCCTTTTCCAAGGCCTGGGCATTATAAATGAAAAAAGATCACAAAATCTTAGCAAAAGAACTGTGGGATGACTGCAAGCATATATCTGCAAATCTTGCAATAATTAAAGGGGTCCTAAAGCAGCAATGCACAATTGAAACATCATAACTTCTCTGCATTACTGCACGGAACCATAACTGCCTGCAGTACCTTCACTTTTAGCCATTTGCAGAGCCTGAAGGAACATAGGAATGATCCTATACAAATTCTAAAAATACCATTTTGAAATACTATGCTCCCCTACTCTGCAATAAATGAATTAAATCTGCAGTACCTCCTTCACTGGAGGAAGGACCATGCCAAAAGTTAGAAGAAGAACATGATTATAATTCTTTGATATTTCAAGCAGAAAAACAATCTATTCCTCAAATGATTTAAAGAACTTTAATGATAACTTCTCTCTAGGCAGTAGTTCTCCCTTAAGACTGTTCTTTACAAGCCTTGCATCTCTGGGCCTAATCTCCCTGATAAGTGTACTTCCTAAGTGGCAACAAATCAAGTGCTGGTTGGAAATTCAAAGAGATGGGGCTTATACCACTATTTGAGGTTAGAGAGAAAAAATCTTTTATCTTTTCAATAAAACATCAAGTTTGTCTGGCTTACATAAAACCAGACAGTGTTTCTCTGGCTATTCCTTGCTCCCACATTTCCTCATTGCATTTACATTATTGTTGCAACTATTATTTTCTTTGAAGTTGTTTTGAAAGCCCCTACTCAACCAAAACAAAAGATTGTTATGTCATCTATTAAAGTTCCTAGTCATTAGAGATCTGGCCCCACTCATAGAAAGTTTTTAAACATATTTCAAGACACAGTTGATATTCCAGTCTTGTTCCTTGGCAGTAAGTACAACTCCCATGTGAATACTGCAGTCCTCACAGACAAAATGGATCAGGCATTTTTTGCTTTGATAATTTGCAGTCATTGTCAAGAAGCTTTATAGTCACTGTCTTGTGACAAATCATAAAAGTATAATGAAATTCTTCAGTATGGTGGGTCCCTGGAGGCAGCTTATAAAGCCCTGTATTATTCAAGAAGGTTTTAATACTTTCTTCTAATGTACAAGAAAAATTCCAAATTTAAAAATTATTACAGCACTACTAAAAATGATGGGGTGAAATCACACAGATGGAATCTTCTGCCAATAAAAATCACTGAGACAAAACTTAGCAAGAGGCGATAACAATAAGCTGTATATAAATGAGAGCAAATTCTCCATTAAAGTAAACCCAGTATAGCTTATGTAGGACTCAGAAGCTTCCTTGTATAATGACAACTTTATCATACTTTCCTAACAGGGAATTTCCTATAAGGACAGGAAAGCACACAAAGAGCACTGTAAAAGGGGAATTAGCACCTTTCTTCTAAGGATCTCTCACCTAAATCACGGTAGCTTTTGTGGATTGCAGCAGTGTTGTTGTCACTACTACTTTGTACCTTGAGCTATTAAATATAGGTTGGAATGCAAAGACCTGAATGAATCTTTGCCAGATGAATAGAAGCTATAAAAATATATTAAAAGAAAAGCTGTACTTAAGCTAAAGTGTGCTGTCCTTCTAAGGACCACTGTAGCATTTCTTAATCGGTACAGTTACTGGTCAGGATCCTACCTAAAGGGAGACCAAGTGCTTCACATGTTGAATAAAAGTAAGGGATGATTATATATGTTAAACACAGAATAACATTACAATTGAATCTTACTAACACAAAGAACTGGAAGTTATTTCAACATACCTCTAAGGGGATACATTTCTTGATAGTCTGGAAAGACAATTTTATGTAACAAGTTCTACCATTAAGGTCAGTAGCTCACATATAGGAAAGGCAAATTCACTCCAAAAGGATCAAAGCTGCCGATGCCTTCATGACATCATAATACTTAGAAGCTTCAGCTGCATCCATGCAGAGAATCATTTATCAGTTTTCTCTTTTATAATATTCTAATTCTTTCCTGTAAAATCCCTTGTCATTTGTGGTTTGGCTTTAAGGTAAAAAAGGTTTGAAATGTGATAGACACTAAAACACTTTAATACAAAAAGATTATTTAGCTTCAAAGACAACATCATTTCAACTATCTTAATCTTAAATATATAAAAATGTGAACTGTAAAATACCATGATTTTATTTTCACATTATTCCCCTTTTGCTTTGATTGCATGGTAACTTGCATAGGAAGTACTTCCATTTTAACTGCCTTTAGTTAGGAAATGCCAGTATCTGTGCCTTTGAGGCTTAAGAAAAATTTTCAGCAACTCAAGCTGTTGGTACTGCTCTTTTCCTTTGAAGTAATACATGAGCATAAAAAAGGAGAAAGAAAAAAGAAAGATATGAGAAGATGCAACATTTTCTCTTGTGCAAATTCTCATGTATATCCACAGTGTTGAAGAATCTTAAGCCTATTCATTTCCTTAGACATTCATTCATTTCCTCATGTTAGACAGATACCAGCTAATATTGTTGTTTGAGGCAGTTTTAACAACTTTTGTGACTGGGCTAGCACTATCTTGCCAAGAAATTCAAATTCTTTTGAAGATGGAATAAGAGGAATGACAGATGAAGGAGTAAGGTGGGTAAGGAGCTGGCTAGAGGGCCGGGCCCAGAGAGTGGTGGTTAATGGAGTTAAATCCAGCTGGCGACCGGTCACGAGTGGTGTTCCCCAGGGGTCGGTGCTGGGGCCTGTCCTCTTCAATATCTTTATTGATGACCTGGATGAGGGCATTGAGAGCACCCTCAGTAAGTTTGCAGACGACACCAAGCTGGCAGGAAGTGTCGATCTGCCTGGGGGTAGAGAGGCCCTACAGAGAGATCTGGACAGGCTGGATCTCTGGGCTGAAGTCAACGGGATGAGGTTCAACAAGACCAAGTGCCGGGTCCTGCACTTTGGCCGCAACAACCCCAGGCAACGCTACAGGCTTGGGGCAGAGTGGCTGGAAAGTTGTATGGAGGAAACGGACCTAGGGGTATTAGTCGACGCTCAGCTGAGCATGAGCCAGCAGTGTGCCCAGGTGGGCAAGAAGGCCAATGGCATCCTGGCTTGTATCAGAAATAGTGTTGCCAGTAGGAGTAGGGAAGTCATTCTCCCTCTGTACTCAGCCCTAGTGAGGCCCCACCTCGAGTACTGTGTCCAGTTTTGGGCCCCTCACTGTAAAAAAGACATTGAGGCCCTGGAGTGTGTTCAGAGGAGGGCGATGAAGCTGGTGAGGGGTCTGGAGCACAGGCCTTATGAGGAGCGGCTGAGGGAGCTGGGATTGTTCAGTCTGGAGAAGAGGAGGCTCAGGGGAGACCTCATCGCTCTCTATAACTACCTGAAGGGAGGTTGTAGTGAGCTGGGGGTCAGCCTCTTCTCTCTTGTAACTAGTGACAGGACGAGGGGGAATGGCTTCAAGTTGCGCCAGGGGAGATTTAGGCTGGACATTAGGAAATACTACTTTTCTGAAAGAGTGGTCAGACGCTGGAACAGGCTGCCCAGGGAGGTGGTTGAGTCGCCGTCCCTGGAGGTGTTCAAGAAACGTTTAGATATAGCGTTGAGAGACCTGGTTTAGTGGGGTTATGTTGGTGGTAGGTGGATGGTTGGACTGGGTGATCTTGTAGGTCTTTTCCAACCTAGCTAATTCTATGATTCTATGATTCTATGAAGGAGAAGTTAAGTATGAAAACTTATTTAAAGAAAACATTACATGCAACTGTTTTTATCCAGATCTGGCTGAGATAATGATGTAAACTGGATATCATTTGTAGTCTTGATCTGATCAAAATAATGAAAAAGTGTAATCAGACTGAATTTCTAGACACATGGGAGACAGCCATCTGTAGCAGTAAAACTTCCTCTTTCCAGACTCCATTTGCTCTATTGCTGTTACACAAAAGCCCTCAGGAAGGAGGAGATGACAATCTTATCCACTAAAATAAAATGAAACTCCTTGGGAAATAAATTAAAAAACTGACCATTTTCTTCCTTTCTCCATCTGCACCAGAGCCAGAAGACGTTAAGATACAGAGGTTGTGCTGAAAGCAATGCCTCCTACTTATTTCCGTGGAAACTACAACAGATACAAGGAGTACAGTAACACTATTTGGTAGAGCAAATTTTTAGCTACAAAAAACTATTTTCCAACATAGACACTGCCATTAGCTATGCATTTTCGCCAGCGATGAACAAGAGCCTGCATGCCGTGCTCATAAAAATCAGCACCAGAAGAGGTGACCCATTGTTTCACAGCTGCTATGACAGTGTTGTTTCTAAGAAAATGTTGCCCAACCAGTCCCTCTTTCATGGGTCTGAACAGATGGGATTCAGAAGGTGCCAAATTCAAACTGTATGGTGGATATGCTAGGACAGTCCTGCCAAGATTGCCAATGTGCTTCACAGTCTTCAAACTAGTATGTGGCCTAGAATTATCATGTGCATGGATGTGTGGAACATGAGTTGTCTGTGAAATCGCTGTTGCTACTGCTGAAACACACCAACCATGGCCTCACTGTCCCAACATCCACTGTTTGATTCTCTTCTGAACGGTTAAACTGATTGTGAATATAAAAACAAATAAAACAGTACATTAATGATGTTATTCCCAAGTTGGAAATACAGAAGTACAACACTACTAAACTGGTATACACCAAGATTAAAGGCAGCAGCTTTTGATTTTAGGAGGGCAAAGAGCATTCTTCTTCCAAATAGTTCTGTCTCTTTTGCTGTCAACAGTGCTGATGTATGGTGTCCTCTCAATAATCTTTTAATTGTTATTTGAATATAGAAATATGAACTTTTAACTTTTTAGTAACCTGGAAGTTGCATTTTTATCCTTAGATTATACACTATCAGACACTAGTTGAATTCTCCCTGCCAGGCACAATGTGTAAATGAAAGCTGACTCAAATATCTAATTTCAGATTGAGGTCATTATTGCTTCTTCTTTTAGGGTACCTAACAGATTGGAGTCAAAATGTATTTGATGAAAAAATATTGTATTATCAGAATTAAATCATCAGGATTGCTGAAGATACAAGCATGTGGGTTTTTCTAACCCTAGTCTGTGTCTGATTTTTAGAAATAAATCAAAGTATACGGTAAGAACTGCTGAAAGTAGAAGAAATATACAACAGTCACAGTCCATGATTTACACACCCTATTCAGCATAGATATGGCAAAGGTCCCAGAACACTGTGTGAGCTTCTCAAGGCACAGGAGGAGCTAACCATAATGAGATGAAGAAGTAAAAATTATTTTCTATGAGCATTTAAATATTCCTGAAGGTCAGATTATAAGAAACATTCTTAACATGCATGTAGAGATACCACAATAAATATGACAAATCTTTAATTTCAGTCATCACTTTGTCCGTTCTTCCCACTGATTGCTACAACTCTATTCTGCTACAACATAGGCTTTAGCAACCTGTTTTCAATCTAATTTTTATTATTATAAATTTACTTTTTATATTATAGCTTATTTTCCACAGAAGACATTGGAGGTGGTATTCCTCTAGCAGAATTTGAAACAAAAGATCTGGAAGGATGCTAACTGACAGTTTGACCAACTTCTGTCCATGATTAAAATGGCTTCACTTCTGAATGTGATAGCATGTGACAACAGAACCTCAAAATTCTTTTTGTACATGAATATTGGAATGTTAGAAGTACATAGTATTTATCCAGATGTTTTATTAAAACGAATGGCAAAGTGCATGCTGGCTTCGACTGGAGTAAGGACAGGCTACCACTGAGCTTTTTCATAAATCCTTCCTTCAAGCATAATACATGGTGCACATCTGTTGAATAATTGTCAGCCTGTGCCTTTTTTTAGCTTACTGTGCATTCAAAAGTGATCTGAAATAGTAATGTTATGTGAATTTGAAGTCATGAGTACTCTGAAAGTCAAATTAGATTTATAAACAGAAGACTGATTCTAGTAAAGCCTACAAGCATTACTCACACAGGCAAAGTCTATGACTGGGTATTTATTGGATCACTTATAACTTCAGGTCTGGGGGGTTTTCTTGTGTTTTTTGTTGTTGTTGTTTTGTTTAACTAGCCAGAAGACAGAAATAACTTTTGATTTATCAAGGTTCCATCATGGATGGATTGGTCTTATTTTGGAAACATCTTAAGAAAAGGGATTTCTTCCTAGAAACTCCCCAACCAAGAAGTGAAAGGCAGCAATTTTATTGTATTTTACTGTCCAAAATCAGGAGACAAACATACTAATTACTCCTCCCTTACACATTTACGGAAGGTTCATTGGCCTCCCCTGTTTCTCTCACAGGATTTAACCCACAGCCCATTTTTACTGTCATAATCAGCAGTCATGTTAAAATACCTTTATGTTTAAAATGCCTTAATATCATTTGGTGAATAACAATACTGAAAATCAATAATAATGGCCTAATAAACAAAATACTTGATATGACTCATCTCCATTTTCTCTTTACTACAGATCTCCTTTGAGAAACAGATTTTTTTGTGATTATAATCTTATATATAACATACAGTTAGTGTAAAAGTGTAGAATACGCAAAAATTTATCATACACAATTTAGAAAATGAAGCTGAAGGGTTTCAGTAGATGGAAGGACTGCCTCAAATGAATTAAAACCTTTCCGATGATGGCCAGGCTTTCAACTAACAATAATGTTGAGGTAAAACTGGTTTCAAGACATCACATAAGAAAAATGATGGTTTCGTTTTCAAAATTTCTTCAACGCAATTACAGATTTCTTATCCAATAATTCATTAGTAAAATCTATACATACCTAAAACTCATTAGTCTCCTTTGTTCTAATAACTAAACTTCCATAATTGAATCACACTTTCCATGAGGATTTTTGGGAGAACAAATAGGAAAAGTTTTCCCCTAGGCAGTGGAAAACAAATTTCCTAAGCTTAGAAGTGGCATTTCATACAGTGTGGCATGCAAAAAGACATACAGCATTGAAAAAAAACCTGATATTTTTGCTACAACTGAAGTACTTTACAATATAATAAAAGAAAATCCAGTACCAGAGATACCGTTACCAGGCACATAGCAATGCTTACTCAAATTCCCTGTGTGATTATAGCTTCCCTTTGTTTTGTATGCTTCAGTGATTTAAGAGCTGCACCCCAGCATTTATTTGGAAGAGAAAGGTTTATTAAAAAAAAAAAAGGCAAAGAAGCAAACAAGAAAAAAAAAAACACCAAAAGCTGTTAAAAGAAATCATTCTAAGGAGGAGCAGAATAATTTTAGCATTCTCAGTCTATGCAAAACCTGTCTTGTAGCTACATGTAAATAATGTGATTGTACAATGATGATGATGAGCATAGTTAGAAACTTCCTGGCTGTGAATTCTTGAACATTCTTCAAGTAATCCAAAATAATTAAGAATCTCTAATTTGCTCAGCTTGATTGTTTTACACATACTTTGCCATCCATTTCCACTGCATGCCCGAGGTATGCTTATTTCAACTTCCTAAGAAATTATACATTTGAGATGGCTACCAGTTACCCATATAAAGAGAGCAATCAGATAAAATAAGTGCTACATATACCTCCAGACAAATATTTTCAGAAGACTCACCTCCGTTCTATGAACATAATATAGTATGCTCTTCTATGCCCCCCCCCAAGTCTGGGCCAAGGAATTTTTAAGATTGGAGGTTGTGAACTATATTATAGGCAAACCCACACAGGTAGCAGAAGCCTCCACAGCCGGGGCTGGGGTCTTAGAAATTATGTTTCTATTCTATCCTCAACGGTGTTACAACTTCAAAGGTTTTAATATACAAGAAAATACAAATTTAGTATTCCTGTTAAAGAGTTGTCAAAACTTAGATGAAAATACTGAACTGATTTTTTAAAGATATTGAAGGCCAAATTATCACTGAACTAAAGCTTCCACTTCGTCTCTCAAGAAACAACATTGAGAGCTTTCAAAAAAATTATTTCCTGCATAATTTTGTATGAGGCACTACAGACAGGAAAATGAAGAATATCAAGTACCAGTTACTGGGAAGAAATCTACATAAAGTTTGCTACCGTAGAAGAACAAAGGCCTACTAGCTTTATTCAATACATACGATCTAGGAAATAAATGTTAAACACAGTAACTCTGAAGAAAACACTGCAGGAGAATTTGTGATTGCAGATGTGTTCTACAAACAACAACCTACAGAACCAGCGACTTGAACAAAATCCTTGATAAAGGTGATCATTACAAAACTGAATCTCTATTATTTCTTCTTTCAGTAGGATAATTTTGGCTAGCTAAAATAAGTAGCTACAGCAATGCCAGTGTATCAGAAACTGCAATAAGTATACAGGATCAAAGGCCTGTGACCTGTAAACACAGCCTGTAATTCACTCACCCTGCAACAAGCACTTTGCTTTGAGGCTGATTACACTTTCCTCCCTGCCTCACACGAGGACGCAGTGTCCATCCAGCTCCTGTGTCCTAGTGAAGGTCAGATTGTAGTTCAACATTCATCTGAGGGTTTAAACCTACCAGCTTCCTGTTGTTAATACAGTCTCTGCCCTCCTCCCTGAAATTTTCCTCCAGCCCATGGCTTCACCTCCTTTCTGGAAGATACATTACCAGTCCCAACAATGAACCATAGTGGTTCACTCAGAGAGAGGGAGTATGGGCAAAGATCCCTCAGGAAAGGGTTCTTTCCCAGAACCACCTTCCACCTAGGTGGTTTGACTTCAAATCACCAGAGGCTGCACCTGTGAGTAGGACTACAAAGCTCTCTGTCTGGTTCAGAAATGCCTCCAGACATGGCTTGCCAGAAGGTCACAGAATCACCAAGGTCAGAAGGAACCTCTAGAGAGCCGTTAATCTGACCCACCTGCTTAAAGCAAGCTGCTCTCCGAGAATGGCAATTCCAGAGCCTCTTGTGGCAACATGTTTGTTCTGATTACCTGAGAGTAAAAAAAGTTGTTTCTTCTGCTAAAAGGAAGTCTCCTGCATTTTTTTCCCTTTGCCTCTTGTTTTTTGTTTTCTTTGGTTTTTTTTGTTTTTTTGTTTTTTTTTTTTGTTTTGTATTGTTTTTTGCTGTGTAGCACTGAGGAGATTCTGGCTCTGTTTTCCTTGTTTTCTCTCATCAGATATTTATATAAATTGACAAGATTTCCTCAGAGATTTCTCTTCTCTAGACGGAACAACCCCAGCTCTCTCCTAACATGTCGGCCTCCCCTCAAATGTCAGATGTTCCAATCCTTTATTCATCAGGTTGGAAATCAGCAACATGGAAGAAGCTGACCAATTTCTGAACTGAGAGTAACAGAGAAATGGAAGCAAGGATTCCTACCACCTACAGCACAGTGCAACAGCTTTGTTTTGCTTCTAGGGTATTTAAAATCCAAAGAGGAAATACTTTCCTTAGTGTCAAGTTTGAAATCAGCAAACACAGAGAACAACCAAAAGAGTAGCTGATTTTTAATTACCCCTAATATGAATGAGTCAACCTAACAAGTTCAGAAACTTCAGAGCAAGCAGAGCTCCTACCTCAAACTAACATTAATGAAGCACCAGTCAAAAAGAGTTGGAAATCAGCAGCACAAGAATGAAGACAAAGAGTCAGTGCAGAGAGAAGAATCTTAGTGTTTGATGTCAGTGAAGGCAGCTGAAGGAAGGGAAAGTGTAATCACTCTCTGACCAGAGTAGGGGAGGCTCAACCACATTTGTCAAACTTCAGAAGAGACGTCACAATATCTAGAACACAAATATTTTGAACAAAGATTTTATGATGCAGGATGTGAAAGCTGGTATGCCTCTGTATTTCAGAGAGAAAAGCATAAGGTGTAAGATGAGCATACAGATTTAAAAAAGGCATTCAAGTCTCAAATAATGTATCTACATGACAAGTAGTCATCTTTATTACCTATTATAGTGAGTGAGAAAAACAAGAGGTAGATAGGATTTGAGGAAGACATTTGAATGCTCTGGTTTAGATACTGTGTTTATGGCTACACATCTACAATAGGCTTCTGATGAACAGTCAGTACTTGTTTTCAGTTTAGGTAAAGTCTGGAGTAGGGTGGTAAACTTCTGTAAGTCTTCAGTGTAGAGACTAACTAAACTTGCAGAGTATTTCACAGGTGGTGGAATCTTTATCCTACAGTCTTTACATAACCATAATTTTTCTAAGAGTTTTATCTATTTAAGGACTTTGGGGTTGATGTCTGTTTCATATCACTGCATAAAGATGTGCCACGTCCAATTCAGAATTTCTTTGCGATTTCTGTTGAAATTCATACATTTGCAAAAATGGATATAAAATGTGACTCTTGGTTTGATAGCACTCAGCAGACACTTTGCAAAGTATGAATTAGAATAATAGGTACAAGGCACCATGAAATTAGAATAACAGTGTTCTACATTCATTCTGCAGAAGTATAAATTACAAACACAAACTGCTACTGAACTGAACCAAACAATAGTATGTAGATCCTAAGAACAACCCTTTTTCTGTTCACCTTTATGGCAGCTTCTCAGAACCATTTTTGCTCTTAGGTAAGCACCTTGAACAAGTTCCACATATTAATAAGGATGGCCAAATACAACTACATAAAAAAAAGAAAAAACCCACAGAAGATAAATGGCCTATCCAACATTAAGTACCTTAGAAGGTGGTGTAAGAAGAGAACAGAAATGTGAGATTACTGAGTGGATATATTTGCAATCATACAATATTTTTAATATTGTACAAAAAGCTAGTAAAGCCTTCAGAAAATTTAGACTGTTACCTCTGTAGCTTCAAAACTCCACTTGCTATGTTCTGATCAGTTATAGAGTTTCTCCTGTACATGAAATATAGAAATACCCAGCTAAATGAGTTACTAAATAAAGCAAGAAATCAAAATACCTATTTAAACAGAGAATGAAATTTCAAGGAAAGAGCTAAGGGATGGCTCATGAGCCCAGTATGTGCCTTCTCTGACCACACATTCTAACCTGCACTGACACTTTACAAGAGCCTCTTCAGGAGGATATTTCGAGTGTTGCTATGCAACATCACTACCCAGCAGCAGGGATGCAGTAGGAAGCACTGCCTGGCTTTATAACAATTTATCTATAAATTATTTTCTGAAAAATAAAACAGAACATTTCAATATGATTAATTCTTTTTTCCTGAGGTTTTGCTTGGTCTGGTTTTTTTTTGGTTTTTTTTTGTTTTGTTTTTTTTTTTCCCAAGTTTTGCATTGGAAGAAATTATCAGATGGTTTTTGGATGCTCCATCTGCCAGACAGCCTCTTTCTTATACAATTTGTTTTTTTAAGTTGCCTTCTGTTGATCTTTTCTTCATAATGACTTCTAGTACCTCTCCTTGAAATGATGTATTTTACAATGAATTCTCTATTCCATTGAACTCTTCCTCATTGTCTGTTTCAGGACAGAACACAAGGAATGCTGGATAGCCTGTAAATAATTTCAAATGAAACTAACCCCTTTCACTAATACAACATTATGTATGCTTAAATTGATGCCAGACAAAAATTGTGAGAACTATAAATCACATCAGCATATAATGAATTTTTTAGTCCCAAGTGATAAAAAAAAATTATATCTTGTCAAGCTCTATGATCTATTGTATGCTAGTTATTTTCATGAGTATGAAAGTAAGCTTGTTTTGACTAAATGCATAGCTTAGTAAATTCTTACTGCAAAAAAAAAATTGTGTAAGGAAAGCCAGAGTTGCAGCTTGGGGCCTTTTTACTAAATTGGTGTAGAAAGAGAACAGAAGAAGCTGAACTTCAGAGTCTCAGTCCCAGAAACTCATGTGTGCAAGTAGGTGCCTGCACCTTGTGTAACACACATTGTCAGTGTGGACAATCCTGTACAGCGCAGGATTATTTTACATGGCACACTAACAAACAGCATGCTCAGAGTAGACTTCTGGTGCTTTCTGAACACAAGGAACCTACAGCGAGGGCAAGTCATCATCAGCAAGTGAAAGCTTTAAGTTCCCGTACCATATACGTATTTGATCTGCAGGTGAGCAGCAGTTGTCAGATGTATTCCTGGTATCAGGAACACTGGCCAGAACAGGCGATGTGGGTCATGTCCGTATCCAGTGTCTGTGTTTCTCTTATAAGTGCTATAGCTTCCTGCTTTGACAGCAAGAAGCCTCTTGCCTGTGTTTTTCCCTGGAGATCATTTGGGTCTCCAAGAATTGCTGCAATTTATAAAAAGTGATCAGAGAGAAAGTATAAATGTGTGAATATATACATACACACAGAAGCACCATCAGCAATCTCTCAGCTCTTCCCTGTAGATCATATTTTGTACATAATTTTAGATACCCACAGCCAGCCAGTCATAAATATGATTCTGTGTAACAAAACCAGAGATACTAGATTTTTTAAATTAGGATGAAGAAGACTCTTGCAATATAAATTTGTATCCTGAGTGACATCAAACTAGAAGGCTTATGCTTGCAACTCTTCAGTGACTTCAAAGGCAGTCTCTCTATGGGTACGCCTGTATTACTTTTCATGACCTCAAGTCAAAAGATGTGCCCATGTGTTCTCCTCACACACATCTACTCTGCAAGCTGCATCTTACCTCTTTGTCTTTCTCTCATCTATCTTTCAGCAATAGCAAATTGAGGTAGGTCAAGAATCTCAGTGCTTTGTGCTCATCTTTGCTTCAGCCCACCAGTACCATCAAGCTTCAGAAAGAGATGGAGCAGGGTTTACCCCACCACTGTCTGAGATTCAGGATCTGCCAGCTGCAGCAGCTGTGAGACCTCAGATTGTCTTTTGCTCCCAGATGAATTTAGTGCTACCAAGAGTACTACCCCTGTTCTGCAGCTCTGAGATATAAAAATGCCCCTTTTCTCCCTAGCATCAATGTCCTGGACAATAACATCAGACCAGTTCTCTCTTTCAGTACAAACCCCAGAAGAACAATGCTGCCCAGAGAGCTGCTGTTGTGTTTCACAGGGACTCCCCATACCTAGTCTCTTCCCTAGCACTCACCAGTTTTCCTCATTGCTTAACCTCTGTGGTGTACTGGGCTTGCCAGCTTCACATCCAGGAGCCTTGCAAAAGAGATGGTGTCATTCACATACTACATGCTTGATAGTATTGTTATTTGCAAACTTGTTTTGTGTCTTAAATGACAATTTTTTGTTGGGCAGCTGAAGAGGCCAGATGTGCTACAAATTTATTTCAATTGTGCTGCCATTGAACTGCACAGTAAGATAGTGACAGGAAAGTCTCTGCTAACCTGGACTCACTCCTACACCAGACCACAAAACCCATGCAAACCTGTGCTTTCTTTAACTTGGATGACTATGTTTCAAAAGTCTGTACTTAACAATGAACATCAAAGATTTTTCAGGAATATTCTTTTTGCTTATCCACTATTGAGCAAAAAGGGTTTTCTGCACATTCTCTTTGCCTTTGCTGAAGGCTGAAGTACTGTCATTACAGAACTTTTGGTGTCCACTGACACAGCCAGACACTGTAAATTTTGCCATAGTGGACACAAATCAAGTAATCAACTGGACGATGCAGTGCTGCTTTAGAGGAGTTAACAGTCATTTAAATTTAGAGGTATGGCAAATGAAGTGACCAAAGATCAGGTCCTTGATATCAATTACACATTGTACGTGTGCTTAAGAGCGCTTACAACTTGAATAAGATATGACATTACAAGAAATAATAATTGAATAATTCATAGCAGATGTAGGAAATGATAAGACAGGGTATAGTAACTACTGTTCAATCCATGCAACCATGTTATCTGAGGTTTAAACTCTGACGTGTAAAAATAATACAGAAGAATAAATAGAGAACATAAATCTAGCCAACTTAAAAAAAAAACAACAGAGGAAAATACATTACTTCTATGTATCTACAGAGCACATTGCAAACTGTACTGAATGGCCAGCAAAAGAGGCAAAATGGGCAAAACAAACGGATACCAGCTGTCTTAATGCTTCACTATACTGTCAAATATGTAAAATAATTGAGCCACATGTTTTATTTTGGGGTGTGAATGAAAGCAGTACACTGATAATATCCTGTAATATCACAAGAATGGTCCCAGACTATTCTCTCAGCAGCTTGCTTTAGCAGCTTGCCATTTACTAGTCTTTATCTGAGTCTCATTCCTGAGAAGTCAGACCGCCATTGTTGTTATCTTACATGTAATTGCAACCTTTGATTCACGCAGTGAGGAGTTCAGGCTTGAGAAATTCTATACTCTGCATACCAGCACTCAGAGCCTGAGCAGAGATTGTTTTGCTACACTGGGCATGCAATGTTAATGAATGTTCCATGTTCCCAAATGCTATGGCAACACAGAGCTGACATTAAAGAAACACTTAGCTGAGCAAAGGAGTTTGCCCACAGAATTAGAATATGACTTGAAATAACAGTAAGTCAGTAGAAATTTTGGCAGCTATCACTGTTAGTGAAAGATCACATACCACCAGCACACCAAATTCTGCATTATCATATGTGCTGAATACTACCAGTCTTCTCAGAGGCAGACAAGAAATCTTCTCCCCAAGATTAGAGAGCTGATTTTCTCTTGGTAAAGAGACACTCCTTCAGAAACCATCAGTAATGAACAAGTTTCCCAAGGGGGAAGGAAGAATCTTGTGCAATGTCAGTTTCAGAAAGGCCCTGTTCCAGATAACAATTGGTGCATATCTGCTCCTGGGTTCCTCCTCCCTTGCTGCATTTTCTCACCCCTCTCCCTTATTATGTACCTGGGAGTGAGCTTGGGCTATGAACTCACAGCTGGAGAGCATGTCATCTTTGAAAGCAGACACACACAGGAATCCCCAGATGCCCTCAAAACAGGCATGCCTGGAAAGAGTCCGCATTTTCTGCAGACACTGGGTAAAAACATGGCAGCAGAAGTGCTATTACACAACTTGTAAGGGCCCCCATGTGTCTCCCAGCTGTTTATGTATGCAGCCACGCCTCAGGCAGGTGTCATAGCTTAGGTCAGCACAGTGTCTAGGCATATCCTCAGAGTTGGGGTTTGTATCAAACGAGGTTTAACATGGAAAAGTTGTTAATTCAGGCTTCCTGAAGCCACATCCTGACTTTGCATGCCTTGTTCATGTGGAACCTTTTATCTCGAAGAAGTACTGCTGGATTTAACAGCGTTTTAGAGAGATATTTGGAACACAGCCTGACAGAGTTGGGTATGGTGTAAGCCCACAAATTCCCTAAGATTCCAGCTATAAAACTGTCTATGAGCCATACTCCCACCTGCTATCCATAAACAATATTCAAACAACCAATAGAAGTGTCCTTGAGCTGAAGATAGGCTTCCATCTCTTCCTGCCATTTCCTCATGATCTTCACACTCTGGTGTGCTGTGTGTGCAGTGTGAAATGCTGTCTCAGATTAGATGGTAGAATTCTGTTCTCCAGATTAAGCCTGGTCCCATCAGGATAAGCAATAGGTACAGTCAACTTCATCTTGATCGCATTATGTCATACAGAGCAAGCTGCTGTCGTGCAAACTGAATTGTCAGAAGTCAGTGCCCCTGGGGGTTTTCAAGAACTGCATACATGTGGCACTGAGGGCCATGGTTAGTGTGTATGGTAGGAATGGGTTGATGGTTGGACTAGAAAAGTCATCACATGCTGGGCAGCCAGCAAGCAGTTTGTTAACACAACGTACAGTAAAGACTATGAGATTATTTCAGCTCAGTTTCTCTAGCCCACACTCACTCTGGTTGTGAAAGAAAGGTTCAGTTCCTTAGGGAAGGGTTTGCTTAGAGATGAGAGGCACGCTATTTTTGTCTTTGAAGATTTGTAAATTAGCTCATGTAGCATCAATCAATTGCAGAAAACTTAGCAGCAAATTCGAAATCACTAATGGAAGACTGCAGCTGATTCTTACTATAAGCAGCCAAGAATCATGCATAATGTAACAGCTATTGTTAATTGCACAGGTACCAGATTATCTAAATAGGTTTTGCAGATATTTAAAATGCATGGCAGGACAGTACAATACACTGAATACTTTATCAAAACACTCTCTAATGCAAATGTGTTAAGTAGCACTGCAGATTGCAGATGCATCAAAGTGTTTCAGAAATTCAATTTATCAATTCTAGTTTAAGAATATACAAGGGCTGCTCAGAAAGTAATGTCTCCTATTTTATTATGTTGGCTTATGACGTCAGAGTCAGATGCTGGTGGCATGGCAGTAGAGGATGAACCTTCCCAATATTCCATTACATGTTGCTGCTGTGTGACAGATGGCATTCACATTGTATCTGAATGAAGCAGTGCAGTACATCATAATAATTCAGCTTTCAAAAAGTTTGCAATTTCTGTTTAATGTGGAAAAGCAGCTGAAGGCAGGCCGCTTTACATTAGTTTAAGCTTTATCTAAATATTGACAGTTATCAAAGTTCTGAAATATATTTAAATACATAAAATAATTATGTTATGTATCTTTATGATGAGCTTCTAGTATACTGTCCTTCTTTTTCCCAAACAGAAAGATTTAGATTTATCTGCTAGCAGTGAAAATGACTTGTGATTATTGAAAATCTATTTTTTAAATTTACTTTTTCCCCTCAAAGTAAGTAGTACCATCTCCCAGGAAGTTCCCTGTCCAATATCATTTTAGCATGATTTTGAACATTCACTAAA
This sequence comes from Numida meleagris, assembly GCF_002078875.1. NCBI lineage: Eukaryota > Metazoa > Chordata > Aves > Galliformes > Numididae > Numida > Numida meleagris. Next base: position 38,565,682 of record NC_034414.1, read on the forward strand.
ATGCAAAGGGTGCTGTTAATGGAATTGCAGTGCTTGTCAAAGTACATTTTTTCTGAAGTTTGAGAGCACTCTCTCCTTGTAAAACATAGGACCACTTCTTTGGCTAAGGTAAATAATATATTTCTCCTTAAGCTTAGCACTTACTATCCTCTATGGCAGTTGAGGACTTCGTTTATATAGCGTTTAAGTGTTTGTAAAGTATACTTCCAAACAGCTAGCATTTTCCAAGAGTTTCTCATGGTAACTCATGATTTTTTCCACTGACGTTCCCTTCTTTTCTTTAGTCAAGATGCTTTTCACAATTTAAATTGGATAAAGGAAGGGATTGTCACTGGTGACTCAGAGTAGCACAGAAAATGGAGCGAGAAATTTCACATGGAAGTGGTACCAGAAGACAGGCTACCATCAAAGCAACAAGCAACACATTTCTGCTTTCATATAGAACCTTTGCCTTTATATTAGTCAATATTTGCTTGGCACAACAGTGTACCAAGCAGCATATCATCTTTAATCTAACAATAATTTCCTCTCAAAGAAGGAAATTCTGTGGTATCAAAAAAAAAAAAAAAAAAAAGGAAATTGTGTAGCATCAAAAAATAAGATAGGAACAAGAAAACTTTTCATAGCAAAGCAAATGCGATCAATGTTTTCTAGGCAAGCTTATGCACACTGTCTGGTACATGATTACTGCAATAAAAGGCAAGGGATCAAAGACAGTACAGTGACAGTATAACTGCAGTTGGGACAAAGTTACCAGACCCTTATCAGCACTTTCTGGAGGTCACTAGACACTGGGTTTAGAACTATGACTGCAGAAGCAAGTAATCTTTTATCCTTTGACTACCAAAATCCTAACATTGTTGGCCACCTGTAGGCAAGCAGGAAGCATTGAAAGTTCAGTGCTGCAAAAATTATTAATCTGGGAAGATAGATGTTTGCAGTGTTTAACAACCTTATTTATCAGGTACTCTGCCAGCCCAATTTCTGTAAACTCGTTATTTTAATCAGTGAGAGGTAAATAGTTAGCACAAGCAAGTTCAGCAACACTTAATCTAGACTGTATATTTAGGTAAGAGTACAACAATGTCAATAGTATGTAAGTCTGCCAGAAAAGACCTAATCAACCAACAGTCACTAGAAACTTCTCTGCATAATTTTGAAAATGAAATATTTAATGTAGTTTTGTGATGCCACAGAAAAGAGAGATTGGATATTATCTAGATTGGTTTGCTTTTTTTAAAGATAAAGAGGCCCACTATGTTCATAATGTTGACATACTTTTACAATAAAAATGGTTTCAAATTAAATTGAAAAATAACCTGAATAAAATTGGTTGTGCGTGTGATAACAAACTCAGTCTATTCCTCTTACATTTTATTTCCTACCTTATTTATAAGAAGCACTAGAGACAGAATTTCTTGTGTGATGATGTGTCATATATGCAATGGGAACATAGATTCCAATAGCTTAAGTGCTAGGAGTCAGTTCAAAATTCCTGAACATCCAAGTCATACCTACTCAAGCAACTTAAAAGCAGCGGCACAAATCTACAAAACAACATAGGAAGAGGATAAAGAAAAGAAAAATATTACACAGGAGAGCTTTGAGCAGGGAAACAAAACAATTCTTCCTCCATCATTTTTATAGTTTTCTTCTGTTGCTTTTTCCTGCTTATTTTATTCTTCTATCTCATCTATTCCTTTCCTCTCTTAATAGAGATTTCAAGCTCCACTTGAAAGCTTACTGTATTTTGTTTCAGCCAACCATGCAGGGTCCATGTTTGTGAAAGGGAGTAAATGGAAGCAGGAACATCATTTCCATGTTCCATGACCATAGATATTTGTTGCCAGTGGATTCTAACACTTAAATCTGGAGAGTCTAAATCCAGCTTTGCCATTCAGAGGTTATCTAGCAATTCTTGTTATTTCATTAGAGATCCTTGATTCTAACACCATGGCACCAAAAACACTGCCTACTCTTTCCCAGGGCAACAATTGGCCTTATGTTTTGATCACAGAACCAGTCAAGGAAGAAAAACAAAACTGTAGAGCTGGAGTGACCAATCCCACACTTCAGCGAGAGCAGTAATATTGAATAGCAGATGCAGCCAATAAACACTGTTCATATAGATTGAAATTTGTTCTTGTGATACATCCGATCAGTAATGAATAAGAAACAAATTAACAAGATCCAAGTTCTATTTACAGAGCACAAAGCAAAGAGACTCCAAACGATAGCATTAATTATTTTCATCTGGGAGTTTCCACTACATTTAGAACTGAATTATTTGAAAAGAACTCACTACAAATGGGCAAAAGGCAGGTATCATACTGAAAATATTGGTTAACCCATATACAAATGCTATTTGTTCAGAAGGAAAGATTTAACACCATTTCATATAAAAGAGGGGAAAAAGCACATAGCTTGCAGCGCACCCAAAGTTCAATTCAATTCCTAACTTTGCTTTGAACAAGATACTTTTCATCAGTTTTCCAATTTGTAATCAGAATTCATAAAAGAGCAAAATATTTCAAATTCATTTTGTAAAATTACATTTAAACTTCTTTGTACCATGGGGAAAAATCAGTAATAAATTTCCTAGATTAACTTTTCACAGAAAAGATAAGTAGGATATCAGGAAAACAACCTCAACTACAGGTGTGCTATGCAACTCTAACCTATAGTACCTTGGGGATAAATCAGCTTGAACAGATAGAGCTGATAAGCCTCTAACTTTGAAAACAGAGCCTAAAAATTCACAAATCCTAGAAACAGTGTTGTCATTTTTCCTTCCCAGTGCAGATATACTGCTACTGGATCTAGATCAGCTGTCTCTGGTGATAATTTAACTGAGCAGGTGAAGACTGGATGAAGCTACATAGAGGCAGAATGTCCTTGGGACTCTGCTAGTCATCATTATACAAACCACATTTACCCAATCGTATCAGGTCAGCACAACCCAAGAGGAAGAAGATCACAGATGTAAGCCAACACAAAAGCACTATCGAGATGAAAAAAAAAAAGACTGAGAATTATTTTGCCTACCTCTATAGACCTGAAGCACTGCATAGTAACTTACAGTTTCAGAAAATTTCAGGAGCCTTTACTTGGAAATGTAGGGCGATGGGAGAGAGTGGGGAGTTGAGTACAGACATGAAGATAAGCCTGTTCTTAAACCCATACTAATATTAAGATGGTGGCTGAAAAATTGAGACTTGTTATACAGTACCTGGAATTTACTAAACTGTGATATAAGATGTCTGGTTCGTTGGCAATGTCATGTTTAATTGCATTACTGTTCTTGAAGACTGAGAGTTTAGCTGACTTTAATTTATGGGAAAGGTGCCAAGAGAAATTATTGATCTAAATAAACAGTGTCGAGACTTCATAATTATTCTTAGAGAAAATCATAATATCAAGATGTGTTCATTCAGCCATAGCTCCAGAAGGACTCCTTGCAGCTCTCTTGCTATGATTGTATCTTTTCACACCCACTGTTGTATTTCTAACAACTATGCTAGGACTCATAATTGATAAGGTCACTTTTCCCTGTCACCACAACATAAACTTATCAAAAGTATTTTAGAGTAACATGTGCCTGTGCAAGTTAAAGTCTTTCAATTTCTAGCTTTAGGTGTGCAATGAATCAAAAGTGTAGAGAGAAGAAAAAAGATAAAGAGCAAACACCAAAGACACAATTATAATTCTGCTTGTTTCTACCCAAGATATTTATTAATGTACTTCAAGCACTTAGATGAATCAAACACAACCCTCATCCATTACAGTGTCAGGAAATTCAGAAGTTTCAAATGGAAGTTTTACGGAAATGTGCTGTCTGGTTTTTAAAGATGCGTATTCAAACTCCCTCACACGATTAGTTGGAACAAACTAAATCACTAAGGGAAACTCAGCTCGAATAAGGTCGAAGCTACTAAAAGATTGTATTTTGAATAAGCCTTGAAACCAAAATATAATTTAACACAAATTCAGTTATCTTTACTCATTTTCTGTAGCCTGATAGACATTCAGAAATGGATAGGGATTTCAGCTGTCCTCATTATGGATACCTCATTCCAATCATTTGATATCTATATTATGTATCAAAATCTAATCAGTAGATTAGATACAAAGACAATCTAAAGATGAACATATTTGAAAATCTAGTGATTTCAGTGAAGATCTTAAGATAATACTTCAATTTTAAGACGTTTAGAACTATCAATTATCTTTGAAAATGTTGTAATGTGTTTTATCAAACATGGTTACAGGAACAGCTTGCTTAAATAAGAAGCTCATGTTTAAAACATTATTTCACTGATACAACAATAGCTGTATATTCTCAGGTAGCATTAACATGCTAACGAATCCTGTCCACTAGTGTTTGTGAATCACTAATGCATTCTTAATATCTGATAAACCAGAACCTTAGGGTGCAAAGTTCTATTAGCATGCAAATGCATCTTGTCACTGCTTGCCTTAGAATTAGAAAGCATAGATGGTTAGCCAAAGCAAGGTCATTTTTCATTTTGTTAAAGCCATTAACATTGAGAAAAGAGATAGAGATGCTGTCTGTCAGACATTTCTTATCAACCAGCAAAGTATAACAAAACACTGCCTGTAAAACAGTACAGAGAAAAGGCTAATAACCCTAGCACCTAACTAACTGGTTTTGGAAGCCCCATGAATTTAGCATGTGCATCCAGAAATTTGGCAGCTGACTCTATGTTCCATGCTCAAAATGTAATCTCACACACACACACAAAATAAAAAATAAAAATCAATTAATCTGATTAATTAACCTCAGTACAAAGATTTTAAGAAGGAGAAGTAGTGATATAAATGAGTTGTAAATTTAGGACATCAGCAAATGTTAATCCAACCGAAGCATTTATTTTGAATATAATAACACAGCTCTCTGGAACGTATAAAGAACTCTTCCTTTCCACTTGTGAAACTGAGTTACTACCTGAAATCAGTGAAGTTATATTAATTTAAATACAAAATTTAAATACCCTGTAGATTAATGTTGAGCAACTGAAGGAGAGGTATTTGCTCAGATCCTGTTTTTACAGGTATTTTCTGGGGCAGGGTGGCAGTGTCCATAGCCTGATCCATACACAAAAATGGGAAATCTAAGGAAGAGTGAAATAAAGTCTGCACTGCCTTACACATTTGGCTTGACATCTTTGTGAAGGCAAATATGGTAGCAGCAGCACCCTGCAGCAGCTGCTGTGTTAATTAAAGGTCATGATACTCTGTGACTAGTCTCGATGATCACTGAAAAGCTGTTCAATTTTAGCAATGCATACAGCAAAGAAGTCTATGCTCCTGGGGCCATCATGGGCCTATTCCTTCTTGATAAGAGAAATTGTCCTTTAGTAGGCATCCTATAAGCACAGAGAGACCTGATAGGCATAAAGGTCAGAGAAAAAATAAGTCCCTGGTGCTGGGTGTACCCAAAGTATCAAGGCCTTTACCTAACCTCATTTATCCTGTGAATCCACTCAAGAGTCAGCTGCAATCCTATTTTCAAGCATGTAAGGAGCCAGCTGATAGAAGTGTTATAAATATTAAGAGAAGATTGTTATAATCTTCTCACGTGACACATCTCCACTCTTGTCTTTAACAGAAAACCACCAAGGAATATTTTGTTGGGTTTAGGTGAATTAGCACAGATCAAAAAGTAGAAAGATACTTTCTGCCAAATCTACCCAGATGTAAAATTCCTTTTTTTCACTGTTTTTGACCTTCTTATGAACAGTTTCTCAAGAGCACTTGAGTACATCAATAATGTCTGTATTTTTACCATTCATTTTTTCTTGGCTCTGAAGCTAAAATCCAGAAATATCTGCCAAAAATATATTTTGCACTCATTTATAGAATTTCTACTTTTCACAGAACTGTTCAGTTATATGAGTCATCAGATAAAAGAAATACAGATTATCCGCCTATGTTCACATACATCGTTCAGTAAATGGCCAATCATCAAAAAAAGCACAAACTGAAGAAAAAGAACAAACCAGTGATATTTGTATGAGGCTTGGGGATAATTTATAAACAGTAAAGGTGACATTGAAATCAATTATTCATTGGAAATTCATTTTCTTGACTCTGCTGCAGTAAAATGTCTACCCAGCTCAAGAATGAACCATTACACATTCATTCTTGTTTGCACTCTAATTACTTTTTGAAACCATCCTCGCAGTGCAATACACCATTATATCATTTACCTCAGCGTCCCACAACATAGACCTAAAAGACAGGCTGACATCTCAAGATCTCCTAAGATCTCAGTGTATTGAAAGTAGGTGAGAAATATATAAACATAAGTTGTACAGAATATACGGGGAAAGAAATGTCTGTCTTCTTTTAAGCATTACGATAAAATAGGAAAACAAATTCTAACATGCATGATTCACTCGCTAAACTATATCAGTCACAAAATGACTGGGCAGACAATTACATATTCTCAGATTTGCCTTTGCTTCCTTCACAGATAAGTAACTAGCACAGACTCAAGCACACCTGACCGACGTCATTGGACTGACAACATCCAAATAAAGGTACAGTGCAGATGAAAATTTTGAAGTTATTGTATCATTACATAATCCCAAAGCTTATACCCCAAAGCTTTTTTTTTAAAAAAAAAAAAAATAGATATCCTACAAAGCCAAGTAGTGGACACAGAAATGGGAGAGTCAGCAATGCCATGACTGAGCTACAAATGAATGTGAAGTTTGCAAAGTAGCACATATTGCTAGCCATCTGCCATTCATTCCAAACCATGCACCTGACTGTCCTTACACAGGGTTTCTTCAGATGCTAATTCTCACTGGTTTGTCATGAGTTTAAGAAACATGGTCTTTGTCCTAGGAATCTGAAACTTCTGAGCTCTGAGATAAAGTGGGAGTCTTGAGAGTAAGAAAAAGGTGTATTCTCTGTGGTTAAAGAGTAAGGTGTTAAAATAAGCATTTTAATGGTTTCAAACAACAGAAGGTAAAATAAGAAATCTCTCACATATCACAATAATGTATATTCAAACAAAATGACCCATGATGGCTCAAATCTAGAAATGCCAAGAGTATTTAAAGAGCAACCCCAGGCTCTGAGATGATGCTAGAGTCCTGTTTCAACTTACTGCCATATCTCCTATCCACCCATACTACAGCACTGTTCTTTCTAATAGCTCCAAGACAGGACGAGTCAGGCACGCTTGTTCTGCTGCATCAGGTACCTGTATATACTACCTGTAAATTTCAAATGAATCCAACATCAAAATAAAGACTCCCACCAGTGAAATGATACTAGTCTTCTAAATCATTACTGGTTTTCTATACTTATTTCTTTCTACAGTTGAGTTTCTAGAATAAGTCTAGAATATATTTTATCATTTTTTTTCTGTTACTTAGTAATTTAATTCTTTTCACCAACAAATAAACCAATGACTATTTCCTACCTTCAATGAAGATTTCAATCTCACTAGCCTAATTAGATTTTTTCCTCAAAATATAAATTTCAAATAAATTATTTTGTTCATTGATTCATTATGCTATTAATTTCTTTTCAATTTTTTTTTACACATCTTCAGGAAAGATTAACAAGCATATGCTACATGCATACTAGGGTGGGGGAAGAACATTTCTACTCCAATTTAGTATACTGAAATATTAATACAAATACAGCAGAAATGCTTGCAACACATTTTCAGCAGGATATTCAGATGTTTCCTGAATGACTAAGGAGTGATTTCACAAACTAGACAGAGGAGGTTTCAACACTCAAAATCTTGGGAAATTGACTGGAAGTCTTTTTTACATCAGTAATCCAATTATTTACCTTTTAACTCCAACTTCTGGGATGCAGTTTTGTTCAAACTTCTAACATTATTATATTGTTTCTAGTAAAAGTGACCATCTTTGCATTTTCAAGGACTCCTTCCAAAGCATGTTAAATTGTGGCAACCACGGTTTCTACTTTATTCCTTTGGTATTCTTTTTCAGTATTGATTATATGATCATAAGATACTGTGTCAGATTAAACTTAATTATTTACTACCATTACTTCCAGTAACCACAGTAAAGCAGCTGCTTCCAATATGAAATACAAATTAGAACTTTTTTTTTATCATTTCAGTGGTTTCAGCCACAGTGCCTGAAAAACGAACTCACAAAACCACGGCTAAAGAAGTCAGACCAGAAAAAAAAATGCCCTTTTGACTCTCAATTAGAAACTGAAATAATAAGAAATATTAATTGGGTTCTATCTGTCAAATTCAAGGGATGCAAGCTGGACCAAGCTTTTTAGGGAAAGGCCATCGCTGGTAGATCAATAAGACTTTTAAATTAAGGCTAATCCTGTCATCTTTTTTTGTTTAAATTAAAGGAAGAAAACAGTAGACTATAAAACACTTAACTATCTTTATTTTTTCCTACTGATTATAGAATTTGACAGCAGTATAATTTATATGTCGCAACGCGCACGCCGAAGTCACCCGCTGTACCAATATGGTTATCGCGTAGTGCTTATTTATTGTAATTCGACTACAACATTTATAGAGCATCAGGTAGGCGTCGCGCGCTACAACACTGCTAATTGGACAGCGGATATCATCACATAGGCATTCTTGCAGTTAGATAGTGGTTAGCAGTCCCGTAAAGCACAACCTGGAGGTGTAGATGTTTGACCTTGCAACACAGCAGCTGTTCCTCGTCTCAGGCCTCCAAGGACACTCCAGGGATTACTCGAGCGTGTTCTAATAAATATGCCCACTGTCCATCAAATACTTCCCACATTTATATATTGTAAAACACTGCATCTGTGTATTCATGCTGAGACTTTGATGAGCGTCCCAGGTGCCTCTGATCTTCTGATGTATGTTAACATATGATTAGAAAGCATTTATTTTGAAGGAAGAGATCTAATTTGAGCACCAGTGGTCATGATTCATACCAAAACAATTCACTTTATGGTAGAATAAGTCTTAAGGAAGACTTTTTTTTTTCATAGAGTTAAACATTAGTCATCTAGTATCTTCCAAATAGTATCTTCTGAAAATATGGTTCTGAACTGCTCCCTTTGCCTAATAACACATCTTCCCCCTGCCCACCCTCCATCAAATTTAAATTCTTTAGATTCAGACTTTGTTAGAGAGATTGCATACACAGTTTCACTTTCCTCTGCCAAAGACTCCCTCATATCTCTCCTGTTCTAATTGTCCCTGTGCAGGCTGGAATGCATTCCTATTTGAAGTAATGCAGTTCAATCATAAGGCTACACTCTCTTCCCATTAAGATACACGTTGCATCCCCTTCAAAAATAACTGTTCTCAATGACCATGTGTAAAGGAGAGAGAAAACTCAGCAGAACCACCTATATACTTGGTTTCTTTCTTTCCTCTTTCATATATGAAATTATTAGTGCTAGGTTAATAGAAGCTACTCTAAGCCTTGATTATCTCTTTATACATGGTGTGACAGACATGGTTCTGAATTCAGTTAGGCGCTAGTTGAATTTAGTGGCAATTACCTAACTAGATACAATTGAATTTTTCAAATAAACGTGCAGTGCACAGTTTCTAAATGAATTGACAGTCAATAGAAAGAAAACTAGAGACAAGTAACTAAGGGCTGTTTTTCAGTGCTGTGAACGAAATCATAGGCACAAGGAAGATCTCCAACCCACTGGCTTGAAAGGACAAAGGTTTACTCTTTCTATAACTGCCAAAGGAACAACATTTATAGTTACTATGTCTCTGACTGAATTCACTCATAACTTGACAACAGAGAGAGCAGGAGAGCAGGCAATTTCAGTGTGACCAAAACTAAAACTACCATGAACATCGATTTCCATTAATAAACGAGGGTAAGATATCTGTCACATTCTCAGAACAAAATAATTCATTTTATTCTTAGATCCTCATGCTCAAATGTCTTCCACTAAAAGTCCCAGCAATTCCTTTCTGTTTTGGCTCTATGATGATGAAAGAGCTAGATAAACAGCATTTTTAGATTAATTACTAGCATGAAGAAAGGATAGAGAGAAATCTTGGGATTTTTTCTAAATTTAAACATACTGCCTAAGAACAGAACAAGTACCACCATATTTCATTTTGCTCATTCTCATGTCTTCCACTGCAACATTTATTTGTTATTGAATCTGTCTATTCAAAAAGCAGTTCCACACCCAACCTCCACCTGGATAAATAATATGTACTTACTAATTTGATAGAACTTACTAGATGGAGTTAGTTTAAAGTAAACTTGAAATCAACCAATGATTTCCTTCGGCATTGTTAGGTGCTGGATCAGTATAATCATAGATTATACAGAAGGCTTGCTTTGTAATCAGTGTAGTATCTGAATACTTAGCCAACCACCAGTTGGACTATTTGGAAGAGTCGTGCAGTGTTCTTTAGTTAAAAGACTGCCTATCGCTTACCTAGAGGTAGAAGTGGCCTTCAGATCTGAGGACAGAAAACTAAGAAAATCAAAAATGGTCACAACAGAAGAAGATATTTAGGACAAAATTAGAGAACTACTGAAGAGAAGCATGTTCTTGCTTCTCAGTGGATTTCAAAACCTCAAGAAATGACACATCCATTCAGCACTGCAGAAATCATGTGTATGCTCAAAGAAAGACATGATAGTACCTGTGAGTGTTTGAAATACTAAACTTGTCCAATGAAAGTTACATTGTATATGTAATACTTACAGTATCAAAAATATCATCTTCCTCTACAAACTATTACAAAGCATGAGAGGACACTTTAAAATACAGTCTTAATTTCTTCTCTGCTGAAGTGCCTGCACTTTTCCAAGAAAATATGCTAACCAGCAATAGTGCCTTTTCAGTCTAAACAAGCTCAAAAACTGAAGGCAAAGCAGCCATGACACTTCGCCTAGTGCATTCATATATATTGTATGATAGTAGTTTCTTAAAATGGAATGTTTTTATCCTTAAAAATAAAAATGAAAGAAAAACATCTTTTTTTCTCAGTTACTTCTTTATTTATATGGTATTTTTCTCTATACAAAACAATAAATGAACAAGTACTAGCAGGTAAACAGGTGACAGTCCATGGAAGAACTGCCTAACAATCAGTTAAATCAAGAAAATTATTGTGAATCTGAAAAAAGAGAATTGTTAAATCAAGAAAATTATTGTGAATCTGAAAAAAGAGAATTGTTAAATCAAGAAAATGATTGTGAATCTGAAAAAAGAGAATTGCCAGTATTATATATTCACTTCAAATGGCTGAAAGGAAAGAGACAATGGGGAACTGCTTAACCGATTTCCTGGGTTCTAGTTTTCAATGCAATAAATGCTTCTTCCCATAAAAGGACAACAGTTCTGTGTACATACCATATATACTACCATATGTGATAACCTTGACAGTGTTTTGTACAGTAAAAGGAAGCCAGGTATAAATGGAACAAATACAAGACACTTGCAAGGTAATATTATCAATGGAATAATCTCTAAACAGATTTGGGAAGATTCATATGTTTTGTTAGCAACTGGTTGGATTAAGCAGGAGATGTGATCATTTGTAAAATGACATCAAAAAGGAGGTTCTATGTGCACATAAGAGTTCAGGTCTACAGTTAAAAATAATTTTGAAAAACTGAAGAAAATGTAAAGTAGCATATAATTCAGTAAAGACAAGTAAAAAATGGGAAATTTCGTAGAACTGGGTCCGGGTTATGACTTCATTCTCGGATGCATAAACAAGTATTATGCCAGTGTGTTATTAAAAAAATAACTCTTTCAGTCTTGAGGGTCCAGCAAGAGAATTGTTTTTACTGCTTTCTTCTGCTCCCAAAGAAAATGTAAAGAACTGGAGAGAACCCAGAATAGTTCAAGGAAATAATGATCAGAAGGGTAGAAAAGTTAGACTGTTAGGAAATAAATGATAGGATAATGCATTTGCTTTAGAAAAAGGAAAAACTAAAAGCACGTATGTTCATATATGTAAAGGGTACATGCAGAAAACTTTTCAAATAAAAGGAATGAAATCATCTGCTCTAGAGAAGCAAAGAGCAAAAGGTTCAGCAAATTTGACTATTAAGGCAATCTTCCTAGAGCGCTATGATAGATTGCTTAAGGAAACTCTAAAAATTGAAAAAGAGAAAACTTTTTGAATAAAAACCAATTCCTGTACTATTCTAGGTTTTTGAACTATTGGGAATATGGGTTGTCCTTAGTTACATGTTAGTACAGAGCCTGACAAAAAGAAGCCTTATCTGTAGCTAAAACTACGGCTGCTATTTCAATAAATAATAATACAGATGTATGTCAAGAAGTGTAAAACAAAACACATAACTTGGAAGGGACTCTGAACTAAATGACAGACCCTGGCATTTTTGTTTAAGTGATTTCATATCTCCAGGTGATGTGAAATTCAGCAACGTGCATCGGTGAGATAAAGTTTTGTGTTCTTCTTTTCATGAGCTAACACAAACCACAAAGTCCATTTCATCCTTTGATGATTTAGGGTTAGGATTTAGACTTAGGATTTATATCCATAAACAAGTAATCAGTTTGGTTCAAGTTAGAATGTACAATCTTGTTCTTTCCTCATCTTTTCAGGCAATGAAAATTACTGTTATGATCAAAGATGAACAAAACATTCCAAAGACTCTTATAAAAGAGAAACCTTTACTGCTGAAGACTTATTTTTATTCTCCAGTTGACATGATCAGTACTTAAGTACAAGTGGTTTAAAATCATTGATTTTTCTTAGTAAAAATACTTTTAGGGAAACAAGATTTAAAAAGTGCATCCAATGTAAGTTTTCCCGCATGTCAAAGGTAAAATGACAGGCAAATTTGTAGTCAACTGATCTGCTAGTTAGATATCAAAAATTTGAGCTATTCTTTGTCTTCTAGCTAGATCATCCTTCCTCCTAGAAAATATGTGCTAAGGTTGGGATCTTCCCAACTAATTCTTTTCTCCATTTCCTCATCTGGTCCTCTAAGAGCACACATTAACACATTAAGTCACTTGAGTTATGGGAGTCTACTCACATGATAATATGCTTGGGTTCTAATTTGATGCATTGCAGTTAGCCATACAAGCCAAGACAAGCCACATTTTGGAAAGAGATGCTGTAGATGAATGAGAAGACACTGGGTTTAATGCTGGAATTACGAGCAAAATTATCATAATTTTCTTTACAGAAACAGTCAATTCAATTAATTATAAAAGTCCCTCTTGGTTTTGAGCAGCTGTTATGCTCACAGCCCCAGCTGCTATATCCCACAAGCAAAAATGGAACAAGCCAGAGCAAGTTTTTGGCTTTATTATTGGTTGTACACCAGCATGGTATTTTCTGCTATTGACTGTAAAATACAGTGATGATTTTCCAGGTTACTGACTTTCCGCTGCACAGCTCAAAGTTAAACCTCAGGTAAATACCATACACATACCTTTTCCATTCTTTCTTCTACTAACTGTCATACTATCATATTGTGTGACATCAAAAGGAGTCTCTAGTTTGGAAAGCAATGTAATAGGAGGTAATATAAAATGTAAACAATAAAACAAAGTATAATTCAGCTCCACCTCTTAAATTTGTAAATAATTTATGTAATTCTGTGCCTCTTTGTCTTTGTAGTATTAAACCAGAATCACTGAATTTCATGAAAAAAATCTATCCCATCTTGCCTAATAATACCAGAATTACCTCCTTATTAGATGATGTTATGGCATATTTTCAGTTTGAGAAGAGTTAGTTTGTGGATTTTGAAACTCCATCTTTTGCCCCTAGTTGAGAGAACAAGATCCTCAATGAAGAAACAGAAACAGTCGGACTACAGCTCACACATAGATTGTTTCGCAGCTACCTACACTCCTCAAAAAGACCATCTACAAAAAAAGCATTTTAAAATTCTAAAAGGAAAAAAACCTATAAGCCCTGAAGACTGACTCTTTCACTGTCTTCAGAAAATGAAAGCGAGTGACATGCAAGATGTTCTGAGAAGGGGGGAAGAATTTTTTTATTTCTTAATTTTATTATTTTTTTAAATGATAATATATGCTCCCAAAATAATACAGAAAATCAATCCAAGACCAGTTCAGGAGGCAAGCACAGTTAGTGCTCCAATCATAAACTGAGAGATACTAATGAGAAAGAGGAGTTCTATAAGTGACACAAAAGATGAATTTAGAGATGGTCAAAGCCTTGTTCAGGTTTACAAATCTTTGACTTGGATTTCCAAACATACTTAAAATTTGGAAGTTTTCCATGAATAGCAATAGCACTGAAGGGTCCTCTGAAAACATTTTTTCTCTCAGAGAATTTGAGATATGTTCCTTTAAAACAGGAATGATAATTTAAAATATACTGTGTGTTTGGAAGTTGTTTTGAAATATTTGCTTTTTGTCTGTCTTGGACCATAGCAGGAGAGGAAAATGAAAAAAAACTGACACTGTCAGGAATTTAATTTTTTCTGAAGAGACAACTTGCAGGAACACACATGAATAACTTGCAGAACAGTGAAGGTAGCAAGTCAGAAGTAACTGTACACTTATATCATGATAAACATGGTAAGCATAAATAGACTACACAAACACTTCAGAAAGCTTAAGCAGAAATTCAATTCTATGAGACAATATGCTATTCATCTGTAATAATATTTTCCAATGGAATTATCTTGGCTCAAATCTCAAAATACTACAGCTTCCATCCTAGAAGGCACAGCTGAGGGGAGCAGACATTTTAAAATCTGAGCTATAATAGAAATAGCTGATACTTTTATGTTTTTTTTTCTCTAGCCCCTCTACCATTTACTAAGAGTATACAGAAACCAGCTATTGAATAGGTGTGCTGTAGCAGTGACTCCTGCATCTGTTGATTGCTAAAGGCAGAAAACACCTTTCTTTCCTTGGCATGTCTTTCAGTGGGAGAATTTCCTATATAAAAGCGACAGGTTTGGTTTTAATTGAAAACATCAAAATGTTTAATTTCTGATTGAAAAAAAAGGAGAAACAAACATCCACAAAAAAGTCACTGATTTTCCCATTTAAAAAGCCATTAGAAAGGCAGATTGTTGAAATGAAATAAATTATATTTTAATGTATGAGTCAAGCAAATATTGTTGCTCATTTTTCTTACTCGTAACAGAAATATAATTATGGCACTAATAAAAGCATTTTTGTTATATATATGAGTCCAGAATGAATTTTATGCTGATTAAAATACTTTTATTCTCTTTTTTATGTTAATTGCACTCAGATCAAGAACTGGGAAAGGCAATGATAAAACAAGTATAATCCAACATGAAACAGAACAGTTCTTACTAGATGATATTTCCTTATTTAAACAAGAATTTTAAAAGTAAAATTAGTGTACACAATTCTGATAACCTTTTGCTATGTACTTCTGATTCCTGAAGACTTTTTAGAAAATGTGGTCATTTCTGGTTTGTCTGGTATTATGTATCAATGCTTCAGGGCTCTTCACCAGAGATAGTTTTTTGCTAAGGATGGAAATATGTTTAAAACTATTACTAGTATTGTTCCAGTTGCTCAAAGATTTCTGGCTTCAGCCTACTTTAAAAAAAAAATAAGATACATGAGTTCACCAAAGCCATTATTTTTGTGAGTGCTTTGTAAAAGTATGCATATGTAAAAGAAGCTGTAGAGTTTGCTATATGTATACATTTTAATGAATTCTCTTCATGCCAGTACTGGCCCTATTTGGTAATAAAAAGTCATATAGACCGAGGAATGCATTAACAATAGGAAGGCAAAGTACAAGGAAGCAATTAGACATCCCTCTGTTAAGCCTGGACAGGCAAATGAACTTTTGAGAGAAGGCCCAAAAAAAAAATATAGGACTTCCGTGATTTTCATCAGAGACAAGAAGCCAGCCTGGCTGAAGGCAGATTTAGGTCTCTTTCTCTCCCGGGAAACAAAAGCATACTAGTAAATATGATCTCCTGTGGTAGTCTTCACCTTCTTGGTGGCTCTACTCCAGGGTAAATCACAGTTGGAAGTACACCAGGCCTTTGCACATATTGCCTCTCAGAGGGTAGGAAAGAGGGCCTCCCTCTTAGAGATTTCAAGTATTCGCTAATTAGTATTTCAGAGCAGATATTAAGAAAGATGCAATCTCATCTGACTTTCTTTTCAAACTGAGAGACATCTTGTTTGTAACAACTAGAATCGTCTGCTCCTGTTTAATTCATGAAAGAGCTTAAGCAGCATTTGCCATCTGGACCCAAAATTAGATCTCTATGGAAATGCCATATTATAATCTTAAATCATTATTCCTATACCATACTTTTTGCCTCTGGTAATATTACAATGATCATTAGAGTAGGTACAAGGATAACCTAAAAGTTTCTAAAGATCAATAGCTATATGAACCAAGCATGAGAAAAAATGTGAAAGGAACAGTCTTCTTTTGCATGCTGTTAAAGTTTTGAAGAATGGAATTTCATAGATGGCATTTTCAACAACCATAAAAGTTCAGGTACAGGAGTTTCCATTGTACATTTTAAGTCAGAAACTCATGACTGCTTATTGTTTTCCCCTCTTTGATTCTAAATTTGAACTTGTAATAGAGCTGTCTTTTAAACATGCTTTAAGCTAATGTCACTGACCTCATTGTATCACTAATCTTTAATTCAGTTTACAAGTTCTCTGTCCAGTGTGCCTTTTCTCAAAGTAAAATAACTTGGTGTCGATGGTTTATGGACAGGTTCAGCCTGGTTCCATGACTAATGGGGCGGGGGAACCCATGAACCCACACCCCGGGAAAGGGAAAAGGGAAAAGAGTAGGGCAATGGGCCTAAAAACAAGACAGTGGCAACAATCTGAGGAGAA
This sequence comes from Numida meleagris, assembly GCF_002078875.1. Classification (NCBI taxonomy): domain Eukaryota; kingdom Metazoa; phylum Chordata; class Aves; order Galliformes; family Numididae; genus Numida; species Numida meleagris. Next base: position 38,582,512 of record NC_034414.1, read on the forward strand.
ACAAACTAATTTACTAAATGATATATCAGAATGCAAAATAACACAATATAATACAATATAGTTGAAATTGAGGCTAATAAATCAAATAAATTGAGAGAGAGTGTCCAAAAACCAAAAAGCCTTACTCTAATGCTGGCAGTGAGATGGCCAGGGAGAGAGAGACTCTGCCAGGACGAGCAGGAGGGGAAGAGGAGAGCAAAAAGGGCATGTCTTGTGATATGCAAACTGTTTTCATCTTTCCCTCTGAATGGAAAACAGTAGCAGAACAGTGAAGTCCTCTGGGAAATGTAGTTCTTCTTCCCTTCTGAGAACCAGGTACCCAGAACTATCCACAAACCACGGAACTGGAGCATTAACTCTAACTCCCAGTGCACTACGTGATGCTATGAGGTGGAATACTGATAACCAAAAATCATAAAACCATGACACTTGGCCAAAGCCATTGTTTCACAGTCTGCCCTTGTTTACATGAATATCTCAACTAGGATAAAAGGCTTACTAAGTGTTTATACAAATGGACCCCAGGTCTGTATCATCAGAGACACATAAAATGAACATGGCTGTGTATAAAACCATGTATAAATGCAGCATGAAAATAATCCCTGTTTTTGTTCTAAATCCAGACATTTTATACCATATACATGTTGTATTTACAGACAGATTACTGTAAATATCCTCATTACATGCCGCTAGCCATTGTTTTCTTTGTTGGGAGATAAAAGTGTTAATTCAATGACTTTTAAAATGAGTAACTTAGAGAAGAGAAAAATAGATCCTTTATAAACACTTCTTGATTCCTCTTACACCCAATCCATTAGCAAAGACCATGCTAAGAACAGCTTTTTTCCCTTCTCTCACACTGCCAGTTTTATTGAACAGTGCATGGAAGAAGTAAAAACCTAAGGTCACCATGGCCCAACCTCCCCAGGCACAAAAAATATAGTGAAAAGTGGTAGACTAGTGAGAGAATTGCAGAGACAGGGTTGCTCGGTTTAGTGAGTAATGTTGCCCATCTCGCTGTAATAGCAGAGTGAAAGCTAACCTTTACAATCAGAAATAAGATTTTTAGTCTAGTATGGTTCAAACATATCTAAAATGTCTCCCAAAAGCAAGTGCTTCAAGAAAAAGACTTAGAATTCAATGGATTTAGTAACAAGTGCAGAGATGTTCTGCAGAGTTCAAAAACCCCAGCCAGTATTGTCTGAAAGAGAAGAAAATATCTGAGATACATACGAAGGACAAAGCCAGAGAATTTGCCATAGGAAAAACACAGTGGGTCAAGTGCCAGAACCACTTTTCTGTCAAATTGCGTAAGGGTAAGGAAAATGTAGAACTCTTATTAGGGAGGATTTGAAAAGAGACTGGACCTGGGTAGACAGAAATACTTTGTTTATGTTCCAGTTCACAGAAGATGACCTAGGAAGAATTAGGAAACAGATATGTTTTGTCCTCGCAATGCAGTTCTGAAAACATTTGCAAACAATTGGGTGTCTTGTGTTGAGTGGTGGGACAGATTAACAAATGAATATAAGATCATATAAAACATCTAATTCCTTTAACGTTCTGTATCATAACACAGAGACTGAACTTATAAAATCCATTATAGCTCTTTATCTGGAGTCTCGATCCTCTTAACAAATCCCACCCAGTCTCCCACTCAGACATACTCAATCTGAGATCAAGATGTTAGTCTGATATTTTTCCTCCTTGTGTTCTTATCCCCTACATCCAAGACTCATATCCAACAATTCACCACTGTCCTCTTCAGTTTACCCTATTACATTAATAATACAAAGACAGGAACGGTACCTTTTTTAGAAGCAGCATCTTATTTTATCATTTTTAAAGTCTTAGATATGGATGGAACACGTAGAACACTGTTACAATGTATACAGACTGATCTTTGTCTAGAATACACCTGATTTCATACTCACTGTAATTTTGAGGATTTAGTGCTGATATCAAAGTATACTACATCAACTATCTCTACAATAAAGGTAACTTTGCGTCTGGGATATGCTCTTGTCAAAAAGAATCAATTCATCTTCTTTTGGAAGCTATTTGGTATACTGCTGTCTCAGGGTACAGTAAAGGTTACTGCAGCATTTAGATAGGATTTTCTGTTACTTTCATTTTGTTCAATTATTTGCAGTCATCAGTGCTTCATGGAGGAATAAAGAGATTGATTTCACCAAAAATGCCATAAAGCAGATCCAGCAGAATATAAAATATCAACATTCACACTAATAATCTTTAAATGTTTGACAAGTAAGAAGTTGTCCTTACAAGAAAAATTTGGACAGTAATATCTCTCGTAAGGGATGTCATGAACTTTCCTGAAATCTCATGAGACATAAGTAACCTAATATCCACCTTCTGCAGAGAGTTTGGAAGTGATAGATCTATTAGCAAACTAATTAACAACCCATTATAAATGGCCAAATTAATTTTCATGGCTTAATCATAAACCTTTTATGAACCTAAAACTTTCAGATGCTCTATTCTTAATAAGAAATATCACCTTAAAATTCATCACAATGAACCACTAATTTAAATGACTACATGAGTAATGCAGGAAAAGATATCGATGTTTGAAACAATATATTACTATTAAGCATTTACTCCTATAATATATTGATTAAATGCACTTCCACTGCTTTTGTATTTCAGTACAACTAAGCTTTAATACTGGTGTGTAGTTGGATTTTTGCAGGTACACGTGGCTTTGGAATCTGCTTTCAATAAGATAAGATAAGACTGTCAGGATACTGCTTTCAGTGATGCAAGTCATGTTTGTTCAGCAGAGTTTCACAAGGCCTGTGTCCATCTAGAAAATAACGCAGACAATTCAAAATGCATCTGTAATGCCAGAGAGTTTGTGATAAGGATTTCAAGTTCACACTACATTATTCCAGAGGGTATAAGGAGTGGTCTTATTCTTTATACTTTGTCCTGATTGGACTGAATAGTGATTTGTATCTGAAGTCACTCCTACAGCACATCTCTCTACGGAGTTTCATCCAAAAGAAAACCAAAAATGTTACTGAAAAGATTAACTGAGAATGCTTCTAAGTGTGAACTGAAGTATTAGAAGGGAAGGAACAGATCCATTTCAAGGAAATCTCTTAATCCAAATTGCCTGGAAGGAGGAAGCAAAAAGATGCTCTGAAATAAAACCATAAGATAAACAAGAGGCACAAGCAGGCATACAGAAAATTAGCTGTGGAAATGTCAGGTCAAGTATCTCAATGGATCAAAAATAAACACAGATTTGACCTTGGTTCCTATACAGTTCATCCGTCAGTACTCCAGATAAAACCAGTAACAACTGCACAGGTATTATTTAGCAATCAATACAAGGATGTATTTTAAACTTCTAAATCTTCATTTTAGTAAACTACAATTACTCTCACAGGCTTTTGTCTTTTGCAAATGCATCTAGAATTCCTGGTTTGGTCAGACAACTGATAGAAGTTGCTGATATATGAAAATTCAGTGATCATTTGAAATATAAATGTAGGGGCTGGATTTAAATTCTAGTCCTAACCAAGCTTTTCCGCATTTTAGTGTACAACACTAAAATTGTTTTAATAGAGACCAGTAAAAAAGTAGAAAAACAGATATTAATATTAAAATTAATTTTAACATCATTTTATAGCTCTGTTATTTTTCCATCATGTTGTAAACATGTGAAAATTAAAAACTTTCTGAACCTGAACTGGAAGTGAAAAACTGACCTGAAGGCAGCAGCAGAGTCTGAAAGCTGCCATAGAGACACGGCTGCGGTAATGCTATGTTTCTTTCCCATTCAGCAAGCAATATAAATATATCTGTTATTTACAAGTATGCTGCTTCATCCATCAAGGCAGCACAAAACAGAATGCACTTAGTAGGTAAGTGAGGCATGCCAGAGAGTGAAAAAAATGAAAAATGACTCCCACTTCAGCTATGCTAATTCTGAGCTACGTACTGTAAACGCTTACAATTCCTGTTAAGGTAATGTCTCTAAGAATACAGCTTCAATAAAAATGCACAAAAAATGTTCAAATGAAAGCATTCTTTTTCAGCTAATGTAGATCAAATTCCTTTGTTAAAATAGATGCCAAAGGAATTCATAAGCCCAGCTCAGTAATATAAAGTACTAATTTCCCTTGGAGAAAGTAGCTTGCAAGATTACAAAGGCCCATTTCTGTGACACAAGCCACAAAATGAAAAATATTCTTTGAAGTTAGTACTACAAGTGAAAAATATTTGGTAATTAATGGCATACAGTAAGTTTCAGTATTGCCTTATATTTATGTCTTTCAGCTCCCTGTACAGAAGACGTGTGCCTGTAGGACAATCCAGAACAGAAGACTGATTCAAATGCTTTGAAAAACTCCCTGGAGAAACTTAGGCATCCCCTCCTACAAGAACAACAGTCAATCATTTTTGAGATGGGGTTAGGCAGCAAAAATAACCCCAAGCTTCCCTCTGATGTAGTAGAGATGTAGCTACTTATGTACCCCCTAGACACACTCAGGTGTTAATTGTTGGTAGGTCAAAGCAGCTGTCAACTTAACCATCTTTGACTTAGCTAAAGAAATAGAGACAAGGATTTGTGCCAAAAACAAACCTTCCAGCGGAATAGAATATGAATTTCTTTTACTATAATTCTACATGGACATAAATGGGTTATATTCTGGAATGGCATTTTACAGACAAGTTGAAATTCACTAATAACCATATTATTACCATGGCTGCAATGACAAATATCTACCCCTCCTTTTCATCTGAGTAACCGAGAAAAATCCTCCTACAGACATGGGGATGGGAGATAATGATGGAGCTGATCTAAACCTATACAGCCATCCAAGAGGGAAGAAGGGTTTATTCTGCGGACGAGGATGCAAAACTGGGGACTCCGTTCTCTAGGCTATCTTTGCTGTGTGATGAGGAAGCATTGGATGGATTTCTGACAAAGTTGCTGAGAGGAAAGCTGTTACATATTTTTTTTTTTTAACTACATGTACATACTCAGCTACTGCAATTTTCTATCTTTGTAATTCTGTCCCATTCATGTTAGTAAAATATTTTGTGACTCATATTTATTGGAGATGTTATGACTCATATGGAAATCTAGGAGGCTACAGCAACTTCCCAAAATATTTAAGAAATAACTTAATTATATTCCATTTTCTTTTGCAGTCTAGAATTCTTGAATTCAGGCTGGTTTGCAAAATCCAGCAGACAGGTGATATTTTGGCAAAAGAAAATACCAGTTCATTTTAGAAGATTTCAAGGGAGGAAAGGTACTTGGAAAAGGGGAAAATATTACATTCATTTTAAGGTTTGTTCTATTCATACTTTTTTTTTTTTTAAGGCTTAACACATTTATTCTTTCTTTTCCATCTGGGAAGAGAGTCAACTTACAGAGAACTAACTCCTGTAAAGTAATCCAAATCTCATCAACCGTTGGGTTGCATTATATAGCATAATGCATGCCTTATGTCTTTCAAACCTTTGAAATTTTGACTGGTCTTCCTATTCACTCAGAAGTTCGATCTTGTGCTTTTATCATCCTTGGGTTCTCCCCCTCTTAAAACTGGTCCCAGGCTTCTGTGCATACTGCCACAGTTCCAGAGCTTCTACACATACTGTGCATACTCTATTTGTTATACGCAGAACATAAACAGCAATAGGCATTCGTTATTTTGACATCGGTGGCTGCTTGTACAGCACTCAAGAAGATGAACATTACCCAAGATTATTGTTTAACTAACTATGAATAGTCATTTGATAGTGTTGATCTTTTTCTTCTCTACGTAATAGCCACTTTCTATTAAACAGAGGACTACAGTGACAAATAACAGAATTATTCTATTTTAAAAAATGCACTGAAGAAACAGACTTGAATGAGTTGTTCTGAAGGTATATGATGATGTAAATGATGTTGTTCATGCAGCTAGAACATACAATGGTTTGAAAGATCTATTAAATTTAGTAACTTCCAAAGATTCAGTGTTATAATTTTCTTTTGAAAAGCCCTACGCAAACCAACCAAGTTTATTATGAAAATGCAACTCATTTTTGCCTACACAATAACCAATTATAGTTTTTGCTTCAATTGCATAAAAAGTCAAGAGGAGGTAATGGCTTATTTTGCTGCTGTTCACTTCGTATGTAATTGAGATGTTAAGTACACTGCAATGTTTAGGAGCATAAGGCATTGACTTGCTGTCAAAAGTTCACATTCTTCACATGTCACATGCATCAATAAATCCACCCACACAGACAAAACCTTACAAAGCTGTCGTCTTTACCCCATGTCAGAAGCAGCTTTCAATGACTTGGCAGCTACCTTACTTTGTGCTCACCTTACTTGGTTTCACAGACTGAGCACAGCAGATGAGTGATTAGTGACTGAGACCTGGGATGAAGTCTCATCCATTCTAAGTGAATTCAAAAATTTCAGATGCATATCTGGATGTTACGACAACAAAGAGCAACCAAATCAATTATTCTAATGGAACACATTAAACTTAAGAAATACTTTTAATGTATTTTTACATTGCCCCTTCTATGGCATTTATATTTCATTCTCACTCTTTCAGCTGTCAAGAGCAGACGCACAGAACTGCTTTCATATAATTTTAACTGAAGACAGTTGAGCATGCATAAATAAAATAAATAATATTGAAAACAATAAAATGCCAAATGTACGGAGTTCAGACACTTCTTGGCATAAGCAAAAATTACATTCCGTTTGTTACCAACTCAAAAAGAATTTATGGCATAGAATTCAAATTTGCATCTAAACCTGGCTCAAACCTCAAGCCTGTGTTTTTTTCTATCAAAAACAGCTCTGCATGATTAATTTAACCACTTTCAGTAATTAAGTCCAAAATGCGAAGCTGTTGTACCTAAATAATGCAGATGATGATTTTCTAATGTGAATGGCATTGTACCAGGCGTGATGCAATTTTTATCAGAATCATATAATACATGTAGATGAATTAATTGTTGAACTGAAATCTTGTGGTTATCTAAGAATCAGTAATCGCAACATGATATAAATTTCATAAGTGAAAGCAGATCCAGAGCTCTTCAGTGGAAATAGTTTTCTAAATCTGAAGACCACTCTGAAGGGGGAAAAAATATCAAGCAAAGATGTGATTTAATAGGTAGATATTTGCTTAGGAGAGGAATTCACTGAAGGCAAGAGCTGCCTAAATATTTAAAATTTTAAATACATGCACACACACATATTGGTTACTCTTAAAGTAACACCTCCTACTTATTTCCATGGAAACAACTGTATATGACCATCTAGAAAATGGCTCGTCTTTCACTTCACTGTTTGCAATGCTGAAAGTCACCACCCATTGCCTCACTGTGCTCAGATCCACTGTTTGGTCTCCATAAAATTTCAGCAAGAACCAATGAATGCCAATGGGTTTTCTGCATGGAGGAATTCAGTGACACAACTTTGCTTCATCTTCACTTCAGTGTCAGTCTCCATTTTGTCAGACTGCACCTCTACTGTCATGTTGATATGACAATTAATAAACATACAATATGAATTTGTACCAGCCAACACAATTTACAGAAGATAGTTCTCATCAAACAAGCGAACAAATTTTGTATGAGATTACAAGAGTGGTAAAGAGAGCTAGATAGACAAAACAATTTGGAAAAGTATTTGAACCTCCACTAACTGGCAATGGCATAATTTAAAGATGACCACTGAAGAAGGTCAATCTTTCATATGTTAAATAAACTGAAAATTTTTCAGTAGTAAGAAATCATGAAGTAGCTACTTGCAGTTAGTAGCATTCTTCAGGGCTCACTTTCAGCCTTGATGATATTCCACACAATAATTAAGATTCCAAAGGAGACAGACGGTTACCTTTAACAGAAGCATAGATATTCCAGTGTTTGATGAATCACTGAATAACAATAATATATGCTACCATCACACTTGCTTTCTGTTCAAACACTTAAAAAACAAAAACAGAAAACAGCGACATGCTTAGGAAACATGTTTATGTTGCATGATTTCATAGAAATGGCAATCATACTCAGAATAAATGTGATACTGTTGTGTTTTTTGTGTGTGCGTGTGTGGGACTGTGTTGTTGTTTTGGTTTTTGTTTTGTTTTTACAAGTAATGGGTCAGGAACACTTCAACAGGAATTTCTAATGTGAATATCACACTCACAAACAGCAAGATAAAAAGCAGTAAAATGGTTCTTTGTTGGCATCCAGCAATCCAGAACTACACAGAGTGGCATTTCTTATGTCCATATTTCAGAATGGAATGATGAAAGCATAAAAAACTATGAATGGTAAAATGCTGGAAAATGTTTTCCAGTAAGAAACGTACAATGTAATAATAAATCAAGGCAACTTTGAATTTAAAATGAAGTCTTTGTTGACAATTGATTTAGAAGCATATGCATTTTTTTAAGTGGCGCATTCCCTTCTGGATAAGCAACTGCACAGCTCTGCACAAAGTAACAACCTTTGTAAGAATCAGTGCCTCCTAGCACATCCTCTTGTTAAAAAAAATAATTTGTCTGCTTAGCCTCTATGTGGTTGTGCGGGATTCATGCTTCTTCAGAATTGCTAAAAGCTTTTTTTCCCCGTGTATTCCACCAGAGTTTGACTACAAAAATTACAGATGCTTTCCCATTCGATGTGTCTGCACACACAGCTTAGCTTATCATGCTTAAAATCTGAATTCCAGAACAAGATTTTCTTGCCTTTCAGAAATACCTGGATTAACGAGAGCTCTGGCTCTCCTTTTAAAATATGTAAAAGATCATTAGGACTCAAGTTCTGATGAGAAATTGAAGATCGTATTTTGTTCCTATTAAGGTCAGTTCTGGAAATCCAGCACAAGGAAACCAGTTATTCCACTAGATTCTTTCTTCCATCATATAAATGATCTGGACTTCCACTTTTGCTTTCAGAGACATTTTCAGAGTTCTGCGTTTACATCTCCCTATCAGTTGTCTTATTTTTACAGATCTAAAGCTGACCCCAAAATGCATATATAACTTGCTCTGAAGACCTTCCTCTATGAATGGATGTATAAGGTCTCCATCAGCAAAAACATCACCTTGTCTTTCATCTTCATTATAGTGGCATGAAAATTAATGTAGAATGAGTTAAAAAATGGGGAGGTACTGCAAGAAGATCCTCAAGTGGCTAAATTGTGTATTTGCCTCTATTAATTTTATCTAAGTATATTAAAAATCTTCAGAATAAATTTCTTGTAACTATTAGTAGAGACAGAGTATGTCACAAGAAACTGACGTGATCAAGCACAGATAAATAATCATGTAGTGTTAGTTAGTCTGTGATAGCAAGTTATATTATTTTTGATGTGTGACCTCCTAGAGTAGAACAAAATGTTAGAACAAAACGCTGTGCCTTTGGCAGCTGTTCCAGGGCTCCTTGCTTATGTACACTTAAAGTGGAATACTGTGTAGGCAACCCCAACCTAGGAAGGGCTAAGCTAATTTCACAACCAGAACCATCCCAAACTGGCTTTTGGGAAGCATCAGAGTCTGTCAGCGCTGTTGGGTTCAGTGCCATGTGAGCTTGAGGGATAAGGCCTGAGCGCTTGCACTGATGAATCTGCACCTGATCCTGCTACATAGAGCTACTCTAACCCAGCACTACACTTCAGCATTCCTTGTTTCTCACTCTATTCAGAAAATAAATTGGCCCTTAAATGTAATCATTCTTATCCCTCTTTGCTGTGATATGTACTTACACATGTGCACACATACAAGGCTATTCAGCCAAGCAGCAATATTCTACAGCGGAAATATTTTAGTTCGGTCTTTGAGTCAAACCACACACACACCAAAGGTTTAGCACTGCCTTTAGAGCTCCTGACGGACCTTCCATCAGAAATGGCTGCAAAGATACAGTAATGTTAAGCCCTAACCTCTGGCTGAGTTGGATAAAAAGGACAGAGATCTGGTTCAGAGAACCACAGGGAAATTTTACACAAAGACACTTTTCTGTCAAGAGATTCACATTTAGTTCTTGTTTTTTTTCAAGATGATGGTTCAGAGAGCACAATGTAATGTGAAAACTGTCCCACAGGTGAACAAAACAACTCAAATCAGTATTTGAAAGGGCCATGCAAGTGTTTGGAATTGAAAAGACTCTCGAAGGTCACCCTCTTTGTACAATCCCAAAGCAGCTAAGCAACAAGACAGATGTTCTCACTTGTGTTAAAAATAGGTAAATAACTAAAAAGGAAGGAAAAACTTCTTCAGAAACAAGACAAAAATAAATGGTCAGTTTTTCTAATGAAAGAAATCATTAATGAATTCTCACTGGGATGTGTACTGAGTCCATTCTTTTCTGTTTATGAATAAAGAAAGTGGAATGGAAGGTGAAGCCTCATCTGAGACAGTTTGATTAAAGCTGTGAAGGATGAGGGCTGACTGCCAAGGGAAGACCCTACTGTAACAGACATATGGCCTGATGGAATGTAATGTAGGTAAACATGAAGCAAGGTATTCAACAAGTTAAACCAAATGACATGAAACTGAACAGAGCACAACAGCTTTCAGCATCAGCGAAAACATTCATTTTTAATTCCTTCAATATAGACAAGGAATTATTTTCTGTGTAAGAAAATATATATATATAAATTAAAATTTCAAGCCAAGATAAGAAAAAAACATGAAACATTTCAGATAGGTTTATACTCTCCTAAATTTTAAATAATGGATGACAGAGTTTATATCAGAAAGTGTTAGACAACATTAACAGAGTTTTGTTTTGTTCTCTCTGCTCTGTTGAATGTTAGTGCTATCCCACTCATTATCCCAGGATTTCTTGTAGTTTGTCTACATCTACAGTGTCAGAGTACCCAAACAGTTTAACAATCTGAACTCTAATCTAATTTCCACAATCACTTTATTGTAGTTTTTCATGGCTGCATAAAATAATGCTGACTCAATTCTTTTAAAGTTTGTCTTTACAATTCCCAATGCAAATCAGGCTTGTTACCCTTTAAAGATAGGTTACCTTCTTTCTTTTAAAACCTAGCACAGCAATACAAAGCAGCAAACACCACCATTTTGTACAATATTTGTACAATATTTGTACTATGTACTACATCCTGCCTCTCCCTTCACACAGTTGACATCAGATTTCTCTTCTAAAAAAAATTTCCTTAAATAGCTTATTTTGTAGTGTGAGTCTTTCTAAATAAATCATCAGATCTCTGATCTCTCTGAAAATTATTATTTTAATAGGGGAGTTCTTCATTTCTCCTGCTATACAAACACTTGAGAGAGAGAAATTTCATCCCAGACTTGTTTTTTTTAAACTGCAAGAGCAACAGGTGGAAGACAAGGCTCGACATACATTTCAGTTTTAGTGAATTATGTGGTATATCATGAAAACTTAGTCACAAAAACAGTTCAAATGAATTTGATATTAGGCAGAGTCAGAAGCACTAACAAAATGGATGAAGCAGTAAATGGATACTGAGCATTTATATTAAACTTGTGGGAGGGTAGCTGTGGCTCTGGGAAAACTGTTAATTTGCTAACATTGATTAACTAAATGAAACGTATGGAACAGAAGGTCTGTCAGTCACAATCACAGATCTGATAGAGAAGATCATAGAATCATAGAATGGCTTCAGCTGCAAATGCTTGGGGAATAAAGTAAAACAAAGAATTTGGAATATGATGAAAGTCACCAGAGACAGGGTGTAAGAACAACTGTAAGAGCTACAACATGACACAAAGCGGTCAAATGGATGTCACCTGGAAAATGGCTGACTGGCAATAGTTACTGTGAGCTGTATACTGAGCCTGTGTTGGCACTGTAACATGCTAATACAAAAGACAAGCACAGCTGCACAGGAAACACAGAGAAGGCAAACATTTTTTCTTTCAATACGGGCATGAGAATGTTATGGACATTGTTGAACTGTTAAACCCACGGACTTACCACCCACTGCAAGACTAAAAGTGCTGATCATAAAAACTTCTCATAGCTGGCACACCACCAAACTAAAGATGCTGGCACAGAGACATTAAGAAGGCCTCTGAATGGAAATCAATAGAGACTGTATCTGACAAGTTTATGAGAACACAAGCAAAGGCCCAGAGGATGGAGATAACCTCAGCCAGACTTCTCAGCATGCTAAACACACAGAGGATGTGTGGCTGCAGCAGAAACAAATGAGAAGAAGCTGTAGCTGAGTTCTAAACTCTGCCACAACCAGCCTTGTAGCTACAAGACAAGTTGAGTTCACACCTCTCTGGATTTTTCTACTTCACATTGCAGTGATCTTGCATCAGCTTAACCTTCTGAATTTTCCAGTCAGCTGTGAAAAGTATCAGGGACAAGAAGAACAGGTACAGGTGGAATAAAAGACTCATTTCCTCCATCAGGAACCCCTTCTTAACCCAGCCTTCCTAGCCCTTCTGTCAATCCAAGAGGAAAATCTCAAAGAAGAGCAAAAAAGAAGACTGCACCAGCAGTTTGTAAGGCTCATGCCTTTTCTCCATGGAAAAACAGTCTGTAGAATTGTTCAAGCTAGCACTCCATCACCAGATAATTATGGAAGAAGAAAGGCAGCAGAAAATATTGAACAGAGCTAGCACAGCTACATGTGTTAGGGACATCTTCATGGCTCTATAGCTCTTTTTCCATGTGCATCACACCAACTCCTCTATGCAGACATCTGCGTAAAATGTATGTCTTAATGTTAGTTTTTATTTCCAAATAGATAATAACATGGGACCAACAACTGAAAAGCAACATGGCTTTGGCTCTGCCATCAATTCTAAAATGATATTTAATTACTGGAAAAGTATCATAGCTTCTTTTGTATGAAGATCAGACAAAGTAGGAGTAAATTCAAGCTGTTTAATGTGAGATTGTGTTAGAATCATAGAATTAGCTAGGTTGGAAAAGACCTACAAATCACCTAGTCCAACCATCCACCTACCAACAATAACCCCACTAAACCATGTCTCTCAACGCTATATCTAAACGTTTCTTGAACACCTCCAGGGATGGTGACTCCACCACCTCCCTGGGCAGCCCATTCCAGTGCCTGACCACTCTTTCAGAAAAGTAGTATTTCCTAATGTCCAGCCTAAATCTCCCGTGGCTCAACTTGAGGCCATTCCCCCTTGTCCTGTCACTAATTACAAGAGAGAAGAGGCCGACCCCCAGCTCACTACAACCTCCCTTCAGGTAGCTACAGAGAGTGACAAGGTCTTCCCTGAGCCCCATCCTCTCCAGACCGAACAATCCCAGCTTCCTCAGCCGCTGCTCATAAGGCCTGTGCTCCAGACCCCTCACCAGCTTCATCGCCCTCCTCTGAACACGCTCCAGGGCCTCAATGTCTTTCTTGCAGTAAGGGGCCCAAAACTGGACACAGTACTTGAAGTGGGGCCTCACCAGGGCTGAGTACAGAGGGAAGCATTGGGAGGAGGGAAGCCACTTCAGGTGCCCGTATCTTTGATGCTGGAAAAAAAGGAACGTCTTGGCACTCCACAAGTATTAGGCACTTGAGTAAGAGCACTAGGAGATAGTTTGCTTTCTATGATTTAAGTCTGACTCATCAAGACTTGACATTTACAGACTTATTCAAATATTCTGGAGTAATTAAAAGGGAAACATTTTAAAAGAGCTTTTTATATCAAAGAGAAAAGAAATAACTTTGTGTTGACCGTCTAACAGAAGTGTGACAAAGCCTAATTGCATTTATTCAAAATCCAGCCCAAATAAAATGTCAAGATAATGACTCTTCAAATTTAGAGCTGCATAAGAAACATATGAGGAAACAGGCTGTAAGAGATATAAACAAATCTACATCTGAATTAAATGAAAAGCTGTTACAAAAAGAAAGTGGACAATTTCTTTAAAAGCAGCATAACAACAAATTAGGGGAAAATAATCATTCTCCAAGAAGTATATTTCCTACCTTGCCCATGAAAGTGCAACTCAATTCAACCTCAGTGACTGCAGAAGAACATGGGGACGTGAAGATTGAGGGTTTAAATAGGCAGGGAGAATTTCTGAGAAATTCTTAACCACCTTAAACAGCGTGAGTTTAAGTGGCAGCAGAAGCACATTAACCTGGATTTTCAGTAAAATTCAGCAGCTCAAGTTCACTCTCAGGATCCCCTGCAGAACTGAGCTCAAGCTACTGACTGAAGCAAAAAGCCAAATCGCTGTCTCTTCATAGAAGTAAGGATATTAATCCCCAGATGATTTCCACTAATGAAGCAAAGAAAAAATAAGGGTAAATGAAAGAGGAACAAAATACCTCTAGGAAAAATAAAAAAGAAACAAAGCACAACTCCTCAACTCCTTAATTGATTCTCAAGTCTCTTACATGCTGTATCCTTTTTCCTCCTTCCACTGGACAACTTCATCTTTGAATCAGTTTCTGTCCTTCCTCCTTACTTCTCTCTGCACTCTTTTCTTAAGAAGAAATTGGGTTCAATTTGTATTTCACAACACTGCCAATTCCCAAATACTATGTGCTTTACTCTTTAGAGGCTCTCAGCCACTTTATGTACTGCCACTGAACACAGTACCTCATCAGGGATTAATCCTGCCGTCCTTCAGCTGAAAGCTCTCCCAGTGAAAGACAACACATGGCCTATTTTTATCCAGAGAAAAACTACAGGAAAAAATAAAGAAGAAAAAAAGGCTATAAATAAAATAATACTGGTGTCAGCATTAGAGTACGTTCTCTTCACAGCCTAAAGAAGTAAATAAAAATCCTCAATAAATTTCTTCTTTCCATATACTGTAGATGAGTCATCAAAAAACAAGTGTGTTGGATACACTAGCATCCAGAGAGCATCTCTGCAACCTCATATAGCATAGGGAGGTTTTATTAAAACAAGGAGCATGAGATCTCTGTCATGATCCCCAAGTTCCAATTACAAGCTCACACTTAGTTCTGTAACTACCAGATGTCAAGTCAGAGCTGCCAAAGTGAAGAGGAACAGATGGCATAGACGCACTTAAGCCTCCGAGTTTTAAGAATGGGTTTGAGGGATTGCATAGAGAGGTTTCGCTTGTGCCAAATAAAGTACTAGGAGATTTTTCACCATTTATAGAAGGAAAAAAAAGAAAATTGAAAAAAATCAGGACAAATAAAAGGCAATCCAAAGGTTTGAGCAAATATAGCAGATATTTAAATTCTGATAATTTTTCCCTCAAGTGAATATTTTTAATAGTAAATCTGCTTTTCTAAATTATTTCTTGGTTTTAATTTTTAAAAAAGTCTGTAAAACCTCAAGGCATTCCATTAAATCTCATCACTCATAAAAATGTATAAAAACGTGTTTTAAGACTGTGAGCAAATCTTGGCTCTAAGCATATCTGAAAAATGTCAGATTGCAAATTAAAGAAGTTAAATAAGCATAAGTAATTGTACTTTGTCAGGGCCTGTGGTAGGGCTCACATAGAAATCTTACAGCCACATAGTGAGTTTATAACATTTTCATCATGAAGTGGCAAAACAGCACAGTTTACTACTGAATGAAGTTCAAAAAGAGAAAACGTTTGAGATATCTGCTCTCTGAAATTACTAAACTCTTCTTTACACAGAAAATCTATTGCAATGCTAACATTCTGATCCTTCAGTTGAATTAAGGAAGTGCAGCTGGTCAGCACATCTTCAGACTGACTGTTGAAGAGTCAGACACCAATTCAGAAGTGACAAGCTAAGGACGGCTTTTAACTGAGAACAATGCTAATAAGAGAAAGCAAGTAAAGTAAATAGATACAGTGAGGAGGCTCATCACACACTGGTACAGCACTGCTTAAGGCAATGCCTGCTCAAGGCATGGTAGCCCACAAGATAAGGGGATTTACCCTGAACAGGCAGAGTTCTTATCATTTGAAACTTGTTTCCCTGTAGAACATTTTCATCTCTATAAATCTGCACATCTGCATGCTTAACTGCATTGCTTAACTCCCCAACTACTATCCCAGAACAATGCTTGAAAATGGCTGGCTTGGTTATGAGGCTGTGCAACATTGAGTGCTCAATGTTGCAATCTGCGCAGCACAAAAGAGGACTGGAAGCATGCTCCTACGTGTAGTGATGAACGAGTCCATAAACTCATAACCAGTTGTGAAAGAATGTAAAGGATGCACCAACATATTGGAAACAAAGCTGTCCTCGCATTTCTTATTTAACCTCTAGGCCTAGTTTCATCCCATTCAATTTAGAGATTTTACTTAGAAACCTGTCTGCTCTGTGCCCTAAAATTAGGTTCTGAAACCACTAATCCCATCTGCATAATCTCACAAAATGCATGGAACAAGAAGCTATGGCACGTTCAGAAAAAGGAGGAGGTGATTAATTCTAATTTCACCATTTTAAAAGTCTTATATGAGACTAAAATTAGACTGAAATGAAGGGAGCCTGTCTTTCCAAGTGGGTTTGATTTGAATTCCTTCTTACAAAGAAGGTAACTATGCAGCCCTTCAGCCCTTCTATTCTGGGCAAGTTCTTCAACTTTTGTAGTTATACAAACTCCCAATTGTTCTTTAAGAAGAAGAAATAAAAAGCTTTGAACATCTCCTCCCTTCTCATTCCCCAAGTGGAATCTCATTGTGAGAGCACAGAATAGGCTCTAGACTGGGAATGCAAATGAATGGTAAGTCTACAAGATGTGGAGAATTACGCTACAGAAATGCAAAGAGAGTGAATATGTTATTACCATCTTCCCCTTGGAAATAAGGCTGTGAGACAGACTGCAGAGTTTCACATACTCATGCAGTCTTCAGCTGTAATCAGTAAAATAGATTTAGGACCTAAAATTTAAGTCTACAGTAATTTATATGCTGGTTTTTATCCTACCTGTTATACGTAGAATTTGGCCATAACATTGAAAAGCTTTGATATTCTATTTCAGACCCTTGATATATCATATAAGTGATGAAAATACAACCTCTGAAAAAAAAATGAAATTAGAAGAGGCAAGTAAGTTAGCCAGCTGTAAAACCAGTTCATTGAGTCAAGCAGCTAGCTTGTGTGGCGTTTTACTTACCAAACTGTCAGGCTACCAAGAATATCACACACTTTCCAGCTATATATGTCTCAGTAACAAAAACTCTTTCTCACTGAGATTTTCAAACTTCACTTCAAATTATTTTCTTAATTGACATGTAGAAATGACTACTTTCAACTAAGTTAGGCAGCTCAAACAATATACACTTATCTCTACAGAAATAATGTTTATGAAAATGTTGAAATCTCAAAGAAAACACCAGAGAAGTGCAGTTACAACAATCTGTGTACAACTTTCAGCCTGTGCATGATGAAGGGACTAACTATATCAGTCAGCCACCTAGGAAAAGAAGAGACATGCACAGGAATGCATCAGGAGAGAAAGAAAACAGGAAGAAATGTACATTCTCTCCAACCAATAAACGGAGTTCTAGAAGGAACAAGTTTTTTTTGCTTTACTCTCCCACTATTTACTCTTCTCAGTGGGTGCTCGAATCCTCCCATGCACTGGGAAAGATTTGCCAAGTCACTTGAGATAACCAGCTGCTCTTGTACCATACCAGCAAAAAAAGCACCAAGTCAGTAAGAGGAAAACCAGTCCCTCTGCAGGAGCGTCTGTGAGGAAATATACAGTCTTTTCTACTTCCTAGTTAGGCAAAGGTCATTTATTTGGCCTTCTTTTTGTTTTTCTCTCTCTCCCAACAGTTGCAACATAGCTGTATGTTGTTGCCTCATTTCCCTCACTTTTCTCCAAGTTTCATCAGTAAAAATTCTTTGTTCCTTGCCTTTCCCTTCTCTCATTTCCCACCGGAATCCTTCAGAGATTTGAACCTGCAGAACTTTCTGCAACTGAGAGAGATTTTTGCAGGCAGGGTACACAGTATCTAGCAAACACTCCATTTCCCAAGAGTGCCTGTTCATAACTACTGTTTTTCCCTGAATTCCTCTCAAAGGGGTGAATTTATACCACCAAGGCTTGTAGTTTCCACATAGTATCTCAGTCTGGCCCTAGACTATCCCACAAGATATAAGAAGAGACAGCATGAACATCTAATCTGTATGAACCCTTATAGATGAAGATATGTGTAAATAACCAAAGAAACCATTTAATTCCTACAACTTCCCAGGTCTGCAGGAGACCCGGTCAGACTCAACCACAAAAAAAGTAAAATATACATATCTGTCTCAAGGCAAACCTTGTCACTTCTATGGAACAATCAGCATGAAGTTTCTGCTTCTATAAGACATTGTTTTTCTAAAATACAGTACATAACGAAGTCACTAGTAGGTTCCCTACCAGTTTCGCTGTGATCAGCTATCTTGAAGTTACTGAAGGTATTACTCATCTAGAAATGCTAATCTCTGTACACAGATAACTTCATCTAAGGTAACAGTTTTGTATCTCTGAATTCAATATTATGTTCAAGTGTTTATAAAATCGTATCCTAAAACAGGAGCAACTACATGAGGAAAATCAGCAAATAACTTTAGAATTACAGATCCTAAAGTAGTAGAGGAACATTCTCCAAATAAAAATGCTCACTGATGGCTGGGATGACTACAGCAAGATAATGCAAAATCATTTACCAAAATCTTCCTCTGGTATCTCTCACAGTTGATCCTTCTGCTGACAGAACAGTAAAACTGTAAAAGTCCTACTTAATAGAAAATTTATTGTCTGTCTCAAGGAACATATCATGTTATGGTTGTCATTTTATGCAACTCCAAATAACTAGATATTATGTGTTTGCTAAGGGTTTTCTTTAATAACATCAATAACCAATTGCTTTAATTTTGTCACAAAAGTGATAGGAAAGATTCAAGAACAAAATATAATCATACAGAAATAAAAGCTCGAAATAATATAGTTTTAAAATGTTATAAATTAATCATTAGAAAATATGCACTTTGAACTTTTATGCACTTGAAATTTACATTTTGCCTGGAAACTAGGTTTAACATGCATCCCTATTTTTGTATGGAGCTAGAAGTTGTTGTTTCCCTCCTATTATGAAACAAAAGTATCTGTTCTGCTGAGAACAAAATGTAACCTTTTTCAGTCATTTAAGTTTTACTGATTGCCTTTGAAGAGAAACAAAATATCACTGTGTCTCATGAAGTTTGCTGGTAACTCATGTGAACCAGAAAGATATTTATCTCGGCGGAAGACAAAGGTGTAAGCTCCCTGAAGTGAAGTATAGCATGAGAAATAATAATAATTCTAAAAGCCCTTTGGTTTAGATATATAACAAAGTTATCTTGTTGACAGGTGAAAAGAGGCACTCTATCTAGTTTTGAGTGCCCTTCCAGTTCTCTCAGAAAACATTTCAATTAATTTCCACAAGTTACAGACTCCTTAGTGCTTGTGTTAGGCCTAAGTCCTAGCCCATATTTGCCTGAGCATTAGCTCATTATTCCCACATTGCCTGTTGTGGATTTAGTGTAATTACAGCTTGGTAAAACCTAGCATGAAGCAGACAGAAGCACAACAGCAGCCAACATCTCAAAGACAAATACAAGGGGGAAACTTAAATAGATTAAAATGCATAAATGCATTCCACTTTTCATAAATAAGTTCTTTGCTGGGTTGGCATGGGAGGTTGCTGACATCAATACTCTCACTGTAGACTTTACTCAAAGCTTTGCACCAAACAAAAACACCACCAGGTACCATCATGGATTTTATTTCTTCATTATTTCCATTAGGTACTCCAAGAGACAAATGCTACATCAGTGTATTAGTAACCTTGTAAAACCTTAACATGACATCAAAAGAGAAAAACAGAACCATGATTTCAAAGGCACGTTCCTTAAAGGTTTGAACTGATGAAATAAGTAAATTTTGTTTCTTTCTCATTCTTTCCTCAGGAAAATGTTTATTTTACTATCTTGATTAATTATAGGAAAACTGTAATTAAATTACAGCATTCAATTTACTTATAATTCAACTTTTTTTTTTAATTCATGATTCAGTTTTTAAAAACTAAATATTTTCCATTTCAAAGTCGGATTGATTATTCCCCATCAAATGAAATGGAATACATTTTGTTGTTGTCATCACATTTTCTCAAGACTTCTCTGTCTAGAGGAGGGGAAAAAAGGCAGAAACTGAATATGTAAATCTACAGCTTTTTTAGCAGTTGATGATATTGCCAGCGGGCTCTTTAAAAACTGTAGAAGAAAAAAGAAGATATAGGAAAAAGGGAAAACGTAGGCTGTAGACTTTGTCTATTCAATTTAATGAGGAAGAAATAATCAAAAGTTATTCAAAATTATCAATGTAAGTGATTCTCGTTTCCCCATACAAAGAATTTCAGAAAAACAAAAACAAGCTCTGTATGGAAAGCGTGATCAGCTCTGAACAGGTTTAGATCCCCTCTCTGTAGTGCACTGAGCAAAATATTTTTGTTTACCACATATGATCCAAACAGTTACAGCCTTTCTCGGTGCTGTTGCTTTTTCAGTTTCCAGCTAGTAAGGTTCAAAGAGGTACATTAGCTCTCTCAGCTTTTGTTCTTCAGAAATCTCTGGTTATTATTTTGCTGAGCTATATCAACATGGTACCACATGGAAAATGCTGGTACCACACACCTCCAGGGCACAGTACACACCACGTGGAGATGGTCACATCAGTGACCACTTCCTTTTGCCAGGGGTAAACTATCAAGATCAACCTTCTGAGTCTGATTACAAGCCTGTCTTGTTCAAACTGATAGCAGAATGCATCCCTACATGCAGAAATGCTATTCTTTCCTTAAGGCTTTACTCTGAAGCACCTTCTGCACATAGGTTCTGGCATGGGAAAAGTGCAGCAGACATAGTGAATTTCCACCTATTCTAGAAAGGAGGACAATGGACATACACCAGCAGTCAGTCTCTTGACTGAGATCTAATACACGGCAATTCTAACCATGATCTATACCTTGCAGATCCATGAGATTAAAAAAAAAAAAAAGTAGAATAACAAATATTAACCTTAAACTAATAATCTATCTATATTACACACTGCTGTATAGTTCAAGATCCCCAAGCCAGCTCTAAATATGTTAGTTCAGTCAGTACCAGCTACAGCCTAATCACCTTGAAGCAGAACAAATAAGCCCCAAGCCACAGGAGCTCCATGCAGACTTACCCCCAGTTTAACATCAGTGTTTACCATTTGTACCTGTGCTGTTTTGTTGTTGTTATTTTTAAATAATAACACATTTTAAGTGTAGGCTTTAATTTTATTTAATAAGATCATGTATTAAGGCAAAAGAGCAAACAAAACAGTTTTAAATCCATCAGGCATTTTACCACTGCTGAAGATCACCTTGCCAATAACTAAGAGACAGAAAAAGCCATCATAAAGTTATGCATGGTCACACTACTCTTCTATTGGCCTTGATCTCTTTGCAAGAACAATTTATAAAAAAGTCAGGAGCTGCATGCATTAACCAAACCATCCTATCATAACTAGTTAACACTGTGGAAAGCTAACACAAGTGGTAGCAATGCAACTAACAGGCAGCTTGTGACTGAGTATCAGTACATCACCAGACAGAATTCATTCAACTCCATCACCTATTCCTAAGCATTCTCACTTCAGAGGCAACACAGTATCAGAAGCTTTTATTACAATATCATTTATATTTCTTACAATATCATTTGTTTTTCTCTAGTAGGAATGCTTTTATTCTCTATAATTTAGAAAACCAATTCCTAAACATCTGCAATGAAAAGATAATGTAACTAAATTAATGGCAGCTGGAATCTTTATACAAAGCAAAGAATATCTGGGCTTCTCTGCCAGAATTTCAGCCCCTTTTTATCTAATTGTGTGTTCTTACTGCTTTTTTTCCCTTCAGCATAATGATTAAACACTGTATTCTCCTAGGCAGTCAGATCCAGTGTTGATTGCCTTCAGATGCTTTAGCTAGGAGAGTGAAGGAGGGAATAAAACTTGAGAAATGTAATGCTTTCACTTACATACGTATACATTTGGCATATACAATTGTATTTAATAATGCCCTTTCAAACACTATTGCAAATCATTACTGTTAAATTAGTGGAATCAGATCATTCTTGTTTTAATGGAGTAGCTCAAATTATAGAAATATTCCTGTAGTATTAGGAGCATACTCCTCATTCTTTGTTACATACTTAGTATGACACATGGTCCACTTACTGCGATGCATACATCTATCACATAACTTTCTAGAAGTTTAAGATGTATTGGAAAAGAGTGTTTTTCTATTACCCTGTATGGAAGGAGTAGCAGACTCACAGATGAATGGCTTTTCAGAACCAGACTTACAAATGGAGGACACCCCACTACTCTCATAGTTAGTGGACATTTTTCGTTAGCTTACAAGAGTTTAAATCAAAATAACCCAGCATTTTTGTTTCCAAGAAGTCAGGCTATCACTGCCTAATGCTACTGTCTGAGACTTCTCTAACTGCAAGCAGTCTGCATAAGAAACAAAGCGGAGGCCATAAGACATACTACAGACTGGTACTTAACATTTACAACTTTTCCTTAAGGCCCCTGTCCACCATGCTGTGGTAATATACTCTAATATTTCCTCTGCCACTCTGCATATCGCCTTTCCACTGAAACTGGTTAAATGAGTAAGCACACAAGCCACAGAAACAGACAAAAAAAAAAAAAGAGACAAATACCCCACATTTAAAACTACGAGATTAGTCCATGCTGCTTCCCATTCAGAAGACATTTGAAACTTCTCTGTTTTTAAACTGTGCTTTACAGGCATATCTGTAACAACTATATAATTTTGCTGTCTGTATAATTAAGCTCCTTCCTGGCATACATCCCAAACCAGCAATTTTGCAGCAACATTTGATACGTTAGTATGTACTGAATCCATATACATTGTTATAATCAGGTATTGTGCTTCTGCTATAAAGCAGTAAAGAGCAACTTGCTAAAAACATTTGGAAGCTGCAGACAACAGCATGAGACTCAAAGCAAAGAGATCTGTTTAAACTACCTTCAGTGTTTTCCCTGAAACTCCGACTTCTTGGAGACAAGGCAGGGAGTGTTGTGCTCCATCGTGAGCAGGAAGTCTTGTCCATCTTCCCAGCCATGCAGTCTGGCCCAAATTAGATGTGTCACTGGTACCCCTTGTTGCATTTCACCTTCTCTGTGTGAGCTCCCTTCGCAGGAGTACAGTGTGTACTTCACTCTTATACACAATTACGGTTTACGGGCATTCGGCCCAGTTCTGTGACGAAGGGGACGGGGGATCCACGGGTCCACGCCCCAGGAATGCAAAACAACACACTATAATACAATATAATTACAATTTAAGCTGATAAATCCAATACAGAGAGAGAGAATGTCCCAGAATTAAGGTAGGCCTTACTCTACTACCGATGATAAGACGGCTGGAGAGCGAGGTGCTGCCAAGACGAGAGACGGCGGAAAAAGGGACGAGGTCTCGTGATCTGCAAGTTTTTATACTGTGAGCTTTTATCTTTTCCCTCCAGCTGGAAAAATGGTAACAGAGGAGAAAAGTACCGTGGGGACTGTAGTAGTCTTTCTCTTCTGAGAACGAGGAACATCCACTACATGATGTTATGATGTGGAATACCAATAACCAAAAATCACAAAGCCATGACACTTATTCTCATTCTAGCATCTCTTTTAATGTGGAAAAGGTGAGATAAAACCAGCAAGATCTTATTCAGCTTTGATATCGACTGTACTTTTACATATATCAGCATATAAGTTCTAAAACTTGAACAAATTGAAATATCCCCATAAGACAGGGATGCAGCTGCCAAAGTAGGTAAGAAATGAGAAAAATGTAGTGTTAACCCTTGTACAATACCATAAATCTTCATTTCCAGAGGACAATAAAGATGCTTCCATGGCAGGCAGCCATAGTATTGTTTCTCTTGGGTCTCACCCATTCTAATTAAGATTGGGTAAGCATACCTTATCCTTGGAGTTGCTATTTCCAGTTTTATTTGGTTATTATTCTTTACTAATCTAGTTTTATGATTCAGTTGAGTGCCTGCCAATAAGTACATCTTTAGAGGCATCTGGTGTAGAGGCTTGCATCTGACATCATAAGAACATTTTAAATACTGGCTTCAAAGTTCATTTTCCTTTTATTTAGTTAAGAATTACACAAGGGATGGGCAAAAGCAAACTGTGTCTGCATTTCTAGTTTTGAATTTCTAGGTTGTTCCTCAAAACTGCTAGCTAGAGCTACAATGATATATCACAATGGGAAGGGGTGAGTTTGGGGTTTGTTTGTTTGTTTTTGTGTGTGTGTGTGTGTGTGTGTGTGTGTGTGTGTGTGTGTTTGTGTTTGTAAACTTCCAGGTCTAGCTGAAGAGATAAGAAATAGTCTTGGGAGTAATTTTATACCCTGTGCTTGTATCTCTTTTAAAGAGTGTATGACTACATTTCATGAAGATGGATGGACACTCAGAAAGCAGCCCATTGTCCACTCCTGCTTTTTTTTCCCATATTTTTTAATACAGAAAAGGAGCTAGAAAAATTCACAGGAGCCCTCTTTGGAAGAGGGCCATCATTTAGCAGATGGAGATATGCGTGTGAGTGAAGGATGCTATAAAAAGAGCAGCAGCAGAGCAGCTCATCTCATAAGAGATTATGTAACTCATATCACAAGCAAAGTGTCTCACCTTACAAACAGGCTTCAGCATTCATGGCTTGGCTTGCCTATCCCCTCTACAGCACTGCCATCCTCCTCCCTGAAGGAGGCAGAGATCTCATGATGAGGAAAATAAGTAATCTCCTTTAATGGATAACAAATCCATTTTCTTTGAATTGTGTTGAGTGAACCAGATTCAAGTGTTCTGGCATAGGCACATTTTATTCAGTGCCATGGGCATTCCAACAGACAAACACAATATTTACCAAAAGAAAAACAACAGCCCAAGGCAGAATATACCTCACACTAGCTGGGCTCCCTGCTATTTTGCTTCACAAAGAAATCTGAAAGGCTACTTTACATTCATGGGGCTTGTAATGTAACAGCATGGATGTGCCAGTTATTTCCAGTTGTGCTACATACTCTTTCTACCTCATATGATAAAACCAGTCAGTAGCATTATATCTCATCATTGACTGCCAGTATAGCCTGTGCACCTTGAAAGACAACCTTAGAGTAGCTGAACACAAAAGAAAAACAGAGAGGTCAAAAGTGCTTTACAATACAGTAAAAGTCAATCATTTTCATTAGGACATACTAAATCAATTGTCCTTGGACAGCACAAGGGAAAACTAGAGTGACTACACTTGGTTTCTTATCCCTTTCCATTGAGCACCAGGGACATGGTATTACAGGACTAGAATATCAAGTCCAGAAGGGATAAAATTATGAAAAAAACTTTTTTCTTGACAGGTATTTTACATTTTATTTAAAAGAAAAATAGTAACAAAGAAGGGGGCAACAAATAATAAAAATCTTGCTGTTAGACATATCACTGATAGATCACTTAATTTTAGCCTCGTTTGTATTTTCAAAATCACAATAAATCCTAACTCACACAGCTAAGGAACAGTTTTCAACAAATTTCAGGTCCAGTCCCTTGCTCAGCTTCTGATTGTGCTATTCAGTAGTGTTTGCACAGTCCCTGGGACCACTATGTATGATATATATCAGTCTTGGAAATGCAATTGCTATTATGATAGCAAGTACTAGCAAGCCAATTGATCTGTCACTCCCATGGGCTTCTTTGATCATCAAAGCTGTATATATATTAAATGCTGAATTAATACTTTGTTGTCATCTGATATTTGCCTAAGTTGATAAAAACAAAATAAATTGCTCAGTCAATAAAAAACCATAAATAACCAGAAAAAATATTGTCTATGACTTGTAATACAATTCATTGATTGATTGTAGAGTTTTATTATCAGATATGAAATTTGTGGGGCTTATGCTTTGTTTGCAGTCCTTATCTCTTGTCTAATGCAAGTCAGAACTCATTAACTATTAACCCATTTATTAAATGACCTCCTTATCAAAAAAGCAACATTTTCCTGTAGGAAAAAAAAAACACATTAGTAATAGCTCAGATGGAAAAGGTTACGCAGTGCCTTCCTCAGTGTAGTTCAAATATAACGCCTCCAATCTACCTCAATCCAAAGATGATAAGGTCATCAGTGCCAGGCATGAGTTCATAGAGTCCAGCAGACCTCATTCTGCTTTTCTCACGTGGAGGTAAAGGTATATTAAGCTTGTATTTATCCAGCTGCTCATGACTTGCTGCATCTCCCAAGCTCATGCCTCCAAGCAAGTAGGAAATCTCAGATACATCAGAACATTAAAAGTAATGAAAAATAAACAATTATACTGCAAGGTCCAGTTGAGGCATGAGACAGAGTTCCTGTGCCATCAAAGTATCCTTTCAGCACCCTGACCACATACATGCCTTAATCCTGTAACTCTCCTTAGGGCACTGCAAAGAGACTTAGAGAGCAGCCAGTACGACAGGAATATAAGACTTGAGAGGCCTGGTGCCAAACTCTAGGCTTTGCACATTACCTTTGTCATTCATCCACTGCTACGGGTGCCAAAATGTTTTCACCAAAGTTTGTAGCTAAAGGTTTTCCCAGAAAGGAAACTGAGTCAGAAGTATGGACATCTGCAAACCAACAACTGCAGTAATAAACTGCCTCATGCAACTTCACACAGGCTAAGAGGTGATTTGTCTTAAGAAAATACATACTGTACAAAAAAATCAAGGTTCAGTTTGAGGAGTATTGGGATTTAGAATATGGCTTTCTTGGAGTCATATCTAAATAAAAGCTCACTTTCACACCCCAGAGTACATTTTCTAGCAATATCATCTGCCTGTTCATCTCCAGCATTTACCTTTATGTTCTCCACCAATTCCAGTGGTCTCACTGTCACTGGGAACTATTCCTCCTCTCCTTGTTAGCAGAAAAAAATCTTCCCTCTCACTTTATCCATCTAAGGCAGCTGTGATAAACCGTCTTGCACCTTAAGCTATGTGGCACTTGAGTAACTCACTGAATGCCTCCTCTTTTTGAGTCGGAAAATGTCACATTTTAAGAAACTGAAATGGGCAATTTCTTTGAACACTCAGGCTTCCTAGTGTCCACTGTAAGAAATTTCCTAGCTCTTATACTATTAGTAGGTTAGGTAGCTGTCACACTGAACATGGGACATATTGGATGGCTACTCTTAATTTCTATTTCACTTTAATGGGTCTATTATCACAGTTGTAACGAGTACATGGGCAAGGTATTTATTGACAGTACTATTGGGAGTGACATAGATGCTGAAGAGAGGAAAACTAGTAATTAATTGAGTGCAGATCCATTAATGTTAAAAGGTACATCCCTGGCCACAGTGCTCAGTCAGCAAATTTAAGAAAGTGTCCACCTACAAAATCTAAGAGAATGTACATAGCACACAGGTCATCTGTGACAGGTTAAGACCCAGAACGGCAAGAATAAAGTTGCATGCAGCGCCCCCTAGCAAATAAGCAAGACTGAGGTCAATGGCTTGAGTCATTGAGACGTTCCTCGCTGATACCCTGGAAGATAAGCCAGTTTCTTTAATGTGAAGTGGAAAGCACCCTGCTCTTGAACAGCTGGGAACAAATTGAGCCTTTCATGAGTCTAAGAAACTCATTCTTTAACACACTCAGAGACTTCTGGTCAGTAAATGCTGTTTGCCAGTGAGTGCCCAGCATACTAAAGGTTAGCAACATTAGTGTCACATTAACAGCACTGTGCAACATGTGATTTTCCTACGTGAAGTTTTCTTATTGTTGGAGCCTAGGATATCAGGAATGAGAGGTTGGGTGGACTTGTGCTGTTTAATTTGAATTAATTTCCTGTTTGATTAAAATACATTATGTACCATGTATTTTATGACAGAACTATAGAATGACAAGACCTCAACAAACATTTCTATTGTAAGATTTCTTTCTATTAGCTCTGGCAGAGCTCCTCAGAGCACTGTATGGCCAGATGGGACTTGCTGGAAGGGAGCAGGGGTGAAATCCAACACAAAAAGCACTGTGATCTGGTGTGCCTCTGGCTTCAGGAAAAGAGCTGTTAGTTAATCACTACTGGACTGACTTACTGGTCTCTGTCAGGCTGCCAGCAGCCTTGCAGGGCTAGGACTTGGGCAAGAAGTTCGGGTGCTGATTTGCTCATGACTACTAGGTATCCTTAATCTAAAGTCATAACGTAACCCACAATTCTTGTATTTATCATGAACACCAGCAGTGCTAAAGTGGAAACTTTCAATTACTAGAGGCTTTTGCAAGAACTGAACTAATCCTTCATCTGCAGATTTTTAACCCTACACTACCTCAGCTCCCCTAGGTGTCTAACTTTCTGGCAACATGGCTTCATATCAATGATCTCCAATCCGCTACCACAAGCCTAACAGTCATGACCCTGTTCACCATTTCTATTAGCAACACTGACTTCCCCACCACATCTTGATTATATCTGAATTCTGAATTTCAGGAAATTGACTCCCTTCTCAACTCTAGGGATTATTATTTTTTTTGGGGGGGGGGGTGGAGAGAGGGGCTGGAGAGGCGCAGCACTAATTGAACACAGACTAGGAAAAAAAAAAAAAGGATAAAAACAACCATTATTCCTGGAGCATAGAAGCATAGAGGAACAGAACATCACTAATGTTCTGCAGCATTTAACAGGGAACAAATGCTCTATCCATGTGATCGTAGAGCAGCCAAAGACACATAGGTAACAAAGCCAGGTGGCCTGAGCCGCATGGGATAGCAAGCAGAAGCCTTCCAAAACATTGAAAAGCAGGCAACTATTGGCATGCAATAACACATTACAAGATGAACATAACTGCTCGTCACAGATTGAAACTATACATTTGACTCCTAAGAAAGAAGCAGGAATGTATTTATTGATTCAATAAGCAATTTAACAAAGAACACAGTGATTTAAGATTCAAGGTGGCAAGGTACACTTATTTACAGCACTGAGGCTGTCCTGTTGAATCACGAGGTTCAGAGTGGACCCCTTTTCTATCTAAATTCCTTCTCAGAGAAGTCTAGGTGTAGCCAAATAGACTTCTAGTCCCAGACTTGATCAACCATTTATGTCTATGGGCACAATCTAAGATAAAAAGTTTAGTGAAGCTAACCAAGCTTAAACAGACTATTCGTTATTTACCAAGAATCTGTATCAGCAAAACATCTCTTGACATCAAGGTATAAGGGATCTCTGTGCAGGTGTAACCTCAAGAAGCATTCCTACTGATGGGGAGACCCTGTCATGCAGCCAGCTACCATGTAGGAGAGCTCTAGGGCTGCTAACTATTTATGGAGTAATATGGTTGACTCATACTCATTGTTTTGGTGCATACTCAATTGGCCTTCAGCTGCCTTGGTGCCTGAGCAAGGCCTTGTGCACAACAGCCAGGTCAAAAGAGGAAGTTTGGGGGGTGCACACTGTCACACTGCTGCTTCCAGGTGACAAAGTATGGCACCAGTTACTATGTTGTGGGTGACCCACCCAGGGCAGACAAGATTTTTTTTTATTCAAAAGAATTCAGTAGAAGATAATTCCATTACATAAACAGGCCCTCAGACTGTAACACCTTAAAGCTAAGAACTGTGAATCTCACCCTGAACTTGTTAGTGGAATTACTCTACCACCAACTTTTTGATATTCAGCACATGTATTTTCTAATTTTAGAGGCAGTAAAGAAAGCCTCCAGTATGTTGCAACCTGACAGCTGTGCAGGTAGAAAGATGAGTCATAGTTTTCATTTAAGTAACACAAAGTTTGACTCTCTACAGTCTCACACACTGTAATAATTTGTATGAGTGTTCAGCTAAATACTACCCAATATTACAGTACAACTGGATGCTCTCCTCACGTACAGATGTGAACAACAGAGTGGACAGGGGGCACATGAGTGCCTCTGTCAGAGAACACATCCAGAACTGCTTGTGCTTTCAAGTGTCATTTCAAGATTTTATTTCAAGATCCATGCCATGAGAGTTGAAAATCATGCAATTATTGATGTCATACAGGCATTGTAAAATTTAAGAACCATAATGTTCTGAAAAGTTGGTGCCAGCTTTTCCATATGGGTAAGTTTTTAAGGAAGCAGTAAATAACACTGTGTTGGTCCACATAAATCACAAAAACACATTCTGTCAGGAACACTGGAACTTTTACTTCAGACCCTTGCAGCGTTCATCTTTTAAACAAAGGCTGCTCAAAACACAAGAACACCACACAGTAACTGCTGAGACCACTGGATCAGACATAGGAACAGTGTCAGCGTTTGCAAAGGAACCTCTTAAGTAGTGGGACAAATACAATGCAGCTGTTGTTTATGCAACATTCCACATTAGAATTCCACATCAGCTATTTACTTCAAGATGTAGTTCTGACCCAAGCCATCTCCCCTAAAGTTGTATGAGGTGAACTGCCAGGTAAATGAAAAAGGACAGACAGATTTTAGCCAGATATTTGTCTAATGGAGCTAGATTAGCCAGGGCTTTGCTTTACATGTTTCTTTGCCTTTTGCATACAGAGTAACTATTCCAAGTAGAAGTCCATCAGAGAGAGAACAGCTGCACTCCGTAAAACTAGAGAAGCTTCCCCCAACAGCTAACCATTGCCAATAACCCTCTGTTCTACTGCTCTGCTTTTTGATTGTCACTCAAAACTGTTTAAGTACTCAGTTTTTGTTCCAATAAAAACACAGATCAAAGGATTGTAGCTATGCTACATATTATGTGATGGAGGGATGTGAGCAAGCTTGAACTGACAAAGCCTGAGCGCTAGTACCTGTCTAACCATGGCCTTATTCAGCAGAGTAAATTAGTCATGGTAAGCTTTGTGCTGCTGCAGTAAGATCTGTACAGATACCCAAGTTACCTCATTTAAAGCTAGAGTGAGAACCTATAAACCATGCTGAAAGCTGCACAGACACTGCATTTTTTCCTTGAATTGATTATACATCAACAATATCTAATTGCTACAGGAAAACAGAGACAAGAAGAGAACTTCCATCATTAAATGTTCAAATGGTTAACAGTTCCATGGCTTGCTCAAGCCAGGTCACTCCAAGAGCTCACATGCTGTGAACTGAAATTTTTTTGTTGAGCCATGAGACATGAAGCAGCTGCTAAACACCAAAACTGCAAGCAAACCTCAACACTTCTGTCCTCTTGGAAAAGAGGAGTAATGATTCTACTTAATTAATTTACCGTGGCTTTGAGGATTGAACAGTGTTTCTAGAGTCTGCCCAATTCAATGTTACTTTTAAACAATAAAAGGTCATTCATGAAATACCTTTTACAATCATGCAGCCTTACCATACTTCATATGGGAACTGGGTTTTTTTTTCATTTTGTGTTGTTTCTGTTAGTTTGTGTTTAATAAGACATAATGTTTTCTCCTCAGGTGCCTAAGATCTTGCAAGTTCTCTTATATATTAGAAAGAACATGTTCTCTAACACTAAATATTGCCAACTAGAAGATATTTTTCAGAAGACATTCATCCTTACTGAAGGAAAACAGTCACTGCTAGGTTTTGTAGACATTAATTCTGTAAGGAAATTATGCAAGGTACAGTAATATCTGTATCTATTATCAATGAGAAAGTCTTCAGAAACTCATAGAAATTTTCAAAAGAGATTGACTTGCTCAAATTTGCTCTCTCCAAAGGACATAAATCATAATACTGACTTTATTCATAATGGATATTGAGCCTCTACAGAACCCTTTAGAGCTTTGCTTCAGCTAAAAATTTACCATTTTAATGTTTGGTGCTGACCATTTAGGTTGTTAGAGTTCTCACAGTCACTCCATTACACCGTATCTTGAAAGACTCAGAAAAACAACCACCTGCTTTTGCTGTTCAATAGGGTAAGACAGAAGTAAGATCCTTTTCTTTTTTTCCCTCCAATAAACACTGTATCTCTGCTTGTTTGGTGGCTGCAATAATCAGGTCCTGGATCAGGCTGAGCTACCTTTTGAGAGCCCACGAAGAAAAGCCACTGGATGAAGAGGGGCTGTCATCATGCAGCAAATTGAGGTTATATGTTCTTTGAAGCTTTCCTTCAGCTTTTCCTTCAAGGAAATTAAAGACTTGGAGGAAAAAAAAAATCCTCAACAGGGACTCTTAGGCAAAAACTCTCAAATGGAACTTGGAAACAGTTAAAAAGCCACAGCATGTTAAAAAAAGACTACAGAGAAGCAGATTGTAAAAAGGCAGCAATGACCTACCTATGATTGCAAAAAATAGCCAAATTTAGATAAGACTGCGTATCTAATGATTTGTTAATTTTGTCTTTTTGCTTGCAAAACTTCTATGGAAAAACAAATTGCATGTTGCTCAGTGCTAGCAGTTCCCTGAGACTGGATGGGACTGTTTACAGCAGCTATTGCAGCAGGATCCAAAGCAATTGCTTTGAGTAGTCAAAAAGAGATCAGGCAGACCAAGAGAGGATTGGTCACTGAAAACCACAGGAAAAAAGAGGACTGATACAAATAGAAAATATTCAGGGAATAGATCAAAGGTAGTTCTACTTGATCTACAATCTCAAATGCAAGTGGGGTATTTGCTTTTATTAAGGGAACATATTACTTTTTCGTTTGTTTTTGTTTTAAACAGCAAAGACAACCATTACCCTACTAAAAATAGAATTCAGAGGTTTCACTCCTATGGAAAAGGGTAACTATACAGTGGACAAGTATTAGATGTACCACTACTTTGCTGAAATGCATACCCATGAACACCATGGGGACCTTCATGGGGCAGCAGAGGTTAATTACATTTCATTTTTTCTAATCTTTCCTTTCATGCAGGATTTTGCCTTTCAGATGATTTCTTAAGAGAGTTCCCTTCCACTGTACATGCGATTCTTTCGCCCTTTGATGAAGGACTAGATTTCTAGTCAACCATGATGAAGTTTTCTTACTGTTTTTCACCCAAGCAATAACAGAAAGCTCCAACAAGTTTTCCTTTGAAATCTCTCTTTTGAAGTCATTGATATCCAGTTTAAGAATAAACATAGCAGGACTGGAAACCAAGGCAACCAACCCACAGCTGGCATCCCCCTGGTGGGAGTCCCCTCCATACCAAGAACTCCTTCCAAACACGCAGTACACAGAGAGGGCTGGAAAAAAACAGTTGGGGTGTCTTATTTTGCAGTGTTTATTGTCACTACCTGGAATTTCACAAAGCAGTGAAGGGAAAACAGCAAATAACATTGACACACATGCACTCCACATCTCTTGCTGACAATCACAACTTTGGAAAAATGACTTGACAGTTCCAAGTAGTCTGTTAGTGGGAAAGGGCTGAGGGTGTTCATCATTGCTAGGAACAAGGCAAATTTTAATGTCTTTCATTGAAAATCATCATCTTCATGACATTTCATAAAGGAATACAGTGCACTCTGTAATATATCTAATGCAAGGCAGGCAAAACCAAGGATCCCTTCCAACTCAAATGATTCTGTGATCATCATCACAGAATGTGATGTCTCATTGCCATTCCCATACAACTTAACAAAATTTAAGAGCAACTGGTACACATACAGTGGAGGAATGAGCAGAGATCACTTCTAGAGTCCAAAGGTTTAATATCTTTTCTATTATTAAGGGAATTACATGGAAATAGAATAATGCACAATACAGCATTTAAAGCATGAACAAAGACCACCTCTATCACATAATATCATTTATATGTCTAAAATATCCTTATATTCCATGAGGAAATGACAACTTGGATTCATGCTGTTGTGCAACCAATGTATCAAGCATGGCATTTATTCCCTCATACTGCTGCAGAAAGAAGATAGTAGCTGGAGTCCTTGCAGCACCAAACTGGACACTATAGCAAAAAAAAGTAGCGAGGGATTAACCCTAGCAGGAGCCACCAGCACAGAGGACTGCTTCTTGCTTTCCAGCAGGGCCTTCAAGCCATCTATACTATCAGCCACTGAAGAAACATTTGGTGAGAGTAAAGGAACTTGACAAACAACTCCAAGCATAACTTTGGAGGGAAACAGGAAGGAATACTGTGCAGTTTTTCAATATCAGGTATTGTCCTATAAGTGAACAGTGAAAAGGAAGTATCTGACAAAGTACAACAGTATTTATTTTTGCATTTTCCACAAATATTTTGAGTTTCAAAAACTAGCCTGACATCAAGCTAGAATCTCTTACTATATAAATAGGGAAAAAATAAGGAAGGGAGTAGGTGGCCAGAACATATTAGAAAAGATATCCAAGTAGGAAACTTTAAAAAAAGAAAAGAAAACCACTATTACCTGAAATTCTTTTTCTTAAATTACTAAAGCTCCCAAGATGTAAAAATCATTGAATAGTTTAGTCTTAACCTAGAAAAACAGTGCTCTCTGGTGGTAAAAATGTCACATTATTTGAGTATGAAGTTCATCTTTTTCTTATGACACTTAACTGTAATAGATTACTCAATTTACATGGCTCCATTTTCAAAGTATGCTTAATTAAGAAGCTTTTATTTGTAGCAAGATATCTGATTTTATGTGTGATTGCAGAACTCCGACAGATCAGCATTTTCTTACCTGATGTAAGTATCTGCTGGCTGATTTTGCTGCTCTGCACATTCTCAGTATTCATTATGGTTAGCAAGAATTTTACAGAAGAGAGATTTAAATCTTATATGGCTCTGTCATTTGAGAATTAACATCAGTTTAATGCTTAGCCATTGATCTGCTCAAGATCTACAGATCTAACTAGAGAAAAGGAAATAAGTATTTAAAAATATATTAATGTTATCTTAGTAAATAATATTTCAAGTACACAGTGTTCCAATGAAAGTCTCACTAATTCACTGAAGTACATAAGAAAATATTCAAGCTGGGAGGAAAAAGTAAGTATTCACAGGTTAAGGAATCTTACACAATAAATATTGAAATAATGAATTGTGAAAAGGATCAAAATATTCCTTCTATTCCCTACATCACAATACTAACTGGTATTACACTTAGAGATACACTTCCTGCATAAGTACACATGAAATAACTAGAAAATAACTTCTAATTTCACCTCATATCATAGCTTGTCTATAGAAGATCTAGTTTTCTTTGAATAGTCTTCCCGTAAGCTCACACTCCTCAAACAGAAAGGAAAGGATTGGGTGAGGATCAGAGAAGTGAATTCTTTCAGGCAGAGAACAGGGAACAGACAGAATCACAGAATATGACCCGACCAAAGGCAATAAGTAGAACAGAACAGCTCATTTCATTCATCCATGGCAAAGGCGTAAGGAAGAGTACAGGGGCCAAAGGCAGAGCTCTACTCATCTTCTCTCTGCAAAGGTTCTTCCTGATGTGAAACCTGCCTGTGCTCATGAAGATGGAAGCTGAGAGATGACGAAATCCCAAAGCCTGCACCAGCTATGATGTTTCTATTCCTTAGCCATGACTTGTGCTCAACTTTTCCAGACACTCAGACTACAGTTTAAGAGATTTCTGTCCAAGTTTATCCATATTCACGTGCTCAGAACAAGAGCCCTCAAGGAAATACTTGAGAAATAAAGGACAACAGCACATCATTACTAAGATGAGAGGGCTCAGTTTCCTTTCTTTTTTCCAATATAGGCCTATCCAAATACTTGTGCAGAAATACCTCTCAATGTATGTCTGACCTGCTGTCTTTTAACAGCTTGAAACTTTACAACAGGCTGACTTTGAGAATTTGAAGACAGAGACAGTGAAGAAAGTGAATTTTATCTGAGTCTATACTAGCAGAAAATTTTAAAGCAATATTAATGATGTTTTTCCCATTTATATAAAATTCAATTTATATTGAGTTAGATAAATTTTTATATACTGGCTTTCAAGATTTGAGCAGTGATTATGTGGTAGAAGAATACATAAAGTATAGTTCAGACATTTCAAGTTAATTTGCAAATAGACATGCTTCTATTCTTCCCAGCTCAGGAAATTATTTAAGCAAAACCTGCTTCCATTTAACCAATGCCTATCTCTATGAAGCAAGACCCAGTTCTATAGATTATTTTGCATTTTTCACTATCTTAGATATCAGCAATTTTTTTTTTTACCCCAACAGGAGTAGCTAGGTTGTGTTTATAGCATTGAGTGGTCAAAATGATAATGTTAAATTTAATGTATAGCTAAAGCTTTTATCATAAGAATTTCACATTACCAAAACTATACGTGATCTTTTAAATTTAGACTAAATTACCATCTTCCTTATCTAAATAGTAGCAAGAACACAAAAGAAAAGGATTTGAAATTAAATTCGAATATGCATGATCACTTAGTATGCTGCAGAACTACCTTAAAGAATAGTCCACCAGCCCCTTTGCTCCAGAGGAGTTCACTAAGTACACTCTAAGTACACTGCACTCCTGGAAGTCAGGCATCTGCCTGCAAGTATTCATTCTGGAGTAGTGTGGGTGTGTGTGCATGCGCAACAGGTATTGCCAAAATAAAACTAACTAGCTGCTAGGAAAGGCAATTTAAATCTTCTCTTCCCCTTTCATTGCCAGCAGTACAAAAAAAAAAAAAAAGTGCTGTATGGCATACTGTCTAACTCCTCTTCCCACAGCAAGAGCGAGGATCAAGAGTTAGGGTTCTTCATTTAAGAAGATTCAGTTTATAATATAATGCTGGGAAGTATTCCATTGATCCTGTTGTCCCTAATGCCCAATTCTATTTTACCCTCTCTACTTATTCATTCATCCCAGTATATGCTAGGAAGTGAAGACATGTGGTATTGAAGAGCTATTAACTCAAAAAAGAAGAGCGAGTCCCCAAAAATCAATACTGAAGAGTGAAAAAGAGAACAAATTATTTGATCCCACAATACAAACAACAAATGTATCCAACACTTACAGTACCATAACACCATATTTAATGAAGGAATTATTTCAAATGAAATGTTTAAGAGGAATATGCATGTAGACAGTATATGGCCGAGGATACAAATTAAGGCTGTTGGTGTACACAAGTCTCATATCTAAATTTCTGCAAGATCAGGAAAAAGCAAGCAGTGGAAGAAGAGTATTTGAAGCAGTCAAGGAAGTTTTCCTTGAAAGACAAAGACATCACTTTTTTGTTTTGGTGTTGTGTTTGTTTGCTTGTTTTTGAAGATATTAACATTTGATGTGTTACCTATTTATTATTATCCCAAAAGATATAATATTTGAATGCATTTCACCATCTTTAGGAATCCAAGTCCAAAGAAACAATGCAAAATTTATGTCTAATTTCACCTATCAGCACTGTTCTTTTACCAGTCCTTAAGAAAAATGGGAAGAGGGGTTGTAAGACCTGCATTCTATTGCCATTTTCACTTAAGTACTAGGCTTCAAATTGGCAATATAGTATAAAATACAGAAGAGTCTGATAATGGGCCAATTGTCAATTAAATCACAGAATGTCTAAAAATAGAGTGAGAAAGGACAAGAGGTTAAAATACTTTAAGACTGTAATATATGCAATGTTCTTAAATATTTTATTATCTTTAACTGCCCCTACAAAACTTATGAAAAGAATATTGATTTTTTTTCTCCCATTGAAATTCATTTATAGAACAGCTCCATTTCTCTTTGTATCTGGTAACCTCTTTAACACTCTTAGTTTGACCCCTCTGATTCATTGTCTTTAAGAACATCAAAAACTTTATTACTAAAGGACACTCATTTGGACACAAATGAGACCATCCCTGGGAAAACCAAAGGTTGGAAAGTATCATAGATGTACAGCCTGATGTGTTAGCTTAAAAATTTCTACTAGTAGTTCTATAGTAAGACTCAATATAGCAAAAACAATCAATGAAGCACTTGATTTTTAGAAGATATTTTGTTGGTTTGAAGAGGGAAGATAGGGAAGGGGCTGCAGTTGAATTGTTAAAAATATATTCCTCTGTGCTAATCTCTAAGGATACCATGAGATACTAGTAATAAGTCTGAAAGTTCAGGAAGTTTTGAAATATTCATAAGCTCCACTTTCAGAAGTTTAGTCTACGTCTCAAGCTTCCAGCAGACTTTGAATAACTCCCATCAACTCAAGCATAATTGAGTAGGAAATTCGACTGGTGGAACACACACAACTGGTGGCTGGAGCATGAGCCTCAAAATATCATAGAGGAGAAATAAGCGAACAAGGATCCTTTCCTAAGCAGGAACTGCACATGTGAAGAGGATACTGGAGATCTATTCCCAAAGGACAGGATGAAGGATAGGAACTAAGTACAGAATGACATTAGATTAAATTGTGAGGGTACCTGATGGATCAGGGCAGAGCTGGGACAGCGTGATGTGGAAGCAGCAAAAGAAATATGAAGCATTTGGGAGGGAGGAAAATAAATTCTTTGACGGAGTTATAAATAATTAATTGGTAAAACAATTTGTATTTTTGTTCACAAATGGAGAAGACAGCTTTCAAGTAGATCTTGGATAAAACTGCTTCCACAGGCTATCAGATCTGATTGCTTTTTCTGATGTCTGGCATAAAACCCACTTTAGCCCTCTGATTCAGTTTTCAAATACGTACAATCAGAAGCGATTTTCATTTCCATTACACAAAGTGTTCATTCGTTTAGATGGCAAATTGTATTGTCTGTAAATTCTATCTGCAGATCACCGCCAGCAATCTATCCACTGAATCACTCCCTTGCAATGCAGCCAGACAAATACATTAACCTGGATCAGAATGACTGCACATGATCACCATTCCAGGCTCTTCACACCAGTTCTGCATGGCTAAGTAGCCATGCCTGAGGGGAAAAAAAAAAAAAAAAGCTCCATCGCTGAGATCCTACTGAATTTGATGCTGATGACAGATACACAAAATAACTTTCTTATATGTTGGCTTTTAAATACCATTGCAGTTTCAGAACTATGTATTTGATATTTTTAATTTTTATCTAGAGTGCTGTGCAATTTCCATGTACTACTATAGACATTCACTGCTGTAACACTAAGCAACATCAGTTTCAAATAGATTGTTTAAAGGAGATCACATAAGGAAAACTAGTTATTCAAGTATTACTATAACACAATGAATCTCACGCCAAATAAAGCAGAAAACATTACATACTTTAAATGGTTAAATACTGCCCAAAGTAATTCTCTAGAAACTATAACTACGAATAATTTAATGTTTAATTATTTCTGCCAGTGAAACAGTAAGAAACTAAGTTCAGCATTTCTTGAAACTGTTTCAAAATGATGACTAATATTTAGAAATGTACTTGTCATAAAAAAGCACATACATTGATATAATTAGTGAGAAGTGATATATCCACATATGCTCTGAATCAAATCCGAGCTGTTTTTTGACGGAGACGATCACTATCAGCTTCCTACAACATCCATGTATGCAAAATGCAGCCAGTGAAAATGTTCTGCTCCAAGGCGGCTCCACATTGACATAAACTCTCTGTAAACAGCTCAGTATTCTTTTCTCTATTCACATTTCTCTCTTGAACCTGTCTGAAATACCCACAGGTGAGAGGAATGAAAACACTGCTGAAAGGACTGCTTTCCAGGGCAGCCTGGATGGCTGCCAGAGAGTTCTGGCAGGCAGAGGAAGGCCACTGGCCAGCACAGAGCAAAGGTAACTGGCAGCTCAGAAATATGGCTCTGACCACAGCCAAGGGAGCAGACAGGTTTCTGCACACCTCAGCAGACTGAAATAGGAAATGGATGAGAGGAAAAAAACAAAGTCCCTATGACTATGCAGAGGACTTCGGCAGTTCAGCTGCTGTCCTACTACAGCAACCTTTGAATCCAAGGATTTAATTCAAGTTCCTCCAGTTAACCCCAGTTGAGAAAGAAGACACAGACAAGAAAAAACGCATGAACAGCCATGATGAAGCACTACAGGTGTTCACCCAGGAGGAACTTCTCCACACTACCTAATATACCAACAGCTTGTTCCACTTTGATGCATCAGATGGCATACAGAGCAAACAACCAAGACAATGAGAGACTGTGCATATTCACACAGAATACAAGCCTCAATTTGGATTTTGCAGAAAATAAAACATTTAAGTGTAACATGTTTGATTATTTTTCCATGTCCTTCCCTTCTCAGTAAATGCTATAGGATCTTATTGCTTCCAATTCTATTCTTTTTCATAAAAACCACAGAAATATATTGCTATATTGCTGAAAGCATCAAACCTCTCCCTCCATAAACAAATCTTGGTGACTGTGCAGAAAGCTGCAGATTAAAAAGAAAAGGTCAGGAAGGAGTTCTTTGCATGGAGATGAGCAAAGCCTTTGCTCACCATCTGCATTCATAATCACTCAGTAGACAGCTAGCCTAGGGCATGAGGCTGCTGTTCTTCAACTTTAGGGAGCACAGGCAGAAAGATCCTGGTGCTGAAATAGCCCAACAGCACTCTTGAGACCCAGCTATGCTACTTCTGCATTGTGATGTATATTTATGTCATGGTTTTATGATTTTTTGATTGGTATTCCACATCATAACATCACGTAGCGTATGCACGTGGTTCTCAGAAGAGAAGGACTACTACATTCCCCAGGGCGCTTTGCTCCCCCGTTACTGGTTTCTGGTCAGAGGGAAAGATAAAAACTCACCCATCACGAGACCTGTCCTTCTTCTCTTTCTTTCCATCTCTCGTCCCCGCAGCATCTTACTCCCCAGCCATCTCACTACCACTATTAGAGTAAGACCTACTTGAATTTTGGACTCTCTCCCTCATTGTATTGGATTTACCAGCTTAAATTGTAATTATATTGTATTATATTGTGTTATTTTTCATTCTGATTTGTTTCTCCTCAGATTGTTTCTCCTCAGATTGTTGCCGCTGTTTTGTTCTCAGGCCCATCTCCTTACTCTTTTTCCCATTTCCCTTTTCCCGGGGCATGGGTCTGTGGGTCCCCCGTCCCATTCGTCACGGAACCAGGCCAAACACCCGTAAACATTTGACATTTTTTTTACTTCAGACCTGAAGCTCTCACCTCCCATACTGCACCTTGCCCCACTTAGCCATTTGCATTCAAGAGGTGTTTTCCTATCTGTTCTGCTAAGAAAGAAGAGAGACAAGATGATGTGTCCTGCCCAGCCAGTGTGCACTGCAAGCAATGGCCATGGCAGTTTCAAGCTGAAAGAGGCTCAAGTTTCTTTTCTCCCAGCCTCATGCTTCTTGAAGTGCAAGTTTCCTGATGGATTTGGGCTCAAGCATCAGAGACATCATGCAAATTTAAGTTCGTAAGGACAAAAGGTAGCATACATGACAGGTTATCTGAATTTCATGGAATGTACATGCTTCTTAGCATATAGCTCAGGTTTCAGGAAGCATTTGGCTGACACACAGAAATGAACATGCAGATAGGCTTTGTATATTTTCAAAAAGGTACTTCAGCTTTTTCCATACAGAACAAAGCACACAAGAATGCAAGTCTCTATATAATACACTGCCCTAGAGATAACATCCTACTCTGCTCAGCCTCACCTGGGAGATGCAATGGCACCTGACAGTAATATTTAGGAAGATAGAAATATCACTAGGATCTATCAACCAGGACAGTTATTTGATCTTAATTGATGTGAAAGAAAATGAAGTGCAGATTAACAGAATTACCAAGAGAGATGCTTCTGCCCATTATCTCTCAGGAGCGATTCTATATGAAGAGAGCAAAATGGGTGATATGTTCTCTGTTCCTGAGTCAGAAGTTTCAGTACTGCATTTAATGCTTGGGAAGTCTTTCTAATGCTAATTTTCACAATTACTCTTGTCTCTCTACATTTCTGGCGTCCTGCAGAATATCTTGCTAAGATATTGTATGCAAAAATTCCACTTTGCACATCAATGTAAATATGCCACTGAATAGTTCTCATACTTTAACAAGCAGTGGATGATTATTGCTTATAAAATTTGGAGTGCCATGAAGGTATATATCTTTTTCTGGTATTTACCTTCTCTCTTCAGCAATAAAGACCTCTTCATTGTTTAAACATTTCTTGTGAGAAAAGGGGACTCAAACTGGAGGAAATCCACTTCTTGAAAGTGGCATAACAACAACATATGATCTTCTATTTAATTCTTTCCTACTATTCTGTAATAGTTATTTTGTTACCATGAAGCCTTTCTGAGACTTCTGATAGTTAACTTTCATCTGTCTGCTTTGAGAATTTTATGTTATTGGTAAATTTTACCACATCTCTTCTCAGCTCACAGGCTTATATAAGAGTACAATGAAGAAGTTATGTCCTTGAACAGATCTCTCTTGGCACTGCTAGTATTCTCCCCTACATTACAGAAAATCTCTTTATTCCTCCCTTTTCTTTCCTCTTTATTAAATTTCTTTTTATAAGGCTTTCAAATAATTGTAGATACCATAGAATGAGAGGCAAAGTCTTCTCCCAGATTAAGAGCTGGATAAGAAACAGGAAAAGCAGCACTGGAATATATGGCTGGAGCTTCTGCTGCAACTATCTGGATGTATACATGTTGGGCTTTCCAATGCTGGCTTAGTTGGAGCCCTAGTTCAAAAGCATTCCCACATGCCACAGCCCACCAAAGCCTGCTATGCTTCCTTTCTTTCACTCTGATCTCTTTAAGTGCCTCTTCTGTTAATTTCCACTGTTTTCCTCCTCCATTTGTTGATGATTTTCTGCTCTTCACCCTTTTCTCCTTCCCTCCTGAAACGCACAGCAGCCATTGGCTTTGTATTTCCATTATCAGCCACTGTGGAAGAATAAAGTCTAAATGATCCCTATCGCCCATCTTGACAAGTACGCACTTGAGCCACTGTTAGTCAGTACTAAGCACTTTCATAGCAATTAGTATATAGCAGCAACAATGTTAATAGGAATACAATTTCCTTTTATTTTTACATTTAAATAAATATTTGCTTATCCCCAGCAAACCTATTACATCTTGCTCCATCACTGATCTTTTTAAGAATCACTGGAGTATAATAAGTAACTTGGAGTGTGTGTTCCACT
Source organism: Numida meleagris (assembly GCF_002078875.1). Taxonomy (NCBI): domain Eukaryota; kingdom Metazoa; phylum Chordata; class Aves; order Galliformes; family Numididae; genus Numida; species Numida meleagris. The sequence continues at coordinate 38,625,491 of NC_034414.1, forward strand.
CGCAGTTGAAAATCCTAAAACAGATATCAAAAGAAAGTTGTCTTCTGTGGCCCACGAACATTGAATTTCTCCACAGCAAAGAGTAATATAGAAAAAAGGATGATTTGCAGCAGTCAAGAATTTCCAACTAGAACATACCAAAACAGTCATAAGTGTTAGAAAGCCCAGAATACATATTTAAAGCAGTTTGTTGGTAATAAGATTTTGGAATAAAATAACTAAATTTTACTTAGAATATTCCTGTCAGAGTTCTGCTCACCACCCACTGCGTATTTCTATTAATTGATCAGAGATTTTGAACAAAATTTCCCATGATTTCTTTAAATAAAAATTCCACAGTAATCCCAATACTGAAGATTTTCCTGAAGTATCAGTTATCAATGGAAATAAAAATCTTGCTTCAGGCTTACTTAAATACTCCATTTAATTTCTGGTTAGTTGTTTACATTGTCAGCTGCCTTGGAATTTCTATCTTGGGTATTTTCACAATTCCTCTGGGGGCTGCTTGGGCAAACAGCTGCTGCCCCAGTGCAGTCTCACTTAACATGCACTGCAGGACATTTATTACCTGTGGAAGAACACCATAGACTTTTGTGACAGCCAGAGCAAACACATACAGGCTAGGGTGATCAGATGCATTGAGCATGCTAAGGACACACTGAACTGTGTTGGCTGGGTGTTTGTTTTTCTATTTTTTCCCCCCAGAAAGCCTTCTAAATAGAAGGTTAAGAATTTAATGACAAATCCATAACTCCATTTACTGTAATAAGTAAGTGTCCTCAGTCTCAAAAAAAAAATCTCTTTGTGACACTAAAAGTTCTGTCTTTAAAATCTTTCCTGGGCTTAACACCATTCAGCCTAGTTAAAAATGCAAGAGGAGACTATTAAAATCAACCATTACATTAAAATCTCTGCAAGAAAGAGAGATGGAGACAAAATAATTTCTATGGGAGTTAACTCCGTAAACACATCAAAACAAATCTGGAATAATGCTTGCTTTGCTGACTTTTGAAAGAACTCTGACAAAAAGACAACCTATGTTAAAGACAGCCATAGGAATAGAGCAGCTACTACGCCTAGATTCAAGCCTTGATCACAATGCATCACCCTTAGTTTCAATCTCACTCTCATTGCCCAATTTCACACATAGCATTCCTCTGCTTATCAGCAGGAATCTTTATGTAAGCAGATACAACCAACTTGGTAAGAAAACTGAAAATTGGCCCTTTCTGTTCAAGAATGTAGGAACCATCACAGCCAGCCTAAAAGACTCTGAAAACAGGAAAACAAGGCACAAGGAATGAAGAGTGGTTTGCGCTCTGAGAAAGCTCCCTTTCCAAGGACAACAGACAGTCTCAACAAACACAGATTCTTGTACATGGAAAAGAATGTATTTTCCTATATAAAAGAAAGAAGATATTTTGTATGCGTTAACCTAGAAGAGAATGGATTTTAAAAGCAAAAATATGCCGAAAGATAGCTAATGATATGCAATTAAGTCCTCAGTAATGCTAAGTTCTCCATGTCACACATTACCATCCTCACTTAATCCGACAGGCAGCAAGTATACTGTGTAAGCACACAGCAATAAGGTCATTTAAACAAAACCACTTCTAAGAGACTTCTGCTTCTCGTATGTTTTCAGTCCGTCAGCTGCTGTGATATTAAAAGGCTTTTTCCTTATTAACTTCTTCCTGTATGCCTCATTATTTCTTCATCCCGATTACTCAGTGGAAGTGTTGGATTCTATTGAAGGCTATGGAAAAGTTCACAGACGAAAGGGTGTTTGAGTGTCTGTTTGCTATTTTTAAAGAAAACTACCACCCTAGTGTTAATATTTGCTTTCACTTACAGCAGGTACACTCTGGTTGTCTGAAAATCAGTCACGGTGAGCCATATGAATGAAAAAGCACTGAGAAGCTATTGATCTCATAAAGACGTAGACATGTAATGACTGAATTATTTTAAACAGAAACTGCTGAAATATTTTGTGTTTCGTTGTTATTGTTAAAAGGCTGTTGAAGGACATATCAGCTACCCGCTGCAGAAAAGAAATGGCATTTTCCCATGTTTGATATCCACAGAAATAATCAGAGCATGCAAGTTAGAAGAGAAGCCATTACAACAACTGAAATTTAATGCAAAGTGAATAATGATTATAAATAAACCATATGTAAATAAACCATTTATTTCAATAAAAAAATTTACATGGGCACAGAGCAAGAATGGCTTCTGGTTTTGCTCAATTGCTCTTTCTGTGGGGAGTGAAAAGAGTTTGAGAAGAGTTTAGGCTGCAATTTCGCAGCTGGCCTTGATACACTGATGAGTAATTTTTAGACGTAAATAATACTCCTGCATTCAACAGAGGGAGCCAAATCAGGTTTGCTAGCAGATAACAGTTAGGATCTGAGGTTTGCTATCTGGACCCATTTAAAACATTTACAGCAAATATGAAATATGATTTGTTAAGAAGCAACGATTCATAGCACCTTTTACATGAGATTTTGCACAGACTACATAGGGAGCTCAGGCAGGTCCAGATCTTTGTTAAGCACTAACAGACATCAGTCTGCTCTGCACTGACAGCTGTCTTAGCTGCCAGAAGTGAGAAACACAGAATCACAGAATCGTAGGGATTAGACAGGACCTAGCGTAGGTTGCAGATGTATTCCCCCCAGAATGAGACTGCCTCTTCCCCAAAAACCATCCATCCTTTTCCCATCTTGCCCGTCTCAGTTGTAAGAACCATCAGAGAACTGAAACTCAAGAAGATCAAGCCTTTCACTGCCTCCAGTTGCCTAACTTATGTGCTATGCTGTAAGTGGCCTAAACCAGATGGGTGGTAGATGAGTGATGATGTTCAGAATGAGAAGCATCATCCATCCCTCTCTCCTGCAGCTGGAGAGCACAATGGACGAGTAAGAGAAAGACCATACTAAAAATGCAACTACACTCCAGCCAGCAGCAGAATGGCAGCAAATTGCATCTTTAAAAGAGTAGATAGGGAATGATGTTTTCTCCCACACAGCTTTAATGTCAAGATCTCACACACTGTATTTTGGAGAGCAGTCTGCTCTACTCCCAGCATCTGTGAGGGCAAAGACATGAAACAGCATTTAAAATGACATCTGTTTTGCATATTATAGGAGTATCTAAGACTCTGTAGATGCTATGGTATTAAAATACAGTTCTGATGGTAATTAGTTATTGCATAGCCCAAGACTGGAGCTAAACTGATCTTATTTATAGCAGAATTGAATCCTGACGTATATTAGCTTCTACCTTCAAGCATACATTCTAAACACAAATGTCCTGGGAAAAAAAAAAAAAATCACGCTTCATACATCCCAACATATCAGCAATGTTAAGAAAGCTTATGAAGCCTAAAGATTGTAAGTCATGGTCTCCCAGTGGGATTTATGTAAGTGTTACTTGGTTTTCTTTAAACTAGATTAACTTCTGTTGTTTTTTTTAAGCTTCAAAGAATATATACAAATGACAACTTGGTGAAGCTGTTTGCAGTAGATTGATTTATTCAATCCAGTTACTTTTCTTACATTATATGAAAGGGTTACTCAGAAGTTCAATTTTACTTGCTGATCGATCTAAAAATACACCTGCCAATCCAGTTCATTTCATAAACTGAATGAACAGAAAAAATTCACTTTCACAAAGGCACTGTCTTTATGAAACCTGTGCAGTTCAGTTGACACAATCAGTAAATGAAGTTGTATTAAGTGATTAAAAAGCACACTGAGGTTTTTGAACTCTGCAGAGATGGAGAACATAGCAGGCAATAAACAAAACTTTCAAAACAAAACTACCAACCAACAAACAAGAAATGAAGCACTAAAGGAAAATAAGAGGCATTTCAGACTGCACGGGAGGCTTCTTCCAGTAACTCATTTGGACAGAAGAGTTCCACCGTATTTCTTATGAATGCCTCTGATTTTACATCCTGCTACCTGTCCAGAAAGTCTTTGCTCACAGGCTTGTGCTGTATGCCCCTGGCCTAGGGCTTCCTCCAGAATCATAGAATGGTTGGAAGGAACCTTAAAACCCACTCTGCACCCCACCAGCTCAGGCTGTCCCAGGCCCCATCCAGTCTGGCCTTGAGTGCCTTCCAGGTATGGGGCACCCACAGCTTCTCTGGGCAGCCTGTCCCAGCACCTCACTACCCTCTGAGTGAAAAAAAAGTCTTCATATCTTCATAACATCTAACTTAAGGCACACACTCAGGATGTACCCTACTCAGAGTTCTATGGGTATCAGGAGGAGGGTGTCCAATATGCAGACCATGCAGGTAAACATTTTGCAAAGACATAATGTTACAGGAGTATTTCAGAAAACTAAAATGATTTATGTGCCAGCATCTCCAAGAATGGTGCATGAAAGCACATAGAAAAGGCAGGAAACAAAGCCCTTAACTTTGAGCTTCCTGTAGTGCAAACCACAGCAGTATTAAAACACTACCATTGTACCATCCTAGGAAAGAAACAACATGGCAATTTAAGCTTGTTTCTTCTGTTAGCTGAACAGATTGCTTCCTCTCACATATTTCAACAACAAATAACACAGGCTGCAGCAGGGACAGCAGTTCCTCATGCTCAAATCCTCAAGTTGGACAGAATCTGCATTGAGTATCACAGCTGCACGTTCTGAGTCACAGGTCCAGCATCACTGGTGTTTGCAAGGTTGAAAGCAGAAGCCAGGTCTTCTGCCCTCAGCTCTGCACTTACCCTGGCAGAATGACATGATGTGCTGGGACAGGGCAGGCTGCCATGAACAATGACTCAAGCTAGCACTTTGGGCACTTGCAGCTTTACAGAGCAGCACTTGCTTTCTCAGCCAAGGATTTTCAGATCTGAACGGAGAATGGCAGTGTAACACAGCCATTAACTGTAGTTGTATAAAGTGCAAGTAAGAAAACCAAGTGCATTATACACAAGTACTGAGAAGATATTTCAGTTATCTGATGATGTGCAGACAAAAAACTTTTAAAACTGAGATGTCAGCTGCAAATTCATGTACATAAGTTTACAGTTTCTTTTAAAAAGCTTACTACAGGGCAGCATATTTATAATGTAGCATGAGTATACAGACAAGTTTATTTAGGAGGCCCTACTGTACTGCTGTAATTTTTTTTTTTTTTTTTACTTCTAACTTAAGCTATTCTTCAAAAATGGAAACCTTCCTCACTGTAGAAGTACTGACCAATGATGACTGTATTTTTGAAGAAAAATAAGTTGAAAGGTCTAAATATGAAGAGTATCTTTTGACAACCCTTGAAAAACACACACATAATTCCCCAGTTTTGCAATCCTTAGCAGACAGAAAATCTTGTACCAGCATAAGGCAATGGACACCTAAGGACAAACATCATACAAACTGGTAGTTGTACTGCCAGCCATCTTTCCAGCTGCTTTTACGGCTTTTGTCTTTCAACACATACACTCAACAAACAGCCATTCAATCTGTTGTTGCACTGTAATTTGTGCATGCTGAGTTTTTTGTTCTCTGTGGTATTTGCTTCTCTCCTGCCTTCATATATTCTGTCACCCTACAGCCTCCTTCACACAGGCGTCTCTTCCTCTATGCCATAAAATAATAAGTATTTCTGTGATTCATTGATTTTAACTTTTTCCAGGTAGCAATTGCACATCCCTATTTTATATAAGAAGCTCACCACAAAACAGATTCCTGGTGACAGCAGCAGTTCCTTTGTCCTAATCCATTTTTGTTTTTATATATAGCTGCAAATTGGAAATATTATTCATATTTTCTACTGAGATAATACATTTACCTCTGTATTTCACAATGCAGTTGGCTTAATTTGGGAGAAGATTTGTTTAGATTTGCCTCAGTGAATACCACTGCTCATTACATGTTTAGAGAATGAAGTGACAGATCTGCTAGAAGTCACTAACAGTTTCTGTTTATGCCTTCCAGAACAATATGGAGAGACACTGAAGTAGTACAGCTGTAAGGAAGTGAGTTTTTCTAAGCAAATATCCACAATTATCATAACCCATCTGATCTGAGTGGTTGGCCAAAGAAACAGAGATACAGAGCTTGATTTCACAAGGTATTCGTAAAGAACTCTGATATCTTTATTTACAAGAAACATACAGAATTGTTTTTACCTATAGAACAAAACAGAAAGAAACAAAATATCATTGCTCTCATCTTCAGCAACTTTCTGATCAGTAAATACTTAATCCTCAACATTTAACCTGAAAATTTCTGAGGTTCTGAATTCTGCAGTTAGATATTAAGTTTTCTCCTTTCCTGTGTTATTTATCTGACCCAATTACCCACACATTCGTACACCTCTAGAGCAAGGCACCTCCCGCAGTCCCAGTTTCTGAAAGGTCTGACCATACCATCACCAAGAGGTAAGACATGCAATTCAAGTAAGCAAAAAACAGCATTTTCCTTTGCTGACTTCAACACTTTTGCCCAGAACAATGCAAAGCAAAAAAAAACTGTAACTTCTACATTAGATTTCTCTCTAAGTTCTTTAGACTTGACATGAAACAGTGCAAGCAGCTTTTACTGAAAACAAGCCCGCAACACTAATTCATTGAATTCGTAGCTGTTGAGAAGGAAAAGCAGAGCTTGGGCCTACAACTACTCTTCATGACACTTCAAGAACACATGTATAAACGAGGCGATAAAAATCTCTGGATTTCTTACAAGCGTGGTTATTTCTATTCCTTCTGCACTAGTAGTTATGCCAACAAAAATCAAAAAGAAAGACTGATTATATAAACAAAGATCTTTGTTTTAGAAGTAACATTCAAGATGTAGAACTTCTTCAGTTACACACTAGATCAGCACATTATCATCTTTGTCCTTTCACCTAAAGCATTCCCACCAGGGTTTATTAGCTCAGCCACAAGTCTCTTGTTATGCAGTCCTACAACTTTTAGAGACCTTGAAGGGCAGGAAGAGCAAGTTCACCTTTTTCCAGAACATGCCATGTGACACTGCCTTAGTATTATCTGCTAAAATTGAGTTAGCCTCATTTATTTCTTAGCAATTTGATTTGGGACTACAGACCTCCACCAAGGGACTCAATAGGTTCAGATGTTTTGACACAGTTAAAGTGCCAGTGAAGTTACAGAATGAACTGCTCACAGCCACAGCTCTGCAGTCCACTCCTGGCTCCTGCCTTCACATCTGTTGATGGCTTCCTGATCCTGCCCTGGGTTTCATTTTTTACTCAGCTGCAAATCTAGGATCAAGTACAGCTCATATTGCAAGGCATTTAAAGATTCTTTCAGCAAAATACTTTGAGAAGTGTTTATGATTTCCTGTATTATTACGATCATTAGCAAAACAAATTTCCATTTATCAGCTCATGAGTAGTAGTGGATGTGTTACTCATTGAAATGCAAATCAAAATTTGCCAGTTTTTAAACTACAGTTCTTTACTGTTACCAGTGCCAACCAGGACACCCTCATCTTCCTCCATCCAACTGCTAGGTCCTGAGAACACATAAGATCAAGTGCTTTCAATGTCTGGCCTTGGGCTAACAGAAAAAACATGACATCAGACTAATCCTTAAGCTATTGTAGATGATGGCAAGCACTCTTCCCATCAGAAAAGCAGATTTAAGTTTTTTGTTTTAGCAACAATGCATTTGAGGAAAAATAGTACATATGTAGTCTGAATGAATTCTGAAAAAGAATCAGATTTATCCAGTGCTAACTCAAAATATCCTGTTTCAGTGAGAAAACGTTAAACCCAATTCTCCTCCCAGGCTCTCAGTTATCAAGATTTTGGAAGATCATCTTACCGTATTTCAAGAATATCTGAGGAAAGAATTATACTAATTAGTGTATCCTACAAGTGTTCAACCTTGCAAACTAGTTCTTCCCGAAAAGCAAATCAGAATGTCATGACATACTGCCTGCTATTTTACAGGTTAATCATCATGTCATAAGAATGAAGTAGATCAAGTCACAAGTTTAGCAATCTTTTCAGTCAGAGAAGCAAGACTGTAAAAAAAAAAATCAGACGCAATTTAATAAATCAAAACTCACCTAGAATACCAAGCACCACAGACAAGATCCAATTTCAGAAGTTCTGTTGCTTTTTGTTCTCATTCCAATTTCACACAACTTCATTTATTGTAAACACATCTGGCCTAGCACATATTTTCATCATGGGCCTCACTGTACAATGTGGAAATACGCAATCTCAGAGGTCATCAAGTTTTTTTCCTTCTTCCATATATATATACAGGGTTTTCTTAAAAAAAAATGTATATATTTCTTCTCCAAGTGAAAGAAATTTAATTGAAGATACAGGCATTCAGAGCCTGGAAAGAGAGAATTGAATGCAAGAAAATTGCAGGGAATTTAGATTAGAGAAATAATAAGTCCCCAGTTCCTCAGTTTGTGATGCATTCAGCACAATTTTCACAGACCTCTGGGCAATGGAAGCTTATGCTATGAATTTAAGGCTTGAACTCATGGACTATTTACTCTCCTCTATTCATCATACTGAGGGAAAAAGTCTGGCTGCACATAGCTACAGTATATTTTACAGCACCAACACACACACACACACACACAGCTAACAGTACTAGCTAGGAGAAAACGATAGGAAAGCCAAGTGGGATGGTGACTGGTTAAGTCAAAAAATCAGTGTCCGATTTTTGGAAGTCAGGAGAGAGGATGGAAACTTCCATGCCATGCTTTAGAACACCTCTACCTGAGATTCTGTCTCAGTAAAATATATTATGTTTGTTATCTATTTGAATTTCTAGGAAGTTTTTGCAGAAATTGTGGAAATCAGAACTCCCTTGTTCCCAAGAGGGACATATGAGACCTGCTAGAAACCTACTAGCTTATTAAAACATTCTTCTTGCACAAATAAGTCCTTTTAAGCTAAAACCCGCACAGTACCTCACTGAATTGCTTCTGCTTCACTATACTTCTCTTTACAGTACTAGGCTGTATTGCCAAGATGCAGCTGTGTCTAGAAATTTTAAATATATGAACTAACAGCAAACTAAGCAACATGGAACCCTATTAAAAATGAGATTTCTCACTGAACAAGTTTAGAAGAAACACACTGCAATTTCACAGAAATCTAAAAAACTTCTAGGCAACAACATTCAAGATAACCCATTTCTGTGTAGACTGTGCTATATATCTTGTGGTATCTCTAACCTGATTTCTACAGAGAAAAAAGCAAATCACACTTGCGAGATGACCTTCCCACTGAAAAACCAATTTTCCACATCCCTGCCACTATATTTTTATTGATATTGTACCAATTCCCTTCCAGGAACGTCAAGTGTTTATTTCTATAGAGAAAAATATACAAGCAGCACTCTGCAAAAAGCTGGTCAAAGCCTGTGTTACTCAACACAGGGTTATTTTTTTCAACAAACATGCAGCCTGTCTTTCTACACTGCAGAGAGCTGCTTGATACTTCACAGACAGGATAAAAACCTCAGGAGTTGTGGGCAATTTCTGATGGTATGATCTGACACAGAATGTTCTGTGAATCTCTCTTAGCAGCAGAGTAATTGAGTCCTGTAGAAGATCAGTCCATAGTACCAGCTCTTCTACAGGATTGCAGCTTGCCCTTTGTGCCTTGCTGTTACCCAGCCACAGTTTTTCCATGCTAGAGACAGAGGTTATTACAGAAACTTTAAACTCAGCACTTCTGGCCCAGATTAGGCTTTAGTGCCACAGATACCCTGCATGGAGCTTGCAGATTTATGGCAAGTACTACATAACCCAAGTCAATAAGATTTGCCCTTCTTTCAAAGGTGCTGCCCTTATTTCCCCACATCAGTTTTCATCAGCACTCTCAATGCATGCAAAGGAGGGCAAAGACAGCACATTACATGGTCACTCATTTCCTTCTGTTGCACCTAGTCATGAATGTCCTTGTCAAGCCTCGTATGAACTGCTGCAGATTTGTACTGATCAGTGCAATTGCATTTACTATTGACATCAGAGCAACAGTTTGTCCCTTAGAGGAATAAGTGTGCGTTATTTTGTCCTTTTCTGCATGGTTTTGATTTTGGGCCACTGAGGCACTCCTAAAACCACACATAACTAAGAATGAATTAATATACTGGAAGCCTTAGGGCACAACCTCAATACAAGTAATCCTACACAGAGCTGTGAGAAAATGGAATCACCACTTGCAAAAGTTGAAATAACATTGCCAAAACAAAAAAAAAAAATCATTGAACCCAAGAAAAAGCATAGCAAACTCCAATTATGAGCTTCTACTGAGACTAAGAAATGCCACTGGCCAGAAAACACATTAATATGCCAGCATGAAAAGTGTGTGCAGAATTTAGTGCCTCCTGCTTTCAGTAGCAATTTTAGATGGAAATTGTTTCCTTCTTCCTTCCATCAATACCTGAAAAAGTTCCTGAAGGGGGAAAAAAAGAAGAAAAAAATATTCATACAAAAGAAAACATGGTATCTTCCAAAACATAAAGCTTGAAATTAAAACAAACTTATTTGAAGAACATATGTCTAGCTGAAAGCTTCATTAGTGTTGGCTTAAAAAAAATTCTGTGTAGCTTTCCTCCACCTAGCTCCAACTACAATATAAGGGCTTCTGGCTTCAGACAGCTCTCTGATGGCCGTGGCAGAAGGAGAAAAGACGCTGAGTTCTCTCCATCTCTCCTAGCACATCTAACTGAACCCATCCCAGCTTTGCATTACCTGTGTATTCAGTAAGTGTAAATGAATACTGATTTCATTCTATTTTTCACAGCTCCACTCGGTCTTGTTTCCTTAGGTTCTGCCAAGTAGCTCTGCATTCTAAACTAAGCAGTTTTCTAAAACTATGCTATAATAATACAGATTGTTTTCAACAAAGACCACCTTAAAAAGCAGGAAGAATTACATGTTAAAGTTCCAGGAAAGGAAAAATAAGGATGCACAGAAAACACAGCACAACCCACCTCACTGGAAGTGGGGAAGAACAGCTGGAAAGGGAGGCAAACACCAGTCCTGCCTTGCTCTCCTGAAACCCCAGCCCTGAGCCCCCCAACCAGGAGCGATCAATCAGTGCTGCAACAGGCAGTGCAGGTAAAAGTAAGCTCACTTACTCAATTTTATTTGGTGCCACATAAATGTGCAGTTATGTTTCTGTTCATGTTTTGAAAGGACGGATCTGCCTGCATCCAACACAATCCACACTGTGCACAGTCCTCACCAAAGGCTTGCACAACATTATCAGCCTAACTACTGACAGAAAGGTCATTTCTGTTTAACAAAGATAAAACCAAAGCTGCATTTTAAGGATAAGTGTGGGGAAATGAAGAAACAAATATACCTCTTCTGTTCCTAAAACCAACTGGGAAAACACAAGACATTTGTAACATGATGATTTATAGATCACTTTTCCCAGCTTTTGTCAAGGGAAGTTCAGAAATAGCCACAAATAGATTTATAGACAGACAATCCCATTTTTATGGGAAATTGCAATCCAACCTGGCCTTTCCAATCTGTTGGCAAAACAACAGCAAAGTCTTTGAATTACACCAAAGCTTTTTTTCTACTGGTGATGGGGAAGAGAGTTCAGGCTTGTTTTCTTTCCTCAAACCCAAGGCTGAAATTTTCCACAGGCCTGTGGAGCTGTGAGGAATTAAGTGTTTTTAGCTATTCTTCCACCTCTTGTCTTTCCAAAAAGAGCTGTACCACAATTGCTGTAGTTAAAGAGGTTTGGATGAGTAAACTTGAATTTCCCTGCCTTCCTCAGCAGCTGGACTCCAGATAGTCTCAAGGAATTTGGACAGGCATGTCTGATAAAGAGACCATTACAGTAAATGGCAGACAATTCAAAAGGTCTGGCTCCTATACATGGCTTATAGCATCAAAAGCAAGTGTTGTTCAGGCACTTCATATTTTCAGTCACTGCTATGCATGAAGTCTTTTGAACAGGCACAGTCTTCTCCAAGAATGCGACTTGGCCCAGACAACAAAGCAGAAAGCTCACCACTCCAAAAGACTACATGTGACACTGGCAAAAAAAAAAAAAACACAGGGACATAGTCAACAGCTCCCAGGCTAAGCTGTGTAACAATTTTTCTTAAAAATCTAAGCTGAAACCTTAAGTACAGAGAAACATGGTCTTTTTATATTTAGATCAGAAGTCATAAATTCTGGTGGTGATATAAACAAAACTATAATGATAATAATAGATAAAGCACGTAAGAGAATAACCACATCACTATGAAGCCAAGGAACTCAGCACACACTTGAACAGTTGGTTCAAACTGATCTATCAAATGATCTTTTCTGCTGTAGAGAGATGTATTAATTCAGTAGTGAGAGGATTAAGAACCTGCTAGCCAGTGTACAGAAGACAGCTCCATTTGACAAGTAAGCCTTACAGTACTCTCCAATTGCTTTTCCATACCAGCATCACCTGTATCAAAGATAGAACAGATGGCTTATAAACACATCACAATCCACTTTTATTCACTAATTTGCTTAGTGTTTCTTATTACACTTTCTTCTGTGGCCTTTTTAAGGACTCCTCCTCCATTGTCTTTCTGTATGCTATTTAGTTTGCTCTCAGCTGTCTATTAGAGAAAAGTCTCTCACCCGCAGAGATTCCTCTGCAGTCAGGTCCCATATTGGCCTCTGGGGAGTACAGAACAGATGTGCTATTCTCTCCAGTATGTCAGAAAAAATTCCAAGGGAAGGAGGAATTTTTATTTATTTTTAAAGTAAGACCAAACATGTCCCTTCCCCCCCCCCCATAACCAATGAAATTGAAACATATTGCATTGATTCAAGGTAGTCCCCTGAAAGTCACTCTTAGGGAGTTTATGGTAAAAAATAATTTTTAAAAAGTTGAAATGTAGCTAATTTAGTTTCAAAACATAAATATGAAAGAATAGCCAACATAAGACTCCCTTCTTCAATTTGTTTCCCTCTTCTTGTACAAGCTACCTTAAAAGACATTTGAAATTTAACCTGCACAAGGAGATTATTTCCACGCTTTCCACTTCTCCCTCACTATTCCCTGCTCCCAAAAATACTGATATCACTTTTCATAGTGAAGTGCAACCATCCTCCATTCTGACAGGAAATAAAATCTCTAACTGCCCTGAAGATTATTAAACTATAAATAAGCTATTTACTCTTTGGATGGTTATGCAAGTGAAATAAATATAGATTACATCTTCCAGCTTAAAATTGTAAAACAGACACATGGAATTAGTGCTTCCTGGATTTCATCGCTCTTAAATGAAATCACAAAATGGTGAAAAAAATACACAGTCGTAGAGAAGTGTTTCAAGTGGCTGATCCCAAATCACTGTGAAAACTATGACGATCTTTATTGCTTTGTAAATGCATATATAATAGCAACATTATCTCAGAGATGTTGAGAGTTAACTCTAATAGAGTAAGAGAGGGTAAGAATAAAAATATCATATTCCATAATAAGAGAAAGTACTGGAATTAAAAAAAATAATCAGTCATGCAGATAAGGAGGCCCAACTAGCCTCATTTGGTGCTGCAGATGAAAAAGAATAATTTAAAAACCTAAGGTAAACAACATCTTGTTAGTAAGCTGAAGATGCATGAGGTGTCAAGTCTGACTTCACCATACAGAAGCCTTCCTGCTTTCAAGTCATTCCATAGACAACTACCCAGAAGCCTCCTGAAGAGCAGTCAACAGCCAAAACATAAATATACCAGTTATAGCAAAAATGCCATAGCACAAGGCTTGTTCTTTAAAAAGCTGTGTAATATTCCCTGAAAACAGATGGAAAACCAATGTACCATTTTTAGTATTTACCTTGATACACTACTCCGTTATATCTGAAATAGGTTTACTAAACTAAAACTCAATGTTTATAAATGTCACAGGACACTTCCAAGAATAAGGTTAATCTTTTAATTAATTGTCAAGGACATGTTCACAAGCACCAGACAAAACACACAATTTCCTTTTGGCTAACACAACAAATTGGAGAATTAAAATCCTTCCAATTACCAGAATGTAATTAGTCTAACGTACCTCATTTGTAATTAATTTACAAAGATACACCAACACTTACAACAGCATACCCATTTCTAAGGATACACAGAAGCGGTGATAAGAAGAAGGAAAACAATGGAAAATAATATTATTGAAGTTTACTACATTGAAAAACCTGCTTAAGACCTAATCTATTACATCTTGTTCTTTGATCAGCACACAGAAAATTACCGCCTTTTTTCTCGTTTGGGAGCTTGCACGCAGGCAACTACTGAGAACAGAATCACTTCAGGCTACCAAGACAGTCAGAAATCTGTCCTGCATAGGTCAACTTGAAGGGAAAAAAGAATGAGCAGTGACTTTTACACAGGCTTGGCTGAAGGTTGGAAAGAGTTGTAAGTGCAAAAATAACTTACTGTTATTCATTATAACAATATTGTTCTAGCTCTAGATGAAGATTTCCAACTGAAGTTTTTCAACATCACGTATACATGAAGATTTTACCCAACTTTAAATTATCTTTGACAGCTAGCAAAAGGGGTAGTTCAAGATGTCTTCCTCCACAGGTTAAAAGAATTTTAAAAATTGCTTTAACTACCACCAGAATATGGCATTCCAGTTCAGGATCTTTGCCCGCAGCATATTTTAGCAAACTTGGACTTTTACCAGCACTCTGGAAAATTCATCTCATCTGAAAGATGAAATTAGCATGATGAAGATAAAAATATATCTACTTGGCTAGAAGTTCCATAGAGGTAATCTAAACCCCTTACCTTTGAAAAACTGTTTTATGTCCACTAAGACTGTTAGCGTACAACTGTATTTGTAATTACACTTGTTTATGCTGGTGTGTTCTGGAAGCCAGTTTTTTTTCATCCAGTTTCTGATGAAGGCCTTATGATCCCCCAAGTGTTGAAAAAGAAAATCCCTACAGAACTTTGCCATTATTTTTTTCTTTAACAGCAAGGCCCATGCAGGTATCATGGGATATTTTTAGGATCTAAGAGGCATTTTAAGATTCCATAGATGTCCACCACTACACTATGAGACAGTTTTAAACATTATTCTATGCATGGAAAAACTACTAACAAATTAAAACAATCACTGCATAATTAAGCTTATGAGCCAGTTCACTGAAATCACTGTGTAGACAAACACACTGGGTAAATTTGCTACTAGAGTTGGGACAGTAGTCACCTGGTTTAAAAAACTGCAGTTAGATGAAAAGTTTCTTAAAACAGTTTTTACAAAGACAGCCAAAAGAAAGAAAAAGAGAAAAATCTAACTGACTTTAAAATGCGAGGCCTGATATGGATTAACTATCATCACAAAACCTATTCCTAGCACTTGGCCAAACCAAATTGACTAGACTATGGGGCTGCTTATGGCCCAGGAGCAAGCTGTAAACAGGTGAACTAAGAATGTACACTCACTCCAGATTTAATCAATCCCATAACATTAGTTAAGGTAGATGCACAGCTGCAGTGGCAATAGCCTGGACCATACTATTTCAAGCAACAATGGCATTTAGTCCATTCTTAAAGAATCAGATAGCTAACATTATGTCAGTAACAACCCTCTGAGAGCATTGCATTCGGAGAGGAAGTGCTATAAAGAATGGCATTCAACTTTACTTTTTGTGCATTTGAAAATGATTACCACAATTGTCAGGCCAGAATGTTGAAGTGACACAAGTTTTGCTGCTTTCCCTTTTACATGTTGGGGAGCATCTACTCGATATCTGATCATCTTCCTCTTGACGTTATAGTTGTAGTGGTGGGGAGAGCAGAGTTTGCTTCTCTACCACTTTGTTCAGGTTTTACTAACACAAGACAGCACCATCAGATTAGCCAGAGATTGGTGACTTCTCTCTTTTTGTCACGTTAAGCAAAAAGACCAAGGAAGATTATTTGGGAGCAATTGCCAGTCAGTACAGTTTTAGACAATTAGACAATTCCTCCCAGCCCACTCTCACCATTATCCTTCCCTTGATTTTGGGAATATCTGCAGCGGCAAAGGCAAAACCCTCCCTCCAGTCTGCTTCATAAAACCACACAGGAATTCCCCAAGGACTGGTCTCCATGATCAAGCTGGAGGCAACTGGCACAAAACACATGGTATATTTCTAACCTGCAGCTGAGATGACAACTTCTTCATTAAATATCAAAGATTATCACTACAGTAAGTTTCCACAACCAGAAGCTATGGTGTATTAAATTAAGCTATTTTTGTTGTAGTGGACATTATAGCAGCATCTATCACTTGCTAGACCACTCCACCGCTGGAAAGTAACATTGCTCCCCTTCCATGCCACCTGATCATTTTAGTTGCCCTCTTCCCAAACATCTTCAAGAACAGTCCAGACTTTCACAGTGCTCTATGAGCTCCCAAAGGTTCTATTTCATCTCAAGATCCCCAACAGCTGTGAGCAACAACTAACTGTACCTATGAATCTGCCACAGGAATCCCAATAGAAGTATTAAAACACATATACTGCTTTTGTAATAAGAGTCAATCTCTGAAGCATATTTGAGTATTTGGACCTGAGGAATATACCACAGGGATCACTGTTTGCCAGCAAAGCTCCTTCTCATGAAACAATGAAATGTTTTGAAGCACTTCATGTTTTCTGTGCGTTTGTGATTCCACATGCTCACGGGTTCGAGTGAGCTTCCAAGAATAGAAGTAGGTGACATGGGGATTCACAGTCATGTTTGAAAAGCATGTTCAAAATACAACAATTCCTAGAAGGGTGCTAGCGTTCTGCCATTTTCAGTTATTTTCTTCTGAAAGATGGTTTTCCAAAGTTTTTATTTCCGAGCTATTTAATATTTGAGTATGAATAGAATTTTTGCATAGAAACAACTTAGAAGACATGAAGAATATTCAAGAACACCTCTATCAAAGCCTATTCCCAGTAAGACTGGTTGAATCTACATGTTCATTTATAAGCTGAGGAGATTACATTAGTATCCCACTGCCTTCACAGCAACACGTGCTTAAGGTAAAGAAGGAAATGGAGCATCTTCCTGACACCTCTCCAAGTAAAGAACACAGGATTTGGCAGTCTCCAGAAAGCAGAGTGCCCTCTTGAATGGAGGAAATTCCAAGGGCAGTCCAGTTAGACTCCTGAAAGTTTTAAGTAAACTTGAGCCAACATTATTTGGAATAAGAACCTGCATCCATTTGAAGAGAGACTACCTGGTAAATACCAGCAGATTCCAAATGGTATGTACACTGCAGTCAGGAGCATGCAGATTAATACCTGGAATCAACTAAGTTTATCTAAGGGCTGTAAGGAAGATGCAGCATTATTGTCTTCATCATGTGGGAACAACACAAATCCAAGGCATACCTTTCTGGTGATGTAAATTGGTCCATCTGGAAGTTCTATTGCTAAAAGTAACAACAGAACATAAAACAGAGACCTTAATGACACAAAAAAGCCACGTCTCAGAAGTAATCTATTGTTTAGAGCAGAACATTATACGTATCCCTGGTAGTGTTCACTGTCCCCCAGAAAAAGAAAAAAGGAGAAATGTGAATTAAGTCACATCAAACACACACACACAAAAAAAGTTGTTAATGGGCTTAATTTTGGTGAGAAAAATAATCCTTTTTTTCAGTGGCTAGATCTTTTGTTTCTTAGTTTAGCGCTGAAGCTTGATTTGATTCACAGTAGGAGCTGAAGGCATTTTTCCAAGCACTGACCATGTGGAATCAAGTATAACCTGAAGAAAGAGAAGTAGAAACTGTTCCCTGAATATGTTCATCAGGGAGCAGGACAAGGAAGCAGGCTGCTTTTGCAGAGGATCTCCACAAGACCAAACAGCTTTTTTATGAAATGTTATTTTTTAGCTTCCTCTTTAAAGAAGGGAGGTACTTGCTCTAATCAATTAGGACTCTAAGCTCTCTTAGTTTGCTTTCTCAGTCTAGGATGCATTTTAGAATACAATTTGTAAAAGTAACTATTAAAGATTATTAAAGTAATGAATTCCATAACATCTTGTAAGATAGCTGTATGCAAAAATGCTGTGAGAAGAAACATCCACAATAGGATCTAAAAAAGTTAATACGGCTGACAACTTCAGGCTGTTTAAATCTTGCTGAAAGATTTCAGGTAGGATAAAACTCTCAAAAAACTTTAAAACAGAAAAGCAAAAAAGACTGAGAACAAGATGGTGCAAGATGACCTAGGCTGCTAGAGATATTCCTGTCTGAGAGGCTTCACATGACATCCCAGCCTGTTATCTGGGAGGTTTGCTTTAAGTGCAATAGTGTTGAAAAACTTAACCAGTGTTAACTGTGGGCTATGCACTGACATGAGCAGAAAAAGCACAAGTTTGAGAAAGTTCTCTGACCAAATAATCTTCTCTGCCACGTTCAAGAATACTTACTGTCTCTTCACACCCTATACATGCCACACTGCAAGTTTATCTTCTACATTTGGGCTGCTTCCTCAATTCACATGTGCACCATCAAACCTGACAGCTGCAGAACAATTTAAGTCTGGGAATTTAAAACACAGTAAAATCATAGCCCTTATGGCCACGGAGCAGCCCCAAACTGTAGGGAATTGCAATAGTTTGGAAGTTATTAAGCAAACAGATTTTATCATTCAAGACTTTAAGCCAGATCCTATTCTCTGCCATCCATGTGTCCTGCCAGTCTGAAGAAGTTTTTGTTTTTTTTTTAAACACTAAACGTACACAGTCTTTGACTACGCATGCACACACAGTTAAAGCCACAAGGACTTTGCTACTTGGGACTCAGACCTGGAATTCATTGTTGCAACTCACTCTTAATTCTGGTCTGCATCAAGAGTGCCAGTCCTCTAGGACCCAGATGAATTCCACTACCTTTGTTAGTCTCCATGAGAAGCCAGCGGAAAGTAGCAGTACAGATTTAGGAACAGATTTTCATATTCCTTGTTTATTTTTTTGTTAGCTACATAAATCCAATGCTTGGAGGAGTTAAATGCCTGGATAAGAGGATCCAGAAGAAACACATTCTCACTGAGGACAAACTAATATGCTCAGCTCTGTCAGTTTTCCTGCTTTAGGAGATTAGGCTTAAGACAAAGATAAATCAGGCATTAACTAAAACAACAATAATTTTGGTCAAGGACTTGGAGGATAGAGCTAGTTAATTTTCAGTAGAAGCTAAGGCTGATAAAACTGCTTGAAAATTGAAGATCTTCCACAATTACCTTGTTGTTCAAGACTCTTGAAGACCACCTACTCCTCAAAGATACATTTCTGTGTTATAGCCAGAAAGGTGTTTGAACAGTGCACAGATTTACACTTGACTAAGTTTCTTTCTAGCTCTCTCACTTTACCATTTTCTCTGGTTCACAAAAACCCTCTCTTTATATGATAAATAGCAGCTTTGCCAGACAGAAAAGCCAGTCTCACAAGATCTTGCACAGCTTCTCAGGTAAGTTTTCAGTGAAAATCTCAGGGATAAATCAAGACCTATCTTGGTTTTGCCAAGGAAAGAAGTAGTTATTTTGCACTGTCCCTCTTCAAAACACCAGAGCTTCAAATAGGGCATTCCTCATCTACAGCAGTCAGTATCTGTATTTGTCCTTAGCTGTCATATTGGTTCCAGCTGGAATATGTAGCTACAACCAGGGTTCAGACTTTGCTGAGATGAGCCACTAATCATATAAAGTTAAAAAACTGTAATTGGCAACTCTTCCACAACAGTTATTTGCATTTATTATCCTTCAGCATGATTGTGTGCTGGCTCTGCCTGGTTTCATACACTACTGGAATTCTTAGCAGCAAAAGAAGTATAATGAAAGGTCTTGATATACAGAAACAAGTTATTGCAAGCCTAGAACTCCTATACTAACCTGAGCTGCAGCTTTACTAAAGACTTCGTGGCACTGCATAGCATAACAACCACCACATCAGGGTAGGATTTCAGGTAGACTTGATCAGATGTAGTTACAGATTAACTGGATTAGGAATAATGATATTTGAATCACAGTTAAGAAGCACACTGCAGCAACCACAAAACCAAAGACTTACTACACATTTTCATTTTGCCAGTTGCATTCTTCAGCAACACTTGAAAAGTTCAAACTCAGCATCAGTGTAAACAGGCAGCATGCAGTTAAAGATGTATTCAGTTGCGCTTTTTCAAATGTATATGCAGCTGTTGGATGCCAAATAGCAATAGTAGCATCCACAGTCTGAGAATAACCAAACAGGAAAACTTTTGAAAATAGAAGACCTTCCATCTACTGATTTGGTAATTTCAAGCTTCCACAGACAATCTAATCTTTACACCCTCGATGAGCTGTGCTTGACAGTTGACAAACCCTCCCAAATCCAGTGGGATTTACAGCACTTCACTACTTCTCTAAGTAGACCTCTTAGTGTGTTTCCAAAAGAGCCCAAAAAAACTTGCTGTACACCACCATAACTATTATTATATCCAGAGTTGTCTTTGAGAGTCTACCTCTCCTTTCTAGTTCCTTCAACAAGTTGATAGCAAAATGTTATAAGGAGCTTCAAGCTAAGTGGCCCTCCAAGCATTTTAAATTAAGAGAAGATTAAAGAAGTGCTTTCTTTTACCTTTAGTAGTTAATAGGATGCCTTCAGGGAGTCTAAAATTGAGATCTTGAAAGAGGATAAATGCTCTTGAGCTGCTAGAGGAGGTCTGAGCAGACATACAGCAAGGCTGCTGACTATAGCAGCTGAAAGCATGCTCTTAACACGGGTAGCTGCTATGTTCTTTAGACTCCTTGTCCAAAGATGCAGTGAGAAACCATTGGAGTTAGGTTTTTTCATACTCCTGAAATATTCACTCACAAGTTAATTTGTCTTCTCTACAGTCCGAGTTAAAAAGTAATAGGATTTGGGGTTATTACATTACCCCACTTGTGTCAGCAGGTACTTTTGCCCTTTACATAATCTTTTTGTCGTCTGTTTTTCAGCATCACACCTATTACTATAGGTATCTTTTCCCAGAAAGCATTTCAAAAGCTTTCTTTATGTAAAAAGATTATAAACCCTTTTATCTATTTTGTATGAAAAGGTCATTTATTTGAGCTTGCCCCCCTTTTCTTGTGTGAAGACCATTAGATGTGCTAATACTAATATAGTAACTAAGTTATTCAAGTCATCATAAAGAAGAAATATCATTGTCTGTAATACAGTCTATCATTGAACACCCTAGGGGAAAAAAAAAAGGCTGATGGAAACATACACATTCAAAATTCTAATGGAGAGAATGTTTATCTGTGTTCATGGAAGTCATTCAACATCATTTACAAAATACTATGAAAGACAGCCTATCTGCAGCAACTTTCACAACTTGTTATTCAATGACTTAATGGAAAACCATCTTCACCGCCTCCTTTTAGAGGAGTATACACAGTCAATAGGCTCTGAATAAATTAAAAACAAGTCATTGCTAACATAAGAGATAAAGGAATAAAGTTAGTTGGATTACTTGCAATCTTCCTACCACATCACAGAAATGTGCAAATAGGACAATTCTATTAAGATGCCAGAGTAACATTCAGGAGATGCGAATATCATTCCTGGCAATGCTGTGACTTGGTGTAGACCCTTGGACAATTTTGTTAGTTTCTCAGTATCACTACATATAAATAGTAACACTTGCTAGAGTTACAAAGAAGTTGCAACACATAACCAGATGTTTGACTTTTTTTTTTTTTGACTTTTCATTATTTCTATTCGCTACTCAGTCAGATCATAACAAACAGTTGTAACAATTAATCCTTTCAGCTGATAACTGAATCATGAGACAGCTCAGAAGTCTCCTCTTCATTGTGTTGTTTGGTGACTAAGAAACTCCCAAGAGCTCTGTAACTATGTGGTATTTGCAAGCTGAAACAAAACTGATCCAAATTACTGAAATATAACAGCATCTAATCTGCTATTTCAGGTGCTCATTCTCCTAGAGCTTTTGCTAATCTTATTATCACATAGCTTCATTTAACTCAAAAACAGTTTCACAGGCAAAAAGGATGCTGCAAACTATCTAGCACATGGTCTCTTGGAAAAAAGTTGTGTCTGTGAACACTCAGCTAGACAGAAAGCAGTAGAAAATAACCATAGCTTTTCTTAACAGTTCAACCCTTTCATGATTTCATTTTAGCTTCGCATATATTAATGGCTTTTGCTGTCCAAGCACAGAATGACTACATTACAAAAAGTGACTCGGCTACCACCATTTTACACAACTTATTGGGAAAATGAAGTGTAAATTAAGACTTGGAAAAAAAAACAGCTTTTGTCCTAATCAAATTTTGGTTTTTTATTCCTTCTGCAACAGCTTTTATTGCAAAGAAAGAACTGCAATATCAGTGATACATTTAACAAAGTACTGTGGTAGTACATATCTGAGCTAAAAGATATTTTTTAAAAAGTACAGAGAGCAACACTGAAAGCTCTGGTGTTCTTTTGTTTAAGTACATAAAGCTGTTCTATCTACTAGCCAGTAGAAAGTCGATTCAATAAACACATAAGACATACTTTAAAAGCCTCAATACCTTCAACTCATACTAGTAAAACTGAAGAAACACATATATACACATCTGAGCAGTTACTCCAGTGTGAAAGTACCTTACAACATTAGGAAGTTTGTATCTAGACAGAAAAAAAAAATCAACATACTTAAAGAAAATCAACACAAGAATGTACCATTCAAAGTTGGCTTTTACCACCTAAAAAGCAAAAATCAGGTCATTAGAGAATTAACAGATCCCCAACTACAATGTAGTATCCTTGATTATTCAGCTATTGTTAATGAAAGTGTTAGCATCAAATCCTAAAACACAAAGTCCACTCAGTGTTCCTCCTTCAGCAGAGAATATTTACTAGTATTTTCTCTGGGAAATCTTTTCGACCAGTAGTACATCCAGTAACCTGACACAGCGCTGTAATCCTTTCACCAGTTCAGTAAAGCACTATACTATCAAAGCAATTAAAAATCCCCATTAGACCTAGAGACTACAATGCCAAACAACTAGAAGTCAGATCGCAAGGTGAGTTAAAAAATATTGTTTAAACTCCTAGGAAATAAGACTTAAACTTACGTGCGTGGTGCTGCCCAACAAAGCTGACAGTATCTCCAGGAGCTTACAAGATACAACTGCCTTTAAGTTTCACACACCTAGAAAAGCAGAGGGAATAATGCATCACTGAGTGGACCAAGTGTCCCTGGTTTAACCGATTAAAAGAAGAAAGATAAGCAAAGAGCAAGCTTCCAGTACCCTTGCCTTTCTGTACATGAGACTACTAGAGTTTTCAGTTACTTCTATTGTCCATCACAAAAGAGCGCAGTAGTAACATAACATCACATACCTCTCTTTCTCTGACCACCTCCATGCCTAGCTAGTAACCTACCTAGAACAGCAGCACTAGGTAGGCAAGAGATCTGCATTTCCAAAATAACTGCATTATCCAATTTATTTCTAACTCAAGCCACACACTCAAAATACAATAAAATAGATGGCTTGGATTTTAATCAGCATTGCACTTTGAACACAATCACTATAACACAACGGAAAGTGCAGCAATAACAGCAGGGTGGCAAAGTCCTAGGCTACAGCAAGTGAGGATAAACCCAAACACAGCAGCCATAGCCACAGAAACAAATTTTTAAAAAGCTGCTTACCCTTAAAAGGCCTCAGGTAGACAAGGATCTCTATCAAGACACCCTTGCCTCCACTGCCAGCCCTTAAATGAGGACTGGGAAGGGGTGGATCCTGGCTCCACCCCTTCCAGTCACTCAGGCACATTGCATGCACCTGAGCTCCCCTGGGTTGGCCCTGCCTTCCTACCAGGTGCTCAATCACTGTTTCAAGCTGTGACTTTCTGCTAGTCACATAATTCCGTTCGGAGCAGTACAGTCCTATTAAGTATGGGAGCTAAACTGAGGGAGGAACATGGAACTTTGCCATACTGCCTTAAGCCATAGATGTGAGGAATTTTACAGAGTACAAAAACTACAAAATTGTTAAACTATAGGTACAATACAAAGCATGAAGTTCTCTCCAAATTACTTCTTTGTTTCTCTAGCTATAGGATAATGTCCAACACTGCCCTTATTTCCACCAAACATTAAATTGAGTGCTCTTTTCCAAGTTTTGTGGCACCCTACTGAATCAGTTCTTATGAAAACAGCAGAAAAGGGCAGGCCCACATTCTACCCAGTTCTAGGGCAAATAACGGCAGTATTAATATAGGAATTGTTCTGTACCCAAACCTCTCAAAATGTGCTTTCTAGCCTCACACTCACTGTAAAATCACTAGGCAGTGTTGAATAATCCCTTCTCTCAGGCCCAGCTCATGTGCTTTGGGAGTGCTGAATTCACTGTAGGTGAGGCCATCTCTTGTTTCCTCACACACTCGGGATTCATTGTGTCACTTCAGTATGAGGCCAGGCCAAGCATTTATTCAGTGACTGTGAGCCATGGAGGAATTGGTCATGTCAGCACCTCACAGCCAAGATGCCTGTCTCTGGAGACATTTTCTTTGAATCAAGAGTGAGTCTGGCTCTCCCCCTCAGGTGGCAACACAGTTGCTTGCAAACAAGGACATTTTTGTGTTTGTGGTATCCACAGCACATGCAAGGATTCTGCACAGAACTGTGGAAAGAGTTGAATGCATCCACTACGTATGGGGAGGCTGGGATTTCCTGCATTTTGTGAAAAATGCAAGTATCTTCATTTCTGTCAGGATGCACCAACAAATGCCTCTTCCCCCTGACTCAGAAACTAGAGCAGCGGGGCCCATGCCACCCTCACCCTGGGCTCTACCCAAGTTCCATGCCCCCTCCAGACTCTGTGGGGTGAGGGTGCTCCCCTGTCTAACATATATGATATATGAACAGCATTATTTCTAACTGAGGTCTTGATTCAATATGATAAACAGAAGTTATGTATTACAGAAAGCAACAGTCCTACTGCCTGTTCCCATAGCTCCCAGCTAACTCCCTTTAACAGATGTTTCATGCTATAAGTCAAGCTTGAGCCTTTGCATATGCATAAACAGTTTATGAAATGAGCAAATTCAATTGCACAGTAAGAACTATTGCTTCATTGCTACAGCAGCTTCCACAATCAAGCCTCTGTATGCAATAGCTCTTTGGGAACTGAAGTTGAATCGAACCCTTGTTAGAGTTATCAGTGCCTCCTTCTCCCCCCAGAATTCTGCATCTCAATCTGTTTGCCATGGGAAGAATTTCAGAAGGCCTCTGAATTCTTCATAAATATAAAACCTCCTGAGAAAATGAATGAAATCCTAGTGACCTGACTGTTCAAATCTGGTATTAGGCAGAGGGATGTGTGGGACAAATATTCTGTT
Organism: Numida meleagris; assembly: GCF_002078875.1. Classification (NCBI taxonomy): domain Eukaryota; kingdom Metazoa; phylum Chordata; class Aves; order Galliformes; family Numididae; genus Numida; species Numida meleagris. The sequence goes on from NC_034414.1 coordinate 38,650,823, forward strand.
TTCCAATTAATATACTCTTAGTATCATATTTGGAAAGTGTTATTTAATTGAAAGATGAGTCCACCAAAATTCATGTCTGTGTATGTACAGTAAACACATCCCATGATGTATGTTACTACAGACTTAGAAGAATTACAAATATGCATTAGTGATCTGAATAAAGTAGGTCAGCTGTATCCAAGTTACATTTGCTTCTTGCAAAGGTTAGGAGTGAATGTCATCTTAACTACGTCTGCATTGCATTAAGACAAAACTGCAAATTAGTTGCCGAAAGAAGCAACAGAGGGCAATCAGATTTAAATGGTTTCTTGAGGGCAGAATTACCATAAAAACTGAGTCACAAGATCTTAAATTTGGCTTAATGTCAGAATTTATTCTAAAAATAATAAAAAGATAGATCCACTAACAGAAGATCCTCTCGTTCTTATTTAAGACTGTAGTGATTCTGCACACAATCAGAAATTTTGGCAAATGACACCATCAGCAAAACAAGGAGCTGTTAATGAACTAAAATGCAAAAAGGAGGCATAGAAGAAATATAAATGAGGACAGGTGACAAAGGAGGAATATAAAAGCAGTGTCTGGGTAATTAGGGATGTTATCAGGAAATAGAGAGCCCAGTGGGAGCTCAACCTGCTGAGGAGAACAAAAGGTAAAAAGAAAACTATTTTTTAAGTGCACTAATAGCAAACCAAAGTTTAAAGGAAATGTGAAACTGTTGTTGAACGGAGGAGACAACCTGGTGGCAGACGATACAGCAAAGGTTGAAATATTCAATGACTTTTTTGTCACGATCTTCAAAAAGTCCCCAGATTTCTGCATATATCTGCACAGTTTGAGAAAGGAGGCCAAGCTAAGGCAGAAGAGTTAGGGACTGTTTAGAAAATCTACATGTATTCATATATATGGGGATAGACAGAACCACTCAAGGATGGTGGAAAAAAACGGGCGTGTGATTATGAAGACACATCATCCCCAGAACGTTGTGATGATCTATGGGAAAGGGTTAATGTTACAGTCATCTTTAAGAACGGTCCAGAGGAGGATCTGAGGAATTGATTGCTGGACAGCTTCAACTCAGTTTCTGAAAAGGTGTATTTACAATTCATCTCCGAAAGAAGGAAAAACAAGGTGGTGAGCAAAAGGATTTACCTACAGCAGACCAAGCATGGTCTGCTGTAATTAGTAATTCAAACTGTCCTGCTGTGCTGACATATCTAGCAAGAAAAAAAAGTCACTTGTCTTTGGCAGCACATTCATCAAGTCATTTTACATAGGTAGTTTATCCCAAGGTTCATATCAATCCAGTGCAAAGGCTCAGACCTGTCAATGCTAATATACAAAACAGTGAAACATGTACCAGTCCCACTCTGCAGCCAAAAAGGAGCTCACAATTTAATCCCGCAAGTGTAATCTCATATTCTTTGATGCTGAATTAATTCCATAGTGTAGCAATCAGAAGGACCAACGTGATGGAAATAGCATTACAAAAGAGGTAGAAGGACCAGCACAGTAGCAAAGTTCCACAAGGGAAGTAAATTGCTCACCCGCATCAGATTCTGGGTTTGCAAGGAAAGGCTCCCACCAAGGAGAGATCTCCAGAAAGAGATCCTTCCTCAGTGGCAGTCAGCTCTTAAATGAGACCTAAGAGGGGTGGAGCCTGGCTTCTGGTCACACAGTGAATTGTCTTCACCTGTGCTCCCAGGGCTGACTGGGTCTTTCCTCCAGGTGCTCAATCAGTGGTTCAGGCCATGACTCAGCAGTTCCCATACACATGGGTTACTTCATACCAAGCTACTGTCACCAAACCTTTTTGGGTCTCCACTTACATTCTGTTTTTCACACGTGGCTGTGCACCCTTCATAAATTTTCACCAAGAACCCCATAAAAGAAGTATAGCTGCATGTGCTATTTGTAAACTATGAACGGTGGTTATGAGTCACTGGCATATATCCCAGGCTGAAAAACCAGCAACCATGTAGAGGTGAGTAAGTTCAAACCTAGAAGAAAGTGTACATTTGGGGGCCTCAGAGGCCATCCCCATGTTGTTTCAACTCCATCTCATCAACCATTGTGGTTCCTAGTCATCTCCAATAGCACAATTTATATGTATGCTTAAAAAGGAGATAATCCCGAGTGATTGTCCAAAGGAGAATACAAGACAGCTGTGCCTGGGCTTTGTGAGACGCGTGCTCTTTTTCTAATAAGGTGTATTAGTCTTTGGCCATTCTCTAGTCAAACTCCCCTGACTGCACACAGTTCCAGTGCAAGACAGTAGATACATGGCAAAACTTGAGCATGCATTTCTTTCCAAGAGGGACATGGGACACTCTGTTGCTCATCCCACATGCATTAACTTCCAAGCAAACTCTTACTTCATTTCATGACAGATGTATCACGCATCCATATACCTCCAGGCAGTCATGGAATAGGATGGAAAGATGCACAAGATGGACATTCTGTGGGTGTTGGTGACAGCTTCCACTATTTATGTATGCAGTGATTATTTTGCTTCATTTTTGCTATAATCAGTTTACGGACTTCGATTTCATTGTTCATCTTTCACCTCCACAGTCCTTTCTTTGCACAAAAGCTTGCATTGCTAGGCACAATATGCTATTTTAAACAAGATTTTACATTAAATTCAGAACAGAGCAACTACTTCATTAATTTTACCATCTGTTCAGTTCAGGCTTGCTGGCTTTCACGTAACATTTAACTTTTGTACAAACCCAAAATGCTAAAAGTTAAACTGAGCTCAATTTTTTTGTGCTTCACCTGACAGGGGCATAATGGAATTGTTTGCCTCAGATTTGGTAGAAAAACAGGATAGGCTCCTTATCACTGTTTATCAACTTCTACTTTTAACTGCAGAAAATAACGATTACTGGGAAATGCGATTTTTCACCACACTACTGTGTGTTAGAGGCAGCCATGGGATTGCTTATCAATGTGAGAGCCTCAAAGACCAAGGCTCTGAGGCAGGAACGTATTTGACAGTGTTTCCACAGCCGGTCAACTACATTTGACTTTAAGCAGTTTATCTTCAACTTTTGGATGGAGCTTGTTAGCTTGTGAGCCATCCCATCCAAACACGAGATTATGGTTAACAGTCCTCTACCTTTTCCAAGCAAGGAGGAAAGTAAATCACTGACATCCGCAAAAGGGTCAGGCAATGTCAGGGCAGACTCCTGCCTTCTTTCCAGTATACTTACATCTCTGTGTGGATGGCAAGGAGGCTGGTTTAGAGGATCAATCAGAAACATTTGCGGCTTTGAGGCTATTACACGTTGGAATCGACATTCCTGTTTTGAATGATGGCTGTTCTTGCTCTAACTGGTTCATTCCAAACTAGAGCTATGAAACACTGTTAGTTTTCCAGAACCAACAGCAGATCGCACTTTTACTGGTTCCAGAAAACATGCATGTCTTTAATCAGTAAAATAAATAAATAAATAAAGCTAAAATCCTGCACTGTGAGAAAAAGATATCCCCTATTAGCAGCTACAAGAAAGGCAGCAATGCGAAGGTAGAACCACCCAACAGAATTTGAAGTCCTTGTGGCAGGAAGGAAGAGAAAGCAGTCACAGGTTACAGCATCAGAGGACAGCATGAGCGCAGACTCTGCCAAAATATTTGTCATGGCTCCCATGGTGTTACCACAAGAAGCTCTTGCACCACAGCTAAGGCCTTATCCCTTTTCCCGTGCTGCAGAAAGTGAGGAAAAAGGAATATTGCCACTGGAGGGCTACAACTGACCTCACCAAGAATGCATATCCAGGCAAAAGTCAGGTAAAAATTTGTACTTGGAATAGTCCAAATTACACAACTCCACACCTCATTTCCACAAGGACATGTGGGCAAAGTAAATGGACTGAGAATATGGGAACTGAGGAAATAACGAAAACAGGAGAAAAAAATCAGCTGCTTCTGTGGCACACAGAGCCTGAAAAGTTGTTCTGAGAAAAAGGCAGTAGTCTAGAAATAACAACCAGGCACCACACAAGGACTGCCAGTCACAATGTGCATTTCCGTGCAATGTTCAAACACTGGCAACAAGAACATCAACAGCTGTTCAATTTCTATGAATCTCCATCTGATTCCATGATCCTGGCAAACCATTAACCTCACCTGTGCTGCTCTCTGAAACAAATACACTTCCCATACAGCAAATCTTCAGGCACATTCAGTGAGGAAGTTTATATCAAAAACAGATTTTGCATCATTCTGAAATGCACAGTCTGCCTAACAGAGCAGAGAAAGCGGCATCCAATTGCTTGCTGCTCTTACTGACTGCCCACTGATAATTTTCAGTTTTCAGCTTCCCAGGCCTTAACAGAACAGTCAGCAACTCTGTTTTCTCTCTCATCCAGTAGAATGGTAATTCTTTGGAGTGTGAGACAGAGGAGTAAAAATCTCCAGGTGTTTTTCACGAGGAGATTTGACCAACTCCTCCTCTGATTTCCAATCTGTGTCCAGTCAAAACCAAGACTTTAAAGAAATTTTCACTGTGCAGTCCAGTACAGGTGCTGTGAATAGATTGAAAAGATTTGCGTATTCAAACTGTCCAAGTTATTTATGGTTCTGACCATTAGTTACCGCATCAGTTTTAGGATACACCCATTTTAAAGTCCATCATGAAATCTCAGCAATGACATATAACAAAGGCTGGAATCAAAACATTATCATGTTTATTTTACCCATTACTGTTTTTTAAATTCTCTCCACAATAATTTAATGACATTCACAATACCCCACTCTCCTGTAGGGGCACATCAGCACTGTAGAAACTGTAGTTGAAAAATGTCTTTTCCACATTTTATATCAAAATTGAATTGAATCTCACTACCAAAGTCACAATAGAACTCTCTCATTCTGAAAAGAGCTGGTGGTTACTGTCATCTCCTGCAGGCATAAGTCCTGAAATAGCTGCATCTGCTATACATTCTGGTTGAAGTTCAAAGGAAATTAAGGGAGCTAAAACTGAATTTGAAAAACATCTTACAAGAGCTGCTGAACCCAATAATGAAAAGTTTTTAAATACAAAGAAGCACAGCTTCCAGGGAATTGGTGGGACTGCTTGTGGGCAGAGTAATAAAAGGGACACTAAAAGAACAAAAGGAGGAAATTCTTTACTATGAGGGCAGCAAAGCACAGGCACAGGCTCCCCAGAGAATTTGGAGATGCTCCATCCCTTCAAGGGCTCAAGGCCAGGCTGGAAGGGCTTTGGGCAACATGGTCTAGTGGAAGGTGTGCCTGCCCATGGCAGGAGGAGGTTGGATGCAATGAACTTTAAGGTCCATTCCGATTAAAGCATTCTATGGTTCTAAGTTTCTCTTACAAATAGAGCAACGAAGCTCAATGAAGTCTGTCACTATTGAAGGTACTGAGGGAGTTACTGTTCCCAGCATGCTCTTTGCAGGATATAAAACTGATGTAGCTCATCAGACCTATGTAAGCGTTCAAGAGCTATTAGACCAAGTAGATGAGTAGGATGTTAGTAAGTTACCAGGAGAGGACAGTATTCACCCAAGAGTCCTCAAGGAGAAAAAAAAAAAAAAAAAGAAATAAAAACAGCAATAGGAAGAAGTGCCAGCACAGATTGTCTAACAGTAATTACCTACGGTCGGTGTGCCAGAGGACTGGCAGACTGCTACCCACATCATACCCACAAAAAGGGTTGTATGAAGCACGCTTGTTTGAAGGGAAATCCTGTCTTACTAACCAGTGTTTGGAAGGGTCAGTCAATTAGCAGGAGAATAAAGGAGATAAATACATCAGAAGAACCCACTGCAGACTAAAATATGGTTAAAGGGCAGGAAGGAAGCACAGAACTTACTAGACACATAACGAACAAAAATCTTATCATGACACGATGGTGAAGTGATTCATTAGTGAACTGCCAAATAAATCAGACATACCGAGTGTGAGGAGAATATTTTTTTTAAACTTGTTTCTTAGCTAAAACAAGAAAAGGGCTTATGAAATTTTATCTCAAACTGCAAGTAACATGGGTAGTTCAGTATCACTAGAAGTTAAATAAGTTTTATATCAATAATAATTGGCACCAAAGATGCGAAGTTATTCTCAATTTTATCATTATTAGCTTTATTTCCGCAATTAATTTCAAGTACAGACAGAAAATCAGCACAATACACACAAAAAGTGAGAGAAAAACATTTTATTTGTACTAAGGCAAAAGGAGCTCATCTCATTTAGATAAAAGGAGAGCAAATGTTTTTGAGAATTTACAGACAAAAATAAAAAAACTCATATATTCATCACACCAATACATGATTGAATTTCCTACGTCAAAACTCTCTTCGTCCAGACTTGGCACCAGTTATTGCCCAGTACAATATTTCATGTCTTCATTTGTCAAAATGTCCTATTACCTATGTAAACATCTGTTTTATGTGTAAACTTCAAAAAGTAAATGGGAAAACCTGCTAATTTATTCCCTAAGCCCCTCAAAAAATGTGTTAACTAAATATCAAATTAATTACAGCATATTCTCTATAACACTGTTTCAACAATAACTACAGCCTGCTGAATTCCTAACAGAAAGGGTCCAGAAAAAGCTGAGATGCAGCGTCACGCATTAGTGTAATAACATTATAAGGCAATAATAAAAAAGGTAATATACTTTTTTTCTAAAGCATACTTGCCAAGACAAAAAAAAAATCAAGGCTGCGCTCTGCCAGTTCATTTCTGTAGTGTAGGATTTCTTCTTAGCTCAAGCTTTTCATTTTGTGCAACACCAGATTTTATTTTTTTTAATTTTAATTTTTTAGTTTTTCAATCCAAATTCTTTACGTGAAAAGTAAGAAAAACTGTTCCCAAAGAATCAACTAGAGTAAATGCAAACAGGAAATATCTGAAGTTAAATACTTCCAAAAAAAATAACCAACAGAACAATAAGGTCACTGCAGAAGAGTTCCACAACCTAAGTCAAAAGATTGAGTTAATACTACTTTTGTAACCTTCTTGTTGCTTCTTCGTTCACTTTGTGCTCAATTTGAATAAGCCAAAGTAGTCATACGGCAGTCTGGAAAGCATGACATCACCAAAGATTTTCTTTATTGTTCAGTGTGGCTTTGTAGTGCACCGCATAATCAACCTCAACTACTCAAGAAGGAAAAGAGAAAACGTTTCAAAGTTGTTGAAAATAATCTAAAAGTAATGATAGTATCACAGTAATCAAAATGACTGTTCTCTTTCCTCTAATTAAAACTTAATTTAATCTACTACTTGTCATTTTTACAAACTGCAGTTCACATTAAAACATTTGCTGATAACAAAAGCTTTTCTTTGAAAACAACACTGCTTTACATCTAGTCAGGCAGCTTGTGCATATCAGAGCATTCTGTCCAGAGAGACACAGAAAAAGGCAAAGGAGAAAAAGCTGAAATACGGCTACAGCTTATCTGTGCCTATATTGCTCTACAGAATCTCAGGCAGCACTAGAGACAGCAAGTTTCTTCAGATGATCCATAAATACTTGCAAGCTGACATCATCAGTAAGAATGGGTGCTCCAGATTCCTATAAAAGAAAAGAAAACAAAGAGGATAGATTAGTTATTGTGAAGAAAAGGCATTTTAAGGGACATATGCTCCATTAAATAAACACCTCTCTAAACTGAAGTTTAGGATGATCTTAAACGCATAGCGTTGCTGCAATCCCCTGACAAAAAACAAAAACAGCATTCTATACATTTTCGTTTTCATAAATTCAGGCACAAATCACAACCAGGACATGAGGAAACAGCCTCAAGTTACTGCAGGGGATATTTAAATTAAATGTCAGGAAGACTTTCTTCATTGGAAAGGTGGTTAGGCAGTGGAACAGGCTGGTGGAGCAGCTGTCCCTGGACGTATAAAGGAGATGTGTGGACACAGTGCTTATAGACAAAGTTTCATAATGGATTTGGCACTGTCAGGTGATGGTTGGACTTGATCTTAAGGGTTTTTTCCAACATAAACGTGATTCTACTTTATGATTCTATGACAACCCTCTTTCCCATATTAATGCATGAGTTGCAATGCAGCAAGATATTTACATCAATCGTAAAAAACTCAGTGTTTTTCACAGATTCCAAATGTTAACTTTCAAATTTTTAGAAGTGAAAACTTCTATGTCACCATTTCAGTACCATTCCTATCTCAGTGGAACAAAAGTGACAAGCAGAAATGCGCAAGCATCACAACTAGTGAATCAGTATCAGTCACTACTGAAGCTCAGACGCATCAAAATGGAGAAAGGAAGAAAAAAACCCACCAAGGATCTGATACTAAATAAGAGTCAATTAGCTTTTCCGAAGTGAGCTGGACCTACAGCTCTGTGCCACCTCAAGAGAGCCACAAAAACATCACAAATTAGTGCTACATCTAATTACAAATGATTAAATCTATATTGGAGGTATGCTTGTAATTTACTTTTTGACGCCAGAATTCCAAAAAGTTCAAGATGTTCTTTTTTTTTTTTTTTTTTTAAACTATCTACAAGCAAATTTCCATTCTAAATAAAACAGCAGAGTTGGCAACTCCGCAAATGTTACATCATAACTCTCTTAAGTTATCTGAAACAAGTTTTCATTACTCCCTATAAATTAAAAAAAAAAAGAAAAAAAAAGAAAAAGCACAGAACCTTTTTAAAGGTACTAAGCACCCACAATTCCAAATGGAATCCGAACAATCTGAACTTTACTAAATCTTTCAAAACAAAGGTGGAAAAGTCCTAATGAGGATGCTTAGAGCTGATGCTTCTTACTGAGAACTGGCCAAAACCCCTCCTCAGTTAATGACCAAGGCACAAATCCAGGAGCAGTAAGACTTTTTACACTATATAACACTTGATACACCACACAGCAACTGTCAGGGAAGACTCACTAAATTGTCTATCAGCTTCTGGAGGAAGGGTAATAATACAGAATATTATTCTTCCAAACCCTTCAGATGCTAAGCTTTTCTTGTTCAAGGAACCACAAGGGAATGACAAGTAGTTTAGTTCTGTTGCAGGATATGATTTGCCACCTTCTGTCTTATGTATGGAACAGAGTGCATCATCCTCCAGAAGACACAGAGCAACAGAGCTGCGAGACTTGTAAGAGGAGTTCCCCACAGTGACTGCTGTTGGTAATCCATGATACTTAAAACCAAAGCACAAACTCTTCCTTTAGCTTAACACAATACAACAAAAACCAGTGAGGGCTCACTGCACAACATACAAGACTGAAAAGCAGGTGAAAATTAGCTTTGATTTTGCACAAATCACCATAAATTTTGTTTTCTGTTCATTCAAAACGTTCAGCTAGGGAATACAGCAAGGACTTAAATGTAATTAATGGTGATTTAGTGACAGCTAACTGGGCATCTGGTAAGATTCGTGCCACTGACGTCTTCCATTTCAAACTGCAAATTCCCCAAAGCTACCAACAAGAAGATTTTTTTTTTTTTTTAAAAGGGAGATGAAAATAAAGGAATCCTCAAGTAAACACCATATCCAACACAATCTGAAAACTTCAACTGCATCTTAAAAGAGCAATCAATATGCACTGTCAGAGCAAATAGAATAGAGCTGTATGAAACTAGTTTACCATTATCTTCTGAAAACATTTTACATACCAAATAAGGTACTTATCTGCTGAAGTTTAAAAAAAATCTTTACTTATAACGTTAAAAACAAAGTAGTCAATTCATCACCTCCTGAAACATGGACTCAGTGGTGTGTGGGTGCCCTCTTCAGGTCAATGTGGACTAACAATTTTTTTCTGTAGACTTTCAGTTTTGCACAAAATACACAAATTGACACAAAACAACAGGAAGCTCAGGACAAAAATAAGAGCAAAACCACCTCAGTTCAATATTTCCTTTCAGTATTTCTAGTTTCATAATTTTTTTTTACTTGATACAGCTTTCTTCACAAAAAAAAACAGTTACAAAACAAGCTGGGTAATATGTAGAGCACACACATTACAATGATAGCGGGGAGATTAGCACACTGGGTTTTTTTCTATGTTACCCTAAACTGAATTATTTCCAACATTACAAGGGAAAGCTGCCTTTTCTAATACATATCAAAAATTCTCACTGGGACTTCTCCAGCATAAACAGTTTTCTTAGAGATCAGCTCAGTAGTTGTATTTGCATTTACATTTGAAACACTTCATTTGCTTACTAATTAAAAAGTACGAAAGCTGTTGTCCTATACCGCGAGAAATATCAAAACTCCAAAAATTTCCAGGTAGCACAGACATAAAAACCATTCAAACCACACATTTCATGAGGAACTTCATGGAAGTTTGAGAAAAACTTCCAAATCTGAAGGCAAAAGAAAAAGTTTAAACTGGTGCCCTCTCTGACTCAGTACAAGCTCTTGAAGCATTTTCACTCTGGATCTCAGAGCTCTATCCCACCAGAATTTTCCTTAGAACCAGTAGTACCTCTCTATGAAAACGTACCCTGATAAAATTTATCTGACAAAAATCACTGCCATAAAATTGCTACGCAGCTCACTCATTCATGACTTGAAAACCAAATGCCTTTTACCAAAATACAAGCACAGTTAATATGAAGGTCTGTCTGATGCCACCACATTTTCATGAGAAAATTACACCGCGCTAGTATTCATCCACTGCGATGTTTCTCTTCCCACTGCAAAAGCTGAGTTTGGAAGGATGACATGCGACTGGGATGCAACACTCAACAAAATAAGCAGCTACAGAATGTTTCATTTTTGAGCTCATATATTACTTCTTTCACAGGGAAAATCTGAAAAGTCTAATCAAATGGTTCACCAAAATTCCAAGGAATATCAGTACCTTTTGGTTCTTCCTTAAAAATAACTTCAAAATTAAATTTCCTCTACTGAAAAAAGTCTGTTAGTCTTTATGTGTGTTAAGCACCCTCTTTCTAAGGAATCTGAATATAGCTAGGAAATATGGCTAGACATGAAAGTATCCTAACAGAAGCTTAAAATAGAAAAGTAGACCATTTTTGTCTGAAGAAATGAAATTGCTTTTAACTTTCACAATCCTAGTGGCATCAGCCCAAAACGTTGGTTTTTTTTTTTCAGTTTCAAAATTTGACATTACTACTTTTATGTACACAACATCTTACCTGTCCCCATGCATACATATTGTTATGAGTCTGAGAGGGATTTACTTTTGAAAGCAGGAAACGAGCCTGTAAAAGACAAAGCACATGCAACAATTTAATCTTCTCAGGCAGAATTTTCTTATACTCAAAAAAGAATACTCATGTATGAAATACACTAGTTCTATTACCTGTGGATAAAAACAAGTACAGATGCCTATTTAGAAGAATGAGTAGCTTCTCAGCAAAAGTCACTCTCTGGATTCCATAGCTATAATGCAGAATTGCTAACAGCTTCTCGAAGAATCAAGAAGCAATTTTTCCTTTTTAAACACTAGCATGGAAACTGAACATCTATAAAATATTAATTAAAAGTTTAAGAAAAACCAGAAATCCACAAATAATACTATTCATATTGGTCCAAAGACTCTGACAAGCACTATCTTTTTGTCCTATACATCTCAAGGAAACAGTTTAAGCCAGTATGTTTAAAAAAAAAAAAAACAGGATTCTGTCTCTGCAGAAGTTTTAAAATTCCAGTTATTCACTTATTCATTTACTATTTTCATATGTTTTAGTAGAAAAATGCATATTTACTATAAAAAAATCTAAAGACATTACAACACATCACTTCCTAGATGATAAAACGTATACTTTGCTATACCTGGCTTCCTCCATGCTCTGTATCAATGTATCTGGGCATTGGAAATCTTGAATGAAGAATTTCTTGGGCATCATCTATGGGAGCCTGCAGCAAGTGATGGAAGTTTTCATATTCCGGCATATCTTGGTAACCTGATTTACGCCACTGAGCTATGGTCTGGGAACAGGAAGAAAAAAGAAGTTTAGAACCAATTTATGATGGATGATTCTAAAACACTGTATACTGGCTCCTTACTCCAGAAAATTCAGAGGTCTAAAATATATGAGTGAAAAACAGGTGTAGGTAGAAATACTACTCTCAAAAACTGGAATAATATTGATCTAAAACAAATAAACTGCATACTGAAGTCAATTCCTCCTAAACTTGTCCAAAGAAATAGGACTGACCCAAAACAGCAAGGCCAGCTACCTGTGTATAGGCAAGTTAGACTACCAGACTACAAATATGAATGAGGAGTCTTGTACTGGACACTCAGATGGTATCAGGCACTGAAGTGCTTTAGAACTGGGCCTTGACTTTCACAATATAGAACTTCAACAGAAAAAAGAATATTTTCTTAAGAAATTACTCATCTTACCTCCCCATGATATATAAGGATCTGGAAAAAGGTGTCCATAAGAAGAATGCGATCCGGTAAAATGCTGCTGCTATCCAGAAGAACAGGCTAAGATTTAAAAACAAAAAGTTTCCAACTAATGTAGAATTGAGCAGCCACAGGCATTACAAGCACTTTGAGTAAGTCACTGTATCGTCAGAACTTCTCCCATTTCTTGTTAAAGCTCCGTATTTTTTGTTTTCATGTTACACAATCTTATTGTAAAGTTATCCATCTTGATTCTGAATATTCAACTTCATGAAAGTAATAAAAACAGAATTCATAAGCTGTTTCAAAATTGTGCGCTTTTCTAGTCTTTTAAATATCTCCAGCCTTCCCCATACAATGCCATTAACTTTAATGATATTTCAGTGTATAAAAATGTGGTGGTTATTCAAGTATGGGATTTAGGGGTTGTGGGGTTGGGTTGGGCTGTTTTTGGTCTTGTCCTGGCAGCTATTACTACTGCATATAGCTTCCAACACTATCTACAGTAAATACGGATGATTTATGAAATCTAATTTTGTATTTGAACGTTGTAATTCACCTTATTAAGGGCAGTTTTACTATGTTAGTATTATATGATTTCATTGAATTAGCACCATCTGATTTAATTGGATCAGTCATATTAGAGACAGCAAAAATATTTATTATTCCAAGGTGAAAAAAAAGTTATCATTCATTCTACACTGAAATGTCAGCTCACACTTTGATCGAGTGGGAGTTTGATCACGCTTCCCTTCCACATCACCCACGTGAGTGACTTTTCTTTATATGCAGGAGAACAATCTCACACTTCTGAAGAGCTCCTCACAAACCACCTCATTACTTTAAATTAAATTCCACAGTGAAAAGTCTTCATTCTCATGACATAGTATTAAAAAATCCTAACAAAATTAGGTTCCAGCTGCCAAGATCCTTGCCTACTATGTTCATTTTCACCGTGTCACAGTTTCCTCGCTCTTTCTTTCCCAACTACTTGTGCTGCCTCCTACGTTACTCGTCTTTTTGGACCATTTATTTTATTTTATTAAAAAAATACAGTATATCTATACAGTATATGCCATTATAAGGTCTGAGATTCTGTACCAAATATGGTAACCACATCAAAATTAGAAGGTTTGGATGAGGGTACTGAGGTGGAGGGAGTTTTGTATACTATAAAGAACAGTTGTTTAATTTGAAAAGCATATTAAAATAAAAAAACACATTTTTGTTACATTCCAGCACCATAAAAACAAAACTACTACTGCTTTCAAAAAGCAGCAAAAAAGATTCCTTAGCTTAAAATATAATCTCTCAACAAAGCAAGATTTTCTCTCAAGACTGTTACATTAGAATTCTGAGATACGCTCTGTTCTTCGTCCTATATAAAATGAGTATTTTCTCATGTAAAAAATTTTAAAACAACATATTTTATAACGCGTATGACAACAAGGACAATACATCCCTCTCTCAAAACGGCATATTTTAATCTACAGTTAGGTTACACATAACGATACCTCTGGAGGTCCATTGAAGGAGTAAGCATAGAGAATTGGCTGAACCATGATAAGGGACTGTGTTAGATCTTGACGCATGAAGTGGTGACGATAGTATGAGCTCTCATCTGGACTGTTGTTAAAAACTTGTAAGAAAGGAGATCTTCTCAAGTGAAACATGAACTGCAAAACAAAAATCATTTATTTGAACTTCCACAAAATAAGAGTCGTACAAGGTGAGAAAATTTTTCAGGAGAACAAAGCACAAGAAACCAATGCCACAGCAAATTTGAATTCCAAGTCTCAGAATCACAGAAACAAGAATGGCAAAGATTGGAATGGACCTCAAACAGACTGCCAGCAAATAAGCCAGGGGTGCTCATGAAGCTGGGAGGGGGTACAGCCAGGACAGCAGACCCAAACAGACCACATGGCATCATGCTCAACAATAATACTGGAGGCAGTTGGCCAGGAGGCTGCCATTGCTCAGGGACTGGGTGCTAGTGGTGAGCAGCTATGGTTTGCATCGCCTTCCCCCCCCACCCTTTGATTACAGCTGTTGGTATTGTTTCCTTTTTTTTTTTTCTTCTCTTTGTTTTTAAATGGCCTTCATCTCAACTCGAAAGTTCTCACTTTTGCCCTTTCAATTCTCTTAATCTTCCTCCCACCATTTACAAGTGTTAAAACACAAAAGTTCTTTTCACTCTAATATTAATAAACCCTCCTTCTACTCACCTGTGGGTAAAGTGAAAAGGTTTCTGAAAATCTGAAAGAGCTTGGATCATCCTTGTGATATTCTCCAAATTTCTGACACTGGAGTGAAAGAAAATTGTATCTAAGTTCAGAAACATGGTAGCTTCATCATGCCATGACTGTAAGCTTGTTTGGTTTTAATAAACATACAAGTTGAGGTGCCTACACCTTTGTAACCAAACAGAAACCCAGCAAAAAAAAAAAAAACTGACATAAATTCTTTTCTTAACAAACAGTTATTTTGCATATGAGTCTGTAATGGTTTTTTGTTCTTCATTTAAATCACAAAGCAGAGTTAGATGATTAAACAGTCCTGAAGAACATCATTATTAATAATTTAATTTAAAGCTACTTACAGGAAAGAAATAATAATCAAAAACAAACAGAAAAGAAAACGGTATTTCTAAGAACAAAGTGGTTTTGAAACTAATGAGAATTTTGACTTTTTTTGCCTAACATATTTAATCTACAAACTTCCAATATCTGCTAGCATCGTGTTAGATTTTCTCTCAGTTGCTGGCAGTGACCAAGTGCTGAAGACTGAGGATATGTTAATAAATCAGTGAAAAAAACAGAGGTGCTCTTTCATCTTTCAAAATATAAATTCTCTCTTAATTCTGCATGCCCACCTGTGGAAATACTTCCCCCTCATCCCACTTTTAAGAAACAAGTACTGAATACCAATGAATAATATTGTCTGGAGACAAGAAAACAATTTAACTCTTAATTTATTTCTTACCAGTCGTATAAGTTGTCTGTCCAGCCACCTAAGTACATCAGGCCCCTCTTCTGTCTCTGCCCTATACACTGCCAGTCTAGCCATGAGAATTGCTGCAGCTTCCTGGTCAAAAGATGCAGCAATGTTTTGAATCTGTGTCTGTGCATCTGCCCAACTGCGAAAGAAAAATACATATATTTGCATCACAAAGAAAGGTTCCCAACTTCTCAACAGACTTCTTCAAAATTAAGGCAAAGAAAACAGTGTTTACAGTTTAACAGAAAATTTCATGCCAAAGATTCAAAAAACTACTGGGTACAAATGAGCAGCCCCTCAGGAAAAAAAAAGTTAATTATAAATGTCCTTTATAGAAATGCCACATACTCAAATAAAACAGTTACTTATATTAAAAAGTTGACAAACTGTGAAAAGTTAAGTAACAGAAAATACTGTCCACAAAGCTAGTCACACATCTTCACAGTCTTCTTGTGTACTTGCTCTGGGATCTAATTGCTTATTCTCAATTCACAAGGTGTACTATTATTCTGTTCTTTTACCACTTACCAAGATGATTTTACTAACACAACAAATGTTAACATGATACTCATTAACAGCAATGTCAATGCTTGCTTTTTTTTTTTTTTTTTTTTTTAAATCTGAGTGTTCCATCAAATTAACCAATCGAAAATCTTCTTCGTTTTAAAGGGAACATCATTTGACATTGGAAGATGTCTCCGTAATATTAAACACCGCTTTCCAAAACTGAGAAGTAAACTGAACCAGGAAAGCTGCAGGTAAAGATTACACACAGAAGAACAGGTATATACAAACCTCTGAACTGCAACACTCACAAATTAAGGCATAAGGTGACCTTTATCATTCCCTAAGCCTCATCACCTCCTCAGTTTAGGCCACAGAATTTGACTCAGTGCTTCCTCTTCATCTAAAATCACTTGGATGCAAGAGAATCTTTAGAGCCCTATCAAAACATCATTATACAGCCACTGCAATCTCTTGGAGACTAAACAGCCCACAGAATATAACAAAGTCAACTGTCTCAAAGTTGCCCTCACCATCTGTGGCACTAAAGAACCCAGAACAGTGGACTGGTAATAAAAATCTGAAGATGAAAGGCAAATATGTGTTTTTCTTCTTCAAATATGATTTGTCACAGGAAAAAAAAAGAAAAACCACATACTTTCTGGCAACTGTGGTCACTCTGATACGCCTCTGTCCACTGGAATGCTGGTACTGAGTCACAAACTGGATCGCACCACGTCCTCCTTGAGGAATTGGAGCATTGTGCTAAGTGCGGGAGGAAAAAAATAAACAGATGCTCCCAAGATCTTGCAGAGTAATTTGAAAATGGACAAGCAAATGGATAGAATACGATAAAGTTTTTAACAAAAGCCGTCTGAAATTCTATAAATGCATTGACTGATGCTTTCTTCATACCAAGTATCTTTACTAAACGTAGCTAATAAACTTGGAGACTGTTAAGGCATAGAAGGAGCATACTAGATACCGTTAAAGATTCTCTCTCCTTCCACACGCCCTCACAAACAACAATACTTTCAAGAGAACTGTGTTAGAATCTAATGAGATCAACAATTGTATCTGAACACCCTGGAATTACAGGACAACAAAACTGACATCACTATAAAAAGTCAACAAATTAATCCCATAAATCAACACTGAAACATATAGGCTGGAATTTAGGCATAAACTGCATACTGCAGTATGTAATATGTACACAGAATACATAGCTCACTGCTTTCCTGAGCAGCAAACATGTGAAAGAAGGGAAATTAGTAGAATTGAACAGCGCATTTCCTTGCCATGTTTTTATCCTCTTCTCTAAAACTTCCCTGTGGAAGAGAGGGGTACAGACTGTATGCCCCTAATGTGTTTCATTTAAGCCAATCTTTACTTACTTTACTTACAAACTGAGCACCAAAACCAAAATTAAGATTTAACATTATGAAGTAATTACCTTGTAACTGAAACAGAAATACTGAAAAGTACTTTTAAATAAACAGATTACAGCATCTTCATATATTGGAACAGAATTATATTCCACTAAGTAACGTTCTGAAAATAAATATTTGGACTTAGACGATGAACCTTAACCAAAATTGCTAAAGCACTTTGAATCTCACTCATTAACCAAGAAGGAGATTAACTCATCATTAATCTGTTAAGGTCCATGTCCTTAACTTTGACAATGCTACAGAACGGTAACATCATTTGTATACCTATTACTGTGCTTGACAAAAAAAAGACATAAAAAGATCATGTAGCCTTCAGCAATCACATAAAATGAAATTAACAGACAACTAAACAAACGTGTATTACCTGGTTGACCACTTCAAAGTAGAGTGCAAGTGTTGTAGTAGGATTAAGTCCACAAATCTTCCACTGACAAGTACCCCCTGTTCCAATCTCCTGTAAACAGATTTATATAACAACTTTACAAAACAGGAATGTTATTATATTTGCAACAGAGCATCTGTCTATTACAGGCAACATTTCACAATTATTCGGCTACAAGTTTTCTCCCTGGTCACTCTGCCATCTTCTCAGACAAAAACAACACACTTGCAATACAACTACCATGCTGAATGCAAGAATCGTTTAACAAAAAAGATAACAGTTTGAAAAAGTTTAAAATATTAGAAAGGTAAGAACATGGAATCAGAAAAACTGAAAAAGCAAGTCAAAAAAGAGGAAATGTGAAAAAGAAAATTAATACACTTGGCTTAAGCAGACCCAAAAGAAACAGCAGCACGTGAGGGATATGGGCAAAATTCACCAGCAACTAGTGAGCAGGCCTAGTGAAAACACAGCGTTAACCAAAGGTGGTTAGGTAAGCTCCTGACCTCTGGAGCCATTCCTATCGTTTTGTCGTGTGTATTCACTACTACAGCATGAGGCAATGTATATGTCCTTCATTTATTAAAGGATCATTGCATATTGAAGAAACATCACAAAAGAAGTAACAAATCGAATGTTGAGCTTCCCAAAGCATGAAGATGTAGAGAAAAAAGAAAGAGATGCACCACAGTTTCTAGCTTAGCAGCAAAAGGAGGAAATTTAGACTGAGGAATGTCAAACATATTTGTTTGACTGAAGAAAGACAAATGAACCAGATGTAGACCGACTGTTTCCTCTACTACAATTACTTTTACTAGCTTCCCTACTACTAGTCTTCTGTCACCTCCCACAGAAGGAAGACTCAGGTATGACAAGGTTTGCACTACGGTATACTCCAGTGGAAAACTTTCTCTAGGTTTTGATAAGACAGGTGAATTTCCTACCACTATTTTAGAGCAAATATATAATCTCATTGCTAACACATAACAAGTCAGGCAAGAGAATTGCAGAGTTCCGTGAAGTAGAAGCAAAGGGGTAACTCACCACACATTTCTTCACCCTATTTCAGATGGGTTCTACCTCTTTCATTAAAATGAACGCATGTCTACTAGAAGAACGAGCTGTAGCATAGATGTATTAAACCTTGGTGAAATGCTGGTTACTAAAGGTTTCCTCATGCAAAAGTAATTTTTAAAAGAGACAAGAAGAGACAAAAAAAAAAAAAATACAGAATTGTCAGAAGCAAGAAAATCGTGGAGTGCTTTTGCTGGGAATTCAGTATCAAGCAAAGCATAGGTTTGCAGAGAGAGCAGCTGTAAGAGTGTATCCTATCAAAATCCTTTCCTGAAACTATGTGACAACTCCCAGTGACACACTGTTTGAGTATGGAAGACATCTCACACCAGACTATGATTTCTTGTTACAACTGTTACTGTTCCAACTCCATTGTTCCATTAAACTAAGCTTTATATATCAGGAAAAACTTAGTTCCTTTGTGACCTGATTGGAAAGAGAACACTTCCACTTAGTGAATCATTTTAAATTACAACAATTATGAAAAATGAGCTCAAGTGGGATGCCACTTCTAACCCATGCCATTAAAAACTTCTGGTTGGTAGTCCGTATAGTATATAGTACCTAGTCACTAGTAACTAACAAAGTATCTGGATACAGATTGTGACAGATTTGAAGTGACGTCTCATATTTGTCATCAAAACAACACCAGTATCCAAAAAAATGAAATTAAAGTAAGCTTCATTCATAAGGGAGCACGTGAAACCAAACAAAATATTTGAGAATTACACTGGCAATAGTTGCCACTGTGCTTGTATTCCAAGTGTTGCAGCTAAATTAATTATCCAGTTACTATTTTAAGTGAGTTGCACATATCTACATACAGTTCACACATTTTACCTCAAAAATTTTAATTCAGATAATCTCAACAAAAAGGTTTTTGGAACAGAAATTAATTATGATATAACTGCAAGGCAACAGACATGAATTCACTATTAAATTTTTGACTGTCCCCTGTGATTTAAATATATAGCTTAAAAAGGGAGCTGCGCATTTAATTGCTTCTGGGAAGCACTATAAATTTTGTTGTAATTTACTCAATCACTCAATTGATAGCAGAAAATCTGTGACAGACCACCAAGAGAAAAAAAAATTACTATATTGAGATTTTTAATTCCCAAAGATGCTACAGGAAAAAAAAAAAATATTTGCTTCAAAAAAAAAAAAAATTAATGCTTCAGAGTATGCCATTTGTAAGCACTTGTACACCGCAAAGCGCTCTGTAACGCAGAGCCTATTAGGAACAAAACCAGAGATTTCTGACATTTAAGACATCGGTTACTCATATTAACTGTTTTTGACTTGTAATATAAGTCAAAATTAAACTCTAATAATATCATTTGATAAGCAAATAAATGATGATTAAAGTCTGTTGTAAATTTAAGGGATTTACTTCAGAAGCCTGTAATAGCTGGATCCAAATGATTATTAAATGCACGTTTGGTGAAATAGCTATACTAATGTCTCCTCCTGTTCTCTCAGTCTTTCTAAAGAAAGTATTTTCATGGCTCTCTTTTTGGATAAAAGGATATAGATTTGGTTTTAACATTAAAGCACGGTTAACCACTTTCTACTTGATTTCTGTTACATGAGCACATAGCTCCACCATAGTAATTTTAAAGCAACCACCCAGTGAACAATGATAACCAAGTAACAACGCACCTGCAAGGTCTAATACAACTCCAATCTAAACTAGCAGTGAACACGAACTTATCCAAAGAACAGCCCTCGAGTGTACTTAATTTAAAACTGTGAAAACCGAACACAGTTTACGGAAAAGTTTCATCCATCCTCTCTCTCTTCAGATCCAAAAATCCTGAATCCTACTTTACCATAATGGGACGTTACCTTCATTGGCAGCAAATTTTACTCACATTTTCAGAGACACAAGGTCCTTTAGAGTTTAGAGATACGCAGGGTCCAATAGCTCCAGAAATCTTTACTTCTCTTGAAGTCTTTATATTTAAAAGAAAAACACACATTAACATGCCACACTAAGAATTCAGCCTTAGTTTATCACAAATAAACTAAAAAAATAGTTTATCATGTCTATTTTCTAGCGATATCATCAGAATATTCAAAACACGAGATTAAAACTGAACACTTGTAGGCTAAGTCTGTATGTATCTCACAGCAAATTCACTCTCTGTATCTTCTAAACATACCTAAAATCAAAATCCAATCATTTACACTCTTGCAATGTAATTTTCCTCTTTTAAGCGATTTGTGCATTCCCCTATAGCTGAGTCTCTCTTATTGCATTTTCCAGGATCTCCCAACAAAATTCACAGCAACATTTGTATGGAAAAAGAAGGTTCCATTATTTGTCTCGGTAGTAAAAATTTAAACAGAATTTTGCTGAACAAGAAAATAGCCACATATTCTTCTACCAGACAATGTTGTAATACTTTCCAAGAAAGATGATTGAAAGCTATACCTGAACCCAGAACACATTCAGCTCTAAGCTTCTGAAAAGACAGGAGATACAAATGAGCACTGTTGAAGTGCCAAAATGGATTCTGACAAAAATGGAAAATGAAATATTTGCTGCACTACATAGACAGCTTGGACCTAAATCAAAGAAACACTCGCAACTGATGCCAAAGATAGAAATGAAAAATGCTATATGCTCATAACAGACTAATTTTAGTACAGTTTCCCTTTTAGCTTCACTGAATGCAGGGAATTAACATTATATCTAACCAACATTTAGAGAACTGCAAAAGCGCAAAAAGGTAACTAGTCAGTAGCAGCTATGTCCAAGCAAATCCCAAATCACTTTAGCTCGTTCCTAAAAATTCCTTAAAAGACAGAAATGTTACATTTCATAGCAACCCCATGGTAGTGCTTCACTAACACACTACATTTTTTATTCTTACCTTTATTTCTAATGTGCCACCAAATCCCATTTTAAATTGTCCTTGCATATCTTTTGTGAATACTCTCTGAAAGGTCTGTTTGAATAAAGATGTATTAAAAGAGTCTCCCATTACCATGTAGCCACTAGACACAAAAAAGAAAACAAAAATCTGAAGTTAAAGTACATGATTTATGATGCAATTATTTAGCATATGGGATTTAAGTAGCTTGTTTCTATTAGAGATCAAAATGAAAGACAGTTCATAGTGAGATACATTTTTGTCGTCTTGACTATTATTAGATTAACATTCTGCTAAGTGTTAGGAATGAATTTTTTTAAGTGAAGTTTTGCCTAGTCAGTGTGTTAAGGTAATTGTGATTGCAATATATAACAAAATCTGTCACTGGGAAAATACTATCCCAGGCTGTAAATCATAGAATCATAGAATTAGCTAGGTTGGAAAAGACCTACAAGATCACCTAGTCCAACCATCCACCTACCAACAATAACCCCACTAAACCATGTCTCTCAACGCTATATCTAAACGTTTCTTGAACACCTCCAGGGATGGTGACTCCACCACCTCCCTGGGCAGCCCATTCCAGCGCCTGACCACTCTTTCAGAAAAGTAGTGTTTCCTAATGTCCAGCCTAAATCTCCCCTGGCGCAACTTGAGACCATTCCCCCTCATCCTGTCACCAGTTACAAGAGAGAAGAGGCCGACCCCCAGCTCACTACAGGTAGTTATAGAGAGCGATGAGGTCTCCCCTGAGCCTCCTCTTCTCCAGACTGAACAATCCCAGCTCCCTCAGCAGCTCCTCATAAGGCCTGTGCTCCAGACCCCTCACCAGCTTCGTCACCCTCCTCTGAACACGCTCCAGGGCCTCAATGTCTTTCTTGCAGTGAGGGGCCCAAAACTGGACACAGTACTCGAGGTGGGGCCTCACTAGGGCTGAGTACAGAGGGAGAATGACTTCCCTACTCCTGCTGGCAACACTATTTCTGATACAAGCCAGGATGCCACTGGCCTTCTTGGCCACTTGGGCACACTGCTGGCTCATGCTCAGCCGAGCATCGACCAATACCCCCAGGTCCATTTCCTCCACACAACTTTCCAGCCACTCTGCCCCAAGCCTGTAGCATTGCCTGGGGTTGTTGCGGCCAAAGTGCAGGACCCGGCACTTGGTCTTGTTGAACCTCATCCCGTTGGCTTCAGCCCAGAGATCCAGCCTGTCCAGATCTCTCTGTAGGGCCTCTCTACCCCCAGGCAGATCGACACTTCCTGCCAGCTTGGTGTCGTCTGCAAACTTACTGAGGGTGCTCTCAATGCCCTCATCCAGGTCATTAATAAAGATATTGAAGAGGACAGGCCCCTGAAGATGACAGGCCCCAAATCTGCCTAACAGGAAGGGTGAGGATGTCATTAACAATGAAACAAAATAGAGGAGCGGTTGGTAAGAAAGGTAAGAATTTGTTTTGATCAGATTAAAATGAACTGATGGCAAGACATGCTGGAGGAATACAAGAGCACATATGAAAGGTAGAACTGGCTAGATGGAACAAAAATCAGGAGCAACACGGTTTGTGAAGTATGCAACCTGATAATCATCTGAGACAGTAGCTGAATCTATGAACAACAGTATCTAGAAGGGCATAAACGAGACAGAAGGAATAGTACTGAGTTTTGTACCATTCTGAGCAGAGAGAAAAAAGAAGACCGGTCTTGATCTGAGCATAAGCTCAAAGCATACAAATATACACAAAACCACTGAAAAATTGTTTAAGACAGCCATGTTATTTAAGTCACAAGCAGATCAAATAAAAGAAAAACATCAAAAAGACTTCTGATAAACCTACAAGTACAGTGGCAACTTTGCCAGAAACCAAGAAAGTCCAGCACAAATGCAA
Source organism: Numida meleagris (assembly GCF_002078875.1). NCBI lineage: Eukaryota > Metazoa > Chordata > Aves > Galliformes > Numididae > Numida > Numida meleagris. The sequence continues at coordinate 38,674,343 of NC_034414.1, forward strand.
ACATCACAGTAAATAAATAAATAAATCCTGCAGAACGTTTTTTGCTAAGTGCTTCCCGTGAAATAATTAAAAAAAAAAAAAAGAGAAACTGCATCCACATAGATTACTTAAAACCGAATGGGCACATACCCAGTGTAGTTGGGACAGCACTTCATCTCCAGAAGACCAGTTTGATCCAATGCACATGCATATATGTCAACAACGTGACCATTTGTTGCAGCACGATTAGCCAGGGCTTCAAAATGCTAAATGAGAGATGAAAATGCAATTTAAAGCAATTTATGACATGAACTGTCAACTTCACATTATATCCTTGACTCCCAAAATTTTTCTAAAACATTATCAGATTTTATCCATACCATATCCTAATAAAAGATAGAAGAACGTTTTTTTCCAATGTTAACTTTAAACTGGAATTTTCCACATCTGTGTTTCACTTTCTGACCAGCTGAGAAGTCAACACACACTAGAAAGACCAGTAGTTGCTATTCCAACTAGAAAATGACCTTGATTTTTTCTTTTCCAACTGTGCATTAAGGAGTAGATCCAACTCACAGAATTTAAATTACTTCTCTAATCTCAAGCGTCTACAATGACAGGTGCCCGTGACTGAGCTAATAATTTAGATCCCATTATAATCAGTTAAGATGGATTCAAAAGGTTCTGGATGCAGTTCACCTGCACAAACGTGCATTTAGGATGAAATGAACTGTGCCTAAATACTACGGTCTAATCCTCCCCCCAACTAAAGAAACAGTCTTAAGCAGCTTTTGTAGAGAAGACAGCCTTACTCTAGATATACCATTTAGTAACATGACCTGCTCCAAGTTAAATCAGGGAAACACTCTGAAGAATTTTAATGAGAGCTGGACAAAGTCCTAAGTCAATATGCTGAAATTTCTGGAAAATTGATGAGGATACACAATTATTCAGAGAAAGTTACTGAAAAACACACAATTCCCACCTCTTTATATGTTTACTACCTCTTCTAACAGTATTTTACAGTGCCATGCACTGTAAATATTTACTTACAGGTAACTGCCTAAAATCACCTCTTACCTTCGTACCCTTTTTAACATATTTAGCATTGTCTTTCTCAATGTCGTGCCACGATCTTATAGGTAACTTCAGCTCATCCCCTACAACCATCCCAGGTCCTTGTGTAGCTGGTCCGCCAATGAACATCATTATACGTGCACCAGTATTAGGAAAAGTGCACTGCAGGAAATAAAAGACAAACAAAACAACCACTTTTTGCTACTTTTTTTTTTTTCTACAAACAGAAGAATGTAGGCATTTTTCATGCTGATAAGATTTTAACAATAACTGTACTTTTAAAAATTCCTTGCTGATCCGAAATCTCCAACTTGTCTCTTTGAAATGCATATTTAAACACACAATTACTCTATGCATGTATAACATGATATTAATCAGAACCATCATACACACCTAATATGCATCAATTATTAAAATTTTTACACATTGGTTTTGTGGGCTATTCTGTAACAAAAGTCTAGTTACATAGACTTTACATAGTAGCATAGTAGCACAAGTGTAGTTAAAGCTCTCACCTCAAGAAGTCCTACAGCTATAGAGAGAGCCACTCCAGAGGAACGTAAGGGCCTTTTCCCTTGTGGAACAGGCCAAGGATCTCGCTGCAGTTCACCCAAAAGATCGGTAAGATTCATATCTATCTTCTGCACTGGTTGCAAAAATCTGGAAACAAGTAGATAGAATTAATTTATATTGTAATTGTTCAATAAAAATTATACTAGTTGCTCAACAAAGCAGACACACATTAGGAATATCAGACACCATTCTAGATTCAGAGCAATGCTTCTGCCTCACCAAAACAACGCAGTTCAATAGCACTATATAGACAACATATCAGCTTCAGGAGTCCAGCAAAAAACTTGTAAAATAAAAGCTTGCTGACTTTAAAGTATTGCCACTATCCAGAAAGAACCACATCTAGTCAGAAGAAAACAGCAGATAACCATCTATGAATCTCAAAAAGAAACAAGTGTCACTATTTCAGTGGAAAAAAAAAAATCAAAAACCAGAAAAAACATGAATACGAATGCTTGTTTTCTCTACAAGAGACTTTCTACAAATTCACCTATAGGAAGGCTGAGATTTAATTTTTTTTTTTAATGATTTTATCAATTTATTTTATGTCTCACTAGGTACACAGGAGAATCAAATGTCAGCCCACAATTTTCAAATGAGAGACTACAGGGGAGAAAAGAGGAGCAAAAGACAGAGAAAGAGCAGACAAAACCAGATATTGACAGAAGAGAGGCACTAAGGTAGTTATTAACACTTTCCAGTGCACAAGCCAACAGAAACAGTTATTTATGTATCCATATTACACCTGTCCAACATTCTCTCAGGACATTTCAAAAATGTCATCCAGACGATTTTACTACCATACATTACGTCTTTTCTCTGCAATACAAACTACCAGGAAAGAAACAGACTACAGCCACTAGTTTCCAAGTAGTCTGCACCCTGTCAGAAGGCTTAACACTTGGTTGATTTTTCCATTAGCACACAACATTAGTTTTCCAGTATATCAGTGTAGCAGAGTTTTTAAATGTTTTAAGCACATTACCTGTTAGAAGGTGGTGGCTGCTGCACTTGAGGACCCCGACCGACTTGTGAAACAGCTACTTTTGTAAGTCCTAGCATTTCCTGTAGTCAAATGCAAAATATTTCAGTACAAAACTTGTTTACAGAGTGTTTTCATCATCTTGATGACTTCTTTTTGCTTTTGCGTCTTACCTGAAGTTGCTTTGCAGACAGGTCCTTCGTTCCTCGGAAGACGTAACTTTTGGAAATTCCTTCACAGCCAAGCTCATGAACCTGCACCATTCGTCCAAAGGTAATGAGACCTACTAAGGCAGTTGGTGGTAGGAGACTAAGCGACATTTGCATCGATTCCTTCAGAGCTTGCAAGTCTTCATCTTCCATGCACGTGTCCACGACATAAAGAAATATCAAGGGCATCTGAGGACCACGCTTTAAGAAAAATAAACGTCAACACATGAAAAATAAACCTTACAATCTTTACATGATCAAAAATGAACAAATAAAACATGCTTTGGATAAGTTTTGATATTTTAATCACACCAATATTGTCAATGTTTGATCTAAATTATCTCCTTCCTCCATCTCAAGTAATAATTGGTATCTAAGGCTGAAGGGGAACAACTTCTTTATCTTTTCTTACAACAAAAATTAAACTTATATAAAAAAAAACCTTACCAGAATGCCAATTTAAAAGCATGTTCCAATTTCATAAATCATTTAATAAACAATGAGCTTTTACTGCTCAAAATGAAGGTAATGTTAATAAATTATTCACAATTATAAAAAATTCTAATCAGGTAACATTCAGTAGGATTTTACCTAGAAATCAACAGTTCTTCCCTCTAAACAAATTTTGCTGCACTATGAATAAATATTTCCTCTACTTTGTATTAAAAGAGTTGGCAAAATATAGATTCTGTTCAGCTTTTTTCCCCCATAATCTGAACGCCTCATTGAAGTCTGAAATCGTAATCCTCAAAAGTAGAGTGTAGAGACCACAAGTTTGCAATGGCAGATGTTTGCACTTTAGGTTGTAATGAATAAGTATCAGCTTTTTTCTCCAAACCAACACCAACTCATAATTATTCCATTACAAACTTCAAATGATTAGTGAGTTTAAATCAACAACTTGAGTCAAAATCATTTGAGCAAGCAGCAGTAGTAAAGAAACCCTCAGCATAAACACAAATTAAACACCTAATTTTTGAAGAAACTTAAAGAAATATACCTAAAAAAAAGTGTTGTATTTAAAAGAAAACTCATTCTGTTTTGAGGTTTGGTGTTTTTTAAAACAGCAGTGTTATTAGTCATCCTTGTGTTCTTATAGAAAAGTTACATTTTCCATTTCCAGTTGATGACAAACCTTCCATCTACTAACATGCGCATACAGACTTAGTCATTAAAATGCAGTGCTTAACTAAAATTAATTATTTTTGTACATTGTTAGCTTATAGATAATGTTAAATATCTTATTTAATGATTTTACCTGTACTACATATTCTATGCTAGAGAACTGAGGCAGAAGCTCAGCCGGCTGATTCATTTCAGATATGCCAGCATACGTAGGAGGAAACTGCAAATAAAAACATAAACACTAAGTACAAACAAAAGATTACAACTTTAAAAAAACATATGTATGGACTACTACCACAGATGTTCACTATCACCATCATAAAAAAAATCTCAATGCGGTCTCCAAAGATATGGTTATCTTCTTGCTGTCAATTTCAGTTCGTAACTATAATTTGATAAAAGAGAACTTTTCATTTTTACCTTACAAAGATTTTTTTTAAGCGTACTGAATGATTCATTTCTTACCTGATTTCGCTGATAACAGAAGTTACAAGCCCAGAGCTTTGCTCGATAATCCACTTGGCTATAAAAATACAATAAGACAAGTTTATACTGTATGAAAAAAATGTTTTCCTCCAGTGACTCTAGAATATGTTTCTTCTAGTTATTCAATAACGTACCAAATATTTCTACAGGATATTTTACATCGTGTGTAGTCTCCCACTATCACCCAGTATCTTTCACGTGCTTATCAAATTCTACTTTGGAAACTGTTCAGCTTATTGTCCATAGTTTTGTGTTTGGAATGATGTATGAAATCCTTCTGCTGTTTCCAACCTTCTACAATCATTTGTGATTGTGCCATTACCATTCTTTACCTTAAACATGATTTTACTCTCTGTCATGCCCACCACCAGTGTATTTATTTATGTCACATCTTTTTTCAGCTTGTTTTTCCAGGTTAAACCACGTAACCTGCTTTGGTCTACAAAGGAATTAAAGTTAGTAACAGTTTAATTTACTTGGAAATTAAACTATATCAGGGCCCAAAAGTTACAAATAAATAGCATAACTTTTTATCCTGAGTTAATTTTCTAGAGGTGAAATACTAACTCAGAAGATGCGTAGTTCCAAGAAAAATAACATGCCTGAAGTACATTGAAAAAAAACTAGCTGAAGGAAAGTCATGTTTTAATCATGCATGTTACACCTTAGAAGCTTATTCACATAGGTTTTCTTATCTAAAAATTTGAGCCGTACACTCATGTGAGGAATATCTGTACACACTGCATCTTTTGCACACTTTAACTGGCACTATTCTAGATACTGGTTTGTAGGAAAAAAATATTGATATAATAAAAATGAATATATTAGATTTACCATAAGGGATTCAGAACAGCTCGACATGTGGTCCTACTGCACAGAACCGGTTCATACTGAATAGGAGGCAAGTCTGGCCGTTCTTTCAGTGGTGTGAAGAGGGCAGCCACTGGGACTACCATTCTTGTGGCCTCAAGACGACTTGAAGGCCAAACATTCCAGCTGAATCTAACTCCATCTCTGTCCTCATTCTGCTGGATAAATTCCAGGAAAGTTGTCATGATCAACTCCTCTGTGTATCACTGAAATAGAAAGATAATTGTTAGTAGAATGTGGAAATACAAGTGTTTTAAGACATAAATCTTTGGTTTATGTGACAGTCAAAAACTTCTGAAGTTTTCTAGACTGTAGTTTAACTTAATAGCTTGATTCTAATTATGGATTTTAACTAAGCAGACTAACATTATCCATAAAACAAATTCTACATTTCACAGTTAATATAATCAGGAAATTATCAACTGTCAGCATGTGATGAAAACGACAAAAAGCACCCCCAAAATTGCTCTTATAAAACAAAGACTAACATACAAACTTAACTATAAAATATCCCCTCTTGCAGTTTTCCACAGATGCTTTCACTAATCTCCATACTGTAGAACAAACACTATGATAACTGTCTGTCAACATTTTCATGAGCATCTCACTGATACCAGGAGCAGATCCATGCATCACAGTAATTGCAACACAGGAAGCCACACAGAACTCTGCACACAGGAACGTTTCCACTGCTGCTTCTACTCAAGCTGCAAAGCCATCCAGCAAAGGACAAAAATACAAGGGGAGAGAAACACTCAGAAGCCAAAATTAGTACAGAGAGATCAGGGATAGAAAATAATTCCACTGAGGGAGGAAAGGATAGCCTGGGATCTGAAAAGAATGCAGAACACAATAAGTTTATCATCAAGATCAATTCATCGTTGTTCTGTGTAAAAGGCGAAGGAAAATTATCCCTGAGAAATGCAGTAGTGCTACAATAATATGTGTAAGAAAACAGTCCTAGTTACAAGCACACACTGAAATAATCCCTCCTTTTAAAATTATCTCCTAAGAAGGCTGAGAAAATCACAACAGAGGCCACTTTAGCCATTCCATAAGAACCTGCTATGAAGTCCACGAGCTCCACATCCACACACTCCAATGTCAATTCCTACTTTCTGCATTGGAGTTCAAAGTCTTTTCTCCATGTTAACCCAGCCACATTTGAAATAGCTTGACATGGACATTATTTTAACTTATCACTTATTGCTCCACAGAGGGCAATGTACAAACATCAGTGTGCAGTGACTTACGAAGTACATGCATATACAGCAAAGATTTATTGGATTTACTGAGTTAAATCCTGTTACTTTCCAGTAGATTATTCCTATTCAGAAAACAGAACCTGCTAAAAATCAAGTGGATTATTAATAATAGACTGAATGACATGGAGCTGCAATGGGGAAGGGTCAGGTGGGTGTTAGGAAAAGGTTCTTCAGCAAAGGGTGGTGGGCATGGAACACACTCCCCAGGGCAGTGGGCACAGTCCCAAGCAGACAGAGCTCAAGGGACATTTGGACACTGCTCACATAAATTGGGTTTAGATTTTTGGTGGTCCTGTGTGGAGCTCGGGGTTGGATTTGGTGATCCTTGTGGGTTCCTTTTCAATTCAGGATATTCTATGATTCCATCATTCAAATTTCCCCTCAGCATGTAATGCTTACATGTTTCAACTTACAGCAGATGTGAATCTCACTGTCTGACAAGTCAGTTGGTTTTGGTAACATTTTCATAGTTACCCACGCAGACTCTCTGGGATAGGTGTGGAGCTGTGTAACATTAGACTAGATGAGCAAATCCTCCTATTTACAGCATACACATTAAAAACATCATCTGCCTTAGAGCCACAAAGTGCATATTGCCAACCTCAGCAAACCACAAAGAAGTGATGTCAGAACAGCTGAACAGCAACAGCTCCATGTTGGGGTGTCACTGTGCCATGCTGCAGGACAGACACCCAGAAGACATCAACAGTCCTTTCAGGCTTGCTTCCTCCCACTGCTGAAGCTGAGCTTCCCTCCCATCCCTGCACAGTGGCAATTTCATGCTGTATTACACTCAAATAAACCACACCTGAATTGCATAAAGTCACAAGCTGACTGTAAAGGTGTCATTCTGAGGTAAACAATAGTACTGATGCAATTACTCTGACTGGGTGCAAGAGTACAGTTATGATTTTCTAACCAGCACACAAATCACCAATTAGAAAGCTACCCTCTACCCAAACGAACAGCTTTGAAATATATTGCTTTGAAGTTAGTTCTACAACGGCTATTGAAAATGATGCAACTGCAAACAGTAATGATGCAGTTTCTCCAAAACAGACTAGTCGCAGAACTCCTGGTTCAACTCAGCACCTTTACACAGCGCTTGTAAGCGTGTCCCAGTACGGAAAGTCAAGAAAATAATATCCACTAAGCCTTGGAAACACACACAAACACAAAAAACACCACCATATCTCTACAGTCATTAGCATATCAGGTACAAATCTACTGCAGTTCCAGGAGGTCTGTAAGAGGAGAATGCCTTAGGATGCAAAGGCAGCCACAAGGTGTCAAACCGACAATGCAAGAATCTGCGTTTCACTTATTTATGCGTACACGGGCATCCTTCAAACCTGCCTTCCCAGTTTTATTAGGGACTTTCTTAAAAGAAGCGATCTGGGTACATAAGAACACACCTAAGTGTAAAAATGAACAAATGAATAAACAAACAAATTCAAACGCACCGGGGCCTCCCTAAACACGGTGCTCGCACAGCTCCAAGCGTACCGCAGGGCCCCGCCGCCCACCCCGCCGGCTCGCAGCCCCGTGCCAGCAGAATGGAGCCGCCGCCGGGGCCGAGCCGCACGTTACAGCGGAGCGGTGGCGGCGCAGAGGCCGTGCGACCGCAGCCGAGCGGCTCTCGGCAGCTGCTGGCAGGGCCCCGCGCGTGGGGTGGGCGCTCCCCGGCGAGCTGCGGGCCGTGGGGTGCGCTGACAAGTCGCTCCCGGCCCCGGGGGTCCCCCGGCTCTCCTCCGAGCGCCCCCAGCCCCGCACAGCGGCGCCGGCGAAGGGCTCTCCTCCCCAGGGCGCTCCGCGCTCCCACCGCCGCTCCCCGGGTGCCCCCCTCCCCGCCGCTCACCCCGCGTCCCGGCCGCCGCCCGCCTCGCGCTTGCTCTCCCCCTGACGCACGCAGCCGCCCCAGAGCTGCCGACGCAGTCAACATGGCTGATGGGAGGGTCCACGCCACGTCAAGGGGCAGAGAGCGGCGGGCCGGGGCTGGGGACGGGCTGAGCGCCGCCGCTCCACGCCTTCCCCCGCTGCGGGCGAGCCTCGCTTGTCCAGCCTCACTGTCCCCTCAGCGGCGGGCAGCGATGGGCCCGGCGTGAGCCAGCCCGTACAGCCGCTCCCTGCCTTACCGTCCGCGATCACTCCCGTTTGCTTGTCTGCTTTTTCCCTTTCGTCTTCGAGCTTTCTTCTAAAAAGCTTGATCTTCCTCTCAGGAGTGTTTGGAAAACGACAGGCTGCAGCCACCAGAGGGAGCTTCGCCTCCTCATGTTTACGAGTTTTCTCAGACTTCCGGAGGAAAAAAAAAAAAAAAAAGATATTATATTTTTGGTGGTTTTCAGCCTGAGACAATATTTTATCTCACATTTAGAAATACTTAAACGTGTAATGTATATTTATTTAATATCTTCAGATAAAGTTTTATGTAGCCCTGAATGTACAGTTCGGGTTTTGTCTTTTTTGGGTTATTTTTCTGGGTCCTATACCATTACTATCTGCAGTATTGTTTGCCAGCTTTCTTTAGTCTAGAAACAGGAGCAGGTAAACAAAAGCACATCTTAAAGAAAGGATTTTAATCTTCGCTGCCCTTGAATCCCACTGCCAGCTGTGGGAGCATTCAGCTGGAGAGTGCCAAGGACATGGAACCTCCTCCACAAAAAAAATAAAATGAAACCATTGGGGTGAACTTCAAGCAGAGGCACAGAAAGGAATTCAGTGTTGTATTTCTAGAAGTACACAAATACTCTGTTGGATGTTTTCAGAAAGTTGCAATGAAAATAGGTGTGTGCCAAAGCCAGAATGTCTCCGTCAATGACAAGGAAAGAAGCCACTGAAACATTTAAAGGAGCTTGAAAGGGAAGAACTGGAAAGCTTACACATAAAACGTATGCAGTATTTCTAATGAGCCATTAGCACAGTTAAATTTCATTACATAATGACAATCCAATGTTCTAAGTTTCAACAAAAGTCTTGCAGCTGCTACGAGGGTGCAAACCGAGAAGCAAAGAGAGGCAATAACACTGAACAGAAGATCAGGTGGTAACACCATATTTACACACTATGAGAAAATATTCTATTATCTTCCATTATTAGATTGTACAGTAATACTATTTTACTTTTCTTAACATAGAATTTTCAGCTGATGTGTCAGACTTTCTTAGGCAGCAGTGCACGCCCACAGATAGCAGCTTACCTTTTCTTTGGAGAAGTACTCTTCTGCAGTGCCTAAACAGCTGAGAAACAGGTATGATACTCTGTTCCAGATTCTTTTTCCTCTTCTTCCACTGAATCACTGACCAGCTGTTGCATTGACATCGCTGGTAAAATTTGTGACAATTTTGTTGGAAGACTACCTGCAATAATTTTTAAAAGTTACTTAGCTTAAACAGTACCAATCAAAAGTTCCAGAAAAATGTGTCTCAATACAGAAAATACATTTAAAAAAAAAAAAAACATTTTTATTTCTGGAATCTCTTTCTGTTCACAGTTCTTCACTTCATGACAAATAGAAAGAAATAACTTCTGAGTATTACCGAAGTCTTAGAAGAGAACTTTTTACAGTTTTACTCACCAACACTTTTGCCTTGACTGTTGGTCAGCCTTCCCAGGGGCATCGCTGTGGCTTTGGGGTAGCAGGGTTTATTTCAAGCGATGACTGCAGCTGTCGCGTTCAACCAGGATGTGAGATCTGGACTCCCTGTTACACGTAGGTGGATTTGGAAACACCTTAAAGCAAACAAAAGTCAGCGGAGAGGAGGAGTTAGGGCTGATGTTTGTTTGGAACTGCTAAAATGTCTTACAGGAAAATAATAATAAAAAAAAGAACAAAGCTGAGAACAATTTAGAGCGACTCTGTTCAGCTGCAGAAAGAACTATTCTGATTTAGCACGCTGTTAAGAACTACTAAGAAACAATATACAGATTGAAATTTTGCATAGCAGGACTTTGATAATAGGCAGTTTACATTATTGCAACAATTACAACATCATCCTTCTGCTTTTTATCTGAGAAGTAACCCACCTCAGTGCTAATGCTGCTTTGATTTCGATTTGGGATCCAGTCCATTACTATTTAGATAAACCCATACAGCAACAAAATGAAATCTCAGCCAAATGCTTCCAGAACTACACCTGGATTTACAGCAGTTACCTTTTAGGCAATTAATTTTAACCATCGACCTCTAAGCGTGCCAAGGAAGGGATAATCATTATTACTGCCCGTCCGCTGGCAGAATAGGCAGCGTAATCAGTGCACGAGTTGTGAAGAACCACTGGCAAAAGCTAAGGTACGTGAGAATGACGCAGGGCCTAAATGGGGTTATCAGAGGTCCAGTCCGGCTCAGGAACGCGGTTATCGTTTTGGCTAGCTCCCGGGCAAGACGCCGTCCCACAGCGCGCACCGCCCGGCGGAACAGCCCACGGCGCCCGCAAGGGCCGTAGCCCCTTTGCACGGCGGCGGCGCTCCGCCCGCGCGAGGCGGCACCTCTCGCGAGAGCAGCCGGGCTGGCGGCCCGCGGGGAGAAACGGTGCGCCCGCGTCGGCGGGGCGATGGAGTCGGCCGTGGAGGAGCTGATGCCGCGGCTGCTGCCCGTGGGGGACTGCGACCTGCCCGACGACTTCGACCCTACCGTGCCGCCCAGGACGCCGCAGGAGTACCTGAGGCGCGTCCAGTGAGTGGCGGGCCGCGGGTTGGCGGCGGGCCGGTCGGGCTCCATCGGGGCGGTGTGTTTCTCGCTGCGTCTGCCCGAGGGGCCCGTTATTCCCCGGCGAGCCCCACGCCGAGTGCTGGAGCTCTGTTTTTCAGAGGAAGACGGTGGTCCGGTTTTTGGCTCCGTGTGGCCGTAGCATCCCAGGATGTCGCTATGGGATGCGCAGCCTCACTTCAAGGCAACTTAGGAGCATGCAAGCTTCAAGGACGCCAGTGCAGTTGTGTATAAAGAGGGAATACTTTGTAATTCTGGAGTCAGACCTTCTGTAAGAATTGCGTGCAGAGTTAATTGTTCTTTGCATAAGTGAAAATTTCCTCAGGTGCCGTATTTCAGAGACATTCAGCCTATAACCGCCTGTTGCAATACAGCAGTTTGACTTTATTTTGTAGGATTGAAGCAGCGCGATGCCCAGATGTGGTCGTGGCACAAATAGACCCCAAGAAGCTAAGAAAGAAGCAGACAGTAAACATTGCAGTAAGTTTGGGCTGGTTTATGCTTTTTGCTTTGTTTTAAGAAACAAGCAGCAGGAAAGATGGGGGAGTCGTGAGCATAACTAAAACAGCAGCTTTGCTGGATCTTAAAGCGCCTACTGAAATAAATGGAACTTCAGGGTTTGTATTTCTGGGTAACAGCAGTCTCTGTAACTGATTAGTTTAAATCAGTAATACCCCTACTAAATGACACACAGGAGACTTACTGCCTGAAGGAATCAAATGCTGTGCTAAATTTTACAAATCCATCATAAAACCCGTGTAAGCTTTAGTAGAAAGCAGTATCTATATTTAGATTCAAAAATATATCCTGGGTAAGGCAGTAAGAGCAGTAAGTACAGCTAACGTAAGATGAAATTCTAGCACCATTTCTTAACTTTTTGGTGGAGGGTCTTATTGGGATTTCCCCTTACAAGTAGATTCTTCTGTTGTCACATTGCTTTTTTTTTAATCTACTTCCAAATATTTCGAGTGCCCGGTTTTGTCTTTTTTTAATGAAAACTGTATAACCTGCCTATTACATTGCTATGCTAAAGTTTCTAGTATTGACATGACCATGTATCTTGTAACTGTTCTTTTCGTCTCACCTCTTCGTAACGGCATTCTTAAACATTTGTAGAAAGATTTTTCTGTACTGTAATTCTTTCATGCTGATTTCTAAAGAGGTTATATCTACTTAATTGTCAGTTAATTTCCTAAAAGATATATTTTTTACTCTACCGTGTTCCCCAACTTATTGTCTGAGCAAGTAGAACTCCTACTATTAATAGCATCCATCCAAGATAAGGAAAGAGCACACTCCTTTTTAGTAACAGGGAAATTAAGGCGGAACAAGTGCTAGAAAAATGATGTTAAATGATTCTTCAGCAGCACGTCCTGCATGTTTAATTTTCCTTCTTTGCATACATACACCATCAAGCAGGATAAATTTTGTCTAGACCAACTGTTAAATCAGTTGTCAGGAAATTAACCTTTTTTAAAGTGAGTACTTCTATTTTTATCTGCTGGTAGTTATTTACTAATTCTCGTGTTCTTTAAGGATTATTTTTATAAAGCTTTTTATACATTATAATTATTGCCAGTCTTTCCTTAGATTTCTGGGTGTCAGCCTGCTCCTGAAGGATACTCTCCAACACTCAAGTGGCAGCAGCAGCAAGTGGCCAATTTCTCATCTGTTCGTCAGGTACAAAATGCTGTGTGTGATGGGGAGTGGCAGATGTTTTTAACTTGCACATCTGTACTTTAGGGGGGACAACCTTATATCTCTCCTACCATAAAGTCATAACATTTTGATCAGATGTTGCTAGTCAACTGTTGTAATTTCTTAAAAAAATAGAAAAATAAAATGGGAATATACTGTGAGGCTTTAAAACTTCTGATGAAACTTCTTCCTGAGAGTCATGTTAAATAAAGCAAAAATACCTGGCAGTATATACATTGAACGATACAGAGTACTTGAGGAAGGACAAAAGGATAAAAATCACTGTGATGTTACGCAGTGACACTGAAACCAACAGTGTTTTACATTGTTCTAGAACAAGTGGATTCCAACCCACCATAAGATTCATATAACTATAACACAGTCCATTTAGGGTCCTACGGGCACTAGTGGGAGCCATTATGGTGAGAAATACTGATTTGCTAAAATGAATTTGTGTGGATGTAGTGTTAGCACAGACTTTCCTACCACATTTGTACCTTGCTTTTACAGAATGGAAATGAAGAACTGAACAGTCTCTCTCTATTCTCTCTAAGCACTGTTCAAACAGGGTGTATATAAAGATATTTTATAGCTCCAGTACTGCTGAAGGCATGTTTATAATGCATTGATTCTGCATTGTAGAAATACCTGGATTAACTGGAGTATAATCAATTGCACTGAAGCATCCATGGCATTGAGCTTACTATGAGCTCATTTACCCTGTTTTTTGAGGAACATAAAGCAGTGAAGGTGGAGCTTAAGAGAAAAGAGCATCAAAAGTCACTTGTTCATACATTATGCACCAGCTAGTTAATTACAGCATTTTTTTAGTGGTCATTTTTACTGTTAAGAGTAAAAATGGGATGAGGGAAAAATATTTCCAATACAAAAGCTTATACTTCAATATAGGAAACTGTCATAGAGACGAATTTGTCATATATGGCATCCCTGTCAGAACAAAAGTTCTAGGAAAGTACGCCTGCCATCCTTCATGATTCTGTAGGCTCTGAACAGAGATACAGAGCACTGACAGAAATGTGGTATTGGCCTTGTTTGCTTTTTTGACTAACCCAATTGTTTTTTCTCGTTACAGCAAGCATAAGAAAGAATTTTAAGACTAGTAAAGCTTACTATTTAAACTTCAAGCTTTATGCAGTGGACTTTAAAATTCCTTTGGCTTTAATATTATTTCCAAAAACCCAGTATAAGTAACAGTTATATTTATACTAAGAGGCTTGAGGAATATGTACTCAGTAATGCCTCTACTCATTTCAAAAATTACCTTTTTTTTTTTTAATGAAGATAAGATTATGGCTAGGATCCAATAACTGTAAAGTTAAACTGATTTGGCTCTAATTATTCAGAGCCTGAACAAGCACAGAAATCACTGGCGGTCACAAGATTTGGACAGCAACGTTAACATGGTGAGTAGAATTTGTTTTTTCTAGTCATTAAATCTGTGGTTAATCTTGCTGTACAGTCTAATTCAACAACTGGTGAGTATTATCACGTCTGTTCTTTGGTGTCTTCAAGATAGCTATATTTCACTGATTTCATTTATTTTTATTTACTTCAGCCAAAATTAGAGGATGAAGAAGGCTGGAAGAAGTTCTGCCTGGGTGAAAGAGTATACTCAGAAATAGATGCGGAATCTGATAATGAAAATCTAGGAATTGATTACATAAAGGTGAGTATAAGAGGACTCATTTTCAACTGTTATTTTCACAAATAGATACCAGAAGCAATTCTGCTGCATATTACCACGTTGTGCTAAATACAAAGCAAGCTGTCTGTTGAGCCCAGTAAGACTCATTTATCTTCGCTTTTAAGTTGAAACTGAGTGAAGCAGAGAATGGAGAACAAGTATAGTACTTCTGTCAAAAAGTTGGAGAAGTTCCCTCATCTGTTCCCAGCTAAAACACACTAATTCGCTGCTAGCTGAACTGAATGGAAAGCTTTATCCATAGTCTGGTTTAGTGTTTTGTGAAGGTGCTTCCTGTCCTTGTACATGATACTCTATAAACGTGCCCTTCACAGCATCTTCAAAAGGAAAAAAAAAAAAAGCACACCCTTGTTTTACAAGTAACAGCAAAAGCAATAGCAAAACTATTCGATACCAAATTTGGCTGGACCTTATCTTGAAGTTGCTTGAGGATTATTGATTTTTTAATAGATGTCAAAGCTCAGAACAGAATTCAAAATAATTACAAATTTCTGATCATAACATTCAAATGTTAGTAAGTTCTAACTTATAAAAATAAAGTGTTTATGATAATGTTTCTGCATTTTCCATCTTGATTTTTCAGGTGGGCTTTCCTCCTTTGCTAAGTATTGTAAGCAGAATGAATCAGGTAAGCCTACCTCTTATGCCTACCTCTTAGAACAGCGTAGTGGTGTTGCAAAAGTTAGTACTTCCCATGCTCCATCAGTTGCATAAGTCTTATCTATTTTTCTGTGCTACGTTGATTGTTTATTCCAACTGCTATTCAATGTACATGTACAAGGAAAAAATACTATCTCATCTTTAACTACAATTACACCAACAAACGTTTAGCATAACTAGATACAAGCATATTTTCTCCTTGTAATTTCTTTATGTAACATGCTAATGTTTGAGTGCCTCTTTTAGGGGCTTACAGTAAGTTATCTCCTTTCATCTTTTAAGTACAGTCCTTCAATTTGATTGTGAACTCTTAAATCCATTGCAAGACTAGAAGAACCATGTTTACTATGTTTCTCATTAGTCACTCTTATACAGAAATAGTCAGTATGATGCCTGTTTTGTTATCTCTCTATAACCTCTTGTTAACACAGAATATTGCTTTATAAAAAGCTCTTTATTTTTTAAAAAGCTTTTTTTTCCTAATGCTTTAACATTTACTTTACCCTTACATATAATCTCAACCTGAACTAAATGCCATATAGAATTACAGTTGAGTGGAAACAAATACTGTCTATATTTAAAGACAAAAATCACATTTGCTTTTTATATAATATAATCCTTTGGGTAGAAGGACAGCAAAACAAAACTTTGCAGGTATCCCATTGTCTCTTTATGTTCCTCTTTTGAAGGCCACAGTAACCAGTGTCTTAGAATACCTGATAAGCTGGTTTGGAGAGAAAAAGTTTACTCCTGAACTGGTAATTTTTAATTTTTTCTAACTACTTGCACGTGAACACCTCAAACAAGGGATAAATTGTACTTTGTCTTCTGTGAAATTATTTTAGTTTGCAAATAGTTCTCTAGCTCCATGTGCTGTATTCAGTTGTTCTCAAAACTCTCCTGATTAGATACTACATTGAACATACACAGAACTTCTTGAAAGGGTAATTATAAAACAACAGGTCTTTCAGGTACTGCTAAAACTCCTCTGTTTCATTTATTCCCCACAATAACTTAATCTGCAAGGTCGGAAGAGTGCTGGGGAGAGAAGAGGGCCAGAGTACAGAAGCTTTGATTCTGACCAGTTTAAGCTGTCAGTGAGCTGCATGTTGTATTTGCTGACACATCTGTTTTAGTTTGGAGATGCGTGGTATTCTGCTGAAAGAGATGCATTTAATCTTTTCATGTGCAAGCACTGACCAAAAAGCTTATCTGTGTTAGTGCGGAAACAGAGCCAATCTAATACAAAACTCAGACTGATGGAGTACATTAGCATGAAGTTTGGCCACAACTACATCAACTAGCTATGTAGTGCCATCTTATCTGCAGAAGACCTTGGTCGGTGCATTTCATTGACTACCACAAAATAAACGAGTAATGAAAACTTACATCCACAATACTAAATACAAATTCACGATTTTTGAGTTACTTAAAGACCTTTTGTGTTCTGACCTTTTCTTAGTGACCAGTATGCTGCAGAGAATGTGCACATTGCACATGAAAGGCACTAGACACTGGAATTAATTTAAGAAGTAAATAGCAAAAGTGATGTTTATAATATTACAATATTCAGTAAAGTGAAAAGCAAAGGACCTGTTTTTGCAGTGGGATAAATCCTAAGGCTGACGTAACAATATTAATTCCACAAGGATCTCACTTAATATATTCATTCTTTAGGAATGTTTTTCCACAGTTTATGAAGTTAAAAAGTAATAGCTATGTAATATTCTTTAGATATTATTAAAATAGTGCTTCCCTTAGGTTAATAGTGGAAACTGTATTTATATCTAACTCAAAAAAAAAATAGCGGAAAATCCAGGAGCACACTCACAAGAGGCTTATCTACAGGCACAAAATTCTACTATGCAGTCTCTAATCTGGCCCTTCAAACTTTTCGATTTTGGCAATAGCACTTACATGAAATTTTGTTTTGAGACCTGTGCTTGAGACCTGCTATTATATAACAGGTTTTGCTTGTGTAAAACTTCAAGGAAATGCCTATAATTAAAAGCTCACTATTTAAATCCACACAGGGTAGATGGTTTTATGCACTGTTGGCATGCCTTGAAAAACCTTTGCTCCCTGAAGCTCACTCCCTTATTCGACAGCTGGCAAGACGATGCTCAGAAGTGAGAGTACTAGAGGTAAGATTTAATTTAATGTTGTGCAAAGGACTGTTTCAATTTTGCAAATTATCAAGAGAATGATGTTTCAGCTCTTGAATTCTTAGTACGTAATTTTCACATTTTAAGTCTGCCTGAGAGTGAAAGGAAGACTACAACATATAACATGGCAGGTAACTTTTTCTAGTGGATATGGTTAACAAAAGAACTGTTCTGGTATTTGTTTCTTTTTCAGGAGAACAGGAATGAAGAGCAAGTATCAGCTCTGAACCTGTTAATCTGCTTAGTTAGCAGGTAATGCAAACTACAGATATAAAATAGCAGAGTATGTCCAGAGTAAGTGTGAGTATCCTTGTGCTAACCTAGATTCCTTTAAAGTGAAAGTCAGTCCAAGTACTCTGGACGTATGTAGCAAACATACTTAGTTAAAAGGACTTAAGACAAACCTAAGAGTTAAACAGAGGAAACACACTGGTTTTCTTGGGTGAGCTCCCTCAACCATGAAGCAATAAATATGATAGAAATACTAAATTAAACCTAGAAAGCAAGTGGTCTATCAACTCAGAGCAAAGTAAAGAGTGTGTTGCATTAGTTTTCTTAACTATATTCTACTTCTCTCCACTAGGTACTTTGATCAACGTGACTTAGCTGATGAACCCTCCTAGACTTTTTAGAGAAAACCATTTTCTGTTGCCGTAGCACAAACAACATTATCAGCATTTGGGTCTGAAGTGTGCAGTGTCTTTCTGTGAAGTACAATACAACCTCTTCAGAGCACCCTCAACGTAAGAATGCATCTGGGACAGCTATGAATAACTTAAGCTGATCTTTAGCGTGAAGGTACTAGTCTCCAGTATCCTCATCATAAAACGGTCCATGAATTATCTGTCATTATCTCTCAAGCAACTTAGTATAGTAGGTTCTCCATTATAAATTTTTACCAAGTAATCCTGTGGATGCTGCCATTAGGTAAAGACTTTTAAGTTTAAAGAGATGTTATGTCAGAGATGACTGTTCTTTATCTAATACACAACTCCTCAAGGTCTTTTTTAATAAAACTAAAACATACTTTCAAGTGTTCTTAAACACTGTGGTTTTTCTCATTCTTCATAGTATTTAACAACTGCCTTACTACAGAAGCCTACACAACTGGGATCCAATGCGTTTTTTCAGGAAATAGTTCTTGAGTTTAAGTACTGCTAAGCAGTACAACTATAGCCAGTGAATTACTGAAACAATTATGTTACCAAAACATAAAAGGAGGTAGTGCATAGACTTCCTGAGTAATAATATTTGCTACTTCATAGTAAACAGTGGCAAAAACCAGGGAAAAAGGCACAGCTGTATTCAGCACTCTTCAACAGAAGCATTTATTAAACAAAATGGGCACGTTTATTTTCTGTAAAGTATCTTGACAAATACATTAGCTCACCTATTTGACTTAAGATATTGAACAGGGAGTGCTTTGCCAAGAATATTGGTGTCTGCTTTGTACATACATGATTCTGTTGGGCTCTAATTATCTTGAACAATTGAAAATCTAGATTAAATGAACTCTGATTTCTGCTGGTAACAGCAGACTGATATACAGTATTGAATTTCACACTGTACAGGAAGCAGATGTCAATCCCTCACTATCTAAAAAAAACACATCATTAAGCACAAGTTACTGGTTAAGCCCTTAATGTAACTTAGAATTATTAGCACTTTTTCATGTGGAACAGTAATCTTAACTATCAAATGAAAATGAAAGTAACTACTACAGTTTTAATTCTAGAGAAGCAAATTACAAAATGATTCTGTATGTTAATACTGAATGCCTACCATGTTGCGTGGGCATAATGTGCGTGACTGAAGTGTCCATCTGTTAGGTACAGTGCAAGTCAGTCCCTTTAATAACAGCACTGAAAATAGGATGAGTTGGCAACAGAAGAACCCACAAAATGCACTCAGGAAGAATAGTAGTTAACTAATGCTCTACCCTTACAATTTCAAAGAAGTCTGAATCGTATAGGTGGACAACAACCGCAGCCTTCCTGTATACTACCAGTAGAAGTGCTCAGTATTTCATTTACACAGCTGATCCCTACAGAGTACCAACCACCATGGTTATTTTTATCTTTTCTAGGTCTCTAAACGGGGCAATAGCATTCTACTAGTGTTTTAGATGTTTCCTAGAACTGTCGAATTTCCAGTTACAACTAATCTGAGCTAGCATTCACAGTACCTGAAAATACCTGAATTTGTTCAAATCTTAAGCTCAATTATAATAAGCCTCTGGTTATCATATCTATAATCTACAGCTTGCCAGCATAGATTTATAGACTAGAAAAGGCAACTATCTAGAAAAGGCTTGATCCATTACAAACGCCAGAACTTCCTTAGAGCTTAATGAAGAACAGCTTCCAGTGTTCCTGCCCAACCATGCAATTGGACAACATACATTAATTCCAACATATAAGATGGTTAAAACACGCAGAAGTGTTGTTCTAGTGCGTTACTTTTTACATCTAGCCTGTTATTTGCTGGTCTCAAAGTAGAAACTGAATCGCTATCACAGGACATTCTCACATTTCTGAAAGTGCAAGGCCTGATCCTGCCAGCAGAAAAGTCTTACAGTAAAATTTGTTACAAGTTTAAAGAAGTTTTCATGCTTACCCACAGCAAGATACATATTGTTACACGAATCTTGTAACAAGTAGTATCAAGCAACCCCCAATCTCTGTTAGGGTCTTGGTGATGTCTTTGTAGATTCTTGCTGGCCTAATCATCTTCCTGCACACACTCATTACAGAAGTGAATTGTAGCTACCAATTAAAAAAAAAATTATGTTAATATTGAATTTATTCACAGCAAGCTAAAACAAATTCCCTTTGCTGGTTGTAGATGTCCTTAGCTGTACAATTCTTCTGATGCAAAAAAAACAGCCATTAATTTAGGGACATAGGATATACCTTTATTTTTGTAGAAATAAATTATCTGCTCATATCATTCTTATACTCCACTGAATGTTGTTAATGAAGACTGTTGATTTTTGCAGTAATTGTTTCCTCAGAATAATAGAAAGTTGCTGCTTCACAGTTAGGAATGATTACGGAAAGGCAGCAGTTTGGCATGTGTTAGGTGACACAAAACACATTTGTTTCTTATTCCAACTGAGTCTTGATTGTGATTTTACTCTGTTCTTAAAATCTGCCTGTTATGTGTTTTAGTACTAGAAATCTTTTGTTGGAAACTTTTAAGAAGACAGTTTTTACCCTGATTTACCCTGGACATTAATACCTTGGTACAGAATTAATTTCATACCAAGATACGAGAACAGTGTTATTTTAACGAACATTTATTATATACTTTGGAATTGTGCTGCACAGTGCTATAATTTACATGCTACATACAAAGCTGAACCAAGACACCAAAACCACAGACAAAGGATTTTTAAGGTAGATACCCAGATTTGAACATGCTCTACATTTTCTGTATCATCACCTGGAATTTACCTGCAAAGAGAATGCAAAGTCAGATCAAAGCATGAACTTTAGATTTATTATTCTAAGTAGGTAGTTACTTTCTTTTAATGGTTTTGTTAAAACATTACTAAGGAACATTTCAATCTTATGGTTTAATTGTGAGATATCTAGCCATGACTTAAATTTAGCATTTAAATTTAAACTCCAAGTGAACAATTTCTTTTCTTTTTTTTTTTTCAGTTGATCCATGTCCCACATTACAGCAGTTTTGTCAGTTGAATATAAAATTTGTGCAAAGCCCATGGAACTCTCCATCTTAATGAGCTTGTGTAGTTACAACAGACTTCACTTACTACATTTCTTACTGACTTCTATAAATAAAGAGCACATAAATAGTTGTCTTAATCTTCATTTACTACAGTAGAGTTCTGGATGTGCGCCCTTTGGCATCTGATGCCTCCAAATGTGAGTATAAGTTTTTAATACAGCTTTCCACTTTAATGTCATGGAGCTTCACTGTCAGTATTTTTTAACAGTAAAGCACTGTTGGTAACTAAAGTTATCAAATGAGCTAATAACCGAGTACTCTGAGAAGTACTTACACGCAGGCATTGATGAAACTTCAGCTGTTACAATACTCTTTATTCCCAAATTCGATAGGCCCCCTCTGATTAGTCCACAGGTAAATGCTAAATACTAAATATAAAGTTACATTTTAAAGAATTTTCAAGGGTGAAGCTTGTTGCAAAATATTGAAGAACTGAAGACTTCTCACTTTGACAATATAAAACTATGGAGGTTTTGATACTGTTCATTAGTGTACTGTGACAGAGGCAGAAGTTTCTTCCTGAATTGCACACAAAATACAAACATCACCTCAATGATTTTCTCCTTGCAGTCAGTACAGCTCCCACCATCAAGTAACTCAAACGTAACAACGTTTTAAAATCACTGTGACTATTTCTTGAAACATAGATCAAATAAACTGTTCTGAAACAAGGTGCATTTCTAAAAATCAGGTTTTGGAGACTAAATTTTAGTTCCCCTTTTGGTGGGTTTGTGTCCATTCAGCTCCAAAATTTCAAGTTATTATTAACAGACCAAGATGATTCAAATCAAACTCATAGGTCCCAAGAAGAGTACCTTTGGTGCATGTTCTAAATACTGCTTTCCTGCAGACATTTGTGTCAAGAGTCGAAATTTGTTGTCTTGAAGAACGTAAATACCCTGTTAAAAAAAAACAGTTTTTAATTGAGTTTCTAACAACATGTAATCAGAATTTTATCAATGTCATCAACATACAAACTTTGGAAAGTTTTTCAGCTGTTTTCTATAGAGTTATGTTCAGTAGAGTGCAACTAAGTGTCTCAACTGCTGAAAACTGTATTTTGTATTCTCAAAATATGCACCAATTTGGACTTTAAAAAACTGTTATTTAAACAAAACATAGGAACATTCCAGGTTTCTTATCAGGTAATTAATTCTAGACCAAGACAAACAGAAAATCCGCCTATAACACAAAACAGCGTAATTGATTTTGTAACTTAAATCATATCCTAGAGCATTAGTACCTGATGATTAGTCCTTAGGTTGTCTATTTGTTTTTTGAATACGGTTGTCCAAAAATCTTTGCAAATGAACTTCATAATATCTAATTCATCCTTGAACCTGGCTGTATCTTTTGTAAACCTAAAAGACAACAAGTGAGAAATATGTCAATAACAAATGTATGTGCGACAACTTGACTGATTAAGCAGAAAAATACAAAATAATAAATACAAAAAATGGTACTGTACAACATTACTTTTGAGAATGTTACAGAGATTAACGTTCCAACTATCATATAGAATCATGCTAGCATCACTCAGCTTTCACCACGTATTATCATTTAAGAGTAACATAATTTTATCTTAATATCTGCAACACTATGGTAAGAATAACTGAGTTTGAACTATATGATTGTTAAAGACAGTTGAAGTACATAAAGATGTCTTAATTTAAAGCTCTTGCATATACTCCTGTCTGGAAGGGCTCCTTCAAATACTGAAAATATTGGGGAAAAAAAACCAAACACCTTAATGCATAGGAACAAGCACACAAAACTTGTCTTCTGAAAAGTGCCATCCTTCTTCACAACTCTCCCCCTGTATTCTCCCTGGAGGTCTTTGTGTTACTTTGATCAACTCTTTTCTCAGGTGACAGCGATACAGGATGAGAGGTAATGGCCTTAAGTTATGGCAGGGGAAGTTCAGTCTGGATATTAGGAAAAATTTCTTCTCCAAATAGTGGTGGTGCATTGGCACAGGCTGCCCAGGGAGGTGGGGGAGTCGCTGTCCCTGGAGATGTTCAAGAACCGTGTGGATATGGCACTGAGGGGCATGGTTAGTGGGCCGGTGGTTGGACTAGACGGTCTTGGTGGTCTTTTCCAACTTTAATGATTCTATCATACTATGAAAACGTGACGTTGGGAGCTCGGGATTCTCCACACAGCCTGAGACTGTGCAGAGAGGCACCGGGACCCAGAGGGCCCATGGAGACAGAAGGTCCAAGGGCTGAGAAGGCCTTAGGAAAGAGAAATCGTGCAGCAGTCAATTATAAAACTACACTTCAGACCCACCTCTCGATCAATCCCTGCCCGACGCGGAAGCCCATGCTCTCCAGCTTGGTGGTGCAGCGGCCGTTCTCCTGCAAGACACAAGGGCAGCCGCCGCCTCAGCCTCGGGCCCGGCCGCCGCCGGACGGCCTCGGGGACGGCACCGGCCTCACTCACCCCTTCGCCCTGCTCGGCGGCGCGGTACAGCCCCGCCACCATCTCGTTGTGCAGCAGCAGGAACAGCGCCTCGTCCGCCATGCCCGCCCCGCTGCAGGCGTTCCGCCGCCGCCGGGAGCCGCTGCACCGCCCCTTCCGGGAGCGGGATGCGCGCCAGGGCTGGGCGAGGCGGAGCGGAGTGCCGAGCGGGGGCAAAACAAGCTTGCGTCCCGGGGCGTGTATGAGAGGAGAAAGACCGCTTTTGTGCGTTTTTTTATTTATTGCCTTCAAAACGTCACTTTCTACTCATCCTCCATTTCCTGCCCCTGTAAGATGGCAACCGGCGGGGCGCGGGATGCAGCCTGAGGTGCCCCAGCAAAAATGGCACTCGTGTTCCGTTAGCACAGTCTCACAGCAGGCGCCGGGGGTAGGACCGCAGCCCAGAGCCAGCGCCACCGATCTCACGGCGCTCAGCGCTAACCCGCTACAAAAGCTCACGCTGTGCCGCGCGGGAGCGTACAACGCGGCAGCCCGCAGTAACGCCCCGGCTAATTGGCTTGTCTGGCACAGAGGCCGTGGTAGCGTGAAGGTGATTGGCTTCCACCACAGGAAAGTGACGAAGGGATTTCTCGTTAGCCACGAGAGACGTCGCTCTGGCCCTCCGCCTTTATGATTCGCAGAGCTGGCAGGCGGGGCTCTCGGTAATTGATTAAGAAGGATGTCAGTCTGTCTCTGATCTTCGTGATTGGCGGATGAGTACAGAGAGCCTATCCAGCGGGGCGTACCCTTTCGCTTCAGGCCTACCTATTGGCAGTCGGCGGTGCCTGCTGAGGCGTTATTGGCTGCGCCGTTCCGTCCCTCGCGGAGCCGAGCGGTGGCCGCCGGGCGGAGCCTCTCCCGCCGTTACCCAGCGGTGCCTTGCGCTGGGCCCCGGCTAGGCCGCGAGGTGGGCGGAATGGCGGTGGCGGTGCGTGCGCTGCAGGAGCAGCTGGAGAAGGCCAAGGAGAGCCTTAAGCACGTGGATGAGAACATCCGCAAGCTCACGGGCCGGGACCCCAACGATGTGAGGTGAGGGGCGGCTTAGCGGGGTCGTCTCGAGGAGGCCGCCCCCGCACCTCCGGCGCGGCCCCGGGCTGCCTGGTGGCGTCCCCGCGGCGGGGGGGGAGGGGGGGAGCGCAGCGGTGGCTGTGGGCCCCGCGCCTGAGAGAGCGCCGCGGGAATGCCGCGAGGGGCCCGGGCGGTGCCGCTGAGCGCTGTGCTGTCTTCCGCAGGCCCCCTCAGAACAGACTGCTGGCCCTCTCAGGCCCTGGTGGAGGTAGGGGGCGAGGGAGCTTACTGCTGAGGTAAGGAACCGCGGATCTGCGTTTCTCTCATTGGGCCTGGTTGCTGTCTTTCCGCGTTCTGTGTTCTTCGTTTGATCCCTGTGCTTACCGTAAGGGATCAGGAGCTGCTGCTGTACAGCACAATCGAATGGGAGGCCTGCAAGGGCACCTGGGGTTCGATAGTACTGCCTGAAGTGCCTGGTTTGATATCGGTGGCTTTCCTTAATGCTTCCAGCCGTTAGCCTTAAAGTTAAGGAGGACCTTCGGAATTAAGGGAGATGTTCTCTGGTGTCGTGGACCTCCATTCTTTGAAATGGTGCAAAATCAGTGTCTTGGTAATTAAGAAACTGGTAGCACTTCTGGGGAGAATAGAAAGAAAGGAAGTCACCAGGATTTCTAAAACTCATGTAGATGACTTCCCTTGTGAATTTACCCTTTCTACCCCCTTTTATTTCCCATCTCTGTGGTAGAGGCAGAATCAAGGACAGGCTTGTGCTCAGTGATTTCATCGTAACTGAGTACATAGTAGTTTTTTTTCTTTTGTTAAATTTTAATATCAAATTGTTGCTGAGACCGTAACACTTCAAAAACTTCTGCTAAAAACTTTTTGAACCTAATAGAATAGCTTGTTTGAGCATAGCAGCTCACTTAAATAAGTTTAAATTGGTTGATTCACAAACAGTGCATCTCAGTACTTTATTACCGTCGTAACCGTCAAATGATTACAGAACTGAGTAAAAAGTTTGCCTTTTTCTGAGATCACAAGTGGTTTCCTTTTAGGCGTGGATTCTCGGATAGCGGAGGAGGACCCCCAGCCAAACAGAGGGATCTTGAAGGGGCATCCAGTAGGTGGGTGCAAAAACTGATGTAGAGACCATGCTTTATCAGAATGAGAGTTTGTTACAATACATTCAGAGTACTTAGATGCAATAACTTAATAAGTGATGACCTTCTCTGTTGTCTTCAGAGATTCATTCATGACTTGTAAGAAATGTTTTTGGAGTTGATTGTGGTGAAATCTCTTTTCTAAATCCTATAGTAGTTTAAAGATTCTTAGAGTAATATAAAGATGATAGCAATAATATAAAGATAAAATCAATATTAAGGCTCTTGCACAATGGAGACAATTAAGTGTATAATTCTTTCTCTGCTGGATTCTAGAGTCAGCTTTTTTCTAGGTATTTGTCTAGATAGCCTCAATAGCCCTCTATGTCTTGATGCATTTAAATCAATCGCGTATTCCTCTTACACAAATAAACACTTCAGATATTCTGGAAAAAGAAAAGCACAAACAAGAAACAAAATACAAAACTGTGCTAAAAAGTCAAATAGGGCAGTAATGTGGCTTCTTCGTTTTTACTTCACTATGGAAATTATATTAAAGTTAAATCACTTTTCTCACCTGTCACGTTAAGAAAAATTTTTTGAACAGTTTTTCCAACAGTTTTTCTTTTTTTTGTCAGACAGTGCTGTCTTCAAAAACACTATTTTTCTCTCCCCACTGTTCCGATCAACAGTTTTAGTGGAATTGTTGGTCCTGCTGGCTATATGTGCTGACTTGTATTTTTCTTGTGTTAGAATAGACGCTGTCATTAATAAATGTTCTCCAGTGGCCAGTAATGCTTTTTATTCCTCAGGCTGGGTGGAGAACGTCGGACGAGAAGAGAATCACGCCAAGAAAGTGATGGAGAAGATGATGATATTAAAAAGGTAACACTCGACAAAGGGAGCTGTGCAGGAAAAAAGAAAACATTTACATGAACTAAGTAGTTTGTGTTTCTCTGTTGTAGCCAGCATTACCGTCTTCTGTTGTTGCTACCTCCAAAGAGCGAACACGTCGAGACCTTATACAAGATCAAAATATGGATGAGAAAGGAAAACAAAGGTATGCAGGAGTCTCTTCAAGCATTTATGTGGTGCTTCAGAGTCCTAGCCTAGAAAGTAACTTCACGTTTTAAAAGGTATTGTACAGATGCTGTTATGTATCACAGATGGTTTTGAAGACCTACCAGAATAGTGTAAATTTGGTTTAGATAAATATTCTCTCAAAATACTTACAGTGGTAACAACACATCATGCATGTCACATAGCTGGCAGGGATTCTGCTTCTCGTGTCATCTACGACAATAAGATTGTTACTGAACAGATCATCTTTGAGTAGGATAACTTAATTGGTTACTTAACACCTTGGACTGTTAAAACAGGAAATAAACCCAGAATGTGAATACAGGGACATCCCTTCTGTTGTGCTTTGTGATGTAGAAGTTTGTGTCAATGTATCTTGGAAGTAACCAGTTCTTCCTGAAATGCCTTTATAGCTAGTGAAGATGCATCTTAATTGAGCAATTGTCAAAGACAGTACAGGTGATTCTTAGTCCTATCACTAATTTTGTTGGCTGAAGAAAGGTTTTGAGTATGTGGTTTTCTTTCTTTGCAGAGTAGATCCATCATGGGCTTCTTTATTCTTACTGCTTTCAGGCTTGTTGTTGTGCATACAATTTGACCTCCTTTTTGCCTCTTGTCAGGTTCTTATTGTTTATATCTCCTTTTTCCGATCTTTTTGTGTGTGTGTGTGTGTGTGTTAGAGAAGCTCACTAAAGTTCTTGTTAAGATGCAGTTCTTTTGGGAAGAGGTGTTGGAAAAGCAAATTTGCAACAGTGTCCAAGCACTTGGACTCTCCTGTCAGCAGCCTACCTGGTGTCATAATACTTACACCTCAAGTAGAGTCAGAGCTGGAATAGTGAACTATATTGAACTTACTTGTTGAGGAACTGAGATCAATTAGCACAAAAAGACTCTTTGCTTGATATTCTTTTGCAGTTACAGTATCACTACCACTGCTGTTGCTTCCATCATGAGCTTCTGACTCTTTTCCTGCAGGAGGATTTTTAGAATTGATAGTGGACTTTATACGGCTTCTCGCACAAACTTTGCCTGTTTGGTATTGCAGTTTTAGCATTTTGCATTTGAGTTGTATTCTGGGGAGATGAGAAACAGTGTTGTTCTGTGTGGGACTCATGTTGGAAAGAGGCCTTTCAGGAAGACAACATCTGTTCAGCTCTGGCTTTGCTCAGGGTCTTCAGGGTTGCCGTTCATATGCAGACACTCTTGGTCAGGTAATCCCTAGCTTTTAGTCCTTACCCATTGCTATTTTTGCTGTTTCATGAACAAGTACTTTCACCTCTCCATGCCAGGCTTGTGCCACTGGAGTAGAGCGTTGGCTACTGAGAAGGGTAGTCTTCTTTCTTCTAACTAGGTGAAAGTTCAAGGCCAGTAAGAAAGTCGGCTTCTTACTGTAAAGGCTTTATTTGGGATTAAATGGGAAGAAAGAGAAGGTGAAATTCAGGAAGTTAGTTCAGAAGAAGGGAATTCCTTGAGGAATTTTGTTTACATAAATTTCTTCAAGTGCCTGTAATTAGATAAGACACTGCACACCAGAATAATTCTTATTGTACAAGATATTGTTGGTTAGATTATGGCAGGTAGTCTTTCACTCCTCTGTAGCTATGTTACTTCTTAATCCCCTCGGGTGAGCATGTTCTTCAGACGACTTAAAAACCTTCTGATTCAGTGCCTTATTGAAATCTTGCTCTGTACTTCCTCAGCCTTTTCTTCCAGAATGGAATATAGAATTCTATCTTCCATTTCTTTGGATTTTTTTTTTATATTAGTGTCATTATTTCCAGATGTGCAGGCTCCTAATTTTCCCACTGCTAACTGTGCTGTGTTACAGATAGGTACCGTGTCTTACTCTTAAGCAAAACATGATATCTTGGTGTAAATTATATCCTTGACTGCTGGCAGTCAGTTTGTGTTCTATTGCTAGTGGCCTTGTGTGGTACTGAGCCTTTAAAAATAACCATCTCTGAGGCGGAAAAGTTTCTCTGACTGTTTACACAAACAAGAAATCTTGGTGCTTGAACCGAATCTCCAACTTCTTTTTCTTTTTACTCAGGAATCGACGTATATTTGGCTTGTTGATGGGCACTCTTCAAAAATTTAAGCAGGAGTCCACAGTTGCTACTGAGAGGGTACTTATTTTTATTCTATAAAAATTTTCAATTGTAAATAAAACCAAATTGTGTGATTAAACTGCTTTATATAGCAATGAAGATTTCCATGGTGTGGGTTACAGGTGTAGCAAATTGCTAAGAGTATAAATGGGTTTTTGTTTGATTTAGTGGAATTGGGGGTGGGAAAGCAGGAAAGAGACTCCAGTGATTTAATGACCCTGCAACACTTTTTGACCACTGCAGAAGTGGTAAGGCAATGATTTGTGTGGTTTTTTTTTTAATTTCAGTTTATCTTTAGAACAAGTAAAATTCAAAATAGATTCTCTCTTTTCTTATTGCTATAACTTCTTGGGACATTTCAAAATACCTGAAATTCAATCAGAATTATACAGAAATGTATAGCTTTATTATGCCTTCTGTTTAAATACAAGCAGCTGTTTACCCTATAGTAGAGCAAATGAGCATTCCTAGTTTTAATAAACGAGTGTGTAACTGTGCTGAATTGAAGTTTTTGCAGAGCTTAGTGGTAACTTCAATATCTTGCATCTAGGATGGTGGTAACTTTTTTTTCTTTGTATGCCGTTTCGAATAGTGGAGGCTATAGTACTTCTTACTGTTGTCCTAGGTGATTATTCAATTAAGAATTATATTTACTTGTAGATTATAAACAGTGTTTAAATGTTTATGGAGAATTCTACTTCCAGCAGTCTGGGAGCAGATACAAATTCTTTAAATTTAAAACTACTACTGTGTGGTTTTAGCATACCTGGCTTGCAGTGTTGATATTGATTACTGTGAGATTCAGTATTTAGATATCCTACTGTTCTATCTAAATAGCATTGAGCAAAAAGTTCTCTGCCTTCTTGCCTTTAGAATAGGAAACTGTCACAAGAGATGGTCTAGCAATATGTTTGCATAAGAAAGACCGAGGGGTTCCTATTCATTGCAACGTATTTTTGAGCATATGCGGCTACTTCATATGTAAAATCTTACTCTGAGTCAGGGTAGAAACCGAAGGAGTTAGGACGCAGATAGTTTTTTGTCCAGGCACTAAACTATATTGAGTGCACTGGCATTCTTTTCTTGCATTACCTGTAATTTATAATAATAAGTAGATAAAGATTATTTGTTCTTTAGGAATGCCTTTAACAATATAAATAATTTCAGTTGTACCAAACCAGCATGCTGTCTTGATTTAGGAAAAAATATTAAGATGAATATTTCTTTATCTTAGCAAAAGAGACGACAAGAAATTGAACAAAAACTTGAAGTACAAGCAGAGGAAGAAAGAAAACAAGTTGAAAATGAAAGGCGAGAATTGTTTGAAGAAAGGCGCGCTAAACAAACGGAGCTGCGGTTACTGGAGCAAAAGGTTGAACTTGCTCAGTTGGTAAGTTTTAGTTTTGTTCTCAAACCTTTCTGTTGTAAAAGAAAATATATATATTCTTCTGTATCTTAGGGGATTTTTTTCTTTCAATTCTCAGCAAGAAGAATGGAATGAACATAATGCAAAAATAATTAAATACATAAGAACAAAGACAAAACCTCACTTGTTCTACATACCTGGCAGAATGTGTCCTGCTACGCAAAAATTGATGGAAGAATCACAGAAAAAGATGAATGGTAAGCGTTCTTGATGATACATGACTGCTTTTGTTCTTGCCTCTTGTTGGTGTCTGTTGTACAAATTTAAAATAAGTCTTTCTGCTTAGATACAGTATTTTCGTGGTTAGAGCAAACTGTGTTCTTTCATGGGTGCTCACCATAGGTAACGATGTTGCTCCTTCAGTGATTTAATTTTGTTTGTGCTTTGATTCTCTTACAAGAGGTGTATGGTAAGCTCAGAACAGTGTGTTTAAAATGTTCTTCATGTTAACTTTAGTACCCAGATGTATGCTGATGCAGCAACTTCATTTTCAGAAAGGCCCATTCTACAGACTGGAAACTGAAGAAAATACAGGGTTTGTTTGTTTGTTTTTAGGAGTTGTGAAGCTCTTCCTTAAGCATAGCACTAGAACTTTGACTTTTTTTTTTCCATGTTTGTTCATGTGTTTCGCAGGATGACTACATTTTCCTTTTGGAAAACAATTTAAAGTACTGCAGGTGATGGTAGTCCTGCTGTTCATTTGATTAAACTGACTTTACTTATCTTTTCTTTAAGAAAGTTTTCTTCATTGACTGGGGTGGGGAATAATAGAAGCTAAACCACCTTTCTGAATAGCTTACAGTATTAAAGCTTTTTTTAGTACCTAATCTGCTTTCTGCTGATTTTTTTAGTGTCGTTTGTTTGCTTTATACATAAATACAGTTGTTATTCCTAAATACCAAGGAACTTAGGTACTGTTTTGATATACTGATGGTTGGACTGATTTTAATGAAGTCAAAAATACTCCTAGCTTAGATCTGCGATTTTACTGTTCTGACACTCAGCAGAGTTGATTATCCCTCTTGCTTTAAGTTAACCAGCGATCCATTTCATTATATGTGAATGGCTCACTACTTCAGAATGAATAAGGATGAAGTTCTTAAAACATTTTGATCACTTATTAGCTTATAGTTAAGGAGAAAATAGACTTCAGTTTCCGTAGCTACCTGTCTGAAACTGTTGTTTATACATTTATTCCCTAGCAATCTTTGAAAGCAGGCGCAACGAATTTGCAGAGCAGATTAACAAAATGGAGGCCAGGCCCAGAAGACAATCTGTGAAGGAAAAAGAACAGCAGGAGGTGCAGAATGAAGAAAAGAAGGAAGAACAGAACAAGGAGCAGGAAGAGGGTAAGGTGGTTCAGCAGGTGGAAGAGTTGGAGACAGGTAATCAGCACAATGATGTAGAAATGGAGGAGGTAGGGGAGGAAAAGGGAAAAATAGGTTCAGGGCATAGTGATGCAGAGAAAGAACAGGAAGAGGAAGAACAGAAACGTGAAATGGAGATTAAAGTAGAAGAGGCTGCTGAGGTGAGGGAGAATGACAAGCAGCAGGATGGTCAGCACGAAGAGGTCACAGCTGTAAAAGATGAAAATGAAAATATTCAGCCAGTGGATAATGAGCAGGATATGGTTGAAATGAATGAGGCAGATAGTGTAGAACCTGTAGATAATGAGAATGGCAAAGAAGTGGAACCAGAAATGGAATGTGATGCTCAGCCAGAAAAAGTGTGTGATATTCCTTCTCCTGAAAAGGAGAAAGTTATCAAAACAGAAATTGAAACTGAACCTGAGGAAAAACAGGAGCAGCGGGCACTTGAAGCTCAGCCAGAACCTGTGGCTGAGGCCTCATCTCAGCCGCAGTCTGTGCCACCACCACAGTCACCTCAGTTATCTCAATCCGTTCAGGATGCAGAACCCCAGGCAGACAAAGATGAAAGCGCTGAGGTGTCTGTAAAGGTCGAGGCACAGGCAGAGCAGAATCAGACACTGAGTGCAGAAGTAAAAAATAAGACTAGAAGTAGAAGCAGGGGTAGGGCAGGGAACAAAGCTGCTAAGAGTCATAGTCGCAGCAGCAGCAGCAGTAGTAGCAGCAGTACTTCAAGCAGCACTAGCAGTGGAAGTAGTTCCAGCACTGGCAGCACTAGCAGTCGGAGTAGTTCCAGCAGCAGCAGCACAAGTGGAAGTACTAGCAGGGACAGTAGCAGCAGTAGCTCTACCAGTAGTGAAAGTAGAAGTCGGAGCAGAGGAAGAGGTCATAACAGAAACAGAAAACGCAGAAGGAGCGCAGAAAGGAAGCGAAGGGATGCTTCAGGAGTAGATAGGAGTCACAAGTCCTCGAAAGGTGGGAGTAGAGATACAAAAAGTTCAAAGGATAAAAGTTCAAGATCTGACCGAAAGAGATCTATATCAGAAAGTAGTCGGTCAGGCAGGAGAACTTCACGGAGTGAAAGAGACCGTAAATCAGACAGGAAAGACAAAAGGCGTTAACAGAAGAGACCAAGCTTCCTTAGCCTAATCTTTGCAGCAGAAGATTATTTCAGTGAAAGGATTCCTTGTAAGGAGGAGGAGAAGGCTGCCTTAAGAATTGCATGCTGTAAAAAGTCTTTTGGAAAAATGCAGACTGTTTACCAGGCATTCTTGTACTTTTTACATAATTTTGTAAAAGGTTACCTACCAAAATTATGTGAAGTTCCTGAAAATGTAAAAATAAAAGATTAACACTCCTTTGCATCTCTTTTTTTTTTAATATTCTGTATTCATTAAGATCCTCTGTATATTTTAATAGGTAAATCTTAAGTTGGTGTGATCACTTTTTCTGTATCATAAACTTTTTTTGTAGAAATAAATGTGCGTTTTAAATAAATTGAGATGTCTTGTTGACACTTAAATTCCCCTTTTAGATCCTATGTAAGGAAACAATATTGCAGGAAACGTAAAGTTTTGCTTTTCCCCTCTATTCCTTGCAAGAATGGGAAACTTAAGATGCTCTAATCTCTCCAGTGCTAGATAGGAAGGGAAAGTAATTGCTTTGAATCTATGCCTTTTTGTTTTCTTCTGTAATCACAAATTCTTAGTCAATTCTATATTCCAGTTCTATGAAACTTTTTCCTACCTATAGGCAAGCAGTGATTAAATGTGAACACTTAAAGCTGACCAAGATAGCTCAAGTCAGTCTGGAATACCGCTCTCACCTGCTTTCTGCGGGTACTTTGGTAATGTATGTTCATGTTTTGAGGTAGTTGATATGTTTAGTAATGCTCCTTGTTTTGATGGACAGTGGAGGAAAGACTTCAGCTCGCTTCTCAACCAGGAGTCTGTTTTAGTTGCAGTCCTATCTTCCATCCCTTCATACCACTAGGAATAATTACATTGCAGTGTTGGAGTTACTCGGGACTACCTAATGCTGACATTGTGTGCGTGCAAGAATGTTTCCTGAATGTATTTAATACAACACAAAGTGGTATGTTATCTATGAAGATGAATTCTGTTTTATATAATTTTGTATGAGGAACAATAACATCTGTCGCTGTGTTCTGTACATGTGCAAATAAATGTGGCTTTGTAGACTACTCTCAATGCCTGTGTCTTTTTCTGTAAGACAAATGTACTGCCTTTGTACACTTAAAGCGTGTACCATAATTGCACATGACTGTACCTTAGTTCTTAGTTCCAAAATCATTTGTACAGGTTTTAATTAATGTCTAATAACTCAATGTGAAACGCTGCTATAGTCTGGGCAGAAAGAGAATTCATCTCGTGCTGAATCACAGCCTGGGGAGTCCTGGAGAGACTTCCAAATGGAGATGAGCAGTAAGTTGATCTTAATGCATCAAATACTACACACATGCTTTTCTGGAACACTATATACTTATGCATAGTTCTACTTTGGGAGGGTGTTAATTTTTGGTCACTGCCGTACTCAGAGTGGTGAGAGACTTCGGAAATACTGATCTTCATTGCTTACGGAAACATGTCCAGCAGGGGAGGAAGTGGAATTTCTTCCAGGATGGATTTAAACACTGGGAAAACGTCCTCAGGTTTCTTTTTTCAACGAGTTCAATGTTATTCAGATTCTTCATCCATTCACTGCTTTGATATCCCATCTACTCTGCTGCTGTACAAATGAGATTCCTTTTTACTTCTCAGTAGTCTTCCGCCATACCTTCAGAGGAAGGTGATTAGTGCGTTGTTTTGTTTTTTTTTAAGGCAAAATGTCCACGTATGTGAAGGTGTTAAACACAACAGTTTGCCACAGGGAACAAATTTTTACACTCAGTAGCTTGAGTATGTGTAACTGCCTTGCGTGCTTCTAAAGAGGCAATTTGAAATGAGAAGTTAGCTGAAACCATTTTAATTTTCTTGTTTTATTGTTGAGACATCTAACATTGAGTATTTTGAAGGTTTGTCATTTTAAGCTTGAGTGATCCAGCGTTGAGTAATACATTTTGTAGTTTTATTGAAAGGGTTTTAATAGCTAATGCTCTAGTTACACAAAGCTGCAGGGGAAGCAGACTGCTTCTCAAAAGCCATATTAACAGCATGTATGGAAAGTGGGGAGTCCTGGTATGTTAAGTAACAAATGGGTTGAGTACATTTAGGCAGCAGTATGTTTTTGACAGGGTGAGAATACAGATATTTTGTTGCTGAGTTACAAAGCAGGTGATGTGCTTGATAATTTAGTGCTCATTTCAAGAAACAACTGCCACTACTAAACTGTGCTGGAAATGATTTTGCTAAGCATAAGCAGCTCAGTGCAATATATGTATAAAAATGTTGGTATCTGATACATTTATAAGAATGAAGTTTTCTAAAAGCTAGATATTTCAACCAATCTTCCCCTAGAGTAGTAGTATAGGATAATAGTATACTATTAGCACAGTCTTACAGAAAGAGCCTTGTCTTTAAAAAAGAAGTTTTATTTTTAGTAATTTAGTTACATTTCAAGGTTCTACCCTCTCACACAGAAGCATTTTCACGACAGTGGATAGAACTGTGTATTCTCTTAGCCTGAAACAATTACAGAGTTATGGATAAGACAGAGACCATGGCTGCAATTTGCTTCTTCTGTTCCAAGTCTACTATATCAAATTGTGGAAATTAAATATATATTTCAATATTCCATAAATATTTAAAGAATGAATTCAGTGAAACAGTTTTGGGGTTCTGGGAATTAAGTGCAGATAACATGAGCAGGAAATCACTAAAATGTTTTACTTCCCTTCCCTGTAGTAATGAGTAAAGATGAAAAGAAAAATATCCCGGTCTCATTTCACTCAAGTAATGTAGGAAAATGAGTGATCAAGAGGGCAAAAACTAATAAAGTTGAGATGAGCGGGCAATAAACCACACATAGCGCTTGCATGAAGTGGCCCGCCCTAGATTTAAATAGGAATTTAGAATATATATATACATATATATATATATATATATATATATTTTTTTTTTACAGTGCTTTTCTACTATGTGCACTGACTCTATATCATTTACATGTCTCCATTTTCTTCAGTCTTGCTGGAGAGAGAAGCTGGAAGTCTCCAGGAAATGTTTTGTTTTCCATGGTGTTCTCCTCAGAGTCTTTGTCAGAAACATGGATTGTTTGTGAACGGTAAGCTGAAATGTGACTGCATAAAATGTAAGCTTCTTCAAATCTGTGCTTCTTTACTTGACCGGATGTCTTTGTGCTTAGAACAGTTTCATTGTATGTATTCAGAGGACACTTGAAAGTAATTTTTTCTGAAGAAAGGAAGTATTAGCCAAAAAAAAAGCTCCAGTAAAATTAATTTCCAAGACCAGTAAATATGCAAATAGATTTTTCCAGCATCATTTGTTCATAAGGAAAGTAAAGTTCTTATGGTTAAGCTCCAGGTATAATTCTGAGATCCAGATTTAGCTGCTGATTTTATAACAACTACTGTAGTACAACAGGACAAACTTGTTCATTTCACATGTGCCCCAGATCTTCAAAAAGGGTTTCCCTGCTTAAAGAAGTGTTTCTGGGACCACGTGCATTTATGATGCCATCAAGTGCTGTGGCAGTAGTATATACATTTCATATACAGATAACTGTGTTTTAGAAGATAAAATTTTGCTCCTTTGACTTTTTTTTCCCTCATCTCAGTTATATAGAAAAGCCGTGTTTTACACAAACCTTGTTTGGGCTGTTTTTCTCATGGGGACAGTGTTCTAATATGTCATAAAATGTGAGACATTGAAATCTTAAGAACATATTGTCAAGACTGAAAGTATTTGGTTAAAAGTTCCATGATTTTCTAGAAATACACTGCTGTCATGTTTGTAAACCTTTTTGTAACAGGGAAGCAGTAATTCCTTTCCCTTGCAACTTAACACCCCAGCTGAAAAATTTGGCTTAAATCTGGTTAAAGAACAACTGATACCAATTCAGATTTATTTAACTGGAAGAGGAGTGACTGAATTAGTGTTCCTTCTCTTCTTTTCATTTATTAGATTTTAAAAAATACTTGTTTGAAAAAGATGTGCATATTTTTTGCATGAAACATAATTCAGTATAAAACTTGATCTGCACTTTTATCCAAATATCTAAATCAAGAGAACTATGTTGTAATATTCTTCCACTTATTTGTGCTATATTCTACACAATGAAACCTTACATTCTGTATGGAACCTTTCGATGCTATCATAAAAATATAATCAAAACTGTATATAGTGTAATCATAAAATTGTTTTTTATGTACTTATATACAACATTACGTATTTGTAGTTCAGTAGTTAAAGTTACTAAAATATAATGCCCAAAGATATACAGTAGTTTCACCCTTATAAAAGCTATTGGAAATAGCATTTACTTTTTTGTTAGCGTTGTTTGTCTTTGCATAAATGACAGTACTCACGTTTGTTGCTTCAGTTCTGCAGAAAGGTGTCTACCTTTACTTGCCAAGGAAATAAAGTGAAGTCTCACTCTATCTGCTATGAAGTTTTCAACTTTGTCCTTTGGAAGCCAGCTATGATAAACTCGACGAACCTTTATCTTTGAATTAAGTCCAAAGGTGATTAGATGCTATGTTTGTATAACATCTGCAAGTGTGAGATTTACACCCTGAAGAAGAGAATATTTGATACGTTTTTTGTTATTGAAGTTATTTTAAAGGGGCAAGTAACACATAACAAAGATTAGAGCACTGCTAAGCCTTTTAAGAGCTTAAAACCTAGAAGAATTATTAGAATGATTGTTGAGACTGAGCTACACAATGAGCAGTGCCCACAGTAACTCGGAAATTGTAGGTGTAGATTAAACGGAACAGCTAGGATGGGCTGCAAGAATTTTAGTATCTCCATACAAAGACCTGAGAATCAGTTTGTTCATATGAAAAGTCAGAGCCATTTTGAGAGATCTTTTGACAAATACAAAAATAATGTGTAGATCTCAAGGTGCGGGAGTCTTAGTTTTCTCTCCAATGCAAACTTACTGACCTATGTAATTTTAAGTGTCAGAGTATTCGGCTTTTCCATTTTCAGGTGAACCACCTTCATCTTATCAGGGTCAAAAAGGGACTGCTAGTCTTTCTAAACACACAGTTGATGTTTGTGTTATGTTCCATGGTTGGTAAGCAACATTCTGACTCTTCTGATCAGCTTTTAATCTTGTCAGTATAAAAATTCTGTCCTGATTTTGTACAGCGCTTTATATCAGGGTACTGCCTAACACTAATGTCTTCTGTAGTCCTTCCCTCTTCCCAATACACATTTCTTTGTCTATTCCTTCTTATCAGTCTATTCCTTCTCATCAGTCTGTACTAATGTGTACCAATTTGGGAATGAAAAGCTCGTCCATCTTTTTTCCTCCCCAGGCTTCTATGAACTTGTGATGTTTCAGCTGCCTGGTATTCGATTTTCCCCTCCTTCACCTCCTATGGTTAAACCCACAAGGTCCCCAGTCATTGGCACTCTAAGCATTATAAGATCCAGGGAGTGGAGGAAAGAGAATATTGGTGCTGGGGATGGGGCACCATCAAAGCTACTGGGGGGAGAGCACTGGGGGACAAACCTAGCGTATGTTCATCCCAGTGGGTACATGGGGCAGGTAGTCCACCAGAGAACTCACAGCAGAGGCAGCTGGTGTGTCGGCTCCTAGGAGAGGCTGTCTGACTATCAGGTCACGTAGCCGAAGAGTGGGGCAAAGTGTTAGATTGCAACTGGAGGACGTCAGCTACCGTGATTTCTTTGTTTGCAGGACATTGCTGGTTAACACGGCCCTGGCTGCAGTGCACTTTGTGCTCTACTTCCCAGCCTCCTGTAGATGTTTGCTGGCTCGTCAGTCAGGCTGAGCACCAGTGTCTGGCAGGTTTGGGTTGGGGAGCAGGAGAGAGGGGAACTATGCTGCAAGTAAGGCACAGCTTAGGCTCCCAGAAAGAAAATGCAAAACAAATTATGTGTGAGCCATGCACAGGACTGAAGGAGGGGCAGAAGTTCAGGATAATGCTCTGGAGCATCTGAAGCAAAATTTACTTCTAAAGCAAACCACTCTGTAGGATCATATTTATATAGCCTGACTTCCTGCCTATATAACCTGTATACAATTCCCTACATGACTACTTTAAAGTATAATATGTATTTGAGAAAACATTTATAACTCCACTGGGGGATAGGTTGCTAAGAAACAGAAGGTATTTCTTAAAAAGCAGGACATACCATCTGCTTAGATTTGATGCATTTCTCTGCAATAAATGATGCGGTAATGATGCATGAAATTTATAATCCAACTT
Organism: Numida meleagris; assembly: GCF_002078875.1. NCBI lineage: Eukaryota > Metazoa > Chordata > Aves > Galliformes > Numididae > Numida > Numida meleagris. Next base: position 38,713,537 of record NC_034414.1, read on the forward strand.
AAAATCTTACGGTCATGATATGTTACAAATTCATCCATAATCCAGAAAACAAACAAAGACCTATGTGATGGGGTGATAGATATATTGTGCTGTGAGCAGAACCAGAGTTTCTTTGTATTCAAAACATCAGTCTAGCTACCAGGATTTGGTTAATTATTAAACGTATGCATGTAATCAGGACACCTGACTTTGCAGATTGTTAGCAGACTGAGTATAGTGTACTTCTGCTTAAGCAGATGAAAGAAGGGAAATGGGATTTATTTGCAACTTTTTGTTAGGATAAGAGAAATAATGTAGAATACTCTTGTGCTCTGCACATTAGTGCATCCACAGTTTCTAGATCTACTCAAAAATGTCAAGGATATTGGATCAGAGAATTTTCCTGCTGGTGATTTCATTTTTAACAAGCCTACGGAGTACAAAGGTACTTTCAGAATGGAAGAAATGTGGTGATTGGGAATGTGAGAGTAAGTAACTCCATTTTTTTTTCTAAAGGTGTCAATGTATATTTAGCTGTTATGAACCATTATGTTGACATTAGAGATGAAGCACTGAATGACAATGAGTAGCCATAGAAAATCTTTGTTGTCAATATATTAAGTTTATGAATAATTGGCTTAAATTTTTCAAACAAAAAAGAGGAATATTCTTGAAAAACCTACATACTGGACTGTGTTGTGTAAGAATATAAAGATCGAAGTTCAATCAAAACAAAACAAAGTTCTTGGATAGCTCATTTTTTTCTCAGTTTTCCTCAAGATAGTCACTATAAAGCAACTTTAAAATATTTTTAACTCATTCCTTACAGGTATATATATATTAAAAAAAAAAAGAAAAGGCTGTATACCAAGAAAGAATGTACATCTTTGTTTTCATTTTTAGAAAAATACTATATTTTTCAATTCTAAGCAAACTGTTTGAAGTTTCTTGTTTGTTTGTTTGTTTGATTGATTGATTTATAACCCTTTCTATGTAGAACACAGTTAATATATCCATTATTTCTTTAAGATGAAGTAAGAGCAGTAATTGGTAATGGAGTTCCTGGAGATTAAATAGCTCTTCAGGAGGCAGTCAGCCAGCCACTGAATCACCAGTGGACAGCAATAAGTAATGTGCAGGCATTTTCATACTAAGTGCTTAGACCTCCTCTGCTGATGGCCTTATTTTCCCAGGGAGCCATTCTGACTTCCCCAGCTTCTGGGTACTCAGAGATGTCTATCTGTGTAGGGAATGGGCTCCAAACTGACTAGAGCATGTAAGTAGTGGTTTCTGTAGGGATATAGAAGTGGAGACAAAGAGAAAGCAAAGTCATTCCAATTGAATAGAATAATTTGTTTTTGACAAGGTCTTTAAGGTTTTACTGCCTAAGCTTATCTATTTTCTTTGTAATATTAATATATCCAAAATAGCAGACAAAACCCATACAGTAACTACCGGATTTAACTTGCAATTTAAAAAATATAAAATTATAAATGTGCTTGGGAAGTATTTTTTAGCTGCTTAGATTTGTGTTTAATAGTTGAATTTGCTAATTCTCCACACGCATTTCAGCCTTGAAAGCCTGGATGATAAGCACTAAAATCAACGCTCATATTGGACAGGAGGTTTTCACCTTGGTGTCTGTACTAAGTAGCAGAAAAAATAGGATAGGGGCTCTTTTTTCCATTCTGTATTTTTAGTAACTTTCCACTTGATGATGGAGTGGTATCATCGTATCATAACGTTTTAATATATTATTATATATCAAGGTTTTTCAATAACCTATCTGACGTCAGATGAAGTGGCTACCATACTTACGTGCTCCTTTCTTCCTACATATTATTCCAGCAGCAATGAGCAGAGTTCAAGCCACTACAGACTACTTGGGGCCTGACTGCCGGTATCTGAGCTTCAAAACAGGGGAGGAAATAATTGTATACTCCAAACTTTCAAGGAAAAATGAAAACTTGTGGACAGGAAGTGTAAGTATTTGAATTTGATAGGCTTTCCACATAAATAATTCAGATACTATAATAATAACAACAGCAGTCTGCTTCCTTCTAGGGATTTTCCATCTCTTTTGTAATGTTAACTAGTCATGGGTCAACATCGTGTTTGTGAGCTGGTTCATTGTTGTTATCTTTCTGTAAAAGGAAAAACCAAATCTCACTATCAACTACTCATTGAGAAAGAAAGCCCAGATCAGAATCCAGCTTATCTGACTTCTTCATCTAATCATTTAGCTGCAATGATTACATCCAGTTCCCTTAAGAACATTCTGGTCTCTTGGGTCAGCTACTCACCTACAGGTCTGCTGGTAGTGAGTTTTTACAGTTGCTTAGTGGACAATCCAGTGTTGGGAGCTGATTTTACAGTTCAGTGCTCAGGGAAAGTTCCCAGAGAAGTTATCACATATATTTAATGGTTTGGAGCAACTGACAATGTAGTTAGAGCAACCATTATTTATATTACAGATAAAAAGAAGTAGATGCATAGATCCAATTCCAACTGCTAGTAAAACTGGGTTGGAAGGGAGCTTAAAGCCCACCCAGTCCCAGCCCCTGCCGTGGGTAGGGTTGCCCCCACCAGCTCAGGCTGCCCAGGGCCCCATCCAGCCTGGCCTTCAGCACCTCCGGGGATGGGGCATCACAGCGTCTCCAGGCAGCCTGTGCCAGAGCCTCACTGCCCTCTAAGTAAAGAACTTCCCCCTAACATCTAATCTAAATCTCCCTTCTTTTTGTTTAAAACTGTTCCCCTTGTCCTATCACTATCATGCCATGAAATATACTTCTTGCTTCCTGAAGTGGCAAATGGAATAATTTTGTGAGGGAAAAATAAAAAATAAACTTTTTTTTCTTTTCTTTTCTTTTTAAAAACAAACAAAATGAAAGGAGTTAGGGGTAGTCCTTGCTGTTTGTTTGTTCATACCTTTCTAGCATTTATGCAAGCACCCAATATAATCATCGTTGAAGTTTAAATGCTCTGACTCCCTTAATATTTCTTACAGAAAGGAAAAGATTTTGGATATTTCCCAAAAGATGCTGTGAAGGTTGAGGAAGTTTTAATTGCAGACGAAGTCGAAGTGCTCACTAAGGTAAATCAAAATCACCAGATTCTCCAGTGTAGTTTACACCACATGAAAAATCTAAAAACAAGTTAGAAATTCATGTTTCAATGCATATTTTATTTCAGATAATTCAAGACAAGGTCCTTTTGTTATTGCTCCGTTTGTGTGTTTATTGTATTTTAAGATAATTTTTTATCTGATAAATACTATAGAACCACTAGGAATAATTCATTTACTTACAGCCCTTTGTATAAAGTTATAGACACACACAGAGGAAGAGAATAAAGATACGCTGCTGTGTTACAAAATGCTGTAGAAAATTATACATGAAAATATTTTAAAAGTTAATATTGTTCTTTTAGGAAACTGATTTCCTTTGTCTTGATGGAGATGAGTATGTTTTTGAAAACGAAGATAGCGCATTACATTATCAGAACAAAGAAAGTGGATATTCATCATCTGATGCAGGATCAGAGCTGCAAGAAAGTGAACTCTTAAATCAGACAGGAGACTCCATCCAAAATGAAGAAACAATCGAATCAGTTTTTGAAATTGGTTCCAAAGAATCTCAGAGTCAGGAGTCTGCAAGCAAAAAGTTGGTTAGTGAAAATGAGAACAGAAAAGAAGATGCTGAACAGCCAGAACTCCAAAACAGTCTCCCACTGGAACCCATTCCAACTCAGTCTAGTTGGGCGGTTCCCAGTATTGCAGGATGGTTTGCTACGGGAAGTGAAAATGATGAAGAGACTTTAAAAGCCATTCCTGAATCTTCAGAAGAAAATAGTTACCAAGGCAGGAAAATAGCACTAACAGCTGACAATGACTTAGAGGCGCCAAATGATCAGGAGGAACAAGAGCCGACAGCATCTGGTTGGCTTCAAGGTGGACTGAAGGATCTTCTGTATTTTGGTAAAGAGAACGTGAATGTTGGTTTGGTATCAGAAAATGATGAAGAAATCCATGATGTTTCTAGTGTGGATGCTCACTCCTATAATGAACATGAAACAGCAGTCACAGAGTTACTGACAGAAAACAAACAAAATAGTGAGAGTCAAGAATCCACATCAAATTGGTTCAGTTTGGGTCTAAGCGATGTCCTAAATTTTGGGCAGGCTGAGAAAAATACAGTTGCTATGGAAGACCATGAAAGCAAAGAAAGAGAAGATGAAGTAAATAAGAATGAAGAAATACAGACTTCAAACCAGCAAGAATCACACGCAGACAAAGAATCAAATGAGACAGTCAAAGAAATGATAGATGAAGCACATAAGAGTTACACACAAGAAGTAATAGATTCAAGCAGTAACATCCCAAATACTGGGGAAATAACAGCAAGTGTCTATACTCTTCATGACACCAAAAACACCTCGAGCAGCACAGGATCATCTTTTGATAAACTAATAGGTGACAAAGAGGATCCAGCTGACCCCTGCAGCTCAGAACAAGACTTGGTATCAGAAAGTCAACTGTTAAAAAACACGGAAGATAAAGAGAGAGATCCAGAGTCAGAAAGGAACTATGGCCAGCCAGGTTGGTAAGAAAATATCTGTAATAGCTTTACTAATTATAACATGGACACATATGATAAACCAATTGAATCAGATCAAATTTCTTCTCCTAGCCCATCTCAGAACTGTGATCCCTCAGACACAAAAAACATAGAAAAAATGCCTGACATACCTGAAGAGCGGAGCCAGTTCACTTTAAGACGTTTTGCAAATGTAACAATGTTTCAGAGTTCAATAACTAAAGGAGAGAAAGTGCAGCCTTTGCAGGAGGATGTGTTTAGTGGTTCCAGTGCTGAAAAACATGTTTCTAAAACTAGTGAAATTTAGGAAAACACCAATAGGTGTTTTCCAAGGTCATTATGATGACCTCGTCTCCAAACATTCTCTGTATTTACCGTCAAGATTAAGTTTTGAAAATACAGTGTTCACAGGCACAGGATTTTTCTTCTAGTGAACACCATTCGCTTTCAAAAGAGGAACCAAGTGAAGAAAAAGAGAACAGAGAATGTATGAGTGAAGAAATGTGCACTTCAAATCAATTGGAAATCGGGAACTACTGCAGGGAAAATAAAAAACGGAAGCAGCTGAAACAGTACAAAAAGAACAAAAAAACATCAACACATATTCATGAATCTAAATTCACAAAATGAATTATACGCTTATAGGGACCACCTAGGTGTCAAGATTATCCCATGTGAGAGTGACACCAGTCCCACTCTGGAAATGCTGTATGATAAATGCACAGATTCACCTAACCCATCCATTACGTATTAACAATTTTATTTAAAGATGTTAAGCTGAGAGCAGCTCTGTGAGGGAAACAAACTTGTGCAGCTGCACCGAAAAGCTTCACTGTGAAATCACAGCATACTCGTGGAAGCTATTGGGTTATTTGTGATGGGGATCTTTGGCCGTTTGTGTCCCTGAAGCTTAGGATTAAAAAATAATTTTGTTGTAGATTGTATGTTTTTCTACATGGCTAAGCAAAGTGTGGGGTATATTTTTCTTGAAAGTATATTTTGAAATGCTTTTTATTCACTCCAGAAAATTTACTTCAAGTCACAGGAAATGAGACAGCTGATTCCTTCCAGCATCCTTCTGCATGAGCATGTTGTGTTTTTTGTATTTTGCAGTGATGTTTGTTATTTTGTAGGAAATTGCTGATCTTTAATCCTACATGGTGTCTTTAATTGCTGAGGAGAAGAGAAAAAATAAAACCTCAGTTAGACGTTCGTATCTTGTAACCAAAAAAAGTGTGTGAGAACAGTTGTTGAATCCTCTGAAAATAAACACCATTTCCATTCACAATTATCTACAGGAGTAGGCAGTAAAAGAAGGCTGCTGGAAGAAAAGCCAGAAGATAAACATGAAAGAGATGCACCTATTGACAGTGAGCAACATTCAGAAGAAACAGTGATTCCTTCAGTAAATTCTGAAGAAAAAATGCCAAGCTTAGAAGCTGATTTTCAACACGATGGTGAAAAGCCTTTCTCAGATGACATTTTCCAAATTCAGAACTACATTCCAGATAACGGTAAGTGTAAAATTTTGTAATTTGGAATGGCAAAAAAAAAAAGTTGGAATTATATTAAGTGTACCATAGTAACATAATTCTTCTTTTTCTTCCCTTACAAACAAACCAGATGAAGGCTGGATAAATCAGATACTTCTGTGCCTGAGCGCTCTTGAGATTGGGGAACTAGTAAAGTCTGTTTTTTCAGCAATTACAAGTATTGTCAAAGAGGTAAGAGTTGGTCCTTGCTTCCGTGGGTATCTGTTACTAAGATACTGGTGATTGGTCACTAGTGATGTTCCCCAGGGGTCAGTACTGGGGCCGGCCCTGTTAGATATCTTTACTGATGGTTTGGACAAGGGGATTGAGTGCAGCCTTAGTAAGTTTGCAGATTACACCAAGCTGAGAGGAAGTGTCAATCTACCTGAGGGAAGCCCTACCCCTGTACGGAAGGCCCTACAGAGGGAACTGGACAGACTGAATTGATGGTCTGAGGCCAATTGTGTGAGCTTCGATGAGACCAAGTGTTGGCTCCTGCACTTTGGTCACAACAACCCCATGCAGCACTACAGGCTTGGAGCAGAGTGGATGGAAAGCTGAGCAGAGGAAAAGGATCTAGGGGTGTTAGCTGACAGCCAGCTGAACATGAGCCTGCAGTGTGCCCAGCTGGCCAAGAAGGCCAATGGCATCCTGGCTTGTATCAGAAATAGTGCAGTCAGCAGGACCAGGGAGGTGATCGTTCCCCTGTACCCAGCTCTGAGCTGAGCACCTCAAGTACTGTGCTCAGTTTTGGGCCTCTCAGTACAAGAAAGACATTGAGAGTCTGGAGTGTGTCTAGAGAAGGACGACAAAGCTGGTGAGGAGTCTGGAGCACAAGTCTTATAAGGAGCAGTTGAGGTAACGGGTTGTTCTGGAGGAGCTGGAGGAAGTTCAGAGGAGGCCTTATAAGCTCTCTACAACTCCCTGACAGGAGGTTGTGATGAGGTGGGGGTCGGCCTCTTCTCCCGCGGAACAGTGATAGGATGAGAGCAAATGGCCTGAAGTTGTGCCAGGAGAGGCTCGGGTTGGAAAAACTTCTCTGAAAGAATGGTCAGGCAGGTGCTGGAATGGGCTGCCCAGGGACGTGGTGGAGTCACCATCCCTGCAGGCGTTCAAGTGTAGATGTGGCAATGAGGGACATGGTTAGTAGGTGGTGATGGGTTGGAGCTTGGGCTAGATGATCTTACAGGTCTTTTCTCCAGAACCCCTTGCGACGTGGCATTGCAGCGACTGTCGCCCCTTCAGAACGATTAACGGCAGGCCCAGTACGATCCGTTTTTACCAGGCACGCAGGTGTGCTCCCGCCCAAGGCCCAGCCCCACGCGGTGCTGTACGCCTCCCTCGGGCCGGGCCGCGCCTCGCGGCGGGGAGAGCAGCCACCTGTTGTCCCTGGGCACAAGTCACAAGTGTGACGGCAGGCCCGCCTCTTCGGCGGGGCAAGGTCTGTCCCAGGAGCCAGCCCGGCCGCCGGCACTTGTGTTTGTTTGCAGCGCTGTTGGGACACGGGGGCAAATGGAAACGGCGGAGGTAAGTCTCCCCGCGGAGCGCAACGAGGGCAGAAGTAGTTTTGTAGCCGGCGAGTCCACGTCAGTGTCGGAGGAGCTGCTCCTCCTGGCGCCGGCCGTTCTCGAGGGCGGCCTGCCGGGCTCGCCTAGCCGCCTCCTCGCAGCCGCTGTGCCCGCTGCCGGCCGTGCCTCGCGCTGAGGCCCGAAGCCCGCTGCCGCCGTCCTGCTCTCCCCTCCGCGGCAGCGCTATCTCCCTTCTCCCAAGCGGCGGCGCCCCCCTTCACTTCTCAGTGGTACGGCCCGCCGCGCTGCCCCCTTACTGCCGGCAGCAGTGGTACGGCCGGTTGCCCAACGAGGGGCCGGAAGGGGGCTGCGCGTGGCCGTGCCGGCGCCGCGGCAAGATGGCTGCCGGCGGCCGCGGGGATGCGCCGGGCGCTACCACCGCCGGCCTCTGGCTGGGGCTGCGGGACGCGGCGCAGCGTTGCTGCCGGTGGGCCGCCGAGACGGCCCGCGAGGTGAGTGCGGGAGACCCTCTGGACCCCTGCGGGGCTCGTGGCGGGAACTGGGGTCTGAGGGAAGCCGCCCCCACCGGAGCGGCGGCTCAGGGCTTCGCAAGGGGAGCCCCGGCGAGGGCCGAGCTGTGCTCCCGGGGAGCGGCGGGGCCCGGGTGCCCGCCGAGCCGCCCGTGGGGATCGGTACGCGCTGCCCGCTCCTTAAGCGGGGGGAGAGGTCCCGAAAAGCCGGAATCGGGCAGAGCCCGCCCTAGCTTGTGCCCCGCTGAGGTAGTGGTGATTTTAAGGCTTTATTAAAGAAATAGAGATTGTGGTTTGCTGTATGCCAACAGGTTACTAAACGAACGTTGCATTTGCCGTACACATTGAGCTTAGCGGCACTGTCAACCTCAGAAGGAGCAGTTGTCAGGGCTTTGTCTGGTTCTCATCAGATCTTGTTGGATCTCTTTTATTTGTTTGGTAAATGTATAATGCAAAACTCAGATTCCTGTTAACCACCATCTTGAAGTCTTGGAAAAGCTAGATGTACAGGCCTGCACCACCTGCCTTCCACATTGACTTAAGATTACTTTTTATGTCTGTTTCTGTTGAAAATATTAACCTCCTCAGTTCAGTCTTTCAATTTTATTTTTCAGGCTGTGGCATCGCTGCCCGAAGATATGAGACCTGGCCCTGATCTCTATGGTTTCCCTTGGGAACTAGTGATTGGTGCCAGCATTGCTGGAGCCTTTATAATTTTCCTGTTCCTGTATAGAAGTTATCAGTCAGTAAGTGTTCAATTTGCGTGCAGATATATAGACTGCATTGACAGTTTCTAACAATTTAAACTGTTACTCTTCAACGTACCTAACGCTTCAGTCGCAGCAGGTTTAAAACCCTGAATTTAGACTTTCTCTAAAAAAAGAGAACAACTGAGAAAAAGTGAAAAAAAGAGGAAAAAAAAAGAGGAAAACAGTAGCCTGTTTTGTCAAGACAGGAAGTGTTTTTCTGAAGCAACTAAGTAAAGCCAGTCTGGATGGATCCCCATAAAGGGACGCATTTTTAAAAAACTTTGGCTGGTGACCTTGATGCTACGTGTCAGAGTACTGAACTGATTTTACCTTGAGTTGTTTGTGAGCACTAAGCTAGAGAAACGTAGTACTGAAACCTCTTAACACAAACATCAGATGATATTTTTGAAGTGTGGGTTTTCTTCAGTTGTTATTACTCAGATTCTCACCCACTCAAATCTGCCTACCAAGCTCTCTCTACTAAAGAAATGAATTCATTATCCGCAATCCAGTATTCCTTAAGTTTTGTTTGTGTAGTTTAGGTAGTCGGAGTGTGATTTTTGGTGCCAGGTATAATGACACTTGTCTTTGAAGATAGGCTGTGTGGCATCTGTTTTTTTTTTTTGGATAAGAGCAATTGCATTTGTATTAAGGGGCCTGACATCTCATTAGACCTGGAAAAATACCACCTATTCTGCAGCAGCAGTGCGGGTTGTGTCTGGTAGAGGAGTCCATATCTGTATAAGTTAATGTATCTGTAATTTTTGTCATTCCTTTTTTTTTTTTTTCTTTTTTTTCCAGTTTTTTACTGTCTTCCATCCCTCTTGATGGGTATAAAATAAAAGTTAAAAACTTAAACTTGAGTCAAATAGGAACTCTGGTATTGTCTTCCTCTCGTGCATGTCACCTGGTATCAACCCTTTTAGGGACTGAGCGGATAGGTGTGCTTATGACTTTGTTCCATTTTTCTTGCTTAGACTATTTGATTTGGAATGAGAAGGTTACAGGGAAATTTAGAGAGAAATTTATTCTCCCTAGATATCAGAGAGATGTTCCAGGCCCATCCATGAGAGGAAGTGTCACGTTATACATTTTGGTGGGTGCAGCCAACTTCTTCATCTATTGTCCAGGCTGTTAGTAACATTTTGTCCTGCTGTACGTTTGATTTCGGTTCTAGGGCGCTAGACCTTACGTGGCAGCCTCTGATTTGGTACTTCCCACAGGGGGAAGTGGGCAGGATGCCTATCGAGTAGTGACCTTACTGCAGCTCTGACTGTTAAGTATTACAGCGTGTGATTTCTTGCTCTCTCATAGGAAGATAAGTCTGAGCTGGCACATAGAGTAACTATCCCCTGCCCTTCCTCTCTCTTCTGGCCATTCATGTCCACTACCACTTTGTGTTGGCAGTATGTGTTACATGGCAGCAGCCTCTATTTATGTTCCTTTCTTCAGTTCAATGGGTAACCTAATCGTGTAACCATAGACAATAGTTTTCAGATACTGCATAAGAGTAATTAATCAGATGTTCTCAAGGTGTTTTTTTTCCTTTTATTTTAGGTTAGAAGTCGACTTTATGCAGGTAAGCTTATTTTTCATAGTTTGAAGCATAACTTTCATAAACTTCATTTTTGCTACTTTTTATTATGTGAATGTTGCAACATCTAGCTGTCTGTTTATTTTAGGAAGGGAAAAACAGCTTGCCAATAAAATTGCTGAACTAGTTGAAGAGAAATGCAAAATTCTTGAGAAACTCAGCCTTAGCAAAAAAGAGGTAACCTAACAACCTTCCAATTCAGTGCCTTATCGATATCTCACACTGTAATCAAAACTTGTGTTTGAGTAGAATATTATTTATTCTGTTATTTAGGCAATTTTTTGTATACATTCTGAAATAAAGCAATTTTTTTCAGTTGGAAGATTTAGAATTGTCTCTAAAGGGTGACAACGTTATGAAAGAATCAACGGATGCATCTCTTTTTGAGGTAAAAAAAAAAAAAGAGAAAAAAGATGAATGGAAATGATCGTTTGTACAATTTAAGGCAGAATTTCAGGAAAATGCTGCACATTTAAAAAAAAAATTGTTTTAATAGCGAGCATTGTTTTCCTAATTGTGGGCTACTGAAAATAGCATAGAAGTGCTATTTTATATAATAGAAGAATTTATAAAAGTTTTTTTAACAATTTAATTAAAATTGGAATGGATCATTTAAAATGATTGATACTAGAGCAAATGGCATATTAGGCAATAATTAATTGGTTAAACAGGAGGGATAGGGCACGCAGGAACTATGTTCTCATGTTCTATGTACTTCAAATACATTTTATAGCCTACTGGAGCAATTTAAAATTACCAGTACTTTTATAGGAAAGACACACATAAGTACAGAATAGCCTCATATTTACACAGTAGCAAAATTAGATGAAATTACAGCATTTATATCCCCTGGACTTAGTATATATTTGTAAAAGATTTCAAAAAAAATTGAATCAAATAACGGACCATATAACATTTATGCAGCAAAAAAGCAAATAGATTTATTTTGTTCGGCACCTCAGACCCTATGGAGCTAGTTGTTAAAGGTTTTGTTAGAATGCAAGAGTCTAGAGTGCTTTGAGATTTATACTTGATATGGTGATGTTAAATGTACTTTGTCATTTTGTATTGAAATGATATTTAAAATGTACTCTTCTTATGTAGTTAATGTCAAGTGTGTTGTGTTAATTGTCAAAACAACTTGATTTAGGAAACACATGAAAAACTGAACAAATCAAACTTGGAACTCAACCAAGAAATAGAGAATCTGGAAAAGGAACTGGAAGAAGAAAGATCCAAGCAGTCAGAAAATGATAAATTGGTAAGAATAGAAATGGTCTTTTCTGTGTTGCTACTCGTTTCAGTGTTCTCAGAAAAACAATTTTCACTGATTTGGCAGTAGCAACCTTCACAGTTTGAAAATTAAAATAACTTTAGTAATTGCTTAGACTTATTCAGTTAAATCTATTAAAGAAGCTGTATAAAAAATAATTATTTTCAGGTGGCTGAAATTCAGGAGAGACTGGAATCTTTAGAGAAAGAAGCAAAATCTATCCAATCACAAGTTGCGGAGGTATGCCTTATTTTATAATTGCTGTTTTCAAGTCTTTGTAATTTCTCTGTTCTCAATGTGGTTTCTTTAAAATTTTGACTAGTAAGAGGCAGAATTAATATGATATGTAAATGAGAAGAATTGCAAAGGCTTCGGTATTTCTGTGTGCCTTGATTTAGCAAATTTTAATTTCATATAGCGATTGTCATTTACTGGGAAATACAATTTCCTTGTCTTTTCTCTGCCCTCTTACTCTACAATGGTACATGTTGTTGCAAAGCTGCAGTCAGTAAAGGCTGCTGAAACTGTGAGAAAAAGATGAGAATACAATTATAATGTACTCAGAGAAGTTAGGAATGAGTCCGTGGTGACTCTACTTGTTACATCTTCATGTATACTGTCAAAACAACAATTTTCTCTTTTAAATGCAGGCCAAGTCCACCCTAAAAGTGTATCAGATTAATACAGAGAGACTCAAGACATGTCTTCAAGATGCAGTAGATGAAAACCGCCAGCTTCAGGAGAGTGAGAAACAGGTAGGTTCTTCCTAGTTAAATTCCTTAGTATTTTTATTTTTGTACAGTGCTACGTAAACATGATTTCTCCAAGGAGCTCCTCCTCCACGGGTCTGTCAGTACCCCAAGAATGTTCTAGTAAATGGAGTTAGGAGGAGAGGGCGTGCCTTCAAAATGAGGATGGAAAAAATTTTGACTGAAGTTGTTCCATATTAAAAAACAAACAAAAAATAAGAAGAAACGTTTACAGATTGGTGAGGAAGAGGGCACATAGGAATGTGACACTAATAGGATTTTTGCTGAGGAAAGCAGAGAGATGTAAGCAAGCCTGCAGCTTGGATTCTTTTCAGCAGCAGAGAGCAAATGCTTTTACTTGATACAGAAAAGCAAACATATGAAGAAATGTCAGTCTGTGCAAAAGACAGGTAGGGAGCTTAATGTAGTGTTGCTATGGATGAATTCATGGCAAGTCAGATCGGTGATGTGGAGATGCAGAAAGGACTGTTACTTCCCGAGCTTTAGCTCTTTATTTTCTTCCTTATTATAGCCAAATCTCAAAGAATGGTGGTTATTTTAAAGTGTTCAGCCTATGCAGTAGTGATGCATTGCAATGCCTAATTTTACAATTAAATTATAATTTCTAACAAAAAAGGTAATGCTTCTGAACATCAAACGCTACATGAAATATTTCATTTTTCTGTGGATACGTGCTTGTTTTCCTGCCTGACTCATCTCGTTGTTGTCTGAAATGTACCCTGGCAGGTACCCTGCAAGAGCTAGATGTACAGGCCTGTTGATTTCGTTAAAACACCTTTGATATCAGCCTTGCTGCTTTGTGAGGGAAGTTACTGGAAATAGTAAATTTTCTGCTAGGGCAACATTCCAGATACACACAACTCTGTTATCAGCAAAACTTACCTTTTTCTTACTTTTAGCAGGGTTATATTGACTACACCAATAAAAGATAAAACGGGGGGAAGGGGTGAGGAGGGTTGCGTTAGGTGCTGTGAGTGAACAAATAGCAGATGTTGGTTTGATCACTGCAAGGTGAAGGTGTGTGAGAGTTATTTTCTTTCAGGACTTCTTTTTCATCAAACCTTTACGTAACTTTGTGAGGAGGAAGGGTCTGATCTCGATGTTTTATTTCCAGTGTGACAACATATTTCTATGAGATTTTGCAAAACTGTACACAATTAAAGATTGTAATAGAGTTTTTTTTTTCTGTTAGTAGCTTCTTGGTTTCAGACAAATTTTCTCTTTCTTTTTTTTTGAGGAGAAGTGTTCTGTTTCTTTGTTCCACTTAAAAATAGAACTTAACGCAAGGTAATACTAAGTGCTGAAAATTTCTCTGTTTTACAGACAGTAGTTTTATGTCAGGCAAACCCAGGAGAAATTCAGAAAAATGGCCCTTAGGATGTAATCAACTTGTCATGTTCCTAAATAAATATATATTTTTAATTCCCTCCGGATAAAATAAGCTGGCTATAGTCATTCGTTAACCACGTTATTTAGGATGTGTTGCTGCAGTCTGTCATTAACTGAGCTATGTTGCAGTTTTTAGTAATTTCAGAACGTCTGTATATGTTGCATTTTGCTGTGCTTTTTAGTGGTTGAAGAACCTGGAAATAGTTTATAGAGCCCAGTAAGGAAAGAAGGGAAAGTATCTGCTTTGTTTATTTGTGTTTTCTTTTATAAGGTTGCTGTGAGCATGTGAACTAGTTCACTGTACTAGAAGATCTATATCCCTTTATTTTTCTTTTCTTCTTTTTTTTTTTTGAAAGATGGAATTTCACTTATGCTCAAAAGGTAACAAAGATGTTATTTGTTCAGAGCAATTAGGGTACTTTTTTCCTCTGTCCATTTGCCCTAATGGGTCATGATCTTCTGGAACATTATAGTTTAAACACTGTAACAGATGTGCTCTCTCATTTATGATGTGTCAGAGAGAGGGCTGGGCCTTTTAGTTTGAACAAGGGAACTGCTAATGAACTCCAAATTCCTATTCTTTGCTTTATATGTTGATCAGTGGATTGGGTGGTTTTTATGTTTTTCTCCAGGAACATTAGAGATATATGCTGCTTTAGTTCACTGCAAATTGTTGCTTTTTTTCCCTTCACTGTTATTCTTACAAGTACATAAAGCCAGGTCAGTTTATTTTCTCTTTGGCTTCATGCAGAAGGACTCAAAGTTTAGTTTCCCTTTTAGGAATGATGTTTAATGATAAACACAGTTGCCTGTGTATGTCTTCTGTATTAAGAGAATGAGTATTTTTGTTTTGTTGGTAATACCCAGTTTGCACTATGCAACGAATTCATATGTGGCTTTTACTGCGCGAAAGATGCAGTTGTGTGCCAGTAGCTAAGCTATTGTAGCAAAAGCAATGAGGCAATAACATAGAATTTATTTTTGAATCTTGAGAATTTAACTGTCTTGTAGTCTCTTTGTTTAATTCGTATTCGTGGATGAGAGGTTAAAATTCTGCTTTTGAAAAGTACGCGTAACACGCTCAACTGATATTCATCCTCGATTCTTTGTTCTAAGAGATAATCACTCTAACCTAGTATTTCCCTTTTTAGCTTTTACAAGAAGCTGAAGGATGGGGTGAACGATTTAGTGAACTAAATGAACAAACTAAGATGTTTGAATCGTCTAAAGCAGATATAGAAGAAGTATTGAAGGATAAAGAGAGTCAAGTCAAGGTAAATTATGACAGCTAGCATTGAATTGGATTACTCAAACTGATGCTAACCATGAAGTTTCAAGAAAATTGAACGTATTGTCCCTGTCTTAATACTCATTAAGCTGTTTTGGGTTTTTGTTTGCTGTGTCCGTCCTCTAACGTCTCCTTTCCTGCTAAGCAAATAAAGTTGCTTAGCAGCATAGCGGAGCAGTATGACAGCCTTGGAAGGCAGCAGGTTTTAAAAAGGAAAAACACTTCTGATTCTATTCAATTTTTATAGGTATATTTTACATACTATTTTTGATAGGTGTATTTTTTTTTTTGAAATTTGGAGCATGGGGGTTAGGGCCTTATTCATATATACAAGCCCTGTGAAAAGCCTACTTACTTGGGTACTTGAACAGCCTTTGCTAGGGCATACTGGTTGACATGCAGTTTATGTTTTAATGGGAAGAGTATAATGTTGGACATTTAGAGTCCTGTACATAAAGCTCACTTAATCTACTAAGGGAACTAAATAAAGGTTAGAAAACCTGGAAAAGTAATTGTAATGGTAACTACGTTTTTATTATTTGTATTTATTTCACCGTTCTTGTTTTGTGCGGGGTTTTTTTAGTCACTGACACAGTACTTGCTGAAGATGAAAGACTGGAGTTCAGCAATCAGAGATGATGATGACACTGAAGATAACCACTGGGACACTGATTTAAAGGGTGAAACAGAAAATGGAGAACATTTAGGTACGATGTTAAAAATATTTCAGTAGATATTTTAAAAAAAAGCAAACCAGCAAACTTCCAGGAAAGTAGAAAGATGAACTTCTTAAAAATTGGATTTTCAAAAGTCACTCGATGTTATTTGTGTCAGACAAGTTATCTGATGCTTAGAAACTTCTGGAATAATGGTAGCCTGTGCTACCATGGAGTAATAGGCGGGTATAAATACAAGTGTATTAGTTGTTACAGAGAAATGAAAAGACTCAGTGCCTGGTCTCTTGCAGAATCAATTAGCTTATGTTAGTGTTAGGCAGTGATTTTCAGACATATGTAGGTGGGAGCCTTACTTGAATTTCTTCCTAAAGTTCCTCCAAGCAGTAGTACTGCAGGTCCCTAGAGCTTAATTTCTACCTCCTTGTCATTATGCAGCTGTTAGTGGTTGCAGGCAGTATGACAGCACTGGGGATAAAGATGTGGATCCCCTCAAAACAGCAGCACAGAAGAGCCTTTCCTCCTCCTGATTCGTGCACGGCTTGTGTTTTGCTAGTGCTGATGATACCGTAGAGTGCAGCCCAGTAAATCTTAACAGTGCATTCACTCTTAACGCCTGCATTCTGAGTCTGTTAGGGAGGGAGGAACACGTATTTTCTGTTCTAAAATATGCTTTGCCTATTGTGGCATTTATTATAAAAATAAACTGGTATCAGAGTAGTAAGCTCTGTCACAAATCTTTCTGTGCTTTATATGTGATGTATTCTATTTTGTCAATCAGATGATCAGCAAAAACGAACCATAAAGAAATTGATCTATGCTGCAAAGGTATGTGATTTTAAGAAATGTGTGGGTGGGAGAGGGGCGATCTAAATACAGCATATGCAATTTTTTAATGCTAAGCTTAATTGTGTATAGATATCTAGTGGTATCACAAAGTTGTGCAATGACGTTTAAACATTTTTACATGCAAACAGTTTCTAATACTTCTATTTTTTTTCATTTTGATTGTAGTTAAATGCTTGTTTAAAGACCATGGAAACAGAAAGAGATCAAATGTACTCAAAATTGTCTGATGAAAGTAAAGCTAAAGGAGAACTTACAGGTAATTAAATGGCATCACATATTATTTCCACTAAAACGTGAATTAAGATTATATTAATAGATCTACTTGATGTTTAAAATGCCTGTTTGAGTTGCTTAGCTATTTTAAATACTTCATTTTGGTGGTGAAACAGTCAAAGTTTAGTAATTTATAATTGACTGCTAGAGCACCATTTCTAAATTTTATTGTACTCTTTTGAAGTATGGAAGTTACAGAATCTTAAAATGTCTGGGATAAACGATGTTAGTGAGTATGGAATATCTTTACATCAATATTGGACATGAAACAATCGAGTTTTAGTCTAAAATTTTAAAACCATCTACTAAAATTGATAGTTTAGTTGTAGTGTATGTTGAATACTTATTAAAATCTGAAGTACTGCCTTTAGAGCGTTGAAGCTAGAAGTATCTTTATTTTTTTTCTTCTGTTGTATAGGTCATACTGAATTAAACTTAATGAAATGAAAATGCTGTCACTACAGTTTCAAAATTCTGTAATTAGCTATTGCTTTCATTGATGAAAGCAAGCAGAATAGCCATCACACTTTGATATTTGAATGATGATATGCTCTGTAAAACTATTTTTTCACGTATAATGGTCATTTACACTGACTTCTTATGCTGATGCATTTTTCAAATGGATTTTTACTCTGTCCCATAACGGTACTTAAACTTACTTGAAGCTCGTTCTTTAGGGTTAGGAATAGTAAATAAAGAGACATGACTGATTTTAGTCTGGATAGATAAAGTGATTAGACAAATCTTAGCCAGAATTACCCCTTCAGGCATCTTAGCATGACTTTCTATGGGTAGTCTAGAAGAATATATGATGATAAGGATTTTACTCTTTTAAAAAGTACGATAATAAAAGCTGTGTGCATTGTGAGTTACAAAACTGCATTGTCTAGAGCAGCTCTACCACTTGGAGGGGTTGCAAATGTTGTTTGCGCAGAGCTGCACTTTGTGGCAGGTAGAGAATATCATCTCTAGCTTCCCATCAAAGGGCCAATACTGTTTCTCAATTTGTGTAATTTACTGAAATGTACTAATACACGTTACTGTATGCTTTATTAAGTTAACATAGTATCAAAAGTTTTTACAGGCTTTTTACAGTCCAAAATTGTTACAAATACTTTAATCTTATAACCTGTGTCTAATTCCTAATATAATTATCTCTATATTTGACAGAGCGTATAGAAAACCTCCAAAGTGAACAAGTTTCCTTACAATCTGAAAATGAACGTTTGGAAAGTGAAGTTCAAAAGCTTCAGCAGAAACTTAAAGTTATGACTGAGCTTTATCAAGAAAATGAAATGAAACTACACAGGTGATGGTTCCTCTTGACTTTAATGTTAAATGCTTATTGCTTGAAATTCACACACTTTCGTTTGGGGGGGTGAAAATGATTGGAAAATTTGAATATTCTTTAGCAGAGTTCTCTGATGTAAGGAAATTCTGTTATGTTGCACTTTTTTGTACCTTTGTGGTCAAGGTAGTTTTATATTGTCTCCATGGAAGTGATGGTATATTATTTTAGGACTTTTCCAAAGCAAGTACAGAAAAAAGGATGACAGGAGAAGTAACAACTCTTTAATCTGTGAAGTTAGAAAGCTTGGCTTTTAAGTAAAGATACAATGTAATTTATCTATCAAAGGTGCTGCAAGAAATACAATCGGTAACTTCTTTAACTGCGGAGTATATGCGATATAGTAACAGGGGAGCTAGTAATGTCTGTGGAAGATTGGTGCTACATGTAAAACTAAGCTAGGAGTTGAAATGTGGAGAAGCCAGCTATTATCAGTAAGCAGCATGGAACCTCGGTGTGTTAGGCTTTCCTTACCAACAAAGAGGCAATACAAAGGCCATACCATCTGCCTCCCAGTAAGAATGATGGTAGGGTTTGTGACTTACTGACCGAAATAAAATACGGAAAGGATTGGAAATCCAGCTGGTAGAGATGGGATGGAACATGGAAAACCTTCAGAAGCATATGTGTCTGTGTAGCTGTGGTGGGGGCAGGGGGAAATCATAGGGCGTGAATTTACAGTTCAACTAGTCAAAAATTACTTCTTCAAGGAGCAAACGTAATTCTGGAGGCAGCAAGAGAAGCAGCACAAGTCTTGATTCTGTACTAAGCAGCATGCAGGGCCTATTTTAAGTGTTGCTTTCAACAGCTCTGTAGCTCATATGTAATACGTAATTGGCATCCTTGTAGGTGTAGCAAAACCCAAAAATCCACTACATTAACATTTGATTTTAAGAGATGGGGGGATAGAAAGGAAACTATTAACGATTAACCATTTAAAGATACCGTGCCGAAGCTCAGCAAACCTATGCTCCTTGTCAAAGACAAGAATAGCCAATACAGATCGAAGTCAGTTTGATAGCTGAATAAAAGAGGCTATTACTACTAGCAGGGCATCTGCTAAATAGCTGGTGAAGTAGCACTGAAAGATAACGTAGGCCTGTGTAGTTGGGGTTTGTTTTGGTTGTGGTTGGTTTGGGGTTGTTTTGGGTTGTGTGTGTGTGTGTGTGTGTGTGTGTGTGCTTTTTGGATTGTTTTAAATAGAAATACTTACTCCCTAATGAGTAAATATTTTGCAGAAGGAGAACTTCAGTATTTAGGAACTTAAATTGTTTTCCAAAATGCTTTTAGGAATAGTGATAATGCTTCGTAAAGCAAAACTAATAAACTGAATAAATGAATAAGAATAAAATCTAGTCCTGATCTTGCCACTTAATTTGTTGTCTGTAAAACCCTTTATCGATACATTAGAGCCAAGTGATGAGAGATTTTTTTTCTTGATATTCTGACTACAGAATTATTGACTTAAAAGCAGAATTAACCTTAGTTTGTGAATTTTCTTAAAGAAAACTGACAGTAGAAGAGAGAGAACGCCTACAAAAAGAAGAAAAGCTTTCTAAAGTAGATGAGAAAATTAGTCATGCTGCCGAAGAACTAAACAGCTACAGGTAATCACAAATTTTATTTCACTAAATATTGTTTCATTTTTGTGTGTGCACTCGTGTTTAGTAATATGTACGTAACTGAGAACAGAAGACCGCTGAGAGCTTTTCCATTGGAACGTTATTCATAATGAAATGTCAGCTGAACAGACAGCAAAATACAAAGTTAAAAGGAGAATACTGTGAAATGAATGTAACGTTCAGTTTTCCCATAGTTCTGAACATATTCACTGTGTAGTTTTAGAATTCTGTTTCTGTATGTCTAAGTTCTAAAATAGCGTTACTGTTTAGAAATTCTTCTCTAAAATACCCTAATGTGGGAATATTTTCTGTCATTTTTTAACTGGTTTTCTCTGTTTTGTGCTAGGCCTGCTGTTCTGTAGTTTCTCAAACCGTAGCGTAATTCTTTGATCTGTAGTGTATGTTTCCTCTCTACCTTCAGTGCTTAAGGGAGTGTTGACTCAGAGTGAACAATACAGATCAGCAGTGCTTTCTGAAGAGTTAATTACACTAATTTTCCTTTGGAATATGAAGTTACTGTAGGCATTCTTCAGTATTCTTACAGAAATACAGAATTCACTTTTTAGTATCCTCACCATGTGTCTTTGGGCCGCCTGCAGAGGCAGCGTACAGGCCAGCTGGCAACAAGGTAGCTTCATGCTTTCTGTGGTCTGGAAATAACCTTAGTGCAAGTAACTGTCCCTCAGAACTGACTGGTAGCCTGAAATGGCACAAGGTTCCAGCCACATAGCAGTTGCTGCACTGGGTAAGGCTGGCTGTTAGGGCGTTATGTAGAGGGATATCCTTTGTATTGGAAACATATCACAGACCGCTGAAGAGTTGGGAAGGATGTTAATAGTTTTGGTTTTTGTTTTCAGCATCCTGTTTGTACTGCTTCAAGGACCGCAGGGTACACAGAAATGACATTAGCGATGTTAATTCTAGGCCTTAGTAACAATACTTACTTCTAGATACAAAATCTTAAGTACTATGATTGTGTTTGCTATATGTAAAACTATTTTTTCTCAACATTTTATTACGGTGTCATAAATACTATTTTTTGTTACAGACAGCGAGCAAAAGATCTGGAAGAAGAGCTAGAACGAACCATTCGCTCTTATCAGAATCAGGTCTGTGCTTTGTGTCACTTGGCACCCGTGCCAAGTAGGATGGGTGCTACTGCACCGAAATACCACTTAGGTTGTGGTATTTTATCTGGCTTTTGTTTTGTTCTCTTTTAACCTCTCTTATGCCATCTGTTGTGGTTGACTCAGTTTCTTAGCAGAGGTCACTATGTAACTTTATGAAAAAGGAGCTTTGGTTTAAGTTTGTCTCATAATTACACACATTAAATTTATGAATGAGAGCATTTACGCAATCTTAACTTTTCTTCTTCAGATGAATAATGCGCTTCAGTAATGATCTAGCAAATGCGTTTTTTCCACAGATTACTTCACATGAGAAGAAAGCTCATGATAATTGGGTAAGTTCAAAACACTAAATTTTCTTAGTTCTGTGTCAGCTAGTGTCTCTCTTTTCAGGGATTTGAATAGCTTGCTTTATAAGCTCAGTAGAATTTCAGTACTGTGGTGTTACTTGCTATAGCACTAAATCTGCTTGAATAACATGCTATCATTTAATAAGAGTGTGACATTTTGCAAATAACACAAGCATTTGGCCTTGCTTCAGTGCCATTTTAATATTTTTCCTGGATGTACTCCACTCCTTTTATCTACTAATAGAAGACATTATGTCCTCTGAGAACAGTATGTTCCATTGACAGCTTCCTAAGAATGGTGCTACAAATTCCATTTTCACCTTTTTCCAAACAGAAAATGTTAAAATGTCTCCTGACTAATATAGCCTTCAGTTTCGCAGAACGGACTGTATGAGATTGTCCCGTTCAAAGTTATGGCACTTCATGATTCTGATATTACAGATCTGAATTGTGTTATTTTAATATAAAATTTTCATATGTAAAATTGGAGACTTTAAATCTTGTATGTATTCTGTAGATGCTTCAAAGCAGCTATCGCTTAGGAATTCCATTCCTGCAGTTCTACAAATCTGCAGGAAAGCCTCATTGTTTCCAAACTCGGCTAGTAGAACTGCTAGTGTAATTTGGCAGTGCATTTGAGGCTGTTTCATGTGCATTATACATGAGTAATGTATGATGAAAATACATACACACTTACACACCTCAGATAGAAAAATGTCTTCGACCTAGGAGCTGTCACATTTATGAAAGATTTAATTAATAAACAGAAATATCTAAGCATCTGATTTTTGTCCCTCTTGAAAGCTGACAGCTCGAGCAGCTGAAAGACAACTCAATGATATAAGAAAAGAAAACGCACATAACAGGCAAAAGTAAGTGCAGTCCTGACCTGATTCTAAACAGAAGTTATTTGGCATGTGGGCATGTTTTGGATTTGTGCAATTCAGTGTTTTCTAGAGCTGTGTTAACCAGCCGTAATTATGACAGGGCAGAGAGAGCGCGGTGTTCCGTTCTAGCTTTGAAAGAGAGAGAGACAGCTGAGGATTCCTGTAATGATACCGTGCAAGAAAATATGAACTATGTGAGGTTCATAAAAGAAGCAGAATTGTAGTACTAGGACTCTAAGGTTTTGATGATACTATTTTTCCAGTATGTATGAATTAACCAGAAGTCATGATTACCAAATGATCTTGCAGCTTAAGTCAGAATTTAGTACTGACCTGATGGCTCAGGTGGTGGGAGGGAACTTCTGGATGTACAGTAAAATTAACACCTGAAGCGTATCTTGGAGTGCTCGTGAGAGCATTGTGCTAGGACTTGTGATATCTAACATGCTATTCAGCTTCTGAATTCCAGTGTAAATGCAGTAGGATAAACAAATTTGAGGAATTGCTCAAGTCAGAGTTCAGTGACATCCCTTGTATTTTTTTTTTAATTTAGGGAATGAAGTACGTCTGTCTGTTTAGCACTTACAATAGAAATGTTAATAGTAAGCAGTGCAGTCCAATAAAATTTTTGCACTTTTTGTTTATTTACAGATTAACTGAAGCAGAATTTAAACTTGACCTTTTAGAAAAAGATCCTTACGCTCTTGATGTTCCAGTTAGACCATTTAGAGGTAAAGTATTGAACTGTAAAATAGACCCTAATTGTTCTGGATTCTGGTTTTGTTTCCTGAGACCACACATATGTAATTGTTTCAAACCTATCTTAGCCATGCGTATGTACAAATAAGTCATGTCAAAAAAAAAAAAAAAGTTGTAAGTCACTGTAGGTAATATTGAAACTAAGAGTGTTGGTAGCATTGATGAGAGTAGACTGGAAATATGACACATACGGTAATTGGAACACAGTTCTCATTTCACTTATTCAATTTAGTTTTAAACTTCACCTGAGAAGTTAATTACTTTATACAGTCTGCTAAACTGAGTATTGTGAACTTGAGTATTTTGTTTTAACTGTTCCAGAGCATTCCCCATATGGACCCTCACCAATGGGCCGGCCTTCATCTGAAACAAGAGCTTTTCTTTCCCCTCCAACTTTATTGGAGGGTCCTTTAAGGCTTTCACCTATGCTTCCAGGTGCAGGAGGAGGAAGAGGTACAATTCTTAAACTTGAAAACCTGTCTATTCTGGCTTTCTCTCTCCTCTGCTATAAATCTGTCACACCTTTTGCTCTTACTGGTGACAAAAGCATTGAAACAACCAATTCAGTATAAACAGACAAACTCTTCCTGTTTTTCAACTTGCTTCTACATCTGTCTAATGTACACCAGCACAATGGAAAATTTTGTTGGTTTGGGTTAGTCAGCGGATTCGCTTTAGAAGCACAAATTGAGGAAAGAGCCAAACTTGGTCATATTTCTTGGACAAATGCAGTTCTGTTGAAATAACTTACAATTTTAAGTTAAATGAGTCAATTGGATTTCTGAAGAAAAAATACAGACGCTTCCATCTCATTTATTTAAAGACAGAGAAGGAAGGTGGAAGTACTTACATTCTCAAAAATATTTTATTGAGAGTCATGAAAAATGATTCTGTAGGAAGTTACCGATTCAGTGAAATCCTTCTCTCCCTTTAGTTTCTAAGTTTGAGACAGTCATTGTACATGGGGATGGTCTTATGTAGTGCTGAAAGAGAACAGGAAGGCTGTGTGTGAGGTGTAGAACATAGAGGTTGAGAAGTAGGTGAAGGAAAGCTGTGGTGTCTTAGGTGTTAAGGGAAGGAAATGTGACTACTTCATGTTTATTTTTTAATGGAAACAATGTAGGTGAATTCTAGCGTGGAGTTGAGCGTCTGTTGCAGGTAATGAAGAAGCTACTATATAACATACTACTGATCTTAAATCTGTTGGCAACTGTACTTAATGGGAAATATGTCAAAATATCTATAAGGATTTCACTAATCAACACTGATTTTTAAAAACTAGTGTTGTCTATTTATTTACTTTGATTCTTTGTAAATAATATACTCGGTTGCATCTGAAACTTGATTCACGTTCTAAGAGAGAAGAAAAAGCTGAGATTGAATGTTCAAACATAGCTATACCACAGACAACAAAAACTACATATTGGACAGCTTACTTGAATAGAGGCAGTAAGTAATGAAATTGAGATGTCACATGACTCTTCAGACTGTAGCTCAGCTGTTACTGGTGAGTAAGAGTGAAAACTGGATTTCAAAGTGCAGTCTTAGCAAGGAAAGTAACTCTGCAAAGACATAACTGTGGTTCATTTTGCAATAATGCACTAATATAACTTGGACAGATTAAACAAATTATGCGTTTAGTCAATGTAACTGCAGAGTAATTATAGCTCTCATCTCACTTTGTGCAAGATAGAAAATGGCTTTGAATTCTAGGTTGAATTTTGGAATAGAGGAGGATACCAGAATTCTGTATTTATGTCAATCTTCAGACCAAGTCTTACCTTCAAGAAAACTTTAAACCTGAAGTCACAATTTCTCTTCCACTTACTTATATGTTGACCTGGTCTTTTCTACTTTTTTTTCTTTTATTAGAGAGAATGAGAGTAGTATTGAATATAATATGAAGAGATATTTTTAATGAGGAAATTAACTTTGATAATTTTTAAATTGGTGAGGTCTTGATAGTGATGGTTGTTTTAGTGTTAAAAATAACTTTGACCGTAAAGGCATTAGTTTCTTTTAATTGAACTAATAGGAACTCTTAACAGTGATTTAAAACAAACAAACAAACAGGTACTGTAGATTACATTTCTCTTGAATGAAGACTTTTTCCTTCCAAACAAACCTTTAAAGGCTTCTTGTAAATCATCATCAGCAAACAGCTGGAGATTCCTGTGGACCCTTGCTCCTCTCCTATCTTGAAAGTGTTGGCATTTCAGATATTTTCCGTTGTTTTCAGACTTAATGAAGAAAGACATAATGGAGGGTTTAAAAACCTGAGAAAATAGCTATCTGATTTCTTCAATTAGGATCCAGAGGGCCAGGATCTACTGTCATGTATGAAGCCAGTAACGAACGAGGAGACATGAGTTCTGATAGATTAACTGATCCCCACAGACCTCCCTCAGATACTGGGTCCCTGTCTCCTCCTTGGGACAGAGAACGCAGAATAATTCTGCCACCATCAGGTACAGAAATCTGCTTAGCTACTGGAAGAATGGAATTACTGACCTGCGGTGTATATATTTAAGTATTTTTTGCTTGTAATAAAGAAACAAAGATACTACAATTTAAAAAATGAACATTAAAAAAAAATCAAACAGATATAGAACAATTGTCAGTTGCAGCAAGATATTATAATTGCATATAAGCCTCACTGGCTGCATATGAGCCTGATCATGAAACTCAAAGTTCATTCAGGGTGAACTTTCCCATTTGCCAGATCTCGCTACTTAAAGGATACTGCAGAGGTAGTCCTGTTTTCTTGGCCGGGACTGTGTTCTTACCCACTCTTGCTCTGAATCTCACTGCTTCAGTTTGCCTTGTAGCTGCATATCAGCTAGATTCAGTGCAAGTAAATTGAAAACGTGGTAGAGCACCATGAAATGCAATGGGAAATGTCACTCTTAGATTAGTGTGGTTTAAATAAACAGTAGATTATTTTTATATTGGCCTTCATTGCTACTGAATCTAAGATTGTTCTCCCTCCTTGATTAATAGTCACTTTGGCTATTTACAAAAATGTAAGATATCCAGATAATTTTGCTGGTATAAAATTGTATGAAACACTGAGCTGTTTAGTGATATTTTGATTTTTTTTTTTCCCCAACAATAGGTGAGCCTTATACTGATTCAGTTCTTCCTCCTCGAAGACAAGAAAGACTTTTCCCTAATCCTCCAAATACTGGAAGGCTTTCCGGACCAGCTGAGCTGCGGACTTACAATATGCAGTCTTTTGACAAGACAGGTGGGAATTGCTTTACCTGGCTTCTACGGTACAATCAACTTGAGAATCTCAGCGCAGGGTGACTATCTGTACTAAGCCATGGGAGGGATCAGCAATAGCAGTCTCTTCTGAGTACATAGTTCTTGGGCAGTTGGTAGCCTGCTTAACAGAAACAGTGGATAACGTTGCTGCCAACAACTAGCAGCTCATTAACTTTGTGAATGTTGCTTTTTAGAGGCATCTAATTTCACCAGCCTTAGGCATTTGTAAAAATACACCCATCACCACCTGATCTTAGAAGAGCAACATCTCACAGTAGTGGAATCCAGGCTCCAGCTCTAAAGTTAATTGAGTACAATTTCTCAGCAAGTTAACAGGCCTTTTCCTAAGATGAGATGAGGCAGATCTCCAGAGAGCAAGAAACTTGTCAGAAGGGTTAAAGTTTGACAGAGTTTGAGAGCAACGTAACAGGGATTTAAAACAGAAAGTGTTATGCCGCTTGTACATCAAGGAATTATTCTCTGCATGCCTTAAGAAAATGTTTCAGGTTGTTAAGTAATGGCTTCTCTAACATAGGCAAGGCCTGCTTGAAATGATGTGATGCTGTTGCACTTTATGTCAGGAGTATGTTTTAGTGCAGTAATTCCCAACCTGGGGGTTTACAAAGTAGGACTTCCAGCTGAAGTGAGAGTTCCCAAAGAAATAAGGTATGAGAAGGAAAGGGAAAAATTGTGGTAATCTCTAGTAAAATGCACCTGTAACTTCTAAGAAAAAAATGAAAAAAATGGGAAAAAAGTATCTGGATACAAGAAACTTTAGTAAAAGCTGCAGCCTGGGAATATTCATGTGCAACTTGTGCACAGGTTGGTGAAAATGCCCAAGCATAGCTTTTGTGTTTCTCGGTTGTCTTTCAGGCTGCTTACAGAGTAGTTGCTTGGCACAGCAGTACCTTTTATTTTCTTGCCTTTATCTTCTGATTTAAGAAAAAATACTGGTGGTGGTCAGCACCGAGTAACTTGTTTAACTTCTGCATACAGATGGGCAAACATCTTCAGAAAATAGCCCACTAACAGAACCAAGCGGAAATGAGATGAAAGATCATTCTAATCTTAGCGTAAGTAGCTAAACAGAAACTTGATTTAAAATATATTAAAAATATATAGAAAAAATGTCTGTAATATTCAGTAACATTATATTGCACTGTGCAGTCCAAGTTATAAAAGTCCACATACAGTTTTATCACAGTATTCACTGTCTTGTGAGTTAACTTTGAGATGTTTATAATGTAATCCCTGCTGAAAATTAATTTAAAACTGAAAGGTGAAACTATGATGAAGCTGATGACCAGTGCACCAAAGTAGCCTTGCTCAGGATTATGCCTCTCGGACCTGGTTTATAGCTTGTGTGATAGTCCACGTCAAAGTGGACCTGACTGGATTGAAGATACTGTCTTTTCTTTTCCCTAAGCTCTCTTCCCTGTTTTTACTGTGTTACAGAACTCGCTCCCTGATCAGCTGCTGGCATCAGACAGTGAAGGAGCCAGCTCAGGGTTTGCTCCTCCACCTTTCCCGCCAGTCAGACCTCCAATGATGCCTATGGATCCCCGAGGACCCTTCATGAGACGACCCCCTTTCCCTCCCCCTCCCCCTGCTGGCATGTATGGACCACGTGAATGTTTTCCAGTACGAGACTTGGGGCTTCCACGCCCTCCGCTGCCAAGTACGTAACTCCTGTTAGCATTTACTTCAGGCTAATGAACATTAGTGGTTTATTGCGTGTTCGTTCAGGGTGATACCTCAAATCTGTATCTGCACAAACCACTTTCAGTTTGTCTAACTTTCTGGTTAAGGCGGTAGTGTATACTTCACAGCTGCTCACGGTGGTAGTGTTTTTTACTAATATTACCTTTGGAAAATAGCATACAGTGTTCAGCAGCTGAAAGGTTCCTTTTCTCGGGTAGAAAAGCAAGTAGTTGTGAGGCTGCATCAGACATAAACTGTAGAACTTCATCATTCTTTAGCTGTGAGCTAGCTAATGTCCAGACAAAGGCATGCAATTGTGACATACCTATTGTTTCACCTTGTAGTTTCCATTTTTGGAGCAAGATGCAGGTATCAGACTGAAGGGCTTCTTTCTGCCTTTTTTCTTCTCTGATGAAGCTGTGAGGAAGTAATCTCTATCTTCCCCAGTACCTGTATGGTATGACAGCCAAGGGCTACCAGATCAGACCGCACGTCCTACCAAAGGTAGCAGTGGCAGCAGCAGCCCATAGCAGACACTAATTGGCTGCTGCCACAAGCAGTACTGAGGAAAGTGGGTATTTTGTCCTTCCCTTTCCTGGTGTATTTGTCTCATTGGAGAACATCATCTTCTAAGATGGTTCTACCTTGTGACTTCTAATTACAGGTAGGCCATTGTGAGCAGTAAGGTGCATGGAGTAGAATGAGCAGGTGTGGGTTTGCTGGTGTGATTGGTATTAACTGGACTACTCTCATTGCCTCACAGTGAGAAATCCATTTCCCATGAGATCTTTTCCTCACTATCCACCTCAGCGACCTGAATTCTTGCCTCCATCCCTACCTCCTGAAAACAGAATTGAGTCACCTCAGTCAAATACGTCGGCCACAGAACAACCAGAACCACAGCAAGAGACTTGACAGAGTTGTTTGAGCACCATGCTGAACCATTTCTGTACTCTTCGAATGGCATTTTCCCTTATGTTAAGTAACCGCTGTTACTTAGGTATAAATAAACTACTTTGCTCAAATTGAAGCTTAATAGAAACTTCTCAGGATAGTATTTTGTAAATAGAGAATGAAATATAACTACGAATATTGTGAATAAGTGATTTCCATTGTACAGTAGTCACTTTAAGTATTTCTAATTTGGGTGATCTCTTCAGAGGTATATAAAATTAAATAATGTGAATCATTTTAAAAGTGCAGCTGCTTTGTCCTTGTTTAGCTGTACAGGGAAGCTTTGCATGTTAAAAGTGATGCTTGCTCTATGAATAGAATGTGAAAAAAAATTGAATAAATAAAGATGATAAAAAGAAATAACTACTTTTGTAGTGCCACGTTAACAGGGAAGTTTCAGGAAAGGGAAGACGAACTGATACTGTTCCCAACTACATACATACTCATTAATGACTTATAGGTAATCTTTCAGGTAAAAAAGCTTCACAGGGTGGCAGATGCCAACGACTTACCATTGTGGCATGAAGGAAAGGAAACGTAGAGCAACTCTCTTATCACTACTGGAAACTGCTAGCATAAGGTAACCATGTTTTATTGCGGGTTTGTTTGGTGTTTTTTTTTTTTTAAGGCAAGATGCTGTGAAAGCAAGGAATTACCATCTTAAAATTATATGTGATGCTTCAGCATCACCAGACAAATTGCTGTTAGAGATGTGCAGCCACAGTAAACAGCAGTTGAAGTCCTAGTTAGTTTTTTTTGTATTTTCCACTGTCCCAGCATGAATTCACTTTAACGGTATTCAGATTTTAACACTAGCAAGGGACAAAACAAAACAAAAGCACTCGCCAACCTTATCGTCTTCATCCTTTCAACTCTGCAAGGCTGGAGAGCCATCAGCATTTATCAACAAAGTAGCCATACAGCATGGTAGGAGACTTCTGTAACCACGTAATATTACAGGTAATAGAAACAGCAAAGAAAGGTAAAATTCCTTTCTTGCCTGGAAAGAGCACAGAAGCAAGTATAACCAATATACTTCACAAAAGGGAAGCAACAAAAGTTGTCAAGAACATGCTGTTAAGACAAGCATGCATTGAAAAGAAACCCAAACATAATTGTTTTAGGGGCTAGAAAACGGTTTTAGAATTGTATCCACACTTTGTAGTGAGTGTTAGGTTTCACAAAAAAAAGCAGAACTGAAAAACACGAGAAGAGTGGCAAATCGCAGAATTAATGATTGTGCATCTCTTTGTTTCTTGCCCCATGGTAGCGGTTGTTAGAGCAGCCTGCAACCAGGGCACAGATCCTTAAGGTGACAGGCTGCATCAGAACAGAGCCTTGCTCTGTTTACCTGCTGTTGTACAGTCTAAGGGCTTCTGCTAGAAGCTGCTGGCTCTTGTCAGTTGGTGGTGTTAAGACCAGCACGCTTCAGCTTGAAAACCGTGTAATTACAGTGCAGTCAGCTGGTATGGAACCCTTTAAAAAACAGAAAAACTGTTTTTAGCCAAGGCTCCACTTAGAGTAGCAGCAGTGGGCAGCGAGCTGCCGTTCCTCCATTCTCCACATGCACACACACACAAAACAGTTTTTAATGTAAACCAAGCCTGTGCATTTGCTCTACTCTCACAAGCTACCACACCCCGTAATTAGAAGTTTCCAAAAAGCTCCAGCACACTTTTTTTGTAACTGCTTGCTTAGATCAAGTCTGCCAAGTGAGCTTTTCTTTCTGCAATACTCCTGCTCTTATTTCCCCATAGGCTTATTTCAGCTGCAGAACTCCCCTGTGGCTCCTCCTTGCTACTTCTTTATTCCTTCTAATTTAGTCAAAGGCATTTAGATAAGCCCTGTACTTAAGCTATTGGCCAATGAATTCTGGCAACTGGCATTTTAAAGGTTCGTGTATGTTGAAATCTTTAACTGCTGTTTAGCTTAGTTCAGCTGTTGCATCACTTTTAGCCGTGATTTGCTTTCCAGAGGCTCTAAGTTGGCCTACGGGACTTAACCGGGACCCTAGAAACAGCTGCTCAGTTTGTACATCCACCTTTGCATCAGCCCTTGCAACAACCAGAAGCGCTGACTATCAGCCAACTACCCTACATGTAGAAAAGAGCCAAAGGCACAGAGGCCCTTAATGTTGGTAATACCACCAACAGAACAATCTTACTTTTTTTAATCCCAAAACTACTTTCGGGGTTGAAAAGTACTTACTTATAAGTGTAGCTCCTTTGTCTGAACAGATAGATACAGTATTTTCTGTGAGAGCTAAATATTTGTTCTAGTTTATAATATGTCTTCAAAATACAATTCTTCCTCCACCAAAACAGTATAGTCTGTGCCCACAATAGCAGGGAGCTGCAGGCAAAACAAAAGTTAACCGGACTACGATAATATGGGACAGGCATGGATTGGAGCATCCTGCAGACAGAATGGAATGGAATCTTTTCTCTTTTTTTTTTTTCCAGCAACAGCCCCAAGTTGTATTTCCAGGCAAGCAATTAAAACAAGCTCGTATTTATGCACTAGGAAGTAGGACAGAGTAGTCCATGAAATGGGTTACATAAGCTTGCCTGAGCAGGATCACACAAGCGCGTGTGCAGGGAAGTCCCTGCTCCCCCCACGGGGAAGGAGCAGCAGACTGTAACAATGAAGGGCTTGTGTTCCAAGTTCCTGCTGCTAAATCCAGAATGTAGCAAGACTAACTCGACACCTCCGTCTTTTTAGGAAAAACAAAGGGAAACAAAAAAATTAATCCTTGTTGGGATTATGCACACTCAAAGCAATTCCACATAGCCCATCTGACCCCACTCCAAATAGAAGTGTATTTTCCACATTAGGACCAACCTCCCTAACACCTGATTTACAACTGCTCTAGTTTGAATCCCTTCATCCTGGTACCACTAACTCAGGTTACTGTTGAATGGGCAATCACCCAACAACTGCTACTTGTTTCTAAGGAAACAGAACAACCAGAGGTGTACCTCTCCAACTCTGCTCCAGCTCTGTGTTTCTCCAGCCACTCGCCTTGCAGTGCTCCCTACACATGAAGAGCAAAGGTTCACTGCAGCATACAGACTAAGCACACTGAATTCACACCTGGAACACAAACCACATCCAGACATTAGACTTCAAGCTAGAGGAAGAATCACATCTGGAGTATTAACAGCACTCCATAGAGATGCACTGACCTCCAGAGAGACGGCCCATCTTCAGCATAGTGAAGGGACTGCACACCTCTCTACCATCGACAAGTGGCCGGTCCCTCCTGCCCCTTACCTTACAAGATTACACGAATTAAAAACAAATCAGAAAATAGGTTAGACTACGATGACAAACATTTAGGTAATGAAGCTAACCAAGTCCTAGCTGCAGTAAATAATGCAGCTATGCACAGGAACACTGTAGTCTGCAGAGCAAGAACTAAGTTTCTGCAACTCTGTTTAAACCGGAGGACACAACACCTTCAGCAATTTGCATGGAAGCTGCCAGAAAACCTTCCATCACTTTACAACCAGATTGAAGGCCCAGATGATGCTGAACAATCCCTGTCAGCTTTAACTGCTACAGAAACCTCCTTTGTGAGGCTGAGCCCCAAAAGGCACCATGACTAAGTCCCGATATTTCATTTTTTACCGGAATATCAAAAGCTATGGTCATATTTATCTTATTACCCACAGCAAAGTCTACTTGTCGTCTCTCCAGCAAGTTGTTAGATGCTCTTGCTTGCCAGATCTCCAAGATCTAGGGCAGTGCTTAACCAACAAGCAGCGCAGTCCTCATGCCTGGTAGCAGTTTGGGCCGTCACAAAACGAAGTTGAGAAGCTCAAACCAAACCCGTGCTTGGCACGCACACACTGAACAGCCACTCCAGCAATTCTCACAGCACAGTCAGCCGCTGCAGGGCACGGCCGCTCTCCACCAGCTTATCAGACATCTGCAGTTTTCATTCAGAATACACAGCTACGTACTCTGAGTACAGATAAAATGTCAACTGAAGCATTGTGGGTATTCATAATCTATTTAATAGTGGGACACCAAAAAGAGTACTACACATTTTTCTAGATCACATCAGATTTTGATTTAAGCAATTGCAATGGATGCAGGAATTTCTCAAAATAGTGTTCTATATTCTACAATCCACAGTTTACCGTACCAGTCTAATAAGTCATATCGTGATATACCATTTGTGCTAACTGGGCTGGTAGTCAGAGCTTCAGCAAAGCATCCTTCCCCTCCCCTCCAAAAACATTGACAAAATTCAGCCGAGTAAACGAAACTGCCGTATGACATTTTAGACTCTTTCATCGACCTAAACACAATGGGAGCTACCAGTTATACACAGCTTATGAACGATCGTTGCATTTTAAGTCTAGAAATTCTCATGCTGATACGATAAAATATTTTATACAGCGATCCATTTTTAATGCTTTATTTATTGATTAAAAGAATATACATTTAACATAAACCATACAACATCAGTCATCAATTCAAACATTCAGCTGGTTTCCTTACATTTTCTGTCAGGAGTTTATTTTTTAATCTGATCACATTTATAAGATAAAATCTCACCACATCTGGCATATACACACACTGTGCCAGTGGATTCACTCTACTGATGTACATATAAAATCCGCATGGTATGTGCTCACTGGAGACAAAACAGCGCACACCTGTCAAAAGGTCATTTTAATATAAGATGGTAAAACCATTTGTAAAACACATATAAACTTTTTCCATAAATAGAATCATATCTGGACATCTGTTGCATAAATTGTGTTTTCCAAAGCTTACAATATAGCAGCCAGGTCTCAGCACTGCTGGGCACCCACGTTGGCCACTTACTTTATTATTGCAGACTGTCCTTTAAACATTAAATGCACAACATTCGTACCACTTAAAACTGGGGTCAGGTGGAAGTCTCACAGAGACCACGTCTGTACCGCGGTTGCCCTGAAACAGTTAAATCGGCTTTTAAAGCCTCTCAGATATAACAAGATTTTAAAACATACTTCATGGAATGTTCTTCATGCATCGTAGCAGCTCATACCTGTGATAGAACAAGCTTTGTATTTGTTTCCTTTCCTTCCTTTACATTCACTATTCACAGTGAAACAGGTGCATGTTTGTTAAGAGTTCTGAGGTTGCTGACTGAGCCACAGCACAGCTGTGTACCACAGGTCGAAATTCGACCTTATATATTACAATCTAGCAGTATCTGGCTGGCCAGAAGCTGGCCTGCCCCTGCCAGCATGTGGGCACTTCTTCGTTTTTAATCTATTCTTTGGCAGCTGACACAGGCGCTGACAGAGAAAATCCAGTGACTTGGTTGCTAGGGATTTCACGACTAATGTTTGTTTGCAGGTGTATACCTTTACACTGAAGCCTTTACTGTTAGGTTTTCACCTCATCGGAGTGCACTTCCTTGTTTTTTTCTCTTAAACTTTGGCCCAAAGCTAACTTCTGAGGAAGATGACAGAAGATGAGGATAAACTAGGAGGAGTTTACAAAGAACCCGAAGCACTATGGAGCACGGAGTGAATCTGCGAGCACGGCTATCTGAAAAGCTAGTGTTTCGCAGCACTGCTTGACAGCCAAGGAGAGCTGGGATCGGTAGCAGGGCATGCTTCAGAAGCAGTATGTGAAATGAAGCGAGGTGAGAGTCTAACAACGAACAGCCCTGGACAGACCTCTCTTCCTTTTAAGCCTATTAAGTAGCATGCTACCAGATTAAGCAAACAATGACAGCATAGAAATCCACTGGGCTATGGATATGGATATCAAAAACAGCTGGCTCCTGAGCACAGAACTCCGAGATAATCGTAAAAATAATTCAAAACGCAGTTACTCAATAAAAATAAAGTTAGCCGGCAACCTCAGACAGCCTTTGGCTGCAGCTCTGTAAGGTTTGGTAGACAAGTCCATTAACCGTGAAAACCCTAAACACTGCCACTTTCAGCTTCTAAACCAATACCCGACTACGTTCTTTGATCAAGAAGTAGAATACACATATGTAATTCTATATAGCTAATACTGATTAAACACAGCACAAAAGGGGTTAATTCACGCTACTGAAAAAAAAACATAATAGGACCCTACTTGCATATGTAACCACAGGAACTGTAAATAAGGAGCTAAATGCCTTCACTGAAGCTTTGCATCTCTCTGTAAAAATGACGAGTTGGCTCGGTGAAGACGCTGAGCAGCTCTATGTCCATGACTGCATGCCAAGGTCGACCCAATCCGAGAGATACTTGCTCAATGAGATTATGTACTGGATCCACGTCCTGGTCAGCCAGTTCTCCCTGGTCAAAATCAATGCTTTCCTCTGTGACTTCCAGCACTTTCAGATCAGAGCCACGAAGACGAGCGATTGCAATGAGATTGTGAGCCCAAACTGTGTAACCTATGGGGGAAAGAAAAAACGCTCTGTAATTTTGCAGCAAGGCATTTCTTACGGAAGTATTTAATGCCGGATCATCTTAAAATCCTTCCCAACTTACTTTGTCATCTCGTGTCTGGCAGAATTCCCCTCCCAATTTCTGTTTTGGTTGCAAGTAGGAAAGTTCAATTTTGTATTTTGAATAAGGAAATATCAAAATAATTTCAGTTAGTTCCACAAAGCTTTTCTGTATTGATTTTTTTCACTATTTGTATCGACTTCTTTAGTACAAGTTAAGTTGTAACTACAATATCAAACCATCTGTCACCTACTTATAAATAAATCACGTCAAAGAAGTGACAAATCAACTATTTAAAGTAAACGTATAAAAGGGCTATTTTAAAACTGTGTTTTTGCTAGGAAAAAAAACCCTGAAGTGAGCTTTTGTCGCCTTAAAGGTAGACTTAATGGAAAATAAACGGAGCAGAAGCCTCTCCAGGAAACAGGTCCCACCAGCGTAAAAAAATAACATACATATATCTTGTATCTACCCGAGATTAAACATAATTCTAAAGCTTCCCTCTCTTCCAATTACTGTATATTAGCATCCCTCTTTCAAAACACTTACTCTGCAGTTACCTGCTAGTTTTCTGTATCTTGGCTAAGGCGTATGCTAAGCTCTTCTTTGTCCAGGTGCAAAACAGAGTATTTGGGAACTTCCCTTTTTTGAAAGCTCTGCAAGTCAGCCCTTCCATTGCAAAACGAAAAGGCTCGTTTCTGCCTTCATCAGCATTCTCACGGGTGCTACGGCTCCTGGGGAAATGCACACTTTGACTCTAAGTAAAGCTGCCATCTGCGC
This sequence comes from Numida meleagris, assembly GCF_002078875.1. Taxonomy (NCBI): domain Eukaryota; kingdom Metazoa; phylum Chordata; class Aves; order Galliformes; family Numididae; genus Numida; species Numida meleagris. The sequence goes on from NC_034414.1 coordinate 38,749,790, forward strand.
AGCATCAGAACTGGGAAAGCATGCTGCTGAAGGAATAACAACCAGCCGTGGTCTGGTCTTCAACAAGGCAATCAGCATGTTCTACATCAAACTACCAAGACAGCTGATTAAAGAATGAGGAAAACTGAAGTAATAAAGAAAGGAGAAATTTTCATGTATGTTTCCCTACTTTTTGTCCAAAGTCTCCTATAAATATTTTGTTCAAGGTACTTTTTGAGCGAGGAACCCCACAAACACGTCTTTGGCTCATGTTTAGGACATTGACCATTAAGAATGTATGAATTCCTGCAACTGTCATCTGCTGAGGCCTTACCTGCAGGCACAACAATAGCAAAACATGAAGCTGACAGTAAGGCTGTAGGACATTAAACCCAATGGAAAACTGCACTTCTGTGACCTACGCTCCTCTCAGGCTTTGAAGGAGCTCACAACATCTTCAGTTATTTTGATAGTAAAGAAAGGCAATGAAAAAAAAAAAGCTATGAGAGCGCAAGAATAAAAGGGGACAGTAACTATGGTCGAGTCCCCTGTGCCACCCCTTGGGCTCAAGTACATGGCTTTTGCTGTAACTTTTCACTGCCAAATCTTCCCCCCCCCCCCCCCCCAGTTAATCTTATTTTAAATTATCTTTTCAAAAGTTTTGCCTGAAGTTTCTCAGGAACCTTCCAGCAGCAAAGAAGCCTCTCTGCTCAGCTGAAGTGTTTCAGAGGCAACAAGGAACAATCGCTCCCTCACAACTACCAAACGCACCATGAGCAGCACTGCAGTTTTCCCTTGCTGGTGCAAACATCAGCTTCAGCTTTGCTCCGACACAGAATAACACTGAGAACTGCACAGGTAACACGGCATGTTTACAGCACAAAAAATCTTGGAACTCCGCTTGAAGTGTCCTTTTAAAAAAAGGGCTTCAGGCCCTATGGATGGCCAGATCATACCACTGTCTATCCTACCACCCCCATCTCTAAAGACCACATGCTTCTCACAGCGTTCCTTCATGCTGCCAGCAGCAGTTAATACCCTTGACTTTGCTCTCCTCTCCTCCTAAGGGTGCCACCTTGGTGGGATGAGGATACGACTCCCCACAGATGTCAGAAAAGCCTCTTGAGGTATCCAAGTAAGAGAGAGCTTCAGACACATTCTCCCTTCCTCCTTTGGTCAGTGCCAAGTGGCAGCCAAAGCTAAGTGTGGAGCAAAGACTGCTTTTAGTTTGCTCAGAAAAAGAAGAGGGAAGATCTCTGAAAAATACTAGAAACTAAAGAATAACCGCTTCTCGTCTATCAACAAGGAAAGAAACCCATGCACTTACAAACTGAGCCAATTATGTCTCCTCAAACAAATACACCTTTTTTTTTTTTCCTCAAGTTTTCTTTCCTGAAGGAAGCTTGATGGCATCACAAGAAATGTAACAAACAGCGCCAGAAATCATTATTACGTAAAACTCAAAAAAAAAAAAAAAAAAAGCACGTGTGAGAATAAGATGCTGTACTGAAGCACCACAGCATTCCCCATAATTAATAGGGGATTATAAACAGGAGGGGAATCAACTTTTTACTTGGGGAGACAGCGATAGGACCAGGGGGGAATGGTTTTAAGCTCAAGGAAGGAAGGTTTAGATTGGATGTCAGGGGGACGTTCTTTACAGAGGGAGTGGTGAGGTGCTGGCACAGGCTGCTCAGAGGCTGTGGATGTTCCATCCCTTGAGGTGTTCAAGACCAGGTTGGACGGTGCCCTGAGCAACCTGGTGTAGTACCAGATCTAGAGGTTGGCAGCCCTGACTGTGGCAGGGCAGTTGGAATTTGATGATCCTTGGGGTCCCTTCCAACCCAAGCCATTCTATGGTTCTCAGAGTCACTACTCAAGAAGAAAGGTGCTTATACTACAGTAACAGAGAAGTCAGACTCACAACTTTAAAAAGTAAAAGTAAGAATTAAGAAAATTAGTAGTCACTTATAAGCAGCTTAGATAACTTTGTCTACAAAGAGTGGAGAAAAGAAAGGGAAAGGAATCTGAATTTCAACATCAGTGTGTGGTTGATGTTCAGCCATTCTCTCTCCCAGGTATACAGAAAGCCTCACAGAAGATGCAGTAACAATCCTTTGATACAAAGAACTGTAAAATGTGTTTGCCTTCCCAACACTCTGCACAGAGTAATATATTCTGCACTGATAACAGGTGATACTTATACTAGCTTTATTCAGGTATTTTCTCATCTTTTTGAATTTAGATAATATATTAGGAGATTTTCCTGTTGTAGGAAGGTACGTGGATTTTATTTATTTATTCTAAAAGGCCCTGAAACTTTAATTCAGTGTTAGAGAAACTGCTGAAATCCACCCTTCCAGAGCGGTATGGTCATTTGCCGATCTGTGAAACTATAAGGACTACAGCAGGACTTTCTGACTTCAGCTGAGATCTGAATGTACCATTTTTGCCGCTGAAGATGTCTCCTGTTTGTGCTGAGTAACTGCAGATTTATTCCTGCAAGCTGCCTGAGGAAATGGGCATTCATTCTTACGTAACAGAACAGTCATCCCTTAACTCCTTCATGCATCAGCAAGTTTGCTCTTTGTAAGCCACTTCTAGCACAAACCAAAATAACCACTCTGCATTGTTTCAGTTTCAGGTGCCTTAAAAATGTGCCAAATGATTTTAACTTCTAATTGAGCTGAATGTAAGTGTGCACTTCTTTTTGGTTTGCAATTATACAGCAAACAGATGAGATAAACCTAGTTTCAATATTAGCAGTGAAACCAATGAACCCAGCAAGGTAACCTCTTCCACATTATATTTTTCTAACCCACTCCTTGAGAAGTCTCAAATTTTGCTCACCACCTTCATCTGCTGCCAAAGTCTTACCAAGCTGGTAACAGACTTCCTTCCCCTCAGTCACGAGGCACTTAACCTGTGTTACTTGCACAAACAGGAAGTACAATCATCTAATCTTAACAGCCTGTGAGCTCATGGCACACACAGCAAGCGTCTGCAGCATTCACATCCACGTACCCAGCTACACGGCGGAACCTGCACTGTGCCTCCTGGATTGCTCAGTTCTTAGTGCTTAATTCTGTGAGCAGTCTAATAAAATCCTATCTGACCTCTCAGAGAAGTTTAGTAAACTACAAGTATATTTAAGAAAGGTAAACAAACAAATCTTCCTATTTTAAAACATGAAAATACCAGTATGAAGTACAACAGCTTGCACAGTCACCACGCAGCGGACTCTTGAACATGACTCTTACTGAAACTCGTTACAATTAGAAAGGCCAAAATATTCTAAGTATTTCAGTCACATACCGTGCTCACGCGACGTGTTACCTACCATGAACAGCTAGGAGAGAGAGCCTCGTGCACCTCCAGGCTAATAAGACAAGTGGATCTTCGTTTCGGTTGTCACTGAGATCTGGGAAGCCAGACATATCTATCACATCATTCATTAGTATAAAATGAGTGAGGAACTTATCATACTGCCTGGATATGAGGTCAACAACAGCTCCGGAAACACAAGTGATGTAGCTGTCAAAGTGAATCCTCTCTAGGGGTATACTGGGCTTAAGAATCCTTAACATATCATCGCTCTTTACATCAAAAGCCATTATATAGACCCGAAGATTAGTGCTGTTGCGCGTCAGCGCCTTCCAATTCTCATCTTCTGGCATACTGTCCAATGACTTGTGCATTATGGAAACGCTGTGGACCAGTAGAGACAGTCGATGCAAAGGCACATGGTTGCTGTCAGCCAGGACTCTCGCCATTTCAGCCGTAAAATCACAGAAATCCAAAGCAAGCGAACGCAGATTCACAAAGCGCTCCAATTCAACTGCAGTGATTAGAGTGGTATTACCAGGGATGTGGTTGTCCAATAAGCTCAGATGTTCCATGGTGTTGGCTATGGGGTTTGATAAGGAGGACAATGATGTGGGAGTTACTATTTGCAGCATAAACCCACAAGACAGCCATTTCAATTGCCTGCTATTGCCTAGTATCTCTTCAAACAGCTGTTGAATTCTGTAAGTGAACAAAACAGATAATGATGCTGTTAACATGGTTTAATGTTACCAATTGCATACCAGTCTATTTTTTTTTCCCCCCGTTGCTCTTCTTTTTATTTACGGCCTTATCCTACAGACGGTGCTACTGTCAGTTTTCAGGAACTACAAAGGTTAGAACACAACGTGCCGCCAACTTCCCACAGCACTTTAACCTTCACTGCACTTCGAATGTCAGAACTGTAAACTAGCCTGACAAAAAAAAAAAAAAAACCTGCACTTTGTCTTTCAATAGCAGCGGGGCATTATGAATCTTCATTTCATACTTCTCAGCATGTATCCTAGCACGTACTAGCACCCTCCCACAAGCACGTTAAAATTATGCAAATAAGAAAACCTGTAATGTTTTTAAAAGCAATTACTGTGTTTTTAAAAACAGCTTCTCATGTTTGTTAGCCAGCCTCTCTAGAATTGCAAATTAAAATGGAAAAAAGTCATTTTCATTGAAAAGTTGGAGAAGCTTGACTTTTAAGCACATTAGAATAATCTGAAACCTACTGCTCGATTTCCCCCATTGAGGGGTAAAGAACAAACACTTAACATTCTTGAAACAATTCTGAACATACAGCTGACTGGATTTTCAAGTGTCAACAGCTCGCCACATTATAGGAGTAACCTGGACCTGGTGACATTTCAATCCCAGATCAGCAGCGTGAGGCAATTCTAGCACCACCAGAGTCCTCATGTGATGCATGGCACTGCATGACTGTTACACACTTCCTCTTATGCATCCCACCTCCATTTAGGCTTTTTTTTTTTTAATGCAAGAATGTTCTTTAAGTTAGACATGTAATCCAAAAAGGTATTATAAGGTAAGATTTGAATACCAAATACCAATACTACAGTCCAACTCTACCAGCTTCCTCAAAAGAAATTTTTTTCCCGTCCTCATCGCACAGCTCTTAGGGCTCCAAAGGATCTCTCTGTCCAAACAACATGTTCTACATGTTGTTACATGTATACATTCAAGGATGCATGTATAGATGAGTCTAATCTCAAAGCTCGGTCAGCTCGAAGGAAAAAATAAGCATTTAAGGGGAAGGAACTGAACCTGGCTATGACAGGTCCATGAGACTTGAAGAAATAAGGCAAATCCCTCCAGTAGGAACCTAGGAAGCATCTTTGTGCCTCAAATAAAGCAATGTTTTCCACAGAATGCTTTTTTCCTTAACTGTTGTATAACATATACAAAAATTCACATCTAAGCTCAAAACAATGTTATGAAGTTGTTATTCTTATCCCCGTATCAATAATCAAGATAACGTCCAGGCAAAATTAAAGGTTTCGTATTCTGACAGACGGCAGAAAAACACTAACACCTTAAAAGAGGGAACAGAACAAGGGAAAGCCACTCATGCTTCTCAGAGATTTCCCTCTCTCCAAAAACTTTCAGCTCTCACCTCGCTTCCAGCAATGTGCCTAGATTCTTCTTTGAGCCAACTTTAACAACAACAACTCTAACTTTGCAACTGTAACATCCAACTACACAGAATTCTGCAGCACTATTCCCCCTTCTCCTTGCTTTCTCTTGACCTGTCACCTTTACCGCCCCATAGTCCTTGTGTCTAAGGAAAGTAACAGATCAATCCTCATCCATCCTCCTCCCCGTCTGTATGTGCTTTCCTCCCCACTGTCATCACGCTATCTAGGAAAGATGCTATAACATTTGCAGCAACGTTACCCTTTGCCCTGTAGCAGCCCAAGCAATACTAGTGCTTCTAGCATCGTGCAGAACAACCGACAAGACAACAAATCAATTTTGACGTGCTCTGTCAAATACTACCAGCTATACCTCACTGCACTGATGTTTTCTTTAAGTTGTGCTTCTGATATGATTTAAGCACCTAGGCTTACAAGAGTTTTACTGCTCACAGAACTGGAAAGTGATGCTGATTTAATACTATGTAACTTTGTATTTCAGTATTTATACACATATTTAGATTCATGCTGATGGGTTACCAATCCATATGTCCTAATACAACTTTCCAGACACTTCCCTCCAGTTCTTTGCCAATTTAATAATAAAAAAGAGATCCAACACTGCAATATATATTTAGCAATGATTGCTTTTGGCCTGCTTTAAATGCCTGCTTTACATGAGGACAGACAGGAGAAACAATAAAAACTGCAGGCTCTTAGTCTACCAGATTTCAAATACATCTTTCAAACACCCTAATGAGGGTTTATTCCTCCCCTGTACATTCTTATACACATCCTATTTTTCATAAGCAGACTGCATCTAATTGGAGTTTGCAAAAACAGTTTGAATTGTGTCTAACTTCTAGAAAACATTAGGTGAATTACTGGAAATTAACACCTATTTTACAACCATATTTTACTTCAACTGCCTACTATGTTGTACAACATTCATCCTAACATACACACAACTATCTTAAACCTCATTTATAAAATGTAAGTGTAAGCATGGTTTTGTACACAAACAAAACACAATCAAAGCTCAGCATATGCAAGAAAGCGATTTAGCATAGAGATGTCTCAACAAGCATACTTAGTTCTGCTTCCTGTGAAAAGCAGTGAAGGGGATGCTCCCCATCAACCTACAAATGACCACACTATTTTAGAGAAAAAACTCCAAATAAATTGCTGTCACGGTGTCAGAAATAGCAATTTCAGTCATAGGACAGAGCAAAAGCTGATAACTGCTCTAGCCCCCAGAAGCCCCGAAAGAAACACACTGATGGCCCTGGACAGGAAGTAAACCTATTAGCAAGATCTGTATGGAGCCCATTTGTTTAAAAACTCTATCAGTCAACACGTTCTGTTTAACGGGAGAGGCTAAACTGGTTCTTTTGGAAATAAAACTATCTGAAATGCATGGATCAATCACAGAAAGCAGGTTTCAGAAAGCAAAAATTTTAAACTGCCCTCCGCTCTGTTCGAGACAAATGCATTCTTTACCATGAGCTTTCACATAGTGGTGAACTGAGCTCTAAAGAGATCGTTAGACAGTATCCAGGGACACACAGGCAATACAGAAAAAGAACAAGCATTATAAACCCATTTGTTGTACATGCTGACCACTGCAAGAGAAGGATTTTGGAAATGTAATCACAGGCCTCCTCTTCCCCCAGAGCAACCATTAGTCTTTACTGGGGAACAGCCTAACGGCTCTGTGCCGGCTCAGATTCCACCCAAGGTCTGTTACACTCAGTTCAATGCTATGGACTTGAGGAAGTATCATGTTTTCTTCTCTGTTTGAATTGTAGGAAGCTCTGGAAACAGTGACATTTACCACCACACAGGTTCCAAAATCCTCAGCCACCATTAACAGTCTCCATAGGTTGCTCAATCTCTTTCAGTGTTAGCTATTTGCATCCACGTTCTGTAACTTAACTGATGCAAACATCCAAATGCAAGCAAAAGGCAAGACTATGAAGATTTACTTCCTGAAGCATACGCTGTTAGTGCTGATGACCCAGTGCCAACTTTCTTCTAATTTAGAAAAGAACTAGCAGGTCCCAAACACACCGCTTTAGTTCATAAAACAAAGAAGAGGTAGCATTTGTTTCCTCATTCCAAAACGTACAAAGGTCAATATCCACGTGAAAGACTAACTTCAGTTTAGATAACGAATTAATTTTGAATTGTTTATGGCTATGAAGTATGCAAAGCAATTTTTGTTATTTATTTGAAGAAATATTTAATTGTATGCTCAGCTGAGTAAGCACCTGCTTAGATGGCTCTCTTTAAGCCTCAGGACAATGATTTCATTGTGTATTTGTTTTAAAAAAGGATAAGAAAAAAAGAGCTTTTTACCTGCAGACAGTACATATGTTGAGCAGGAGCTCAAACTACTCTGACTTCTGCATTCTAAGCATAACAGGGTAACAAAAATGCACATCTGTATGTGCACTGATGTGAAACTTAAGTCAGAAACAAGCATTTAGTTTGACAGTTGCGCTCTCATACATACACTGATCTGATAATATATCCAGACTAGTTCTAAAACCACTTAAAATAAACAGTAAAGATCTTGAATAGCTGTACTTACTCTACTCTCAAGCTACCCGGAAGACATTTGCACTGACACAAATTAAAATGATGGCATTCAAGTTTTATCTATATGGAAAATTTTAGCAGAACTACTAAACTATTTAACTTAGCATAACTCCTCTGGGACAATTGATTCCAGAAGTCAGTAGCTTTTAAATTTGTATTTCACCATTTCCAAAGAGCACAAACCAGGTATTTTGATTATAAGCATTCAAAGATCGTACAGCAGTGTAATTACAAGTTAAAAGTTAAAATACACCTCTGAGACTAAACAAGCACACTGTGACCTAAGATCTTACAGGAATTCTACAAATACCTAACCTAGTTTTGAGATAGAATTTATTTTAAGTTCTAGGTACTTATGCCCTCTTTTAAGTTTAAGAAGAATTGAGGACATACAGCTAGTAAATACATCAGATTACTACCTCGTATTTTTTTTCCATGTACAGCAATAGAAGAGTACTGGTAAAAGACTCCTGACCCTCCTCTTGTTTTAACACGAAATTGTTTCTAGAACACAATGAAAAAAAAGGAAAGAAAGGATTCTCACCTAAAAGAAGACCACACAATCAGAGTATTTCATGCAAGTACTAGAAATAAAAAACTCAACTTAAGAATTTAAATTCTCATCCTATTAAAAAAAAAAAAAACTTGAAGCTTTTTCAGTCACCTATTTCAGACATGAAAAACTGTTAACTATTATTTTAACATATTTGACAGTTTATAAAACATAACTTACTGCTTAATCTTTTTGCCATCGGGGTCAACCTTGCCGAGGTATGTATTTGATATACTTCCATGTTGCTGCAGAATGCTTATATCCCCAAAGAGACTCAACTTCTGGAGGTTCCTAAAATGACAAAACAAAACGGGATCTGTATACAAAATAAAAACACTGTAAGGGATCACTCTGGATAAGACAAAAACAGGCAGTAAGAACACTCTGTTTGAATTGAATTATTACATGGAACGCGTAAACTATTCTGGGAAGCATCCTACTGTCCTGGAATACAGGCACATTTGGAGCTAAATAGCGTGAGACAAAAGCATAGAGGAGAGGAGGGATGTACAAACTGGTGACTCCAGCTGTATAGCAAACGTCAGCTTCCAGTGACCACAGAGGCCATCACCAAAAAGCAAACTTCCAGCAGTAGTTTTATGTTCTCTTTAATTCTCGGAACGTGGGCACTTAATGTCACAGATGAAAACATCAAATACCTTCCCTTTTCAAATGTAATGCTGTGTTCAATGTGCAAGCAGAATACAGCTGTGAGAAGCCTTTCCTCAGCACTCACGTATTGCTGCTGGGTTACGAATGGCGGGCCCAAACCTGCAGCAGCCAAGGCAGCACAAGCCTCAGACGGAAGCTGAGCAAAAGATCCCCACACCCCAAACAGTGTTTGATTTCTGCTACACCAAAGTAGTGGAAGCTGTTCTGACATTCCCCATCAGTCAATAGAAGAGGATTATTTGTCTGTCGTGACACAACTTGAATTTTTACAAGTAACATTGTCAACAGTTTACGGGCTGGCTCGGCCTGGTTCCGTGACTGGGACGTGGGGGGGGACCCAGGGACCCATGCCTCGGGAAAGGGGAAAGGAGAAAGGGCAGGGAGATGGGCCTAAAACAAAACAGCGGCAACGGTCTGAGGAGGAAAGCTAATTTACTAAAAAAAAAGGTATCGGAATGCAAGATAACACAATATAATACAATATAATTGGAATTGAAGTTAATAAATAAAATGAGAGAGTGTCCAAAAACTGAAGGCCTTACTCTAATGCTGAAGACGAGACATGTAGGGAGCAGAGATGCTGCTGGGATGAGCAAAAAGAGAAAAGAGAGCAAACGTCTCGTCATCTGCAAAGTTTTATCTTCCCTTCTGAACGGAAAATGGAAACAGAACAACGCAAAGTGCTCTGGGGTATGTAGTTCTTCTTCTCTTCCGAGAACCACCTACCCAAAACTGTCCACGATCCACAGAACTGGAGCATTAACTCTTTAACTCCCAGTGCACTACATGATGCTATGATGTGGAATACCAATAACAAAAATCATAAAACCATGACAAACACCTAGAAAGTGAAAGACCACCCTCTAAGTTTATGCTGGACTTGCCTCAATGTGCTAGACAGACAGTTTTCCATTCCCCACTACAGTCTGCTTCTCTGACTTGCATCTTTCCTATGGCCCAAGAAATATCAAGCAGAAGTTACAAAAGTGACAGTAGTTTTAGAGCAGCTGTTTGTGGCATTTCTTTTTAGGGCGGTGTGTTTGCTTTTTTCTAACTAACAATTTGTTTGTTTTTAAATTTATTTACACACACTGTAAGTTAGATTTACTTCTAAACATTCAAGGTTCATAGTTTGCACTTAGAAATTAGCACAGCGAAATCACAAATGGCTGCAAGAGTTAAATTCATCCTTAACAGCAGATGTCGATTAACTGGCAGCTGACAATTCAGAAAGTTGCAGAAATCCTTACTTCTGCTGGCTTACCAGTCACACACTAATACTGCAGATCAGCTTTTAGGAAAATGCAATACAGTCACAAAGCTCAAAGCCTAGGGAAGCTCTGGTGCCAGTTAACCACCTCCACAGGATGAGCAGAAGGTGTCCAGGAGTCAAGGTTTTAGATTTTTAAGTCCGAACCTAATAGGTATCCGCCGTAAATAATCATGGACCCGTTTTAAAGTTCCCGCATTAAATAATCACAGACTAGCTTGCTGAAATCTATCCACTGTCACGCCTCCTACTTTTCTTCTGTACGTGACTGAATGACTTAAAAGCAAGATCCGCAAGCTCCATATCAAGTCAAATATTGAAGCAAAGCACCTGGATTTTACAACCATTTCAGAAATTAAAACACATTAAATTATTAGAAATACAGGACCTACTGTACTGATGATATTTAAACATAACTGAGCCCTGCCACATGTTCAATATTCTACAAATCTAAGTCAGTGCCCGATCATACTAAAGAGTAAGTTTGGCAGGGCCATCTTAAGACCGTGGCAAATCCCCCGAGTATTCTGTGCTCTTCCATCTCCCACAGAGTTTGAGGAAAGCCTGGTACAGCAGGGAAACCAGCAGAAACATCCACCAGGTGTGAAAGGCGGCATTCACAGCCAATATTCTAACTATACAATTAGAAACAGATCTTCTGATCTCAGTGACTTAGTTCGGAGAACTAAGATAAAATGCAATCTTCGGAACAATTCTGATTCACGTGCATATTCACATCACACACAGGTCTCCTTCAGCGCTACTCAGACCCCAGAGAATGCTACTGAAGTGTTAATTTCAGAGCCTCTAAGCAACCAGACATACAAAACATCATTTAACAGTACCCCACACAGTTTGCCTGCATCCGTTTCACTGCCATTCTATGCACTACTGAGACAATGTTAAAACTTTCCACCTCAAAACCTAAGCAATGAAAACATCCAATTACTCTTCCATTCACAGCAGTTACTACCATCAACAACTGTGATCACAGTTCAGTTCGGTATTAGATTTCTGTCACTACTGTAGTACCACATAATCTCCAAGGCATCTGGCTCACCTCTCACTCTTATTCCACTGGATTAGTAAAGCCACTGCTATTTAAATAAAATAATTTAGGAGTTAACTGTCCTCTTCTGATGAAAGTCATAATGGCATCTTAATACTGTGTATACTACAAAAGCGGGAGAAAAACATTCTCTTTTCGATTTAGTATTTTTTGTCATTTAATAACCATTTTATTCCACTAGCTCAGAAAGTATACTAAAAGTAATACGCTTCTTGCTATGCTCTCTCTTCAGTTTTGGTGTGTCTTTTTGAACATCAATCCTCCACTCTGCGATGCAAAAAAAAAAAAAAAAAAAAATTCACAACTGCCTTGCTTACATTCAGCAGGAACAAAGTGGTAAGGCACATACCGTCCTACTAGATTCCTGGGTTTTTTGGTTGTTTGGGATTTATTTTGTTGTTGCCAGCTGCTCATTCTGGCTGATAGAAGAGAGTTCTTAGAAAGCCTCAAATACATAGTCTACTCCTTTGAATGACTCACAAATGTTTGGCAACTCCATAGATACCTTCACCGAGGCACCCTATTTTACTATAATCTGCATTTTTGTTTCACAACAAAGATCAAACAAGGATTGCTTATTAGCTCCTGTACATACCAAAAAGACTCAGGAGGGCCATGCTCTCTACATCTGCCTCCCAAGACTTAAGTTTTCAAAGAGCAGCGTGTGACGGTGCAGATGGTGAAGATCCCTTCAGAACCCCGAGGAAACAATTCACCCCTCCTGATATTGTTGCATGATGCCACCCCCTACCTTTTATTTTTAAATATAAAGTAGAACATCAACAGTTTAAATACTATACTTCTAGTTTGCTTCATTTGCTGTTGAACAACTGGAGAAGTTACAAATCACTACAAACATCACTTCAGTACGTTGTTTTTTTTTTTGTTTTGTTTTGTTTTTAAGAAATTACAGAATTTCAGAGCTCCTCTTCTCGGTTTCAGTGCCAAGGAAGTGGTATTTTGGAGTAACATGCTGTCATTCGCAGAATGAGAGCTGCGCCAACCTGAGTTCTACCTCAAACACAAGACAGACCTTGAACGTATCCTTGTGGATGCTGACCACCAGCAGCAATATCTATCAGAACGTGATCAGATGTTTCTAGTTATGCATCTGCAGCCTCCTTAATTCTATCAGAATTAGCAAAGGTTGTTCCAAAATACTTTTCTAGAGACTTAACAGAACATATTTTATTTGCATGAAAGCACACCATCATTCTCCTGTACTCAAGAGGACATCCAGAACTCGCACTACTGTTAGTCCTTTCTTTAGTCTTTTCTTAGGTCCTGCAGTATTATAAATCCTCAAGGAATTCTACGGCCTTTTAAAGAACATTTTTTTTTCCTGAAAGGAGGGAGCTGTTACTGTATTGTTTAACAATAGATTTAAAAGCCTACAACAAGATTACATAGTTAAGAAACAGCGTTCCATTTCAGAAAAGTGGATTTCTCCCTCTCTAGCTCTGAAGTGTAAGATGGAAGTCCTTTGGATTTCTCTGCCAAAAAGCTATCAGGAGGGCTGACAGGAGCTATGAAAGAATCATCCTGTTTCAAACCCTGTTCCAAAAGGAATGCATTTGCTGCGGTTTAGTTGCTGGAGAAGTTTAAAACACTGCTGTTTCCTTTATTTTGGAAACTGCAATAGCTATCACGTGAACAAGAACATTCTACAAAAACAACAAGAAAGTATTAATCACACTTGTGCTACAGATGAGCAAACAGAAGCAGAGAAACAAAGCGACTGACTGCAGTCCTACAGATAGAAGGAAGCATTGAGCAGGTGATGGTGGTTCCGGTCTAGAGATAAGCTAAGAAGCAGAACCAAGCAGCAACTTAGCTCACGTTTATGTTCCTTTCCATCTCATTTCTACCTTAAAGCTTCACTTAAAAAGCTAAAAGACAACATTCTACATGGAAATGAACTGATTGCTGATAGTCACTTTTCAAGAACAAAAAAAGTATCAAAATAAACCCCAAACCTTGTTTACGAGGAATAAAAAGCTCATTCTACAAGTAACTCCTAATATATATCTAACTGTTTCATGTGAATCTCCCTCCCATGTTTCAGCAGCTCACGGAAAAAAAAGCCTGCTGTGATAAGTAGTTACTCTGCATTCCCAGGTCATACATTTTCATTCAAAAAATCAAACAGCAGCATGCAAGTGATTTGGGGACATCAAGAACGTACAGAGACACTAAATGCTGTCAAAGTTGGTAACTTTTCATCTGTACCTACCACAGAAGCTACATTTATCTACCAGAGAACAACCACTGGGGAAGCAACTGCTACCACCAAGTATTTTGCTGCAGTTTTCACCACATTGTACACACAAAAATCTGTAAAAAGAATTTCAGAAGGCAGTGTTCTTGTACAAGCTGGAAATAATGCCAGAAAATGTATCTCTTGCAAAAGCGAAGCGGATCAAAACCCTTCTCATAACGCACTTCACTTTTTTCCCCAATGAAACTTCCATGCAATATCTCCTGCAGCTCCTAACTGTCCACGTAAAACACTGAAGTCCACCTAGCAGTATTTGTATCAGATTCGATAATCATCAACTGATGTCACTTGAACACTTTTTCGTTTATGGTATCAGCTGGATTTCCCCTAGATTCAACAGCAAAGCGAAAGCTCCTCCTGAAAGGCAAGAGAACACTGATCAGGGCAGCTAAACCTGCACATTGAGGATTCACAGGTTAAGAAACAAATCAAGATGAAGGTGAGCTGTGACCCACAGGCAGTGTCCAGAAGCACACTTGTTCCTCCGACTGCTGCAGTTCCCCCAGGAAGTATCTGCGGGCGTTGCGGGGCTGAGGAACCGAAAGAGAGACCTCGCACACTGCACTTGTGTTCCTCTAAAGCCAACCAGGAGCTGAAGCGCCCCTGCCACCACTCAAACCAGAGGAGAAGTGAAGGCCTCACACTGCTTCTTAACTGTTTCAGGGTCAGGGCCGGTGGCCGTACTGTGATGCAGCTGCCATCAGTTTTCCAACAGCTATGTAAAGAAATGTCCTAAAATATTTAGTGGTGGTTGCTTTGCCCCCAGTAGGTGATGCACACCATCATGCACACAGAGGGGAAAGCACATAACCACTTACTATCCTAAAGCCTGCACAGCTTTCCAACACACCATGACTTCACCGCACAGTCTGTGTTTTCCGACTGGAGGCCACGCATTATGACCTCTGAGTTTTTAAAAGACACTGTGTGGGAGCGTTATCAAGATAAGCAAAGAGAAAGCAAGCGTTTTCATTTTAGAGAAGTCCAACTTGAGGAAATTAAGTCTCAGAGCTGTCAGCGTGAACAAGCGGGATCTAAGCACATTTTAAACCCAGAGCACGGGAAAAGGATTCCACCGCTCAACTGAATGGAGGAATCGCCACGCGCCTGAAGCACATTCACAGTAAGTAATCAGCAAGACCTCCTCCTGCTGTGGCCAGGCCTCAGCCCCAGGTCACAGGAGAGCTCCGAGCCGGGGCCGGCGGCCTTCCGGTGGCTTTTGTAAGGGAGAAAGGAAGTCTCGCTCCAACGCTACGACTCTAACCCCGTAATATCTCCCCACACGCACGCAGCCCGGGGCAGCTCCGCTGCCCGCCCACTCCGTCCCCCGAGGAGGCCGAGCCGCCCCTGCAGCCTTTGTGTCCCCCGGCGCCGCCTCCCTTCCCCTCCCGGCCCCCGGGGCGGCCGGCGGCGGCGGCGCGCTCGGTACCTGTTGTTGCGGACGCTGCTCAGCACGCACAGCACCAGCTCCAGGTAGGTCCTCAGCAGCTCGAGCCAGCGCGGGCACAGCGGCGCCGCCTCCCCGTCGCCCGCCGCCACCGCCGCGCCCTCTCCCGCCGCCGCCCCGCCGCTCGGGTAGTTGTCGGCGGCGAACTGGACGCGCAGCTCGCGCACGAACCAGCCGCACTTGCGCATGAGGAACTCGAGGCGCGGGCGCTCGGCCGGCGAGACGCGGAGGCTGAGGCGGAGGCGCGGCCAGAGGGCCGGGTAGAAGAGGCACTCTCGCCAGTGCGAGCAGGCGGCCGAGGCCCGCAGCCGGTCGGGGCCCGCCAGGAAGGAGAAGATGTGCACCACCAGCTCGCTGGGCAGGGAGCCGGCGCCCACCGCCTCCCCGCACACCGACATGCCTGGCGCCGGCCCGAGCCCCGCTGCTGCTGCGGCGGCCACAGGCGGCGGCGGCCCCGGCCTCGCCTGCGGCTCCTGCGACAAAAACAACAACATCAATGACAAGGCGAGGGGGCGGGCGCCGGCCGGGACGCGGCCGCCGCCGGGACGCACCACCCGCGCCGCCGCCGGGGGGAGGAGCGGGCCCTACCACCGCCCCGCTCCGCACGGGGGTGAGCGGGGAGGCGGGCCGGGTCCCCGCCCGCGCGGCGTCGCGCGAGCTCTACCACGTTGCTCGCGAGGGTGGGGGAGCGAAGGCGCCGCGTCGCGGGCGTTTGGGGAGATAGGGGGCGGCGCGGCGCGGCGGAGGGAGGGCCGGCGCCCCCCGGGGGAATGGAACGCGCCGCCGTTCGAATGGCGGGCGGGCCCGGCCCAGCGGCCTCCGCGGGTGGGGGGGGGGTTAACCCCTCGGTGCCCGCCGTTCTCAGCCCAGGGGGGTGCGTGGCCCGGGAGCCGCGAAACCCCACCCCCCGTCCCGATATCCGCCGGGGCGTGTGGGGAAACAGACTGTGCTTCCTCGAACCTGGGCGTGGGTTCCGTCCGAGCGGCCCCGCCGGACTTTCCCGAGCAGTGAGACTGGGAGCAGCCGAACCCCCCCCGTCCCGGAAGGCTGCCGTGGGGGCAGTCCCGCTCCCACGCGTCTATCTGCTTATTTTAATGCCTGCTCAACCAGTCCACCTCGCTGAGTCAAAGGGCTTCTGAGGTCACTGAGTGCCTCAACGTAACAGCGTTCGCAGCTCAGCGCCCTGCGCTTACGGAAGTGCCGCGCGGGGCCGCCGTGTGGGCGGGGCTGTGTTGTCGCTGTGCCGGCACTGAGCCTGGCGGAGCGCGGGGAGTTGCCCAGCCCAGCTCAGCTCAGCGTCAGGTTACCGGCGTGGCGTGCCACACAGCCTCGGCAGCGCCTAACTTTTGTAGGCCTAAAGGACAGGCGTAAGGCCTCAGCGGCCGTGGCCCGGGGCCCCGCAGGGCCGGGCCGTCACCGAGTGAAAGCTCTCTGGGCGCACGGGTCACCGTCTCAGCAGCGTCAGGGCCGCAAGCACCGGCCCCCGAGCCTCTCCGTCCCCGTAACTCGCAGAGCTGAGATAAGGCCGATAAGCGAGAAACAGAGGAGGGTTTTTTCAGTTCCTCAGCCCCGTGGCTGCTAGGCACACGGTGTGCGCCACTGAGCGAGCTGCCTTCAGCTCAGTACGCGAACAGAGGCCTCCCTGAGCCGCAGCAGGGCAGCAGTGGAAGCTCAGCCCGAGCTGGTGGTCCCGCCGGGAGGCCCCGGGGGTGGTGGCGCTGCGGTTCGGGGGCGGCGCTCCTCCCGGGGCTCACCATAGAGCTGCGGGCGGGGCCCTCCCCAGCTCCGGCATTTCCGGGCGGCGCCGCGTCACGTCCGGGTGGCGGAGATGCCGGTAAGGCTGCAGGGGCCGGGCACTCCACCGGGACTCGCCGTCCGCTGCGGGGCTGGGGCGGCCCCGGGTGTGGCGGGAGGGGAAGTTTAGGGCACCTGCCCCGCGGGGGTGCGGCCGCAGGGGGACGGGCCGCGCCCGCGCCCGCGCCCGCGGGCTCCGGGCCGCGCCCGCCGCACTCCCGGGCCCACTCTCCCGGGGCGGGCTGAGAGGCGGCGGAGCGCACCGGTAGGGCTGCGGGGCAGGGTGCTCCGCTCTGCTCTCACCGCCATCGCTGCTGTCCCGACCCTGTGCGGCAGGTACCCCGAGCACCGGAGGAAGGCCTTAGGTTCTCTGTTAGGTGGTCCTGCGTCGTCACTAGTTTTGAAATACATTCAGTGGTTTTGTAATTGTGATAAATGGGACTAGTGGCAGGTACTTCGGTTCGTTTGCCACTCAGTAGCGTCAAAGCCCTTTCTTGGTAGTTAAGAATGATGCATAACTGTTTTATCTTGTAGTCCAAAGAAGGAACATTGTATGAGTGTCTGTGAAATAACATCCGAAGAGAAGTTACCTTACAAATCCCTATACCTATCTGTGTCCAACAAGTAATTTGTCACCGTCACCACTTGCACATGTTACAGGAAAAGCAGAGGTTTCGTAGTGACGGGCGCCTGTGTTGCCTGTCATCAAGCATTTGGATAATCCCCACAAGGGATTCAGCCTCCATTGCTTGCATGCTGATGTATGTGGTTTTTAATCAGTTCCATACATTTCCAGGTGAACAATTAAGATTCTCAATGAAAACTACATGTTACAAGGAAAGCAGGGAAAATAGCCACTGAAAGTCAGTTTCAGATGTTAAGATGTTATTTTGCTGGTTCAAGGACAATTGAAATGCAGGAACCTCTGTGATCTTTCTCATATACTTCAAAGTATATTCTGCAGTTACATGCAATATCTGCTGACCTTTTCTTGCTCATGTTTTTTGTTTGTTCATTTGTTTCCATCTCTTTGTATTCCCTTTTTTATTGTTTTAGGTTAAATTGAATATTTACGCAACGCAAGTTCGTGCAGGAGGACGATCGCTTCATTTTGTACTTCAGAAAATATGAGAATAAGCAGAGTGTTGTTCTCTCTGAATTAAAAGTATATATCTGTGCCTTGCTGAGGACAGCTGCAGGAATCGAACACTTGAATCAATGTTATCGGATGAGTTAGAATCCAAACCAGAGGTGAGCAATTATAAAGTGAGTTTGGTTCCCAGAGAAGTTCACAGGCAACACTTAGGAAATGTTCAGAGATGACTCAGTTTGCTGCTTAGATATTCTTTTTTTGTTTTTTTCAGTGATACTCTCATGTTTTTATGTGAATGATAAAGGATTAAAGAATACTGCAGGCTTTTTCCCTTCCTCTCAGGTTTAAGCCAGTACTCTTGCCTGTTCTCAGGTTACGTTTTTCTTTTAGTATTATAATGTTATTTCTGTTAATAAAATAAATTGCTGTACTGACTACTTCTTTTCCTCAAACCAAACTGACTTTACTTGGCTTTAAGGAGTCTGGATTGTTTTTTTTACATGAGCCAGTTGCGTTTTAAAAGTGCTCATGTTTCCAGCAAGGAGTTGGCAGGAGCAGTAGATGCTTGCACCCAGGGGATCCCGGTTGCTCAGCATGAGGCTGCTTGACTGTCCCCAGGCAATAATATGTGTATGTGCTCTGCAAACACAGCTGACCACAGATTAAAACGTGCACATCTAAGATATCTTAGAGAGATAAACACAGTGTGAATGATGCAAAAAGCCACGTTATTTCTTGCTGGGTAATCAGGCTTAAAGTTTATAAGCAGAACATGTCTATACCCACAGTCATTTTGCACACATACATTCATAGATGCCTTTAGTCTATACTTGACCTAAAGTCCCTCTGGTACCTGTACCAGACCCACAGCTTTTTAGCCAATTTCCAGCTGGGAGCTTGGGTCTTTCCAGACTCTGGTTTCTTCCTATTCATGTGTCTGCTGAAGAGCAGAACACTTACTTGCAGGATAAATATTCAAGAAGAGTGTTTATTCAGTAGATAGAAGGGATTTGGAGTGGTTAACATGTGACTGGGGACTCTAATCTCTCTCCTCCTTCCCCATGGTTCTTCCTCCATTCACCTGTCTTCACTCCCCCGTTGATCTTCCCCCAAAATGTTGCATAATAAGTTTTACACTTCTCCCTGTCCCTGCTGCATCCAGTGCTTTTGCTCTTTCCCATGACACCCATTTAGATAAAAATAACAAAGACGCTGTATCAGGTTATCTGTAATTTGGTAGATACAATTCCGCAGTTTGTTACTTTTAGCTCAGTTATATCAATGCATTACATTTATTCTCTCTTCTGTTCCTTGCCATTGTCCTTCAGGCTGAAGGCTGTCTTTGTGTTCCCTCACTTAAAAGCACAGAGGACTATACCACTTTCTCTCTTTGTTTTCATTGTTTTTAGGTGATCTATGGCCATGGAACAGGCAACTTAGTACTGTTAATGAAGTACACTTTGGGAGAGTTCACAGGTGTAAATAGACTCATTTTTGTTGAGTTGTCTTTCATTTTTTTCAGTCCACTTGCACTGTAGCAGCTATCTTAAACCAGTATTTTAAAGGAAATTATGATTATATGCTGGTAACTCATCGTAGCCCTGGTAATGTGGTAAGGTATTTGTTGCTTAACAAAGCCCTTCCAATCACACCGTTCAGGAAGAGTAGCTGCAAGTTCACAGGAACCCTGAGTAGTCTCAGCTTAGGCTTCAAGGAGTTTTTTTTCCTTGTCTTTTGATTTTGCATAAACTGCTTATGAATTTTCTCTAGGTTCTGAGTGGTAGGGTAGAGGAGATTTTGTGACCTTGGTCCTTTGAGGAGGAGGATTCCCATAGATTATTTTTGACAAATGAGGGCCAGGATACTTGGAATGGTTGTTCCCTTACTGCTCAAATGAACTGTGAGTGGGCCTCATATTTTCCTGACTTAAGGTATTTGTTAATTAGGCATGTTTGCAGAATAGTCCTATTTTCCTAAAGCAGGGTTGTACTTTCTTCCCCGCAAATGCAGAACATAGCCATTCTCCAGTAAGAACTGAGCTCTTGCATGAAATCTACAGTGGTTGTAGAGCACGTTTTTCCATAGATACTGTCTTTTAAACCATGTTCCTCAGTCTTGATCAAGGCTGTTTTATATTACAAACTGGGATTTGTTTGTACTGTGTATTACCAAATCCTATACATGCCCCCTTTCTGGTTCTGATTGAGAAAGCTGAGTATTAGGTTAGTATCATTTTCTGTCCTTCAAAGAAAAACAGGTAGATACCCTATATTCACCTTTCACAAATAGCAGTGCCAGTACCTCTGAAAGTCCATCATGATTTTATATTTCCTGGTGAGTCATAGCACCATAATTCTCATAGCCACAGATATTCTTTCATATACTCTTACCATGGGAGAAAGGTATTCATTAAGAATTATTTATGCACAAATAACATCTATATTAATATTAATCAAGTCACTACAGACGGGTTTCTTAAGCTTCGTTCGTGCTGTTTTTTTAATTTCTAAAAAAGCAAACATTTAATACTTGAATAGAGGCAGATCCTCCCTTGATAAGCGATCACAGAGCTGCTTAGAAAGTTTATAAGGCTGTACGCATCTACTTTTTCTTCTGCATTCCCTGCTCCCAAAGCTGTATTGCTTGCATTCCTCAGGGAACTGGTAAGATCTGCATTTTGCATGTTCTAAGCCCTCAGAGCAAGTCGTTAAAATTGCAGATATTTCCAGCCACCTCTGTCACACTGGTCCGCTGCGGAGTGCTTTCTACTGCCTGGGGAGCTTTACCACAGTTAACCAAGTGAACTACAGCTCTGGTCTGTAAGCTGACATGGCTGTTGAATCTTTCTCTCCTCCTCAGCACCTCACAAGGAGAGATTCTTGTGAATTAATTCCGTGGACACTTTATGGTAGAAAAGTATCTTAGTTTCTAGCTGACTAGCCTCATACTATCTACCCCCCTTTTCCTTGCCACCCTTCCCCCTCTAGTGAATGTTATTTTGACCTTTCGATTTTGCAGCAGTTCACTGGTTAAATTTAGAACAGAAACAGTATCGATTAAAACATGGTCTGTGCTGCTCTGGGAGTCTAGTCTGGCCCTGCAGTGGGAGGACGGATCAGGACATTTGCACTAGAAAAACCTTTCTCTCCTTTTCCACCCCCCCGCCACTCACCACCCCAAACAAAGCAGCTGTGTCTGCCACTTCCTGGCATTTGAATCATTTGATAAAAGGGGACTGTTTATAGGACACAAACTTCAACCTGATCCATGCCATTTGTTTCTCTAATGCATATGCTTTTTTTCAGCAATGTCTAGGAGAGGTTCCCAGTTCTTTAAATAGATCTTTTTTTTTCCCCCCCTTCTCTTGGGTCAAGGACATTACCCAAGTCTTCTTGGTAACACAAGCATTCTGTACTGCTTGGGGTGATAAGATACTGAGATCATCCTGTCCTGCCATTTCTCATTGAGTAGCAGATTATTATTTAAGTGACAAGAGCCAATACATAGTTTACATTTTTAGTACCTGCACTGTCTACATTACCTAAAGGATTTTCGGAGTTCAGTGGTGTTTCAGCCAAGGGAAAGCAGAGTATATTTAAGAAGGTAGCATGGCAGAGCCAAAAAAAATTATTCATAGGAAGTTGTAGTTGAACTTTGCTCATCCTATCCCCCTCCAATGCTCATAGATACTCTCCATACAGCTCACATGTATAAGCCCATAGCCCTGAATCTCTAAGTTGAGGATGTCTTTCTGTGGTAAATATCAACATTTATATCAAATTCCAAGTGATGTTTTCTTGCACAGATCTTAGCTATAGAGCAAAGCCACTTTACCTTCTTTTTTTTTTTTCCTTTTATGACTTGGCAATATTCTGGACACTCGTGTCATAAACTGCTTTGTGGCTTTGCTTACAAACCAACTCTTTGGGCATATTTACCGAGTGATCAGTCTCCCTCTTTTCATCGACATTTTATTTCCACCACCTCAGGTGTACTCGGAACCCACCTGTATCCAGTTTATGATGTCAGATTTACAGAATTACAAGATCTGATGAACTATAGCACCCAGGAGATTCCTGCCCTCCTGGACCTCCAGATGGGAGACCACTGGACTATTTCTGGGTCCAGCCAGAAGTGAGGCTAAACCTGAATTGCAAATATGCCCCCCATGCATGCACACAGACAGTATGAACATTTATGACTATAAACACTGACATGGGTAGGAGGACAGTGCCTTTACAGGCACCCACAAACAGCATTCACATGGAACGGGAAGACCACTGATCTGCTATTCACCAGGAAATTAGGCTTGAAATTTCTAACATCTCACACATGTCCTAACTTAACTGGCACACGTGCTCACACATTCATGGATCTGTCCAGTCTCTGTCAGACCTTGAGTCCTTCCAGTACCTCTATCCAACCTTTGGTGGTTTTGGTTTTTTTTCCCAAACTGGCCTCTAGCCAGGATTTTGAGTTTCCAGATTGTGATTTTCTCCAATTCACAGGCTATAGTTTAACTTGAATTTTTCTTGATGAATGCACTTGGAAACTGTTAGGAGCAAACAGCATTTGAGAAAACAGGATGGGCCACAGCCCTGACCTACAGCCTGCTAATTGGCCAGCGCCTTTTATCCCCATCCATTCCTGTTCCCGTGGTTATTCCTCCCCTATCTACCTTGACCTCCACCCCCCGCACCATGATCTTTCCCTATTCCCACAGCACACTTAGGACACTGTAATAATAAATTTTACTCAATTTTACAATTCCTCTCGTATCCCATGAGAAGCTTATTCTTTTCTGTAAGACCAGTTCTGGAAACCCTTGATGATATTTTCCTACCTCTTACAAAGTTTCTGGTTGAATTTCTCCAAGGTCGCCCTCAAGTTGTTCACATTCATCCCATCCATCATTGCCCCAGGAGTTCTGATCTTTGTTACTCCCTCATCTACAGTTTGTTATTCTGTGTATGTTATTTATTACCTCTTCTGTTCCTTGTCTTTTATGCTGGATAGCCAAGTACCAGATATCCTTACAGTTACTTGTTTGCTATCAGCTGTAATATCAAATTAAAAGACACTTAAGAAAGCAGCACATAGTATTTGTAATGATTTTTTCACCCCCTCACATTCCAGTTGCCGTAGTCACAGCAGTACTTAATGATTTTTAACAGGAAGGAAGGTTTCTGAAAGTACCTAACCGTTGAGATACAAATGTCTCATTAAAATTTCTATTTCCCCTTACTCATTTGACTGAGTTGGGAAACGTATGTTTGGTGATACATCTTGTTTAGGTTTTTGTGAGTTTTTTTAATTGCAAATTTTAATAATGAGAGTGATTCATATTCTTGTATTTTCTTTTTTCTGCTTCTTTTGGCCCATAATTCTCCTTACTAGTTTGTTATTACTTTACAAGGAAAATTAAAATAATCTTTTCTCTTCTGGTATCTATTTCGTGTCTGCTGCATTTTGCTTTTCCATAGTGGCTTAGCATTGATGCATGGGAGTAGAGGCTTTGGAGCAACGCTTTTCTATTGTAGGGGGAAAATTTTTATTTTAGGCCATCTGTACAAACACAGAAGAGTTCATAAAAATATACGGTTCACAATGGAGCAGGTAGCAGTAGAGATCAAGGCTAACTTTCAACTGAATGATAGTCCCATAACTTAGAACTATTTTGTTGCTCAGTTGTCAGTCCAGTTTCTTGTTGCTTTGTCACCCCGTCTTCCATCTCTTACTTTTTCCTTCCTCTGTGTATTTGTCTTGAACTAGAATGCAGACCCTTTGGGGAAGCAATCTCATATTGCCCATATCATTTTTGAAAACATAGACGTAGTTCTTTGGCTAAGGAGCGTGCATAGTTTTGTAATGTAGCCAATAGGAGAAAAAAAACACTAATCTTTCAAACTGCAGTCTGACTCTTGACCTAGTTCATGGGGCATACTGGCATTGGAATGGGTTCAAGACAGTGCTTACCTTTGGAGTGAAAACTGGCTGCTCCTCAGGTAGGCATGCTTGGGGACACCTAGCCCAGGCAGGGCTAGACCAGTGCTCGGTGCTGTAGCACCTGAACACAACATGCAGAGGGAGATGCTGGTAACAGGGTCTGTCAATAGTTTTAAGTAATGAAAAGTGTGAGATATGTCCAGGGGGCATCCAGGCAGTCTAGTCAGGAGCAGCACAAGTTGGGGCTGAAGTCACTGCTGCAGTAGAGGTACAACATCTGTCCAGAACATGAGGCCAGAAACAGAGCTGGAGACAGCTAAAACCACAGCTTAGGAAGGGAAGAAGGCCTCAGGCTGAGCTTAAATAGGTCCCTGGGCAGTGGGTGCAAGTGGGCCTCCAGGTGAGACCATTCAGGGCAATTAACACCTCACAGCCCCGTCATTAGTCTCTCTCAGAGGTAAAACTGTTTGAGGAAGCATCAGTATTTCCAGCTGTTTTCATGAGAGGACATATGCATAAAGGGATCAAAGCCTAAATGCTTAGGTGTCCTTGTGTTCTTTGCAGCTTCTTTGTTTTAAGGTACTTGGTTCTGTTGTAGGTGTCATGGTTTTGTGATTTTCCGGTTATTGGTATTCCCCATCATAACATCATGTAGTGGACATACCTAGTTCTCAGAAGAGAAGGACTACTACAGTCCCCACGGTACTTTGCTCCTTTGTTACCATTTTCCAGCCGGAGGGAAAAGATAGAAGCTCGCAGTATAAAAACTTGCAGATCACGAGACCTCATCCCTTTTTTCTGCCGTCTCTCGTCTTGGCAGCACCTCGCTCTCCAGCCGTCTTATCGTCGGTAGTAGAGTAAGGCCTACCTTGACTTTGGGACATTCTCTCTCTCTGTGTTGGATTTATCAGCTTAAATTGTAATTATATTGTATTATAGTGTGTTGTTTTGCATTCCGATATTTTATTTAGTAAATTAGTTTGTTTCTCCTCAGATTGTTGCCGCTGTTCTTTGCTCTCAGGGCCATCTCCCTACCCTTTTCCCCTTTCCCCTTTTCCCGGGACGTGGGCCCTTGGGTCCCCCGTCCCCTTTGTCACGGAATCGGGCCGAACGCCCGTAAACCGTTGACAGTAGGGCAGGCTTAAAAGGCTGGTATCTGTTACAGAAATAGTTTGTATTGGAGTGCCAGTGGTTCTGAAATTTAAATGTTAAGACGGTCACAAAACAAATGTACAAAATAAGGATCAAGTGATGAGTGACTGTGGGTTGTTTTGTTGTTGTTTCAAGTGGACTGTGATTAAGTGAGGAGAGCATGCTATTCTTTTTTTTACTTGCTTTCTTTTGGCACTGATGAGCCACTTTACTGCACAGAGAACTCCATCTGGGCTCTACATG
The DNA here is from genome assembly GCF_002078875.1 of Numida meleagris. Lineage (NCBI taxonomy): Eukaryota > Metazoa > Chordata > Aves > Galliformes > Numididae > Numida > Numida meleagris. The sequence goes on from NC_034414.1 coordinate 38,775,373, forward strand.
AATACATAAAGTTTAATAAGGAGACAGGACAGGCTGTGGCAATGGTTAAGCATGGGGCTTGGCCAAGCAAATGAATTGACCAACTTTGTGCTTATGTGTAATGGGGCTCTTTGTGTCCATCTTTTTCCATATTCCTGTGTTTGTCCTGCCCTGATCCACCTTGAACCCTTCCTTTTTCTGCCTTTGGCCTTTTCCTTAGAAAACACACAGTGTTCTGTGTCATCTCCCAGATGTCTTCTCAAGTCTTGGGATGCATCCCAGAGTAAGTCCCCTTCGCACAACAATCCCCCTTACTTTGCATAGTTTCTTCTGCTGAATTCCCGTACTGGGTGGGTTTCGAACTAAGGACAGTGGCTGTAATTGTTCACCTTTGATGGTTTTAGCGGTAGCTGATTTGGACAGATGAGACTGTCTGGGCACACCTCCCCTTTTCATCTCAGCCTTGTTCCTCTGATCACTATCGACTTTGAGCAGCCGTCAGCGAGACATTTTGCAACTGGTCTCTTGCCTTTTTTAATTTAAAAGGCCAACTTGTTAAGTGTTTAAATACAACATATATATATATTAAAAAAAACCACAACTATTTCAAAGATTGAGCATGGAGAACATTTACTTAGAAGGTGACAGTGCAGTAAAGTATCAAGTTCTAAAAGATACATTAAAGAAAATGTGAAATAGCCTGATTAACCTTCGGTATATTCTGCAGTGATCCAGAACTTGTTAACTTGTTTATTGTTTGTTAAAGAAATGAGACTTTTGTAGATATTTCACAAATGACAAATACAAATGATGCATCTTTTGTCATTAATGTAAGCGGAGAAAGCTTACAGTCACTTTGATGGTAATAAATTACCTTTTTTGTCTCCTACAAGAGGCAGGCAGGGGGATTCCTACAATTAAGTGGTAATGGAATGGGCATAATATGTTTATTAATGATTTGTGCTACTCTCCACCTAATCTTCAATCTCTTTTTTCCAGCTGCTGGTTCAGTTTGTTCAGAATACTTCTATTCCACTAGCTCAAGGGCTGGTGGAATCGGAGCCAAAAGACATCACCTGTCTTTCTCTCCTTCCTGTTACTGAGACTTCAGAATGCAACAGACTCATGTTACCAGGTAAAATCTATGCGGCGGATCTTTGTGAGCATGCTGGTTGTAAAGCTGTCTTAACTGCTCCAGGGTGGTGCGTCGTCCCTGCCTTTTGCTGATAACGCATTCCAGTGATGGAGGAACAAATTCAGAAGAATGACTGAAACTTTCTCATCTAACAGTGAAATCTGACTAGTTAGAAATATACTTTCTTCCCAGTCTCTCTCACGTTTTTTTTCCCCTAAAAAAGTAACTTCATAGGTGTCTTTTCATCATTGTATTTTTATACTTTTTGTTTTCTCTGTTTCATTTACTTCACTAGATGATGAAAGAGATCTCACTTCTCCAAGTCACACTAATTCTTCCAAAGATGTTTCTTCATCTGCTGTGTTGAGGAGCCTCCAGGTAAATGTGGGCCCTGATGGAGAGGAAACAAGGGCACAGAATGTACAGAAACCATCTGAGCTTCTGTCATCTCCAGAGACTTCCAGTTTATTGCAAGACCTCCAGCCCAGTGACAGCACTTCATTTATTCTTCTCAACCTAACAAGAGCAGGTAATTCTCCTGTTTGCCCTCTGGCTGGATATGTCTCAGACAACAGAATGCAGGAGGTACAAAGTAAATCTCTGTCCCTGCTGCTTAGGAAGGGGAAAAGTCACAAAATTTGCTGGGCATTATTGGATATTTCAGCAGCATTTAATCGTCCTCAGCTTCCTCCAGCACAGAGGTCAGTGAAGACATTTTCAGTGCAGCAATTACACCTGTGCAGCGAATGCTAGCCTCTGGGAAGCAAAGCAAATTCCTCTCTTCCATCTGTTACATTATGCTTCTGTTTGATGAAGTTGTCTTCTTTTCTAGGGCTGGGCTCTCCAGCAGAGCACTTAGTGTTTGTTCAGGACGAAGCAGAAGATTCTGGGAATGACTTTCTCTCTCATGATAGCACAGACAGCAGTACCCCATGGTTCCTGCGAGTGCAAGAATTGGCCCATGACAGTTTAATTGCTGCCACTCGAGCACAGCTTGCTAAGAATGCCAAAGCAAGCAGTAATGGTAGGTGATCTCCTGATTCTGTCTCAGAAGTTGAATGTTCCTTACAAGACTCCTAGTTTCATCTTGTTTCTTTCCCTCTTTCACTCTCTCTTGCTTTTAAGCTATTTTATGTGTCCTCAAATCATCAGTAACAGAGAGTTATACAGAACAATCATGTAATTTTTTTTTGTAATATAAATAGGCTCCTCAGTTTTTCTCAGAGAATGAACTTCAGTGAAGATAGCAGTGCCATTGCAGTCCCTGTGTTCTCTGGTACATGCAAAAAGTATCTTTCTGACGGTAGCTGTTTTTAATTTTCATTTTTGCTTTCAAGTGTATTTTTAATGCATACCATAACTTATCCTTTCTTCTTCTTAACTGCACTGGGTTTTGAGTTGAGCTCTCTGAAGAATACGTAGTTGGATTTAGACACGTTTGCGACAATTATTTCAATAAATAATTGCAAACAAATGCAGTATTCCTTTTCAGCTAGGGTGTTTTTATATAAAATAGTTATCCTGACTGCTACTTAAAATTGGATGGGTGTTATTGGTATAGAAACGGTTTTTATAGGTTTTGGTGCATTGGCTTTCTATCCTTCTTGTGATAAGCCTCATCTGGTAGCGGCTTGTATGATACGAATAGTTTGCTGGCAGTAGTCTATGGTCCTGGAGAGGATTGCAGATCTGTGTCAGATACCACTTATGGGCTGGGTAGTAGCATGTAGGACATAGTAAACAATTAGTAGCCAGCCACATATCTACTTTACAGTCCTGTATCATATTTTATGCTGGTATTATCTATAAGATTTGACACATTTTAGTAATCTGTATCTTTTAAAGATTTTGGTGGGCTTTTTCTTCCAGGTGAAAATGTTCATCTTTGCTCTGGAGATGGGCAACCAAAAGACTCTAGCCCCATTCCTCATTTATCTCGTGTAGAAAGGAAGCTGAAATGCACAGTTGAAGGCTGCGATCGGACATTTGTATGGCCAGCTCACTTCAAATATCATCTGAAAACACATCGGTGAGCAGAATAAAACCATATGTTGTCATGACTTTGAAGAAGGATGCTCTGCAGTTGGGATGGCATTACCTTTTGATGTCAGCAAGCTGTGGAAACCTGGTATTATTCTTAGAAATACTAGGCCTGCTGCTTGCTTTAGATGGTCAGTTATGGTGAAACATTTTGGCCAGACGTAAATTGTTTTTAAAGTTTCTTATTAGTGTTGGATTCAGAATGTTTCTATTTTAACATGTCTTCAATGAAGGTGTTTCTGCTTTTTATTTGAACAACAACAGAAAAAGTTGAGTGTTGATGAAAAATACATTGAAGAAGATGGTTATGAAACAGCTATTTTGTTGTTTTGCAGGAATGATCGCTCCTTCACCTGCCCAGCAGAAGGCTGTGGAAAAAGCTTTTATGTCTTGCAGAGGCTGAAGGTGCACATGAGAACTCACAATGGTGAAAAACCCTTTGTTTGTACAGAGCTGGGCTGCGGGAAACAGTTCACAACAGCTGGAAATCTGAAGAACCACCTACGAATTCACACTGGTGTGTTTTAGACTTCACCTATTTGTGGTCTGCAGAAGTAGGGTCTTTACTGAGGAATAAAGCACTCCCTCCTACATCCTCAAACTCTTGAAAATATAGTGCTTGTATATCTCTGGCCTTCATTAATGTCCCTTTTCTTTTCAGATGAATAGTGAGAGAACACCACTGCTATAACTATTTTCATAAAGAAGCTATTTTAATTTCCTTAGAAGCACAATAGCTTAGATGTTTCTTCACTGTGAATCCTGGTAGACTGCTGGTACTGACATTTGGCTGAATCTGCCTACCTTATGCTGCTTGTAGAGTGACTATGTGTGAGAGATACATTGAGAATGAGTGAGAAGTACATTGGAATGAGTATCAAAAATCAGCAAAGTCTAATAGAAAAAGGCATTAGTTAGAAGAAAGCATTTTAGCATGCAAACTGCTCTATTTGTAGTAATGCTAATTCGGGATGTTGCCATATATTGGATCCTATGTACTTTTAACTCATGCACAAATTTTTATATTAAATAAAAGAAGAACCTTTATTTCATGGTGCTGTATTTCATACATGGTTTGTTTATGCTGTCTCATGTGCAGAGTTCTTCCTTGTCAGTATTTTTTGAAGTTTTGCCAGCCAAAATCTTGACAATGCATAGAGTGCTTTATATGCTTTTATCCTGAAAAGCTGTTTGAGGAGCTGCAGAAGTTCCTTCTGAAATGATCAGCAATGTTAATCTAAGTTAGCGAAGTTGTTAGTGAATATTCTGGGAGCTTTGCTTGTTTGTTTTTTAAGCCTCAGGGTTAACACACCACTGAAACAAAAGGCCCAATCCAACCCTCTCAGGACGTTCTTGGAGATTCCCTGATGGCCTGAGAAGGTAGTGTTGCATTACTGCTGGTTAACGTTTTGAAATAAACTCGAAAACTGGGAGAGCACAGGGGCCTCTCTCATAAAATGAGATTTCAAATTATGGCTGCTAGCAGCTGTATGTGCTTTCTGCCTTAGACACTGCCGTATGCTAGGTACTTTGTATAATACACATGGGAAAAAGTTCCTATTTTAAAGGCATTTGCAGTCTAACTAGAACACATGGCTTGGGGGCAGATGTTGGGATGTAGTTATAAGTGATAAATGCCAAAAATAAAATTTTGAATGTGCAGTAACAGTAACCACAGTTTGTACAAGTGGGTTTCTTCTGTGCTTAACGCTCCTAGCCAAAGCATAAACAAAGTAAATAGGCCCAGGTTACTGATGCTCAATCTTCCACAGTAGTGTTCTGCAACCAATAGACCAGTAGCTTCTGGAAGAGTAAAAGATAGCTTTCTAAACTGCATTTTGATAACGTGTGATTAAGAGTTTGATCAGATCTAAGTTATAAACTGCAGATGTGCAAATACATCTAAGGTTTCTTATAGATGGAATTTTGTGCTGTTGTTTTTGTCAATTGTAGTTTTTATTCCTTTTTTCCCCAAGTTTTAAATGGTTATAACAAGTGAGTATTTCCAAGCAGTGTTTGGAAATCTGCTACTTGTTTCAGTTCTGTAACACCAATCAATTTGTTAAATACTACAGCAGATACAAAGCTGAGAAATGAGCTGTTGGGAGAGGACTTTTAAAGGCAAAATCACAGCAGAAACAACTTAAAAACAAGTTTACTCTGAAAGAGTTATGTACGTGTTAGACGATCAAAATAACTGAAGTTGCTTGCTTAATCTTCTATGGAGTTGTTACTCCAACACAGTAGTGTAGAAAAAGGCTTGAAATTGTACTGTTAATCACGGCATATTGAGATTTTTAGTGGGATGTTGCAGGCAACAGTTAGCTTTAGTTTTATTTAAGGCATTATTAAAAAGGAGTTTAGAACAGATTAATTACATTACAGTGCATAATAGTGTAGTCATCTCCCTATTTATCATCATGTAGACAAATGCAAAAATAGCTCTGGAGATATATACAAATAACAACTTTCTGTCTATGAGAAGAAATTGTACCTTGAATTACTGTTCCTTTGCAGATAAATATAAATGACTGACACAACTCTCAGGTTTTTGCCAAGGCCAGCCTGATCTGAAATAAAATATAGAATCTGATATGAAGGGAAATACAGTTAATGTGATTTTTGGCACTGAAAGGCAGAAAGGCAATAGGATCCTGGCAGTTACTGAAGCACAGAGATGGTTGTTAAGACCTGCATATAAATGCTATATCATATTCCAGGCACTGCTATATTACTCTTTTGCTATTTATGCACTTGGAAGATCTCTTTAGAAATAGAGCATTCTTGTCTGTCAGTTAAAGATAATCTAAGAATTTGATTGTTTGCTCTTGAAAACTTAGGATCAGAGTGCTTTAGAAGACTTAAGAAGCACGTGTTATTTGTGTTGACCTTTGTTACATGTATGGCCGTATATGTAGAGATTTTTAGGCAGTTCTTGGTGACTTGGACAATCAAATCAAGTTGTGATCCCAAACTATAAAAACTTACTTTTCCCTTTTAGGGGAAAAACCCTTTCTGTGTGAAGCGCAGGGATGCGGTCGCTCCTTTGCCGAGTACTCCAGCCTTCGAAAACATTTGGTTGTCCACTCAGGTAAGAGGCTTCATCTGATATGCTGTGACTAAACTGAGAAAAGCACTTTATTGTCAGCTTTTGATTTAAGAAATCAAGCTTAAGGAAGAAAAATGCTCTGTTTCCTACAGAATTTCTGATCGTGCTTTTTGACAGCTTCCTTTGTGGTGCCTGTGGCCTTCACAATTTAATTTTTGTTTCTAAATGTTATGTTTCTGAATTCAGATTACATTTTTAAAATCTGTTTTTAAAAGTGAGTGTTTCTAAGATATCACGAAGTTGAATATCTCATAGCTGCCATTTTCTTATTTAAAAAAGAGAATCTAGCACCACTTTACATTCATCAAAACCATTTAGTCTCTCGTGAGTGAATTTCTGCCATGGGTAGAGGTTTCTTTTTGTTTATTGTTGTAATACCTCGTACTTGTAATCTAATGCTACAAAGCATTAAATGGGCATTTTGTGCGTGCTTCAAAGCTTCTGCCTTCTGTTTTGATTGATCTATCTTAAATATCTTCAGCACAACATAAATATGGCTTATTTGAAGAAGAGGAGTAACTTTGGGGACTATCTTAGTTCTCCATGCTTTTTATAACATCTGTCTTCTTGGTTTGTAGCTATTGAGCTCACTCTTATTGATATCATACTTGGTTGTAGATGGGAGGAACGATGTACTCTCTGGTCTGTCCTCTGTGGAAATCCTCTCACAGTGACATTATCATTCAGTGTCTACTCAGTCATAATAACCAGATCCTGCAATCTGTTGTATGATCAGAGGCTCACCTGATTCCTTGCTTTTGGTCAGTTTGTGCTCTAGGTATGAGATATTGAGTAAGAGATTTCAAATAACTTTCCTCCTATAAATCAGATGTTATGTTACTATTCAGAGCTGAGTTTTCCAACAGCTGGTGTCTAAAACTCATATGTTCTGGAAGCTTACTGGTCTATAGGAAACAGGAGTATTTCTCGCTATTTTTTTTCTCTGATATTTAGCACAAAGGATATCAACAGCCATTTCAAAACAGTAGTGTTGACTGTCTGATGAGATCTTTGTTCCCAATTTGTTAATTCATGGGGTAATTTTTCCCCCTTTTCCTCCAAGGAGTAAAGCCCCATCAGTGCCAAATTTGTGGGAAGACGTTTTCCCAGAGTGGTAGCAGAAATGTGCATATGAGGAAACACCACTCCCGAATTGGAACAACTGGCGGCAGAGAGCAAGAACAGCCAGGTAAGGAGGGGAGAAGTGCCTGAAGGAAGAAGTGGATGGTCAAAGAGAAGGGGAGAGACCACAAGACAGTAAGGAATAAAAGACTGTTCCTCTTGAAGATGAGGATGGAATGCTCACTCCCCCCTTTTCTAGGATAGAAGACAAAGTTAGTTCTGTACTGTGGTTGAGGCAGATAGTTTTATTTTTTTTTAAAAACTAACATGAATCTGGTATCTTTCTTTTTCACATTGAAGTTGTGCCATTTGTTTATATATTTTTGCTGTAAGAAGTCTTTATTTATGCTGTGTAAATAATTTCAAGAGAAAGCCAAACCTGCATGAGATCCTAACATGCTAAGGTTCAAAACAAAACAAATAAATATAGGAATTCCCATCCATTGGAGATCCAGGTGCTCATAGAGTAGTAATTGATAAAGCAGGTGACTAATGAAGAAGTCTATGCAAATTGGAGGGGCAAAGGTATTGTGTCATATGTTGTAGTATCATTACATGATTTTGTTTTACCCCTTTTTTTCACAATAGAGTCGTTGATGGGCAGTAGTTTGCTGGAAGAATCTACAGTGCATAGTAAGAATCTCATCTCCGTGAACTCTCAGCCCAGCCTTGGTGTAGAGTCTCTACACTTGCCAGATACTGAGTCTATTATCGGAGTAGAGGAGGGTGAGACCAGCTGCTCTTTCTTCCGCCCTCTTATATGTAGTGACTGAAGTGGGATTGATCGTTCCTCCTAGAGACTCACCCTGTTGCAGTGGGATGAGTAAACATTGCTTTAACTGTGCACAGAGTGAGTTGGGTAGATGGCGAACGAATGATAAAGCTGGAGCTGGAGAAGACTTACTGGACCAAGTTTCTCTCTGTTGCAGCGCTCAAAAGGTGGTCTACTGCTTAAATGTCATTTAGCCCATGTTGTGGAACGCCATTTCAAAACTGTTCATGCAGTCCATTCTCCTAAAGCCTAAAGCACTTGTTTTACTGGAGCACTTAGAAGTTCCAGTTAAGGACCAGGATCTCATTGTGCTAGGCACTGTACTGAATGTACAAACATTCAGTATCTTGAGCAACAGGCCTTTCATCCTTTACCTTCAGAGACTATATTCTAATACATCTCACTGTCAGGAGCTGACTTAATATCTGAAATAAATGTACTACTTGGTATCATTTAATTACAACTGCTGTGTTCTTTTATAGTTGCTCTTTCCCTGAAAATTTGTTTGATATATGAAGCTCTTTAAATTACTCTACCATGGAGATGTTTTGAGTTTTTGTTAAGTTAAAGTCTTTTTCTTCAGAATTAGCATTATTAAGCAAGCAGAATTTTGCTAAGATACTCTGCACTTCTATGACTCCTATGTGAAGACAATGAGTTTATATTGCTCCCCAGCTCATGTATATGTAGTGCTGCAGTTGGTAAAGGTATTACAATTTGGAGGTTCTTCCAGAATCAAGAAGGTAATTTTTCTAATGAGTTTCAATCTATTAGACAGCACTCAGCAGATGCATTGTGTAGAAAGCTCAGCTAAAAAAGGAGGAAAAAAAAGAACGAAAAACACAAGCCTAAGCTTAGATTTGTTGGAGATTCTTTGCATCAGTAAAGACTGCTGAAACATAACATATTCAGCTATGTGTCAGCACGAGCTGATTTCTGTGGAAGTGTTACATAGCAACCCAAAACCCTAGGGCCTTAAATTCTAATACTTTGTTGTGATTTTTAAATGCCACAAACTCTTTTATGTATCTAATTTTTATTTGATTTTTATGTATCTATCTAATGTGCTAGCTGTTACAGGTACTGTATTTTTGATTTGATGATGAGGTGGAATTATTATGGATGTTTCCATGGTCATGGAAAGAAGACACAACTTCCATTTACATGTGGAAAAGATTGATAAAGAAATTGGACAATGCAGAAACACTGATAGCCATTATAAAATCTTTTAATCTCAAAGTGTTTTGACATCACAGCTCTCAGAAAACAGGTGGTACAGGTTTGTATTTTTGAGATGCTTATTACTGTCAAGTAAAGGAAGATGACTAATGTGTGAACTATACCATTTAAGATGCCCCAGGCACTCGAGTGTGACACATTGACGGGTAATACCTAATCTTGCTTCCACTGAAGTCCATCTTTGATATCACTGTAATAGTAGAATTAGGATAATAGCAATCCAAAGTTCTGCATTGCTTAATTATAACCTTAATAATTTTGGTTTGTTTTTCAGACCAAATTAATGACCTGAATTGGTAAGAAAGTAAAACTGAGTTTCAAATAATGGATTTATGTGAGGTATTTTAATACAGAAAGACTATTGCTTTTTCCTAATGAGAGGAAGAAGCAGAGCTGGTAACGAGTGAACAAAGAAGAGAACATCCTCGTGGAACTTCTTCCAAGGTAGGTCAAGTCATGCTATTTTGTGTAGAAACTGTGCTTAAAGTCATTCTACCACACATATCTACAAACTAATGTCTGGCACGTTGAGAGGAACTCTCCCCTTTCTGTGTGCTTCTCTGACATGAACACAAACAGCTGATATTAGAGGATGTATTTCTTCAATCTTTCATATCTACTTTTATGCAGAGATAGTGCTTCAACCTTTTAAACTTGTTTTTTTGTGTGTGTGGTTTTTGGTTTTTTTAAATGGCTCACATGAGGAACACTCGTGAAGACTAGAAGAGGCTGCAGTGTTTGCTGAATTGGACAAAACGTGACCTAAACAACAGTCAGTCTTTTTCTCCTTTATTAAGTTTTCACATCTCACTTACCCCAGAACAATTATTGTCAGCCTAAAACAGAAAGTTCCTGAGGATTAATGTGGGGAATTTCACATTAAAAATCAAGAGATGATTGATGAATTCTTCTGCTAAATTTTAGGTTGCTGTTTCTTTTCCTCTCTGTTCTTCTTGAGGTTCTCCTTCCTGTACAGTACAGTCATCCTTTTCAGTCTGAAGCTTGGGCACTCTGCAGAAATAGTGATTGTCTAACACTGGAAATGGTTTGCAGTGCTTACTTGCTGTTTACCCCTCGATTAAGAAATAAAGGGACTGTCTAGCTGTTATAGAAACTAAGACAGGTAAAATATGATGCTTAATTAAAGAGGAGTGGAGTTGAATTAATTTTACCTATATTACATGGTACAAACCAGAATTGCTTTACGAGAAATGAAAATATTTCCAGTCAAAGACATAAAAGCTCTATTGCATTATTACCTGTGAACATCAGATTCTTCTTCCAGCAAGTCAGCAGCATCTTTCCCCTTTTTCCTTACAAATTCTTCACTTAGCCCAACCTGCTGGAGGGTCTGTCTGTAGCGACGCTCCGCTCCTTGACGAGCATCATGCTATCAAATTGAAACTGCAACAGTAAGCATGTAGAACAGAGGCTTCTCTATAAGGCAGCTCAAGTTGTTTTAAAGTTTGGGGCTGACACTCCTAATGAGAAGAACAGCAAAGAATTTCCAGAATCCAAAGTCCAAAATTTCTGTCTTCCACAGAGTACAATATCAAAACTGAATATGAGGAGAATGTCCCCAACATTTCTCAAAGCTGGAGCTTATCTTTTCCTGCATCTGTTTGGGTTTTTTTTTTGTTTGTTTGTTTTCCACTTCCCTCTTCTGTTCTGCATCTACAGCATAAAGTGGCACACTTGTGTCTGAATCCTGACTGACACTCAGATTGAGAATATGTGCTAAAAGGGTTGTGAGAAATTCTGGAAGCATATTGGCCTACAGTTTGTAAGCACTAACCACAATGGATTTGAATAAATAGAACTTGTGAAATAGCTTCATATCAGCTTGTACCCAAGAAGCCAAAAGCAAAGCATCCTAGAACTTATATTCTCATTGCCTCCACACAAACCTTGCAAATCAATGTAGTCTGAAATGAGGCTTTCCAGAGGTAGTGGCCAGTTTCTAAAGATTAAGGTCTTCTAGATGGTAGGATAAAATTATAGTCTCCAAATGAGTTAATGCTATCAATACTGATTAATTCTTACCACGGTGTCAAATAGAAATGTTACCAAAATTTATCATACAGATGTGTTCTCTGTCTCCATTAATCATTCACCTGAACAGAAAGTTTGACCCAAGAGGATATTTTTACTGAGAAAACTTAAATCAGCATATAGCTATATTTTGTCAATATGTCTCTAACCAGTTATCTGTCAACTCTGCAAGGAGACAGAACTGAAAGAGAAAACCCTGGGAAATATACTTTATAGACAGTAAAGTATTTAACTATAGTTTACCTGCAATATAGATTTGCAGGTTGTACTGTGTGATGGTAATATGTGCTAAACAGCCAGCCAAGCTACCAGATGATAGAATTGACTTTACTGGAGAGGATTTTTTAAAAAGTTAAAATTTCTAGACTGTAGACCATGGTATTCAGGTGCAGAATGAGCAATCATATAATTTTCTGGTGTGAAAAGACCTTAGTTTTGATCAGTCCGTGTATTTTGATGGCAATATATACTAGGGATTGGAAAGTTCTACGCTCAAGAAGTAAGTACCAGTGTTTTTTAAGTCACAGAAAGGAATTTGCATAACACCAGTGTGGCCTCCCATGTGTAAATCAGAGACTATGCAAGAATTAGCACCTTCTTAACTGTGAATAATTAAAGACTAGATTTCTTAGTGCCTGTCCTAAATGAAAGACAATGTATCCTGTCACCCAGAGACGCTGGGAATTTTGACCAGTTACCTTGGTGACCTGTTCAAAGAGGTATGGTCTGTTCTTGACTCGCAGCTGCATTTCTTCTAGCTCCTTTCTGTACTCCTTTGTTCTCTCTCTCATATTTCGCCTGAAATGAAATATTTCCATGTCCAAAACAGGTTCCCTTCTGACTGTAGCTGATGGGGAAACAGGAATTCTCAACAGCCATTAAATAGCTCTGATTCCAAATGTGATTCCAAATGATGGGCAAAACACTGCTTTTGCTAGCATGCTACACACCATTAGCAAGCTTTACTATTTAGAATGTCAGCTGAGAATTGAGGTTCACATTTTTACAAAACCTCGTCTTATGTGTTTTATGTACTTTACCGAGACATTGCAGTTGTACAAATTAGTTTCTACCAGTGTTAATGTAAAGAAAACCATTATGTGTGGAAAGGGTAATGCTTGTGAAGAAATCCATATGAATCTGTAGTGGGCACGGCAGCTAAAAAAGTTAGGCTAGGAATGAAAACTCTTAGACTAAACTCCTCCCAAAGAATTGCCCGATAATCCCTAATTACCAAAGCAAACAGTTATTTCTGTGCAGAACGGGATACTGACCGGTTCTGTTTCAACTTCTCCTTGTGTGTTTCATCCAGGCTTCTATGTGGATCCAGGGCTTTTGCTCGGTTGTTCACTGACTTACGAATAGCTTGACATTTCTTTTTCTGTTTCTCTAGCCAATAAATTCCTTCTTTGTCTCCTTCCTTTTTGCTCTCTTGGGAGTATCTGTATAGAAGAAAGTAAGTAATGAGCTCACTTAAGAGTACCAGACTGCATACTGGTTGGCAATTTCACTTTTTGCTGTTCTCCTAAGAAGATGACAAATTCTGTGTGTAGCTCCCAAATTGACTGGGAGGCAAGACAAGAATTAGTGAGGAAAGAAGACTAGCCACCGAGAAACAATTAGGAAAAGTATTGTCAATGTGATGAGGGAGAATATAAACCTGTCTTTTTCTCCATTTCAGTCACTAGGCGGTGAAGAGTCTTGTAGACAAACTTGTACTTACCTAATAGCAGATTCTCTTTTTCTTGTTGCATCTGTAATATGCACTGGAAGGGTATTAGAAGAGAGAGAGGAAAGTGCAGCCAAAGAATGGCTTTTTTGCACAGAAACCTTGGAAAGTTGCTGAGAGTCCTGAAAGAAATGGAACTTTATTCAGTGTGATTGTTCACAGCACAGAAGCTCCTCTGTTGTTTGGCTAGTAATGAGAACAGTTGGAGGTATGTGAGCAATGCACTTGTTCTTCTCTCTTCCATCAGTAGGGATTTACATGGGGAGGGGCTGAGAGATGAGCGGGAAGGAGACTTGTTTAGGGGTATGGAAGGGTAGCCTAGCCTTAGCTGCCACAGTTCATCTCTTTTGTTCTTTAATTTGTCTAGAATTCTGCAGTACTCCCGAGATAAATGCAGAGGTCATAGGTCTCACTAAAGGACATAAACTATACATAAATGACTGCTATACGTTTAAGAACTTGCCATCTTGATCGGGGAGAACAGTACCACAGAAATATCTAGTCATCTCACCTTTATCTTTTCATTAACTTCTCTCTGCCTGCCACGGAGATTGGAGGTTTGTAATTTGAATGGCTTAATTCGAGTCGCCTCTTTGATTTCTTGTCTTCTTACTGCTTCCCTTTGAAATGCCCAATAAAGTTCTTCAAAATCTGGTACTGTTGGATTAATCCTTGGCTTGAAGCTGAAGCTTCTGTCCTGCAAGAAGCCAAGTCTTTCCTGCTTAGTTTTAGTGGCAGTTCGGGACTGAGGATCCCTCCGGCAGTTGCTAGTATCTATTGGAGCTACAGAGCTCTCAAGCAAATCCTTGGCTCTCATTTGAATGCGGATTTCTCTGTAGAGTTCAGCTTCTAATTAATTAAAAACAGCAATGAGAAGAATACAAGTGATGTAAAAGGCTGCAAAATTGCCACTGCGCAACTTAATTATTTTTTTTTTTAATAATGGCAACTACTCATATAAGTGCGAACAGGCATCGTGTATTCTCTTTCCCCACTTTCCACCCCTTCTCTACCTCCAAGGAGAAAAAGAAATCAAAGGAACACAAAGAACCATGGTTGTGTCTCATTCTCAGGCATTATGACATATCTCTAGGTAAGTCTTTCCATCATCCCAGTAAGTTACTGAGCAGGCCTTCTCCTCCTATTCCTGTTCTTAGGGGTTCCAGGTAACTGTGCCCTTTGTCTTGCAGAGATGTTAGTCAAGGTTTCTATTTTTTTATATTGAACTTGGTGTCCTAAGGCTGACTGTGTGATCCAAACAGTTTTTTCAGATGTACTTGTAATGGATGATGTCTTTTCTATCTAATATGCAGCAGTGTTTGTCTATGCTGAAAAAGATTTTAAGTAAAGAAGATTTGGTGGATGGATCATATCTTGTGAATTCTGTGACAAATTTTCCATAGAAAGAATGTTTCAGGGGTATAACATCAAACTATGTCCTTTTGTGTGCAACACTAAATGTTTATGAAAACGTAGACAAAATAAGAAATTCTGTGAGTCTGTTTATATGTTTGCATTGATTGAGGTATGAAATGCTCATTCCCCCTTCCTTCTCATATAACAGGTAAACAAATGGTTTATCCTTTGCTCTCTTTTTACATTTCTCATCTATTTAATTTAGTACACTACAACATATGTTTTTCTGATGAAAATTGAACTGGTGTTGTACTCAAAAAGGAATCAATGGCAAGTAGTTTAAAAAAAAAAGAGAGAAAAGCAATGATAACTATCATGGGGTGGTGTTTGGAACCCTCAGGATCTTTAAGGTCCGTTCCAATACAAATGGTTTTATCTGGTTTAGCTCCTATAGTCTGTATTGTTTACTTTTAACTTCCAACTGTGAGGGTTTAAGCCACCTGAAAGAAAGAGGATCGGGAAAACCTTCCTTGACTGTCATCTCTGACTAGAATGGTCCATGCACCTTCCTCACTTGTTTCAGTGGTTAGTCAGAAGGTGGAGCACAACTGAAAGGTATCAGAAAACATTAGAGAAGGGCAGGAGATGCTGAACTACTGCACTGTTGCTTAGAACCATACTAATTGCCTGATTTGGGCTCAGGGAATATTTTTCTCCTAGGAAATAGTTCTGTGCAGCTCAGATGACTTGGGTGGGAATAAAAATATCAATTCCAAGATACTTCGTGTACCTTGGACACTTCTGGCACTGCATCTGTCTTCATGCTTGTACCATAATTCATGCAAGTCCCTTTAGGCTAACCAAAGGAATTCACTTCAGAGAAGGATTCCTAAACTATCATAATATGCAGCAAAAGGAACATGGAAATCTGAACAGCTCAGTGTATCCACTGGTGTTTGGGAGTGGTGCAGAACTGTCACTGCTGACCCTCATACGAGACTACAACACTTGGGACACTATACTGTAAGGGTCTGTAGATGAAATGTAATGACCAGTAGTATAGAGGAGACTAGACAATACCAGAGGATGTAATAATGTTGGCTTCATACTCCAAGCGATGTAATGGAGGCCATGATTCTACCTCCTAGCATTGAGATGGCGAGGGACAGTCAGGGAGATATATATATATATATTTTTTTTTTTTTTAACAGGAAGAATCTGGGCACTTTACCTTTGAGTTTATCTCCAAGAAGTATGTCATTAGTTGATTTAGGAACTTTTCTATTGACTTTCTTCAGTTTGGAGCTCTCATTTGGGGTTGCTGCTGCTAGGAACTTTTGTCTGATAGCTTCTTTCTTTTTCTCCTCCTTTTCCAGGAAACTGAAAGGCCTCTGAGTGGAAAGTAGCAGCTCCTTTCTTTTCTGTGTTGCTATTTGCCTGCGAACCTCATTCTGTTCCATTATTTCATGATAAAGGGGTAGAAACACATGGGCAGGTACAGGCTGTGCCCGGAACTGTTTCTGACATTCAGCTTCATCCTGGCTTTGCCTTTTGTCTCTCAGTTTGTGTAGTTCAAGAAACATGTTTGACTTCATCAACTGGGATTTTTTGCGAGCTTCCCGCAGTGTCATTTTGAAGGGCTGAGGGATAGTGATGGAAGGAATCCAGGGAGATGAAGCACTTTTTGGCCTCAAGCGGGGTTTAGGAAACAAGTGAGGTTTTTGTTGATCCCAGGTACTGTCCGAGGTGAGGTCAGTCAAAGAATGGGATTGCCTTTTGTTACCAGATGTATGGCTAAGATAAAAACATTATGAAGGGGAAATAAGGGAAATTATTAAAAAACAGAAATAAAAGAAGAGAGATCTGTTGATTATGAGAAAGACACTGTAGGCTGAGCTGGTAGTTGGAAGACAGGCCTAGGCCCCACTGTTCTCAGGCTCCGAGTTTTGCTTTGCTACCTAAGTTCATAAGCATAGCTTTGCTTGTTTTCAGTTTTCCATATACAAAAACAAGTTGTGACTACCTAGGTTCCTAATCCAATTTACTGTGCTGCTAGTATGTTGTTGCCAAGAAGGCTGTAAGCTAAACAGAATATTCTAGCTTCAAGGATATTCAACATAAGATATAAAATGGGGAGAGGAAATAAATTAGGCACGCAGATGCACAAACTCTAAGGAACAGAAGATAAAGGAAACAGTACCAAACATCAGAACTCCTAAGACACAGATGGAAGGGTGTCTGGAAGGAACCACTTGAGTTCAACTTTCAAGAGGTTCAGCTGGAAAGTTTGTAACTGTTAAGAAGAGAATGTAGCTCATAATTAAAAACAAACAAACACAAGACTGTCAGGGGTCTCATAGAAACAGCAAACTTCTCATAGGATATTTGAGGGGTGAATGTGGGAACTGGCTAGAACCATTATGAGACATTTAGGGAAAGATCAAATGCAAGGGAAGGATCAAGGTGCATCAGAGAGGACTAAGCACAAACAGGGAGGCACTAGGAAAGGGAAGTGGCCAATTGCGTGTAAACAGGTGGTTGCCAGGTGGTTGTTGCAGTCTGTCCTATCTTGTCTTTCATAAACTCTATTTCTCATTTAGGAGGGTGTGATCTGCTAGTGAACTTAAAGCTGGACTAATCCCAGAGTATGGTGTTGGAAAACCAGGTGCTGGAGAGACCACAGCTCTGAAGATTGGATGCTGGACAGAAACACATGTGCACATGTAATCTGCTAGCAAATTTTAATTGGCAAGCAGGAAGGGGATCGGGCCATTTGTGCTGTTCATGCTTTATGTGAATGCTGTTTATATGAAGGCCTGTGTTTGGTCCCTGTCATCGCATCAGCGACCATTTTGGGCAGTGTGCTGGTACCACACGCATGTGGACAAGGTGCACGAGTGTGCTCATCGTGGGATCCACAGTGCTGTGTTACGGCTCGGAACTGGGGAGAAGCAGCAGGATTTCCACAAGCATCCTCCAGTCCTGTGGATTTTGCTGTCCTTAACGGGTGCCTTCCTACCTGACCACCGTGCACAGCCTGGCCTGCAGCGCAGCCGCCTCCCGCGACAAGTCTCCGAAGTCCTCATCCTCCTGGGAGGCGCTGAGGTCGCTCCCTAACGCTGCCTGGCACAGCAGGCCCAGTTCCAACAGAGACCGATGGCCTTCCATCCCGGGGCCGGTGGGTAGACAGGAAAGGCACAGTTCGCCCGTTAACGCTGGAGGGGACTCCGTTATCCCGTGTCACCTGCGAAAAAAAAATCAAGGAGAGCTGCGGGAGTGATGGCTTCCAGAGAGGGGAGAGGGCACTCGCTACCCGCTGCTTTCCCCGCCCGTCCCGGCTCAGATCAGCCCCCACGGAGCACGGACGCCGTCCTCACCCGCAGGCCGCCACCCCAGCACGGCGCCCGCCTACCGCCAATCAGCGAGGCCGACGGCGCTCTAGGCCCGCCTCCCAGCCAAAGCAACCAATCAGACTCCGAGATGGGCCGATCCTTCCGCTCACTGATTGGTGATTCGGAAGAACTGTTTTCGTCGTGCTCGCCCCTTGGGGAGATGTACCGTTGTCATGGTTTCCTCGCGCGACTTCCGCCCGCGGGCGACGAGCGGGATGTCACTTCCGCAGCGATGGCGGCGGCGTGCGGCCGGGGTCTGCTGGCTCCGCTCGGCGGGTGGCTGCGGGCCTGCCCACGGGCCCCGCTCCGCTCCCTCACTGCCGCCGCGCCGCTCTACGACGTGGTGGTTTCGGGCGGCGGTATGGTCGGCAGTGCTATGGCCGCCGCGCTCGGTAAGGCCGTGACCTTCTCCGCAGGCGGCCTGGCCCGGGGCCGAGAGAGCGGTCAGCGCCTCGGGCAAACGCGTACAGATAGGAAGAGTTCATACAAAAAGCGAAGGTTTAATGCGTGCTTTAACTGCAGAGGCATTATCGGTCACGAAGGGCTGTAGTCATAAAGCTGAAAAATATTAAAGCACAGCTGACTGTCGGAGCCTACCTCGTTGTGTGTTTCTGCATAAGGTTTAGAACGTGCTCTGTCTAAATACAAAAACGCATAGAAGTTATAGATGCAGAATTAAGAAACAGGCATCTGACGGGTGCATTGTGCTAAAGTGTGTTGTATTTGCTTGTTTAAGGGCATGACATCCATTTCCATGATAAGAAAATTGCTTTGCTGGAGGCTGGGCCTAGGAAAGAATATCGCTTGCCAGAGAGTTACAGCAACAGGGTCAGCTCCATCTCCCCCGGATCAGCAACCCTCCTGAGCAGTATGTATCACTTCTATTCTTTGTGTTTGTAGCAGCGTGTTTGAACTTTCTGTTATGTTTAAACAAAACTCCTTTGAGCATGTTATGCCTTCATCATAAGTGGAGTTGTTTGGCTTTGTTTCTCAGTAAATGTTAAGTTGCAGTGATGGGATCAGGCATCTCTTGGTAACAAGATTCCGTGTTCTAGTGTCTCAGTCTGATTTTTTTATATTAATGTATGTACTTACGTTTATGTTATGTATTAGTGTTTGTGATACTGGGCTGGCAAAAGATTGTGAAGTGCTTTCTGTAGTGTCTGGGATGCTTTGTTCACAAAATAAGCATAATTCTCCCATGCTTAGTGTTCTGCAGTCTGGTAACTCACTTCTGATTAATTTTCATTTCAAAGGCAAATTTGAGCCTTGATTTTATATGGAGAAAGAACTATTATATACAGTGGCTGTGACTTTTTGTGTCTGTTCTATTGCCCGGTGAGAGTCGGTGTGTAAGTGACGGCATTTATGGAGAACTCTTGTGCCTTTTTGTCTGGCTTGTATTAACAGCAAGATAATGTGATGCTGGAGCTGGGAAAGCACTCAGTGAGGCAGCGCGGGCCATGCTTGGGGGTGGTGGAAGCAGAGTCTGGGCAAGTTATATAGTAGTTAGTGATACGTAGTCAGTGAGAGAGGAAAGCACAGATTGAGTTTCAGCTTCGTTTGGGTCTCATTGTCACTTGTAAACCTATGCCTTTGTGTCCTCTTTCTCTTCTAGGTTTTGGTGCCTGGGATCACGTCTGCAGCCTGAGATGTAAACCATTCCGACGCATGCAGGTGCCATACTCAGGACTGCAAATATATTGTGTGTTTGTCTACTTTGAATTTTCACAAATACTTCCATTATTAATCAAAAGTTTATTCCTTCTTTGGCAAAGGGTAGGCCATGCTTTTCTCTGGGGAGATGACTGTTCTCAGAGTCGTGATGTTTCAGGGTGAAAGGCTGATTCCTAATGGAAGCTGTAAACATGGAGGCATGGGTACTAGTCAGGAAAGACAAAGGTGAAGGTGGTAGAGTAGCATTGTGTGTTAATTATGTACCAGGAAAATAGGGGGGAAAAACTTTCTGTCTTCAGAATTAGTGTTTGAGATTAATCTCGATCATTGCGTGTAAGGAATTATGTGATGTTCTTTAGTGGCTTAGAATGGATGGTGATTCAGGATGTGTCCTCTACTTCTGCATTCGTAGATTGACACGCTCTTTGGCTGTTAGGATGGTTGTTTCCATGTTCTCTGAAAGGAGCAATACCTGTTTGTTTTGTAGCTTCATATAATGTTTTTCTTTGTAGGTGTGGGATGCTTGTTCTGAAGCCATCATCACTTTTGAGAAAGATGACTTAGATGACATGGGTTACATAGTGGAGAATGATGTCATTATGTCTGCTCTCACAAAACAGTTAGATGCAGTAGCAGGTAGTGGACAACTTCTTTAATGTTTTATTTTGTGGAGAAAGTTTTCAGTAACTTATCTTAGTGTACACAATAGAAGACAAGAGAGGGAGAAAAATGGTTTATCTAACAAATGACTCTGGGATATGGGCAGCTTCTTGAAACGGGGGGAATGGAGGGAGAAATCTATCTGCTGTAGCCTGCTGTAGGCTACACAGCTTGAAGACAATTGCGTATGCTATTCACCAGCACGCAATTTCTCTGAAATAAGACTTAATGAAAAGATGTGTAGCTTTCTGTTTAGAGCGGGCTTTGCAGTGACAGTTTGTCAGATCTGTTCTTTCTTGCCTTGAGAACTGTCGAGTCTATTCTTAGAGTGCCACTAAAGGTGTGCATGGCCCTTTGCTGCTGAAGTGATGTTTCCTTTTTTTCATGTCTGTGTCATGCAGTGACCATGGTACTTTGTGTTCCCACCAGACCGGGTGGAGGTTTTCTACGGGAGCAGAGCAGTCGGGTATACCTGGCCCCTTCCCTCTCACAGCTGTGACACAAGCCCTTGGGTCCAAATTGAGTTAGCTGATGGACGCAGACTTCAGACCAAACTGCTGGTAACTAAGCTTTTTATTTCTGTTGATCAGGCATCATCTCTTGCCCAAGTCCTTTCCACTGGATTTGGTTCTGATTCCGTGTGTGCCGCTCCACCCACGTGGAGGGCTTGAGTGAGGTGAGTCGCTAACTCAGTCAGAGGTGCTAAGGGACAGACACATTGTGCAGCCTTTTCTGTACCTGATGCAAGAAAACTGTGCTGAATTGGACAAGAGCAGAAGGGACCACCTCTTCTGGTCTGGGGGAACATATATGTATTTTCTTCTTCTGTATAAACAAAAATATATGTACGCACTAATGGAGGTTGGTAGACTGGAATACTGGCTTTCTCAGGAGCTGATGAAGAGGTAGCTCTGCATCTCTTTATTCCATAGATTGGTGCGGATGGCCATAACTCCGTAGTCCGGAAGGAAGCTGAAATTCAGAACATTGAGCATCAGTATGACCAGTCAGCTGTGGTGGCAACTCTTCATTTGTCTGAGGTGAAATTCTACAGATCATGTCTTGCCTTCTGCTTAATCAGATGATGTTAAGTCACTGGTTCTTAACTGTCCATTTCTTTCCACTGTAGGCCACAGACAATAACGTAGCATGGCAGAGGTTCCTTCCTGCAGGGCCAATTGCGCTTCTTCCGGTAAGATACCTCATGGTCTCTGTGTTTTTTTAACTTTTTAGTATATCTTTTAGTAATTTTTCTTCTGTCTGTGCCTTGCTATGCCTGTTTTGTCCTTCTGCCTTTGCAAGTGTTTCCCTCGCACTTTATCCTTGGTATTTCTCACTTGTAGTGTGTTTGGCTGGGAAAGTAACATGCAGTTGGACTGGTGTAGGGAGAAGAGAGTGAGGAAAGCTTTGCATTGTTTGTTTTATTTTCTTTTGTTTATTTTTCTCTTGATAATTACCCTTGAAATTTTCTTATCCAGTTGTCTGACACTGCCAGCTCTCTGGTTTGGTCTACGTCTCATGAACATGCATCGGAACTTCTCACTATGGACAAGGAAAGTTTTGTGGATAGCATCAACTCTGCCTTTGTGAGTATCAGCCTTACAGCAGTTATGAGGCTGGCTGTTGCCGTCATGAGAAGTACAATGGAATCCTACAGCTTAAAGGATAGTAATGGGAAAGATGGATTCTCAAACTTCTTCCTTTGGTGAGGATGATATTAGAGGACACTTGGCAAAAAAAAGGATGACCCTTTGGGACTGATTTAGAATCACAGAATTGCTCAGAAAAGACCTTAAAGATCACCAAGTCCAAACACAACCTAGCCATACTACCCTAACTCGTAACAGCTCACCGCTAAATCGTGTCCCTGAGCACCACATCCAAACGGTTCTTAAGTTAGTTCTGAAAGGTATGGTAGAATCTGAACTAAATTTCTGAAATATGGGAAGCATAGGCTTACCCTAGTTAGAGACTTACATGTCCTAAAGCAATGAAGATAGTTTCTTCTATTATCTATTTTTGTCCAGGTAGTTAATTTAGTACCTGGAGCTAGATGAGATTTTCTTTCTTTTGCGTTCTTTTTATGTCCAGTTTGGATTAACATCTAAAGATTTCTTTCTGTTTGTTTGTGTGCTTGTTTCAGTGGAGCAACGTAAACCATTCTGACTTCATTGATGCTGCTGGAGCCATGTTTCGATCTGCTCTTTCACTTCTGAAACCCTCAGGGACTGCAGTGCGTCAGCTGCCCCCAAGTGTTGCTAAAGTAGATCCAGAGAGCAGAGCCGTGTTCCCTCTGGGGATGGGGCATGCGACAGAGTACGTCCGGCACCGCGTAGCTCTGATCGGGTAAGGTCTCTGGAGCAGCTGCTGGGTGGTGAGTGAGTGGTGTGTGGTTAGAAATGATGTGAGCACAGCAACTCCCACTTAATAATAAACTAGATGGTTAGAAATGCGTTTATGGCTAGAGTCTGACTTTATCTAGGCGGTTTATATAATTTGCTCTTGTGTCAACAAAAGCCTTTTATATGAATAGCTCTCTCCCCACTGTGTATACTTTCTGTGTAAATTGGACAGTTTTCCTTCTCTTGTTTGTGTAGTCCAGTGAAACAGTCCAGTATCTCATGATGGACCTGTACTTCTCCCAAAGATAGCAGCCATTCTGTATATCAGTTTGAGTGTTAGCTCACTTGTCTTGAGCACAAATCACAAAACTTAGAGATAATTCTGGATAGGATGCCATAGGCTTTTGTACAATGGTCTATAGAAAGAGAGAAGTACCTCATGTTTTACATTCTGGGGATGAATGTACATTTTTCTTCCCCAGAGCTGCAGTACGTTGGTAGTTTATAATAATTCTTGATGCCATATTACATTTCAGATACATTCTTTCTTTCCACCTTGAGTCACTTTGTGCTTATGAGTACTCTGTGCTTTATATCTCATTAACGTTTTAAGTGTGTGATCTTACATTCATACCCAAATTTTGTTTCTTTAAGTAATGTGTTCAGCTTCATTCTTTGCAGACAAGTCTACTCATAATAAAAAAATTCAGATTCTTTTCAGTGATACATCACGACTTTGTATTCGTGATGGCTCTCTGCTTCTGTGTTTGTGAAATGTGTCGGTGATATATTTCCTCTAGTGCCACTTAGAAAAATAGTAAGGCCTGTTTCACATGTGATCTGACACTGGACTTTAGCTAGTCACCTCTTTATAATTTTACCTTTCTGAGATACTTTTTGCTGACCCCTCTTTTTCTTGCTTCATACAGCTGGAGAGGTAGGCAGGTAGTTCAGCACAAGGAAGTACTGGATAAAGCTGTATATGCTGCTGTAAGATCATGTGAATTGCAAAGAAGTGAAGAGTTCGTCTCAGCCATTTAGCTTTCTTCAAGAACGGTTATAACCTTCTATCTTCTCTTGCTGTAGGGATGCAGCGCACAGAGTCCACCCGCTTGCAGGACAAGGTGTAAACCTGGGTTTTGGTGATATTGCATGTTTAGCTCATCACCTCAGTGCAGCAGCCTTCAATGGGCATGATCTGGGTAAGTATCTAAGACGATGAGGTGGCTGTGAGATGTTTAGCCTTACAAGCCTCTGCTGCTACCATCAGGACAAGCACCATCTCTATATGCAGGTTAAGCTCACTGCTCTTTTTGTTTAAAAGACACAAACATCTTTGAAGCGAAACTGTTCTACTGTTCATTGGCTGTGGAACAGTTAATCATACTTGGGTGCCATTTCCATCCTCAAAAACCTCAAAAAATGCTTTAAAAAAGCACAGAAAAGATCTGCAGGATGGTAGTTAGAAGCGGTGAGGCGAAAACCACTAGCTGAAAGATTCAAGCCTATATTAAGATGGACCATTTATCTCTTCTATGTTTTCAGTTATCTGTGGAGACTCTTACATGGACTCTTACATAACTGTTTGTGGCAAGTCACTTTTAATTTGAGTATTCAATTATTTCTTCCAGGATCTTTAAAACATCTCCTAAGGTTTGAGACAGAACGTCAGAGGCACAATGTCTCCTTGATAGCTGCTATTGATTTGCTGAAGAGGCTTTACTCCACAAACCTGGCTCCCTTGGTGTTGCTGAGGACATGGGGATTGCAAGCGACAAATGCCCTGTCTCCTGTCAAAGTGAGATTCTTCCTTTGTACACAAGCCATTGAAGAATTTTTCTAAAGAAACATCTTTTGGTTGGAAAATGCTAAGTTGTTCGAACTGAGGTTTTGTATTATGAATGAGCCTGAGGATTTCCTAAATAACTTGCGGCTCGGTGGTAACAGGTTTCTTCTGCAGGACAGGGGAACATGAAGGATCTCAGTATCTATACTCTGTGTCAGTAGTTGTGGGTTAAAAGTCAGTAGTAGTCTTTGGCTCTATTTTGCCATGGAATGCAAACATGGAACTTTGAACTGCATTCCAGAAATGCACTGTGAAAAAAATAGCCCTCTGAAAACAAATCTTCCTTAAGAGTGAGACACCAGGTGACTTGACAGATGTGGGGTGTGACTTAGACAGGTATCTGTTTCTGTGCTGTTGTGCCCTGTTAAATTGTTCTCTCCTGGTTTAAGTTCAGGCCTTCAGTGGAAGTTACCTGAGGAGGTTCAGGCTTAAACACAGAACCTCTGTTTGCAGCCTAGCTGCCAGAATCTTGCACAGCATTGACCCAGTTGGTGGATTTTCATGATGTTCATTGAGCCACCTGCTCTCAAAGCTCCCACATGCCTTCAAATTAGATTTCTCATTTCGGAATTCAACTGTTGCACAAATCAAGTCACCTTCTTACTATTAAACACAGATGGTCAGTCTCCTGTGCATACATCACACTAAGACACTAGGCTGAATTGTAGAGATGTCTCAGTTAGTTGTACTAGGAAGAACAGTGTGCTGCTGCTTCAGTACTTGGTGTTTTTTCACTTTCTCTGTTGAAAGCAGAAAGCCAAATGAAGGCCTCTTTTCTGAGCACAGAACATGTTGGTTATATCTGTTTTGTGCTATTCAAGAAGGAGAAGAATGCTGCAGCTTCTTTAATTTCCTTGTATTCAGGGATAGGTGCTTTGCACTTAACTAAAAAGGCTGGCAAGGAACTCTTGTCCACGTGGAAAGGGGAAGGCGATTATAGCTGCTTTCTGAAATGTATACTTATCACCAATTTACAAATTACTTTTCTTTCTCCCTTTTCAGGAGCAAATCATGGCTTTTGCCAGTAAGTGATCCGTTTTCAGTTTGGAACAGCAGCTTGCCAGTGAGTGCATTGCCTTTATAAGGACTGTGACCGATACACATTTTTGAATTGTGCTATTTTTATTTAACAATAAAACTGAAGTATTGAGCTGTGTCTTACACCTTCTCTGGTTTATGCAGCTGATATCTCATCTGCTCTTCTCAACAGGGTTTTAGGTCTCTTCCTGTAGTATCATTATCCATTCAGCCACTGAACTATCTGTACAATGTGCTTTTAGTTTGGGCCTTTTGAATTGCAGATCGAGGTGGACCATGCTGAATTTTGCTAGCTACAAATTTTGCTGTTTAATTACTTTCAGTTTTTCATGGTGTGATTCTGGAACTGTTATTGCAATTCTGGGTTCTTAACCACTTCCTGGACTCTGAAAGGAGGGCGAGTTTTCAGCAGAAGAGACCAACTCCCAGAGGCAGATAGGTATGTTTTAATGTTCTAATCTCTCTCCTTCACCTTTTTGCTTGCCGCACTCATGGTGCTTTTATTTAATAGTGATGTTTCTTGTGGGACTGGTTAGTCCTAAGAGCTTTCCAGTACCATGAAAACGAGATGCAAGATAACATCTAGGAAAGAAAACTTCAGGACAAAGTTGTAAATATTGTTAAAAATGCTTTAATTACTAAAATAGAAAATCAAGATATTCTGTATGACGTTCCAAATGCCAGCCTCCTGCATTAGACATTTGAGACTTAAAACATTGAGTGAGCACTGCTACTGGGCAAGATTTGTAGATACAGTAACCAGTATCAGGAATTAAAACCACAAATAATTAAACATAAGTTTTGGACTGAAAGCCATTACTTGTGCTTCTTCAGTCGCACATACTAGGCAGCTCCTGGTAGTCAGGATAAGAGACTTTACAAAGGAGACGATAAAAATCAGTGGTGCAAGTAGAACTCTTCCTTTAAAAGGCTGCTTAGTCTTTAGTTAAGCTAATAAATAATATCATTGCACTAGGGTGTGAGGACGCGACTGGCTTCTCTATATCCTCAACCCACTTTTAGTAATTCAGATGTAAACAGTAGGGGCTCAATTCTGCATTTTCTTGTAAAAGAAACCTTTGAGCTGAGTTTTTGTTTCTCTTGTGACTGCAGGATCAGGCCCTTGATAGAGAGCAGCAGGTGAGTTTCAGTTAATGAATTGTGCCACTGACAAATGAAGGCCCTGAGCTTTCAGATTTAATGCAACTTTGGTACAGAATAACGGATGCTCCCACCTAGGATTTGTAGTACCAGAGTTTGAGGCAAAGAATGCAGAAAAGAAACTTACTCCACATGGTACCTGTCTTCTAGACATCCTCCCTCAGGACAAAACCAAACCCTTATGTACTCCTCAAGGCTAGGGTGCACTCACTTGGCAGATACGCTGCTGCTTGTGCCTTAAAAATAATACCCCACCTTCCTTTCGTCTTTCAAGTACAGCCTCACTACTTATGGCTCTTGGTCTCAAGATCTGCTAAGAGAGTTTATCATAGCACTGGCTCAGACTGGAGGCCTTTTGATTCATTACATTCACTACTTCCCAGGAGTAACACACTTGGTTATTAACCACTGCAACTTTCTTTGTGTTCTCCAAAGAATACAAAGGTGAAGAAAATTGGTCGTTCAGGAGAAGATGAATGTTTGTGGTCACCTTGTTGTTGAAACCAGACCATGCACTAAGTTTTGCCAAATGCTAACCAGGGGAATAAGAAAGGTTCCCATTAAGAAGAGACTAGCATTGAGGCTGAACTCCATGGCTACTTTCTTTGTGCTCAAACAGATTTTTGTAGTGAGGAAGGAACGGAAGTTTGGTGTGGCACCAGTGCATTTCCCAACATGAATCTCTTAACAGATTCTGATGAGGAGCACAAGTAGGATGCTCATTTCATATTCCAAAGAAACAGTCTGAGTTTACAGCAAGGTGTCAAAAGTGGGACAGTTACAGGCTGCTCCATCCCTGCCCCTTGGACTCCTGGTGCTGACTGAACTTGTTCAATCAAAAGTATGCTTTGCATCCTAGCGCCATAAAACCTGAGGCAGGGAAATGGGATAACTGAATCAGCCATCGTCAAACTTGCGCTGCTAATGAGAGGAAAATGACTAATGTTCGTAGTAAGGCAAATTCCTAGGACTCCAACCTGCTTGGTGAGATTAGTTAGGATTTGAGTGTGCTATTTCCTCCTTGTGCTGGGCATTAGCAATTATTTTCAAATCCAGTTTCCAGAGAAGGTAGCGTGAGGGCAATCTTGGGTTTTACCAAAGTGAAAAAGCTGTGTCATAGCATACGTGTAAGTGCAAATGCCTGAAAGGAACAAAGCATTTGTCGTAAGGCAGGGGTGAATAAAAGCTGCTTTTAGTCATAAGGATAATACCTCTCTGTTCCTAAGACTGTGTTAAGTTCATCTTTAAGTTCCATATTCCGCATTGAATAGAAGGTGGTCAAGGCAAAGTGAACTATTAAATCAGACACTTTATCGGACTGCATCCTTAATTTCCTTGTGGTATAATGTGGCAAGCATTTCTTTTGGCAGTGGAGTTCATGTGTCTGGCATATGTGCGTATCTTGCTGCCTTGTTTTGTGCCTGCACAACTGTGTGTCACGACTGTAGATGCTAAAATGAATCAAGGCCTGATATCCAGATGTGCAGCCATACAGTACAGACTTTAAAAAAAAAAAAAGTACAGACTTTTAAAGAGCAGCACAAAGACAGTCATGCAAACCATTCGGCACACATGTTGCTTAAGAAACTACTGCTTAAAGAAATGCTTGGTGTGGTACAGCCTATGTTTCAGCCAACATCTTTCCTAAAACTATACCCAAAGAGTGCTTATAGAAAGACTGATGTCATCTTGCAATATATTAGCTAACAGCTGGGTACTTGGAATACTGAGGCTGGGAGCATCCAGAGTTACTGTTTACTTTTCTCTGAATGACTGTTGGTGTCATCTGTAATTTCTGTATTTAATGTCTTGCAAGCAAACTTCAGTACTGTATGCTTAAAGTAAATGGGGGAGTAGAAATAACGTCTGTAGTTTACCACCATGTCCCAGGTATGCTGTGCTTTTAGCAATGGGATGCTATACGAATGTGCTGGTGAAAGCTGTCTTTGAGTCCCTTGCAGATACTCTGCAGGAGTTTAGGCCTTTTGACTTTCAGAAGGCAGCTTCTGGATTATTTATGACAATCACAATTATATTGTGGCAACTTTCATTATGTGCAATGCCAATCCCAGGTGAGGATCTGTTTTATAGCTTTGGTCCATTTTCTACTCTGTGACTGACTCCAGCTGGATAACATACCTGGAGATTTCAGTTTGCTTTCTCAAACTTTCAGAAATGCTGAAATCCATAGGAATGTCACAGTTCAATACGTTATCCCCAGAGACTGCAATAAGTGAAAGGTAGCACCCAAAGTCCAGCTTGTCTCTATGTTGTTCACTTTTTTTGTTAACTATAAGAGGAAGAAAAAGAAGTTGTTACCAGCAGTGTTCTCAACATGTTGAGAGTTGCATGTGACAGCAACTACACATAACAACCCTGGAAAGAGTCAGTAGCTAGTTAGCCAGAAAAATGAACCAGAGCATGTTGATTGATAGAGAAATTGGGAAGCTGGTTTTGGGATTGAACTTCTTCTCACCTGTAAGAGTGTGTTGTCTCTAAATCCAAAACCTTCCTTTAATAAAGCAGTGATGTAAGTGAGATCCATGCAGAGGAATGGACTGGCTGAGTTGAACCTCTCCATGTTATCACAGACTAGAGAAGGAAAAAAAAAAAAAATCAGCAAAATAAAGGGGCTTTTGAACTGACCTTAAGCCAAAACCTACTAAAACACATTCACCTACTTCTATTAATGGGGGTATGTAACACATGGTACGTACTGCACAGCTGTTGTATAAAGTTGGAGAGTAAACCATATAGTAATCTGGTTTCTCTTAACTGTCGTAAGTGTATGTTTTGTTACAGCAGCATAGTCCACATTGCTCTTTTGAAGCCCGAACCTCTGCTCAATCAATAGCTGCCAGGGTAGTTGTCTGGTAGACTGCTTTTTTTAAGAACACAGTATCATTTATCTTCCTTAATCTGTCCAAAAATGGCTCCAGTAACAGACTCCACCTTCTAGGCTGGCAGCTGCTTTTAATTTTAAATTTTCAACCGCATGTCCAAGAGACTGTTGCCCAAACAGCCACTCACACTGCAGCAAAGATTCCACAACAAGGGTTACAGTGATTAGGAAGTGGATTTACAACAAGAATCATCTTTTAGATGGGAATGTTCTGTTTTGTGCTGACATTTATCAGCTGTATCCCTTATTTCCTGAACAGAACTGCAAAGATGCTACCACTTCGCTTCTTGTTAATGTTCTTCAGTATTTTATTCAGCAATAGTTAGAGGTAGAGCATAACAGAAGGTAAGTAGCAAGACATGGGAGTGTAAGTGAAATAAAGGCTAAACGATCTTTTTTTCAAGTCAAACATCTTAAATATTGCCTTATAAACATTCATCTTTAATGATTTCTCCTCCCCAACAGTTTCCCATGTTTGATGACAGTTACCTTCTTTGGCTTTTCTTTCGAAATCTCTCACTTCCAGAACTCCTCCCTGTTCATAATCTGAAAAGAAAGAGGTGAGAAAATATCTTCAGAAACCTGCAAGCAGTTAAGTTCTAAATCTAAGATGACTCCGGAGTACAACTCAGTGATGATGGGCTTGGAGTGGAGTCCTTGGTAACAGTGAACAGAACTGCAAGTATAACTAGAGTTCAGAGCACTAATCTCTTCTATCAAATTCCGAATACCAAAAATGAGGAATACGTGAAGGCATTTTGTGCATTTCCTTTCCCTCAGACACCTTGCGCCTTTTCCCTGCTTCACATATCGCCAGTCTCCAGGGTTCTACCTTCTGGTTGACATGCTCACACATAGTAGATTACCCCAAACCAATTTACCAATTAGGTTGGTGTCAGCTGCTCGATCATAGTAATAGGAGAAAGCATAGAAGGAACTTCCACGAATCTCATCTGGTTGGTGCAGTTTTCCTTTGACAACCTTCAGTACTTCCAGGTAGCAGGGCTTGAATCCTGTTTCTCCTGCTAGGACAAACACAGTTGGGGTGAACCAAAGAGGCACGTGCAGGAGATGGAGGAATTGGTGGCAACAGCATGAAAACAGGAAGAAGCAGAGATTAAAGAATCAGAAGAGGTGAGAAAAGCTTAGATAGCCTCTCCATAATCCAGCATGGTACCTGCATGTAGCAAGTACTCTAGATCACCATCATCAGGCGGAACTGGCTGAAGCAGTTCACAGAAATATCTCAAAGATGAGCTGAGCATACTAGGATAGGTGCATGAAATGCTTCCTCATCAGGCAAAGCTCCCGTTGTTATGTTCTGTAGTAAGCAGAATCTCATTTATATTTGCTACCACCTGCAAGGTAGAACTTTACTTTCCCTCGTCATTGCATTGTAATTATCAGTCCAGTCCACACACACTAAATCAAGCTCAGCGATCATGTTTCCTACTATAAAGCAAAGCAATGTCAGTCACCGAAGGGGGCTGTTCTAGCCACTGCTGGTAGCAGCATCGTGCTCTGCTTGCAGTATTAGGGACAGTATCTTTAAGAAAGAGTTCCACAAGTGGATACTCTTCAGTCTACCAGTTGTTGTACCCTAACATAGCCAGAGCACTCAGCTCAAAACCTCAGAAAGGACTCTCCCGTTTTCACAAGTAACTAACATTTCCTATGAAGGCAGCTTACAGCAAGTACAGGCACGTACTCTTACAGCTTCAGATTTTTCTTTGGCTCTATCAAAACTCCATATGTCTATGACTGGAGAGGTATCCTTCATAATCCAAGATAACTGATGGAGTATTTGTCAAGAAAAAAAACTCAGATGCAGGAGGCAAGACTTATCTTACAAGAAGGAGAAAGTTGCCTTATTTTACCTTCTTTGTTGCCAGCGTACCGGTACTTCACTCCCCCAAAGTGCCACTCTGCTTCCAGCTGCTTTGGCAAACAAGAACTGCGAAACATTTGTCCATCTGCAGCTGGAAATAAGAGAGTCAGGAAGGATAAATTTTGATGCAGTTGTCAATCAATGTGCAAAGCCAGAAAAGAAAAGGCTGAAAGATCTTCATTAAGGTCTTCAAGCAAAAGTAAGGAAATCTGAACTGTGCAACCTGCTCAGGGAACCTGCTTTGTGCTGCCTGCATTTATGTGGATGCTGGTAAAGCTGTGTATTGGTGGCTGGCTGTGGCTCTAGGGTGTTTGTTTGTCCACGTGCATTTCTGGAATTTACCCTCAGTCTCACTGCTAGTTGGAACTGGAAAAGCAGCTTTCTCACAAGACACTCCTAAAAAAAGCAGTAAGCTCAGTTTCTGGACAGATCTATACTAGGAAAACAGAAAAGCATGAAATATAGCAGTGAAGGCACAGGAAATGGGTTGCTGACACAAGACTAAGCCTACTCATCTCTTCAGAAATCTTCAGTGTTTTGTTATCTGGACATACCTTCCGTATTCAAAGCTCCAAGAGTTGCTAGTCTGGCAGCTTTTAATCCAAAACCCAAATAGCTGCAAACAACAAAGGAAAACATTACAGTTTTAATTCTTGCAATTTCTATATGCTTCACCCATAGCCTCTTCCTAAATCCTTGAACACTCTAATTTCCTTTGTTTCCCACTATTCTGTGCACAAGGAATAGGGAGTTCTCTTTGCCTGAACAACTCCCAAGTCCCAAAAGTACAAATGCCAAGACACATTATACTGCAAAATGGGTAAATCTAAAACTGCAGAAAGTGGTTAGAGTTGGTATGACATTTCTATAAGACATTAATGGAAAAGTAAAAATGCGTTAGTCTTAAAAACAAGGAATAAAGATATGTGAGGAGTGCAGGGGAATAATGGCCATTCCTACATCATATACATAAGACTGTGCTCTTCACAGAACTAACAAAACTGCAGAATGTCCTACTAAAATGAAGATGTGCCTTCCTATGAAGTTCCCCCCTGACTTCGCAGAATGCCACTATACTACAAGCTAGGATTGTGAACATTTATGAGAATATCATTACGTGTTACTGGCTTTAACAATGCAGCTAGATTAAAAACCTGCTGGCCTTTCATTTCCATTTGTGTTTGGCTACCTATCCCTTTAGTTATGTCAATACAAATCTTTACATAATAATCAGGGTTAAATTAATCTCTGTCTTCCTCATTTTTATGAGATTATTTTAAATCCCAATTATTTCTAGTGACGTAATTTGCTTTATTGGTAAATATAGCAATCAGTTACTTTCATAAATTGAAGTAGTGAGAGGACTATTAAACCAGTTTTGCTGTCAAGTAAACATATTGATATTCTTCACCCCAGTAGTTATGGGCTGAGACAAACTCTGTCATACATGGTTGAGTTCTTCACTGGACTATATAAACCATGCAGGGAAACTCTGGATATCACTGCAGACATCTCAGATACCTGTTTGCTTAATTCAGTAAACACAATTACATTTTTTCAGGCCAAGAATCCCCCTAGCTGGCTTGAGAATCTATGCTCCATGTCATGCATTAGCTGTCTCACTTTCTAGTTGGTTTACATCAGTCTAAGTTTTACTTTTTTGTCCAGTTACTGAAGAGATGGACTATCTGGAATTGAGAACTGGGAAATTAATTAATTAAATTCTGACTGCTGGCACAACATCTGCCATTCTGCTCATTCCAGAATATTTGGCTTAAACTGAGTAGTAAAAATTCTTCACCTTAAACACAGAACTCACAGTGCCTCCTCTTCATTTGATGGACTATTATTCCTTTGCAGTGATACTAACCTGGAGTATTTCCAAAATGTCGTCTTTCAGTTCAACTAATGTTTCAAGCAGGCAAAAAATCTAGTAAATAATCATGGTCCCAACAGCTGGCAATATGATAACACAAACACTTCTGGTCTCAGAGGCTGCGGAGAGATTGATTCTCCCACTAGAGCCAGCAGCCTTTTTGATCCTCACCTGTGCGTATAGAGCTTGTAGGTGCTGTTAAACATTTCAAATGAGGTAAGAAAATCCCTAGGGCTTTCCTTCAAGGTTTCCTAAAAATTAAGTAAAAGAATAAATCTTTTAGTTGTAATTATGCAACAACAACAACAAAAAACTGATGTAATATTACAGATATACCCTTTGAAAACAAAACAGTTTTCCAGTGGTGCCCGTTGCTGTAATACGTGCAGTATTTAACACTGAGTTTATTTAATTGCATCTTTGTGTAATGCAATGTATAATAGGGAAGCGAAACAGATCAAGATGAAAATACTTTTTAATTCATTATACCTTAATTTTGTTTTCAGAGTACTTGTGTGCTTGCCTATATATGCACAGAATCCCCACTAAAATCAGCTGCAGTAGTAGCACTATGAACTTTTCCAAGCCAGACTAGAGATCTTAGTTCAGGCACAGAGAAGAATCTAAAAATGCAGATTAAAGTATAAGCCAGATTTTTCCCAAGTTAAATTACTTCCTGATATTCAAAGAAACACTGTGACCATTCACTCTCAGTCTTTGGGCTTCTTTATCTCCTGTGCTTCCATCTACCCTCAGCTCTCACCTCGCCACTTCCAGTCTTCTTCTGTTCAGGGTGTTCCCTCTGTGTGCACCTTTGCCCCACCGGTACTCGGTGCCTATTTCCTTGCCAAACTGACTCTCATATTCTTGTAAATCTGAACCCATTTTGGACTAACTCATCGTTCCTTTCTGTTTCCAGTCCCTGAGGCCTTAATCCCTTAATCTTTCTTCTGCTTCCTCTGACCTCATCCTCCCATCCCTTCTTGGCTCCATGCCTTCATATCAGTCACTGCTACCCTGGGCCAAATAGCAGACTCTTAGAGGACTGAATTTCCAGAGTCGCTGCTGCTGCCATTCCAGTAACCGGACAGAGCAAAAGACAGATCTGCAATTACAGAGTCCTGGTCAGCAGCCTGCCTGAAGCTGAAAGAGGTTTGGCAGTATTTAGCTTAAGTCTCTCCTGAACAAATACAGACTAGCTTGTTTTGGGCATTGGGTAGATTTGTGTAGGAGTGGCAGTGACCCTTGACTCTGCCATATTTTGAATTCTGTTCCTAAACCTTACATCACAAAAAGAAGAGTATTGAAAACAATTTAATTGGAGAAAACAACTGTTTTTCTGTCCCCTGCTTTCACAAAAATGTAGAAGTCTTCACACGTTCCCCAGGTGAGGCAGGCACTAGACAGACAATTTCATATTTATTACGGTTGAATTTAGTTGTTTGTAGCTTTGGCAACAGCCAAATCATGAAAAGCATAACACAATCTTAAAACAGCTTAGTATCATTCTATCTCTTCTATCTGCTTGCAAACCTGTATTTCATTAATGAATCTCCTACTATTACAGTGTTGGTTTTTTTTTTAAATAATACAAAAGCAAATATGCAACCTACTCAGGTTATAGGAGGAAAAAAGCAAACTGCAAATCAAGGGACAAAATTCTGTCAGATGGGAAGAATTCTTCAGAAGCATCCTAAGCTGTGTACTTGCTTTTTGGTGTGAAATTGATAACACAGGCTTGAAGCAGGCATAGCATACAAGCAGGATACATGAACCCTTACTCCACACTGCTCTACTATTCATACCGTTGGTCCCTGTCAGTAGCAAACCTTCAAGGCCTTTCCCTGCAAAGCCATAAGGAGAAGTTTGAATCCTGAGCTGCAGTCCAGTCTCCTGTACAGCTCTATTTAGTCTCTAAAACCCTGACACATAACACCCTTTCCTGTTGGTCCAGTGCCCGGTTCAGCAGGTGTTATCAGCACAAAACAGAGGGCAAGCCCAGAGTACTTGAGGCTCTGCAGAACACGATAAGGTTGCACATCAGGTTTCAACATAACCCACCATGGCAGAACTAAAATATTCTGATAGAAAAACCATGTGTTTAGTGGTCCCCAAACACCTGTTTGAGAATTTCCATCCTTGTCAACAAAATATGTTAAACTACTTCAGAAATAGCAAGAGGGACAAAAACAACTTGACAATATGGAGGCACAGAATGCTGTAGTGTCCTTCCACTGTTTAACATCCATGC
Organism: Numida meleagris; assembly: GCF_002078875.1. Lineage (NCBI taxonomy): Eukaryota > Metazoa > Chordata > Aves > Galliformes > Numididae > Numida > Numida meleagris. The sequence goes on from NC_034414.1 coordinate 38,810,939, forward strand.
AATTTTCCCATGCAATCTTCGTACTTGGGTCCCAATTCAGACTGTTTCTAAAGATACACAGAATTTCTGAAAAATCCAGCAGAGATGGTGAGATTCCCTCAAAGACAAGAATTCTCCCAGGAAACGAGAAGGAATAGATAAGTAAACAAAGAGGGAGTAGCTGTGCTATTAGAAATAAAAACATTTGCTCCATTAGACAGCAACTCCACCCTGCCGCTATTTACTGAGGATCTGCTATCGGACTGGAATGGAAAAAAATGATAACTCAGAAGAGACCCTACTTTGCCGTAATATGTAAGAATACTCCCTGGAAATATGCTACATTTATTGAATGCAAAGTAATTGTCTGCATTCGTGGGGATTTTCCAGCCTGAGTCTAGAAAACAAAGGCTAACTGTCTTTGGTTTTACGCATTTGCTTTCTTTCTTTTTCCTTCCTACTTATCCAGGCTCCTTTGTTTGCAAGCGCCTATCAGCCAACTGCTGATGTCAAAGGGAAAGGCCATGCAGATGTTCAGTACATCAGAGATGTTCTGCTTGTGCCAGAGCTGACAAAATGAGAGCACAGAGCCCAGTTATGCCCAGGTCTTCCCACTGGCCTTGTAGTCTTTACTCTTATGCTTGCAGCCACTCCTCACCTCAAACCGTGGCAGAAACGTGATCTGGGTTGAGGCTCCTCCCAAGTCCAGGGTCCCAACAGTGTGCTGGTTCTGGCCAGACAGCTGCCCTGCAAACCACATCGTGTTCAGAACAGGCTGAAGTGGCAAAATGCTATAATGTGGATACTGCATGTATGCTCAGGCAACCAACGAGTTTCCACATTATCACAGCAGTACAGGAAGGCTGAGTGGGCCTTCAAAGACAAACACCATCACAGAGAAAATGTTGTCGTAAAGAAGGTATTAAGAAAATTTCTTTTCAGACTCAAATTTCACATCCAAAGAGACAAAAGCAGATAAATGTTTGGGTATGCATCAAAAGCTGAAAGCAGGAGACATAGTATCTCCTGTAGAAGACTGTCAGGGAGAGTACATTAATTCTGTAGCTACCATAGAGCTGGTCAAGAGCAGTAGGAGAACAAGGATACATAGCAAGAGCAGAACCAACTATTATCATTTCTCTTCACCCAGAACAGCTTTTTTTTTTTTTGCTTTTTTACTCATTTCTACTAGAATACTGATTTTCTTTTCTCTTTGCTAGATTGTACTCTCACAACTTATTAGAGCCAGTAGTGCTAATGCATGCTGTTGCATGATGTTCATTGCACAGTTCACAACGGGATGAAGAATACCATAAAACCCTGTTTCCCACCTTCTAACAGTTGAGTGGTACCATGCCCCTACATACATTACAGAAACCAGCTTGCCAGTGCCTCCCAGTCCTGAGTAAATCCTGGCACCTTCTTGATCAAGATGCCGCCTTCTTGCTACAGGTGGGACTCAGCCTCTAGGACAGAGTCTGCCCAAGTCAATCCACTGCTTTAGCGTTGTTGCCACAGTGGGGAGAAAGGAAGGTACAGCAACCAAGGCAGAGGAACACACAGTGATCATCTCTGCAGAAGAAACTCAAGTTCAAATTTAAAGTGAAGTTATACAGAATGAGCTACCTGTCAAAAAGTTCACAGTGATCCAGGCTAAAATTCCTGCAGAGTGAAAAAGGAAAAAAAAAAGGTCACCACTGAATACTCTCTTGACCTCCTGCCCACTCTTACCACCACTCCACATTATTTATTTAGTAATGATTTCCAGGTAATGTAATATAACCTCTCCAGTATTGCAGACATTCATTCAAACTTTAGTTAATATCATGCATTATTGATGTATTAAAAGCTCATAAGGTAAGACAGGTAGAACATTTGTAGCAGCCTTGCAACCCCAGCATGCACAAGTCATTTCTAATTCCCAAAGGATACACAAAGAAGCAATGAGCTGACACAATGCACAAGTTTTCTTCTGCACTTTTCTTCTCAGCCTTTTAATTCCTGATCTGAAATTTGCATGTACACTGCTCTGTGTTTTAACATTGTGGTTTGTGTGACCACTCAAAAAAACAGTAGCAACCACTAAAATGCAAACAACTCCTCTTGGGCTCCAGCAGCTGGCTTGATGATAGCATGACTGTCACCCAAACACAGGCAAATGTGACAGTAGAAGTGGTGGGTTTTAAAATAGAACACGACAGACTACACCGTGCTCTGTTATGCCTCACTGGTACTGCTCCCTGTTAATACCACACTTCTCCTTGATATACACTTCATCCGTTAATCCTAGTGACACATTGTCTGTTGCACCGTGCTTCACCGAACACTTGTAGACTTTATGTTCTTTCTTTATGTTCTTTCTTTTTTTCTCTTGGCCCATATGGACAGATTTTGCTCTTTAATCTTTCCCCATATACTGGTTGCTTAAGCTTCATGATAATTCTTACTGCTTTTCCTCAACAACTTCCTGCTTTTCCTGAACAACATCTGCCATAATGAAGTGTTCAGAATTGAACGTAACATCGTGGATGCCTTTTATCAGACATCCATACAGGATTATTACCTGCCTGATCTCCAAGGATATGTAGCCAAAGCGCATCACTGGTTTGCTCTGCACTGCAAAATCATTTATAAATAGTCACTAACTCCAAGCCCACATATTTTCTTGTACTTTAGGTTACTTCCTTTGTTACTTAATTAGCTGTGCTTTTCCAATCTGATTTTTTAAAATTATTTTTACATTACTTATTTAGGTTACAAACAAGGCTAGAAATCTTTTTCTTCCTTTCCTCAGTTTAGGTGACCATTCCCCCTTCAAGTTCATTCATTCCTGTTTTCCCTCCCATTCCTCTTTGCTTTCAGTTTTTTTTCCTTCTAAAACACACCTTCATAAGACCCATCCATGATGCTAACACTATCCTCTGGAACAAGAAATGGTGACTCCTCAAAGACTTCTTTCACCTGAAGAAAAAGAAAATGATTCAGTTCCTTGGTCTGAACAGTCTTGCTCTGCTCTGACAATGACAGAGAAAAGCTTTCCTTTTCACCACAGCAGAAAAAAAGTCAAGAGCGCGTGACGGACAAAATTCTTCCTCTTTTAAGAGCCAGTGGAGAAAGAAACGTATCAGAAGTCTCTTTCCTAGAGACTCCTGTCCACATCAGGACAGAGGATTTCAGGACCATACAAGAAAATCTGAAGTCTGTGACTTTCGTGCTATCATGGGATTACAGTTACTTTTCACAGCTGAAATTCACTGATGGCAACAGACTGGAGAATTGAGTCAGGAAAGATGAAACAGGGAGAACAGTAGTACTGTATCCAAAATACGTTAGTATTACCTCCGAAAGTAGAGCCTGAGCCTTCTCCTCTGACAGTAAGCGCAGTCCAGCTGTGGCTTTTAACACTACTGGAGTCTTCTTCCAGAGATGAGGTGGCACAGCATCTATGGCCATGTCCAGCAATCTTTTGACGGATTCAGCACCCTTAAAGGAAGAAGTTGTTTTTCTCACAGTTTTCTTCCTACAGAAAATGAGCCTCCCAACTCCTCAAAACTAGTGAAACTGGTGTTCAGTAACAGAAAATATCCATGCCCAAAAGATGCACAAAAACTGTGCTAGGCATCTCGTACAAACCTTAGAGGAATATCTGCATGGGAAGGTCAGATACATTCAGAGTTACATCTTAGGAGACAGAATGAAATTTCATTGTTTGGGGAAAGTATTTTTGGAAAAGACGGAGGGAGGCAAGGGAACTGAGCATCTGACAAACCTAGGCATCTTGTAGTATGATAAAACTAAGTGGTGCAATTACTGACTGAAACTGCAAAGGTCAGGGGGGACGTCTGTGGATTTCAGTAAATGCACATAAGAATTCCAAATGAGTCCATATAAAGTATTCTAATTACAATGGCAGCTGTAGAGTGGTTACCACATGAGGCGCAGACATCACTGCTAGGCTCTCAACTATTTACTCTGCTCTAGCAATTATGGTTTGGCATTAGCAATAAGCATTCTTCTGTGAAATTTCTAGAAACATCTCTTGGTGAAGATTTTTCTCTTCTCCTACCCAATAAACAAGACTATTTAGTGAAATCACAAGAGATCATCAAAGTTTTTAAAAAGAGCCATCTTCCCCAAAGTTTCACACTAAAATTCCTGCAGCACTGAATGCAGCTGAGCACGCTGAGAAACCTGAAGCTCCCCCTAAGGTAGCCCCAGCTCCAGGAGTGCTAAAGCAGGCAAGGCACGGGATCTAATCTATCATTTGCCTGGCACCTCCTTTAGCTTGTGAATGAGCTTGCTGTCAGCAGAGGCGATCTGGAAAATGGCAGCTCAGTTCAGGACCGGCTCTGTGCATCAACACAATTCTTTTAGCTGTCTTTGCCCTGCTGCTCATTTCTGACTCCTGATCAGAGTGGCCTGAAAGAAGCGCACCGCGCATGAATTCACAACTATCTGCATTTGAAAATAAAGAGGGCTACACCTAACTTCAATTTCTTATTATGATTCTAAATTGCTAATTTATAAATTAATTAAGTACTAATTAATACATCCAGTAGTAGATTATGGAACTGCCCAGCTTTATTTTTGAAACACTCCATGCGTGAACAAAAAAACAGAAGTCCAGAGTCGGTAGAACAGCAATTGCCCATACTAGAATCATTACTCAGCTAGAACTGTGATCAAATATCTGAACTGATCATGACTGAAGTGAGTTCTACAGATCACTGTGCAATGGATTCCAAGACAGCAGCAAAGAATCAAAGCAAACATATGATGACAGAGGCTTTGAAAAATACTATGGCTTGATTTCACCAGCTGAATGCATCTTGATTCTTCCCCTTCTCCCTAACTGATTAACAAAAATTAACTTTTGCAGATCTGACTATGAGCACAAAGAAGTTAAACATTTTTAACAGTCAAAGAAAATAAACCTTCCTGCTTGTCCAAGTAACAGGAGCAGTCTTAACCCCTGACTCAAACCTCTCAAACAAGCAAATCAAAACAAAATATGCCTATTTTGAACAGCAGCCAGCACTGAGAATTTCAACCAAAAGTAAAAATGGGGAAAAAATGATTAGTAAATGAAACAGGAGTATAGGCTTACTTATATTTGTGGTAGCTACAGGGGAAATAAATGTTGAATATGGATGTCGCTAGAACCAAAAATCACTTTGCCTTTGAAATTCTCAAAGGCATATAATCTAGTTAGATACGGCATTTAAGCAATTAAGCCATTGTTCCACTGATGAAATACGTGAAGTAATAGCTTCCATTTTACTGTGTGGAAATTAACTCACAAAAGTAGAGCAAAAGGTTTAGACAGCCAATAGTAGAACCTTTACATTTTTCTCAACTCCCTGCAATACAATTAGCAATATTTGAACTGCTTGGTAGAGTGCAACTGATATTAGTAGAAGCAAGATTAACTCACAGGGAATGAAGGAGAGCCTTACCTTTTCAGGCTGATCAGCATAGGCAGAAAGACCTGGCTTCACAGACTCAAATATTTCCCCTTCCAACTCTGGAAGGATTTCTGCACAAATGAGACATTACATGAAACAGACAACAATTCAAATCTTTTTTTTTTTAGCTTCCGAAAGGTTGTCTCCAACACTAGTGAAGAGACTATCCTTGACTTCCCCTTGCAAATAATAAATCCCCAAAAATACGCCGCTCCTTCATTCCAGAAACATACTTAACAGAACATTGCCTTTGTGTCCTCCAAGTTCACGAACCATTTATTACGAACATATTATAATTAGAAGGTTGTTTGTTCGTTATGCATTTGTGAACCACGAGTTGTAGCAATGTTGTACAACTGTTGCCTAATCTTAAAGAAATTTCTTTCCCTTTTTGCCCCCAAGCTAAGTGTGAAATAGTCATTCATATTAAGGCACATACACTCAGCTCTGATTATTCTTACGTGATTCATCCTAGCCACAAACACAGGGAATGCTGAACAGAGCTGACTGGCCCCAGGCACTTGGCTGCAAAGCCAAACAAATGTGACCATTGCTCCCAGAGGAGCTTGGCTCTGCCATTTATCTCTCAGTACTGCCTATTGTCCATCAGAGTTGGACGTTGCACCAGCCCTTCCCAAAGAATGCTGAAATCATGTGAAGCCACACAGGTCCTACATGCGGTCCTGAAGGGCTTATTAGCCTTTAACCTTTGCAAATTTGCTGGTTCACTGTACAGAAGCTAATTCACCCTCTCGAATCCTGTTAAACATGAGGCTGACCTGTGTACCTCCATGCCACGTCAGATGCAGATATTCTGCAGTGTGCTGTATCTGCTTACAGTTCTGGAAACCGCCCAGATGGTTATAACTCTTTAGCGTACTGATTTTATTTTGCTATAAAATGTTACATATACAGAATTTAAGTATTATTTGTTGATATAATTCCAGGTAAAAGGCAACTTGACAAAGGACATTGTAAGCCTCTTCCCAATTCAGTGGGACAGCTGCACAGGTGAAAATCTTTGGAAATCCATAACTCTCCAGTGTACCCAGAAAGAAATGTCTGGGTTTCTCAAGATGTGCAAGAAAGAACTTTTCACAGCAAAACAGCACCGTAATGGCAAACAATCACCCCAAAGAGGATGATCTGAAGGACACACAGGAGAAATCTTCAGCTGATCCCAAATTCCGTGCTGGTGCAAACAAAACCCTCTCATGTGAAACCTGAGTCAACATATGGCAGGTGCACAGATTGACATAGGGTCTTACCTGGGCTCTTCTGCACAAAGGTATAAATGTGGATCCGGGTTCCAGTGCTTCCTGCATCAAACATTATGCCATAAAAAGTGTTGGTCTTGGCATTTATAGGGCACACGTTAGGTGGAAAGAGATCCTGAAACCACATATCTCTGTTTGAATGGGAAAGAACATGGGACAAAGAAGAAAACACCAGTGCCAGAAGGATAGGGGGTCTGGAAGATGTCATCCTGCCAGGATCACTTGGGGCAGTCAAGCATGGGTCAACAGTTGTAGAGCTGGAGTAGATCCTGTAGGGAAAAACAAATAGGAAGGAAAGTTACTAAGAGTCCTCTCCCTACAAAGTCTGTAGAAGTTCTGCCTGTACATAAATATTCTGCCCTTTGGATAGAAAATAGTTTTTCAGCACCTCATCCACAAGGTATTATTTACTGCATTTTGATGCTACAACTGCATCTAAGTGTTTTGTTCTTTCACAGTAAAGATTTCTCCTTTTCCCAAATGCAGAAGAGTTAGAGTACAGTGCTTTCCCCCAGTATTTCTAGTTTTCACTTTACTTAGGCATTTTTTTTCTCTGCTTTGGCTTTAAAGTTCTCAAGTTTTACAGCCCCATGAAACTCCAGAAAGTCCAAATACTATCTGAATAGAAGCACCATCAAAAGGGAGCTCAAGGCAGAGCCCCTTTGCCCTAATATTTGTATGCATGAGATGCTGTGGCAAAACACAAGTGTTATTCAAAGGAAGAGAATTTTATCTCAGACTCTGCGCAGCTCCTGGGAGAGATCAGTGCACAGAGTGAAGGCAGCATCCTGGCCCCCAAGGGCTCCTGTGCTGCACATGAGGGACCGAACTGTGATGTGCACCTGGGCTCTGCCTCTCGGTATCTTTATTCTCTATTTTTCACACTTCTCCTTTCTGGCTTCATTTTGTTTTTTCACCCTTTTCTCCTGAGAGTTTTCATTCTCAGAATTAGAAAACAAAACCAAAACGCTACGCTTTCCCAGTGTCCCAGTCATCCTGAACACTCAGGTTGCTTACACAGCTCCTAACATCAGCTTCTAGTAAGCCAAGACCCTAACGTGAAGTCAAGAGACTCAGTACTGGATATCCAGATACAACAACTATATCTCCTTTCTGTTCACATGCATTTCTTTGCAGAAGTTCTTTACTAAGAAATGCTAGTAAAGAAAAGACACAGGCACAGAAAGGATTGTCTTCATTAGGTGTCTGGTTAAAGAGGAGGAGAATATGTAGCTATCTTTGTTGTTCACATTTGAACGGCAGAAATGAGCATGTGGCCAGATATCCCACCTTGTGCAGTACCACTGGTGCTGACATGCTCACACACAGGAGCTGCATGCAGCCCAGCATCCTCCAGACATGTGCTTACACATCTGTTTGCTCACAGTGCTGAATATTCTGCCCCATACGCCTGTTCATCTGCTCTGCTCGAGACCTCATCTGCTTCTAGTGCTAGCATTCAATTGCATTTCAGTGATCTGTTCAGCCCCACTATGTTCAGTCTCTCTAAATCTTTATTTGCAACCTCTATCCTATATTTACCCATTCCAATCCCTAACCTCTCTCCTGTCCTTTCTACAGGAATTTGACATCGCTTCTATTTCCCCATTCCTTTCACCTATGCCCAGAGAACTCACTCATCCTTCCCTCCCACATTCAGCCCTTCCATTATTTCAACCCTTCACCTTTGTAATTACAGCAGGAGATTAACTTTTACCCATTCTCACTAACCACATCACGCTGAGTCATTCCTTGAGCGCCGTTCTAACTCAGCCAAGCGCTCAGCTATCTCCAGAGCAAACACAGCGCTCAGCCTGTTACACAAGGGGAACCTTGCTTATCTTCTGTGACCTTTATTTGATTGCACAGGATCCCCTCTGCCTTACGAACACGTTCTGAGAAGTGATTTTATGATTCCACAAAGAACAGCCCTGGCCATCCCTCTGCAACAGATCAACTCCAACAGTCAGACTCGCTAAAGCATTTGCGTTTTACACATACATTAGTAAAAACTTAGCTCTAATCTGTAAAAACTTGAACCGCTGTGCTGAACAGAGCTCAGGAAAAGCGCTGAGCTGTCTGGCAGCTCTTCCCAACAGCTAGGGGTCTGTTCTGCGATGCAGCTGGAATTACCCACTTGGCTTCATCACAGTAAGCGGCCCTGCTGAAAATCCAGGCAGCTGCATCGCTTAGCAGAACGAGAGCAGAAGGTGAAGCTGTTCAGGAGAGGAGTTGTTGCATAATGGAAGCATGTTGTTTACTAAACAACCACGACTAAAACTGAGCACCTGCCGTAAGAAACAAACCCCAGAGTCTTGTTACAGGCAGCACACGTGACACATAAGTCGTATGATCTCAGTTGAACCGAAAATATCTGACCAACTGCCACCATTAACACATGCTCTTCTTGCCAGCTCTCCTGACTGATGAGCCCTGGCCTCCCATGAACCGCTCCTGTACGAAACGTTTCTTTGGTAGCCCTCCTCAGCCATCCAGCACCATCTCACGCTTCCCGTTCACTACCTCTGCCCTGGCTTCTCTCTTTCCTTCCACCTTCATCCACCTAGGGTCCCCTCTCTCCCCCCATAAAAAATTCCACCACAACACCTCAGGACCTCCTCCCTCACTACACCCAGCCTCTCTGATGCGCCGTTCAGACCTTCTAACCAGCTGCACACCCGTGTCCACAAGAAGCACAGAGATGGGCAAGGAGAGCACGAGGGCAGAGCCAGCAGAGGGAGATGGCAGAGAGTAAGAGAAATGCCAATGGAGGAGGAATTTGAAAAAAGGGTCAGAGGAAAGGACGGGGGGAATATTTTAGGGTAGAGGTAGGTGAGAGAGGGGGGGATCAGTCACTGAGAAAAAAAATACTACTTCCAAGAGAGTTTCTCTCCAGCAAGGTAAAATCCTCGCTGCCATCAGAATACAGCAGGACGGATGAAATGAAGAACAAACAGACAGGAGAACGTAGGGGCACAGAAATACGAGTGCAGGTTCACTCCACCACCCCTGCTGGCAGCGGAGCCCGCGGAGCACGCACCGGCAGCGGGGCACGCACCGGCAGCGGGGCACGCACCGGCAGCGGGGCACGCACCGGCAGCGGGGCACGCACCGGCAGCGGGGCACGCACCGGCAGCGTGGCGCGCGGCCGCCGCTCCCCTCCCTGCTCCCTTCTCGAGGCGCGAGGCGGCGGGGCCGGGGCCGCTGCCGCCGCTGTCCTGTCCTTCACCGCGGCGTTCCGTTCCGCCGCGGGGCGCGGGCGCTGCGTCAGGCGGGTCACCGGGGCGCGCAGAGCACAGCCGAACCGCTTTGCGCGAGCTCGAGTTGATCATTACTCGATACGAGCGGTGAAACACGCTCGGATAGGCGCAGGGGACCCATTCGAGAAGTTGAAAGTTAACCGAGTTGGACGTTAGTCAAACGCTGACCCGCCGTAGCAGCGCGGCACCGGGCACGGCGGGCTCGCGGCACGCACGCCGCAGCGCCGACACCGCCTGAGCCCGGACCCCCGCAGCACGGCGGGCCGGTTCCCGTCCCCGGGGCGCTGCCTTGACGCCTCGCTGCCGGCAGCTTCCGCACCTACCGTTCCCTCAGGACGCGGCTCCGCCGCCGGCCCCCGCGAGTAACGGCGCGGACGCGAAGGGCAGAGACACGCGAGCGCCCGTCCCGCGCGGCCGGGCCCTGTCGGCGGGGCAGCGCGGAGCCGCCCCGGTGCGGCCGGACGCGGTTCCCGTGGCAACGCGGCGCTGTCTCCCTCCCGCAGCCCTCCGCCCGCCGCCCCGCGCTCACCGGCCGCTCGGAGCGTCGCCGGCGCCACATCCCGCCGGCACCGCGCGTCACGCAGCGCGCCGCCCGGCGCGGGGGTTGCACGTCGCCGCCCGGTTTCCACGGCAGCGGGCGGTAACGGAAGCCACGGAATGGAGGGCGGGCGGGCTGCGCCGTGGGAGATCCGGCTGGCGGAAGCCGAAGCGGGCCGCGCCGAGTACCGTGAGGCCGCCCGGCTGCTGGCCCGGCGCAACGCGGAGCTGCTGTGGCGGCAGCGGCGCTCGGAGAGGGAGGCGGCGGCCGTGCTGGCGCTCGTCACGGAGCAGGGCCGGGAGAGGGCGGCGGAGGTGCGAGCCGGGCTGCCGGGGCGGGCGCCTTAGCCCCGGTCCGACTGCTCCAAGTCCGAGTACCGAGAGAAGCGACACGTCCAAAACTGGAACTGAAACTGCGAGGCTCGCTCCGAGAGTAATGCCTCCTGTACATTTCCATGGAAACAACAGCTACAAAAAGCACAATAGCACTGTTTGATACAGCAAATTCTCAAGCTACAAAACACCAGTTTTCAACATAGTCACTACCATTAGCTACGCATTTTCGCCAGCCATGAATCAAGGGCCTCACAAACATCTGCACCGGCAGAGGTGACACGTTGCCGCTGCTGAAAGGCAGCACCCACACCTCGCTGCGCTTGCATCCACTGGTTGGTCTCCATAAACATTCAGCAAATGTTGATGAATGCCAATGTCAATGGGTGCAACTTTTTCCACATGGAAGATTTCACACCCCTGCTCCACTCGCACTCTCATGTCAGACACCGTCCTGTCAGACTGCCCTTCTGCTGCCATCTGTCGCACGGCAACAACATGGAGCGGAATACTGGCAGAATACTGCCGTACCGCCAGCATCCACCTCTGACCGTGCGGGCCGTCATAAAATGGGAGGCATTACTTTCGGAGCAGAACTCGTAAATGATTTAAAAATTCTGTTTACTGAATGAGAAGGCACAAATCTTCAGTCCCCAGAGCACTGATGGTGTTAAAAGCCAGGAGACAATGTTCTTAATCCCACCACATTCTTTTCTTTTTTCTTGTAGCCATTGTGGAAGCCCTTACTCATCCTTTTTCCAGCTGCTTTACCCCCTTTTCTGAACTGCTTCTCTCAATACTGCACCACTGCCCAAAACAATAAGGAAGGAAACCCTCCATCCATGTAGTTTTAATTCTTCAGCAGGCTCGCGGGTCTCTTTCTGTCTAGTACAGGTGGGTTTTTATAGTTCAGGCTTGCACTGATTCCCACGCTGAGCACAAACCAAGGGTGGTTCTTTCACTCCCTGGTTTTAAGTACACTTCAATCAGCCTGAACGCTGCAAATGAGGGACCTTTCTCTTTTGGTGTCCTCTCATTATTAAATTTGAAGAGAAGAACACAGCTCAGACACTACTCCTCTCTCCCTTACCCGTTCAGTTAACATTTCTGGATTTCTATTTTCACAGACTGAGAAACTGAAGAAGGAGCTGATTGATTTGAAACAGCAAGCACAAGAAGAGAACAGGAAACTGGTGATTGAACTTTTTGTCCTCAGAACAATGGGATCCTCTGAGCAGGCTGAACAGTAGATCTGATTTTAGTGTGAAGGATAAGTTTGGGCAGCAAATGCTTACAGGTTTTGGTGCAAGAATCTTGAGTTTGCAAGAACTTGAAAAAACAATGGTGATGTGGCAATTACCTTGTGACTCTCTCGTATTATTTTGGATAATAGTAGGAATACTTTATAGTACCTGAAATAGTATTAAGAACCAGCTGGGTAACAGTGAAGCCAGAGACCAGCAAAAACATGTTTCATTTTTTTACTGAGTTAACAAATAATTAGTTTGAATTCTTCTGTATTTCTTCTTCATTCATTGCTATTGAAGCAAAAATTCTTAAAAAAAAAACTAAGAAAATCATTGTTTGTTAACAATCTGGCTTCAATAAGAAACACAGAACTGTGCTCATCTCCACTTTAAGACAGCATCTGCTGTGAAGAAGACTCCACAACATTTCTCCCATCCTCAGATTATAAAAAGTAGAACAGGTTATAACTGATATTTCAAATATTGCTTTGCAATACTAGTCATTTCTAGGGTTTTTATTTCATTGGAGGGTCAGTAGCTTCTGCTGAGTTTGCAGCATTTCTGCTCATGATGAATTCCTTGTATTTTTCAAAACGCTGCAACTCATTATGATTTCAGATATTCAGCAGTGTGTGCTCTGTGTTTTATGGTACAATATTTGATGACTGGCTTCTCTCATTTTGCTTCCTTCTTACTGATTATTTCTGAATTGCAGGAAGACTATTATTCCCAACAAATAAAAGAATTGGAAGAAAAATTTCAGAAAAAAGTTGGAGAAATCAGCCAAATTCAATTAGAACTGAAATTAATAAAGGAATTCCGCAGGGAGAAAGCAGCTATGGAGAAAGAGCTGGAAGATGTAAGTTTGTCATAAAGATGGGTTTGTAATACTTCCTAAAAAAGCAACTTTCTTTGCTGCATGGTAACAGTTTGTGGGTGGAGAACAGACATGACCAGTCTACTGGGCCGTTTTCATTCAGCACAGTTTACAGAGTCTGAGGAAAAGCACTAAGTTTGTAAAAGGCAAGTTCCATAGCCAGAACTCGCATCTGCAATGGGCCAGTGCTGTAGGGTGGGGTTTTTGTTTGTTTGTTTTTAATTTTTAAAATTTATTTTTAACAAAATCAGCGTGGAATCATACAAACACATACATGGACGGACTAGAGGATTTAGTACATGTTTTGAATCTATACTACACATATTAAGTAATGGTATTAACTGTAAAACATTTCAGCTGAGATAGCAAGCATCTCAGCTGACTGGGGAGATCCAACAGGCACCTCAAGCAACTTAAGTTGTCTTCCTGACTCAGCTCACCTCATTTTTTTTACAGCTACAAAAAAGGTCTTGGAAACAAAACAACACGCTTCCCGTGGAGAAAAATGGTTGCTCAGCCGCATTTGGTTTATTAATATATAGCTGCTTTTAAACTAAGACATTAAATACAGTTAGTTAGTCATGCATTTTTTTAAAGGATGCTTGAGGCACTGGATTTCAAACAGTCTTGATGACTGAGTGAATAGACAATGTAAACTAGATTCCTAAAACTAATCATTAAACAGTGATGGATCATGTTTATGAAAGACTGACTCATATGAAAATACAGGCAAAGGTGAGGTATGAAGAATAAGCAAAACAGCAATAAAAGTCAGATTTAAATGAATTTTAGAGATTGTGGGAAGATTTGATGAGGACTGTGGTTAGTGCCAGGAAAGTCTACCAAGTACCTCCTTGAATAGTTAATGATATAATGATATGGCTGAAATTAAAACACCGCTATTACAGAAGTTTAATTTTTTTATCACAGCTAAAACAGAGTATCAAGATCTCAAACAGGAGACATCAGGAAGAGGTTGTGCAACTGGAGAGGAGGTTTCTTGAAGAGAAGGTAAAAGCTGAGAGGCAATTACAGAAACTTTTATTAGAAAGAAGATTTCTCCCACTGACTATCCTGGCTTCTATATTTCTTACAGCTCTTTACTCAGCATTTTACTGTTCCCCATGTCAATATAAGTATGATGATTGAGTTGAAGGGTAGGTGCAGCTTTCAAAGGAAATGCATAGGATGTCATGGTCCCAGAGAGACATTATTCTCCACTGCTGCCAGGAACTTAAGTGTCCTTGGGAGTTCATTCTTTTTTTATTAGTAAGAAGTTATGCTAGCTGAAAATTGTGTATGATTTTAGAATTTACACCATAACAGGTTTTAAGCTTCAATTCCAAGGGCCTCAAGCAAAGTATAAACAGGCTTTTCTCTCTTTCAGAAAAGACTAGAAGAAGATGCTGAGAAGAAGCTAATGATGACAAGAGAGGCTGCTCGACATGAAGCTGTTTTGTAAGAAACACTCGCCTTTTCTGTTTTCTACTTTACTAAACAATTTTAGCACTGTGTTCTGAAGAACTATTTGCCCTTGTTACTGCATGGACCTTGAAGGGTGATCGAGGCTGTTTTTTCCATTTTAAATGTCAAGATGATGGCAACACTTGCATTTAAACTGTAAGGCTTAATTTGGAAATTAGGACGCTGAAGTACTGATTTTAATGTTAAAAAAAAATGTATGAAAGTTTGTGACTAAAGTTCATGGATTTTGTTTCACTCTGCCCAGGCAACTGAACAGCACTGAGAGACAGGTTTTTAAAGAGAACATTCGTCTTCATGGTGCTTCATCTTATCACCTGAAAGAGGCAATGGAATTGCAGAAAATGAAACAGAAGTTAGAGGAGGATAAAACTCTTCTGTTACAAGAAAAGGTTTCTGCTCTAGTTTTAGTTCTGTTTCACTCTCCTCCAGGAAGGGGTCCTTGAAGTCCTGGAGACAGATGTAAGTGTACTGAGAATAACTTCTCCACAGCCAGACCTGTCTGCAGCTATGAATTCAGAGCTGGCTGAAGAAAGAGGAGCTCTGATTCTATCTTAATGATGGAGGAGACTGAAGGGAGGTTTTCCTATAATAGTCCACTAAGAATAGGTCATTCTGTAGTGAACACTACACACCATGCCTTCATCTGGCTTCTGCTGCAAACAAGAAACCCCAGAGAAATATTCATTCTCCAGTGTGAAGGTGCCACCATCTTGACTACATTGTCACTGCTGAGGGAAAAGAATAACCTCCAAATTTGGATAGAAACAAAAGCCAAAGTAATTTCTTCTTATCTTCCAGGAAATCACTGAGGGTTTGATTAGAAAAAAGATCCTACAGATCAACCAGCAGAAAGCACAGATTGGAGATCTGCGACATAAAGTAGAAAAACTGGAGATGGCCTTATGTCACAAGACTAAAGAATTTGAGACAAAGACTCAAAAAACACAGCATCAGGCACTGATAGCAAACCAGGCTAGCATGGTCGAGATCAAGAAACTGCAGCACCTGCTAGAAATGAAGGATCGGGAGATGAACCGAGTGAAGAAACTAGCTCGGAATATCTTAAATGAGAGGACCGAAGTGGAAAGGTTCTTCCTAGATGCTCTGGAACATGTGAAGCAGGAGATCATAGCCAGTAGAAAGCACTATAAGGAAAAGGCCCAAGCTGTCTATTACAGAAAAATGATGGAGGCATGTGCAGGGATGGAAGAATTTCCCAAAATCAAAACATTCAATAGCAACATGAACAGCACAAATAGTGTGTACAGAGACCTAGAAGAAGCAGAGAAATGCTACTGGTATTTTAACATCAAAAACTAGTGTCTGTCTTCCTACCATGCCTTAAAAATAATACAATAAAACCCCAAAATCTTTGTGATTATATCGTCTAGATTTGGAATGCTCGTGGAGATTGCTGTAGTGAGAATAACTGCATGAGGTGTAATATCCTGTCAATTAGCAATGGCTTTCTGGGTGCCTAATTACACTTTTTGTCATTATTTCAGTGGATGAAATTTAATATAAAGCTCAAAAGAGTCCTTTTCATATTCTACCATGTGCTATGGAAGTTAATACTGAATTTTCAGTATAGATGTGCTTTTGCAGTTTTTTTTTTTAATAATCATCGTTGCATCTCTGGTCTTTTTGGGTTGCATAGGCATCATTCTGGCAATGCTCTTTTCACTCACTCCAGTTACCTATCAACACTGAAGCCTAAAAATTACAATTTTTTTTTACAGTCTTAATAGCTCTTTAGTATGCTGCTGATAGTTTTAACTGAAGCAACCAGTAGATGGCAAGTAGTCTTTGTTCAGCTGTTTGTTCATTTGTCAGAGGCCCTTGGCTTTGCATTGTACTTTCAAAGCTTGTTTCCTCCAAGCTTCACAATAATCTAAAACTTAAGCCATTACAGGAAATATACAATTACATCAATATGAAGATCATATGCAGTATAGTACTGATTGACAGGATTACGTTCTAAAACAAATAAACCAAAATCTGATTTATAAGTATCTCAGAATTTCTACTAGGATGGAGTTACACATGCCACAGTGGCCAGTTTTATAGATCTCTAACCTCTTGCTACAAACTACAGTATCTATGTGCTTAGCCTTTAAGCCATAGAATTAGGGTCCAGCATAGCTCCTGTTTGCATCCAGCTTTGGTGAGAGATCAAAATTATACTACTCCCAAATAAAATGTTTGCTTAGTATGCATCAACCATTGAGAACTCACTGACGTGCAATCAATTGGAATGTGTCATTCAGGTTACTTTATCTCAAAAATGATACAACAGAAGCCCTTATAATTTGAAAATCAGAGGGGAAAGTAGTTACAGAGATCTGAGGAAGCTTCCCCTCGGAAGGAAGAAAAGAGGAAGACTGGAACTGAGAAGAAAAGTTGGTTACGTGTGTTAACTCTCTTGTGTGTGAACAATGAAGAAGTAAGAAAAGGGCAACGTACTTGAAATTACTACATGTCAGTACTAGCCTCCTCCCTCCCAGTATTTATAATCAATAACTGTATAACAGAAATAGTTTTTCTTTATTCTACTTATTTAGAGAGCCATGGATTTAGAAGTTAGAAAGTACTCAAATTTATCTTTTGAATTTACATACTATGAACAGCTTAACAAATGCAATGCATAGATAGATTTAAAAACACTTTCTACACATACAGAATCTATGAGAGAAATGCCTTTGACATTTTCTCCTAATCCATTTATATTTTCTGTGTTTTTCAGGGAAAATACCCAGTTTGAAAAAGTAGACATCAGTGAGTTGACGTGGGAACAAAAAGAACGCGTCCTGAGATTACTTTTTGCCAAAATGAATGACACAAATCTATGGTAATATTCTGTTTCTTCAGTAGGTGAATGCAGAGCTTTCCCTGTTACAGAAGCTTGGCTGATAAACTCCAGAGTAGAAGACTCCAGGAGACTTTGCATCTAGCATAAGAATCTAGCTAACTGTGTGGCTTGGTGTGAGATATTTTAACCTCATGAAAAAGGTGATATATACCAATTTTGGACATGCACCTTTCTTCCTTTAAAAAACAAAAAATTAAACGCAGTCCTGGTATATCTATTAAAGGAATTAATCAGGCCATTGGGAATCAGAAAGGAAATGGACCAGCGAACTCATATATTGGTCAGACTTGGATAGTCTTCACATTGGTAAGGAGGATTATCTGAACCTCTGCAAACATCAAACATGAAATAGTCAACCCTATATTTGTAAAGCCAGAGATAACTAAAGGGCAGAAACAGTGCACAGCAGCACTGACCTCTGCTTGTACAATTTCTGCTTTGAGCTGTCCTCATTCACTTTTTTAACTGTAATGATTTTGCCACAAAATACAGAATTCAATAGTGAATGTATGTTCAATTCAAATAGCTGATTTCAGATAGCGTATTGCAATAGTCCGTGTGTCCTGACATTTCTAGCTTGTTGTTCATTTTAGAAAACGAGTTTGCTATGGGATTAGAAACCTGGCTGAGTGTACATCACCTTCAGATGACGATGACTTTGCTGTTGTTTCTTCCTCACAGGAAATACAGCAGAGTTCCGGCTACTCCAGCTCCTGCTGATGCTAAAGAAGAAAGCACAGCTGGGTAAGACACTAAATTATACTACACTATTTAACATCTCCACAGTCCTGATAATGTAATTCTCTCTGTCATCCCTCCTCCTTTAGAAATAATTTAGTTTATCTGAAGACCTATATTAGTGTATATAGATGTATACAAACAAATGTATGTGTGACAAGTAAGGAATTTGTTACTCACTTTTATATTTCTGGTCATGGTGATCTTTTGGCAGGGGCTGTCGGGCGTCTAGACTCAGCTTTCATGACACACACACAAAAAAATCTTAAAGCCTCTTCTTATCAAAAAGCAGCTTTAGTATTTTTAGAGAAAAAATGAAAGGCCATGTTTGTACAGAGACATATTTTCGGCTAGAACACAGAGTTTTGATTAAACGACAAAATATATTAAGCTCATTTTGTATTCAGTATAGAATCACTTAGAGATAATGAGCCTGTGTGAAGCATTCGTGTGCCTGGTTTTCAGAGACAGACTCAGATATGCAGCTAATTATAATACTCCACGGCAAGCAAAACCAACTTACCCTGAAGGAATGAATAGAGAGGAGTTCTACCATGCCATCACAGAGCATTATGTCAGATACGAGGCACTCACAACTTAAAATGTAACACTCAGGAACCAGATGAGCAGATAAAATTCATAAAAAGGAACCCTGGAGGGATTTTTACAGAAAGATGAGAGAGCTCCTTCTAAGAGGCTGACTGCCACTTCCAGAAACAGGTGTGGAAGTGTCTGGTGGCTTTTTTCGCACAGACAGGGAAAACAGAAGCAGAAGTTGCAGAGTCCAGTTCTCAAAGATGGTTAAACTATGAAATGTAGATTTTTAGGACTTACACTCTTAAACAGTCTTGAGAATCTAGACTGCAGTGTCCTCCAGGCAAAAAAAAAATTAATAGAAATCAAGGGTTGACTATAAAATTGTATTTTAATAGAGAATACAGAAATTTGAAATCTTTCATACTGAGATTATATTTTTGTATAATACAGAAGATATGTTCTTCAGCTTGTATAGTGTATGTTGGAAAAAAAAGGATAATAATCAGGTGGGTGAAAAGCCGTAATAGCAGTGAGATGAAGCATGTACATCGTGATCAGTGATCATTTGCAGCTTGACCTAAAAAGATGTTTAAATTAACTAAAAAGGCAGATACAAAATTTGTATTCCTAGTAGACTTAAAATAATCTGATTTAAAAATGCTGTGGAAATGCAGACGATCAGAAAAATATATTTGCACACAAATGTTAAGGATTAACACAAGTGTGGAAACAGTTCAGCGAGACTCCTGGAGATGTCCAGGGAGCAGGCAAGCTTGGTAATAAAGACTAATTTTGCTATCAAAGCTGAATCCCAGAATTTCTAAAGGAAAGAGATTATGTCTTTTGAACAGGAAAGTCAGAATAGCAATACTGATTAGGAAGAAAATTAGTGATTTGAAAGTGAATGACCGTAGACAGTAGTAAAGGCTATTACTTTATATTCCTTTCTCAGATATATGAACGAATGCCAATGTGTTAATAGTGATTTACCTACAATGTTTTACCTTTTCAGCACAGAAAATATTTCTTCCAACCAGATATTCATTACACAGCAGGCTGAACTATGAGTCATTATCTTCTGCAGTAATCTTTCCATGTATTCAGATGTTAACACTACAGATAGAGTAAGGCAGCTGTACACTTGGCATCAACAAGAACAACTTCCACAGCACTTACGGACCCATCTGCAATTTTCGTTTTGGGAGTTATCTTGTGAGCAAAGCTGCAATTCTAAATCTCCTATCTATCTGCTATGCTGCTGCTTTGGCTGTATGTTTGAAATTCATCTGAAATACAACTATTTTCCTCCTCCTTATAATGAAGATTGTATTCTTTCCAAAACCAGGAGCTAGGATGACCCTGTATGCAGCTCTAGGATGGTTACACCTGTACAGATGTAATTTGATTAAGATGCATTTTCAGTTTACAATAAAGTCAAGTGTATGGAGCTTAAGAGCTTTTGCAATCAAGTGATAGGTATGTGGAAATAGAACCAAGGCATTCCTTGGAATGCTGTATGAGGAAATTACTTCAGAATTCCTTGAAATGCTATTAAAAAAGGATGTGTACACAGGTTACAGAAGTAATAGATAGACCAGTCCCTGCAAAGAGGGGAATGAAGTCAACATAACATTTATAGAGCATCTTATCAAGGAACGATCATTTTCTGCAGAAACGTATTAGCAAGTTTTTAATTCATAATCAAACTGCAAGGTGAGAATTTTCCCTCTAGAGTATAGCAGAAGAAAAAAAAAAACAAGATACAAACATTAGTGGATCAACAGCGGTTACTCTAATACATAACTGTGAGTTACAATGCATCTTTATCAGAAGGCAGGATATAAAGTCTTCACATTCAGATTGTTTAATTACAACAAGTAAGGATTACAATCATTAGAGCAGTATTATTTTCCATGGGTACTTGAATGAAGTCCCTGCAGATCCCCTCCTCATGGCTGCATCATCTTCCAGGAAGCAAGAATAAAAACACAGGCTCTCCCACTCCAAATGCACATATAGAACAGGGCACACCAAGACTTACCCTTCTCTAATAATGGGACCTGCTGTCCTTAGAGAACATGACTGTGCTTGAGCAAATGTGACAAAGAGTCAATCAAGGACCTGTAGGCACATTTTTGTTATTACAGTAAAAAGGCACCAACCAACTTCTAGGTATAATGGAACTGACAGCAAATTGGAGAATACAAGCCACATGCACAACAGGAACAGCTTTCCAGCTGTAAGAGGCACAGTGAAGGTCACTATACCATACAGGTATTTATTTCATCCTCAGACAAGCAATCAAATATGCTTCCCTGAAAAATCGATAGAAAGACATTTCCCAGGTGTTTTGGAAATTCCTCAAATGATGAAAGACTGACATTTTCAACTCCAAAATTTGCTGTCTTCATTGTATGTAAAAGTTACTTCAGTGAGACATCCAAAGTGTCCCAGTTACATCACTCAAAGTGAATATTCATCTGAGTACAGTGAGTGCAAAATCTCAACATGTAAGAAAGTGGTAAAGAAAACTGCTACAAGGTGCAGCCAGCAGTGAGTCACTAAGGCTAGAGGTACTGAAGTAGAAAGCAGAATAATGTTCAAGTTCCAAAGATCTAGAAAGAAACATAAAGTGAAGCCCATCTGTTTTCCCTTTCAGTTAGATAGGATAGTTTCTTCTTGATAGTTATACAAAAACAAACAAACACAAAAAAACCAAATGACAGCAACAAAAAACCCAGACTGCACATTACATAAACTTGCCTGATCTACATAGAAAAAGAGGCCCTTAGAAAATGGAGTTTTCTATTCATTCCCAAGGAAACCATGATAGTCAGGACAAAGCTGGAAAGTGCAACATGGAAAGAGAAGGGCACCAGAGACAGTATCTTTAAAGGCTGATTTTAGTTCCCCATAGTTGGCATAACCACAGCAGGCTTGGTAACAGTGGCATCTTCCTCTTTCCATTGAGAAATGATAGTTTTCAGCTGTGTGTAGAACTGCACTCCCTGGGGGAAAGAGACACGAGGAT
The DNA here is from genome assembly GCF_002078875.1 of Numida meleagris. Taxonomy (NCBI): domain Eukaryota; kingdom Metazoa; phylum Chordata; class Aves; order Galliformes; family Numididae; genus Numida; species Numida meleagris. Next base: position 38,832,574 of record NC_034414.1, read on the forward strand.
CAGATGTTTGGCCTTAGGAATTCTTCATATCTGTGCCATGGGTGTGTCAAGCAGTTTTTCCCATATCTACAGAGCATTGAGTTTTCCTATGTGGGAACAATTCCTGTCAACTTATTCCTTTCAACAGTTCCCCAAAGATTCTGGTCCTATGGGAAAGCTTGCTATTTCAGTTCTTGCTCCCTTCTCAAATATCCTCCCAGTAAGATAAGATCTGATGACCACCTTCCCATTGCCACTGCTAACGTGATTTATCTCAGATCAACCTAAGAAAGTAATCTGAAATTTGACAAGTTACCTGTTTGCCATAGAAATTTGCATCTCCTCTGAAAGAAGCACGAGAACCGGTGAACGAGAACATGGGCAGAGGCACTGGAATTGGAACATTGACACCCACCTAAACCAAAGGAAAGCTACCATATTAATCACAAGATAAAGAAACAGCAGATTGCAGAGCACTCTCCAAGAGTGACAATATTTTGTTTCCTTTAATCTGAAGCTGGGTGCTGCTGGCTGATTAGTCAGTGATTAGTCACTATAGCTGGATGGCTATTTACCATGAATGGTGAGTATTAATAGCAATAGTTCTGGCTTGAACATACCTGCCCCACATCTACTAAGTGAGAATATTTCCGAGCTGTGGCTCCATTGGTGGTGAAGATTGCGGTTCCATTTCCATAGGGGTTATTGTTCACCACCTCAATTGCATCATCCAAAGTGTCTGCTTCCAAAACCACTAAGACAGGCCCAAAGATTTCCTCCTTGTAACAAGTCATGTTTGGCTGCCAAAACAAACAGCAGAAAAAGCAGAGTGGATATTGAATATAATAAATAGTTTATAATATATAAAATATCCTAGGAAATAGGATATAAACACATATGCTGCTCATGCTCAGGATATTCCTAGAATCACCCATTATACTCCATTGCCTTCAGTCCTGGTTGCCATTCCACCATTTCCCATCCCCTGCCACCTATCTATTAAAGAGGGTACAATTTCTAATTGCTAAAGCACTTCCTGCTTTAACTGCCTGCCTAACATGAGTTACAGGTCTACTCTTTGCTCAAGGCTGATTAAAGCCAGGATTAATTCAGGACAGTTTACTTCAGATCCTGCTGATAACCTGCAGTTCTCTGAAACTCAGTGCCCAGGACTTATGCCTGATAAATAGCAGTACCTGACAAACACAGAAGAACCAGTTAGGGAGTACTTTAATCACTAATAACTAACACAACTACAAAATATGCATCTGATAGGTAAGCATTATGTGGTTATTATTGAACATTACCATATAAAGAACTAAGAATAAAAAACAGTGAAACGTTTACTTCTGAATACTATTTAAGATGCATTAAAGGAAAGTGAAACATTTTAAGATCTTTAATGAAAACAAGGCAAGAAAATTATGAGACAGACTAAAAGCTGGAAATATATGAACAGTATTTAATCCATAAAATCCTAAGAATACAAAGAACAATAGCAGAACTATCAAGACTGGTATGCAATGTTGGAATCACTCACCAGAGGGCCCAAAATGAATCGAATACTTAAATAGTAATTAACTAATACCAGCTAATGGCATTAACATTAAAATAATAATTTAGCTATGAAAACCCACTTTAGATGTGTGCCTGGTAAAAAATATTCTCCCACAGTAGTGTCTGTCTGTTGCACACTACACCTTATATTGAGAGGATGACTCATTGAAGCTGTGAATATATTCAACTATTCAGAAAGCTTTTGTGCCTTACCCTTTGTCATTCTTGTGAAGACTTCATTTTAACTTTTGTTTCTATAAATACTTAATTTACAAATTGCAGGAATGTATAATGGAGACAGGAAAATTTTATGTTTGGCTGTTAGTCATACTCTTCTTTAGGCATCTGCTGCTGGCCATTACTACAGAAAGTACACAATGCTCAATGGACATTTAATATGACACAGTACAAACTGTCCATATGTTCTTCCAGTTGGCTACATTCCAAAAAAGTTAAGATTATTAACTTCATTCACATTAATAAACTTTATTTATATTGTTCTGTTCCTGTGAATTCTTTCATCACCTCCACAACGACATAACAATCAGCGCTTCATTGGAATTGTGCAAGGGATAACTGAGTTATTTATGAGAATTCTACGTGGTGATTCTTGATTACTGATCATTTTGGCCGACCCATTTTTCAAATGATCCTGCAACATACAACATCAAGCACTAGTTTTAGCTAAGTTACCTTGACATTGGCAAGGATCGTTGGTCCAACAAAATTGCCGTTTTCATAGCCCTTCACTTTGATATTACGTCCATCCAGAAGAAGACTGGCACCTTCTTCTACTCCTTTCTGAATCAGGTGGCAAACCCTTTCCTTAGCCTGGGGACTGATTAGAGGCCCTAGATCTGCACCAGGCTGGTCTCCTGCAAAGAGGCAGAGATGCAAAGCTTTTAACCATTCCTCTTCTTAGGCATAATGAAGGTTTTTCCTACATCAGCAGGAAAAAAAATGAAAATTCTGATGTTTCTGAGACATGGAGCAAAGATTTGTGCCATTAAGGAACATAATCAACAAACAAGAGAAGTGATAAGCAAAGTTTAGATCACTGGGAAGATCACAGATCTGTCTTGGAAGGAAAACTTTTCCTCTATCCAAGATTTTATTCAAAAGAAATGAAAGGCAGGATAATTCTACAATCAATCTCTACTTTTTCTAAAGTACTTGTTTCCATTTTTCCCACTTATTGCATTCTTACTACAAATCGGAAGGACCGTTAAGTCAGAATGCTATATAAAATGGTAGGTTTGTGTTCTATATAGGACATAATCTCAAAGTTCCAGTTAAAACCAAACCTGTAAACTTTGCAGCACAATCATACTGCCAATCCTTCATACATATTCCTAAATCCAAGTCTAGGGCTCTGTGTCCCAATCCAGACAACCTGTTAGCTCCCATCCCTGCAGATCAAACCTACAGAGCCAGCAGCTCCAAGAGACACATTGCAATATGGCAGATACACCAACCTAAAAAGCCACAGTTGTACAGAAGCAAAGGGCCTAGTAAGAAGTTATCAGAATCTGTACCTGCATTTACGCGTAGATTTTTGGCTCTCTCCACCAGCTCTGGCAACCATTTCTGTGCTTCTCCCACTAGAATTGCTGTAGACAGAGCCATGCAGCGTTGGCCAGCTGCTCCAAAGGCAGCTCCAACCAGCTGGTTCAAAGTGTTCTCTTTATTGGCATCTGGCATCACCACACCATGGTTCTTTGCTCCCTGAAATACAGAACACATACAGACTCCATGCCCATTTCTCTAGCTCTCTGGTAATAACATGATATAGTAGTTATTATTTAGCTGCCAACAGGCTGGCAAGAAGGTCAGCCCCATCAAGTAACTATCAGTAACAAAGTCAGCATCTGCTGCAGAACAGTGTGGTCTGTATAAGCACACACAGATAGAGGCAGTCTGTGTGGAGCCACATGCTGCACTGAGTGGCATTACCATGTTAGCCTGGACTCTCTTGCCATTCCGGGATCCTCTTTCATAGATGTACTCGCCAGCCTGATTAGATCCCACAAAGCTGATTGCTCTGATATCCGGATGATCACAAATGAAGTTCACAGCTTCAAATAGGAAATAATATATTATATACTGTGGTGTAAAATGCTTCCCCCTGTCCTCATCCTCATACTGCTAATCTACACATCTTTCTTCTCATTAGAATTCTTGCATCTGTTTCCTACATTTGAGTTCTCTTGCTGCCTGTCCATGCACCTCTCCACTCTAACATCTCAGCATATGAGCTCCGCCCCAGGGCTTATACAACAGGATTTCTGCTGGCTTTTCATGCTCTGGGCCCCAAGAACCCAAAACACAGGCCCTTGCCCACCTCCCCCCTGCCCCCACCAGTCAAATCTCAGGAGCTCTGCACATATCTGACAGGGACTAAATAATCAGGACTTTCCCCTTGAATCCTATACAGTCTCTCACTCTTCAGTCCTGCCTACAGGCATCCAGAAATCTTAGGATTTCAATCCTTTCCTCTGTCTACCTCAGCATCTGAAGCATTCTGACGAAGTTAGCAGCTAGTGTTTCTGAAGTCCTGTTCTGGCACCCAAGTGATGCTGAAACAAAGTTATGTTGGCTATTTGTATCCTTGTGTTTTCAATTTACTTGAGCACTTTGGAAAATAATCAGTTTATGAACTAGAATACTGACATCCACCATATATTCAGTGAGGTATTTAATTCTTGTTTGGACTCTCTTGTTAAACCATGATGATGTATCTTTGTATTTCAGTTGAAGCTTAGTAGCAAAACAGAATATGAGCACTTACATACCCCAGAATTCTGGCTGCTGTATCTCCTAAAATATTTGATGCAACGCACTAGAGAATTTCCCAGTCATCTCCCTCCCACTCCATCAAGAGGTTTGAAGTGTCTTTCCAAACCTCTCTAACAGCAGTAAGATCAGATGCTCTAACAGCTCTAGTCCCTCCACTGAACACACACCGCAACACATACATACTCCAGTCCAAGAAGGGCTGTTATTACCTTCATGCTGTCCGTGGATGATATTCAGCGTCCCATCTGGGGCACCAGCATCCTGAAACAGCTTGGCAAGGAACATGAGTGCTCCTGGCACACGCTCAGAAGGTTTCATCAAGAATGTGTTTCCACAAACCATAGCCATGGGAAACATCCAAAGAGGAATCATCGCTGGGAAATTGAACGGTGCAATGCCAGCACACACACCCAGAGGCAGACGGTAGGTGCAAGTGTCCATGTCTTTAGTGATGGAGGGCATGGTCTCTCCCAGAATGAGAGATGTCACACTGCAAGCATGTTCAACCACCTCTGCAGCAGAAAGGGCAATATGCCACTGGGTGATCTGTTAACGGTCACACCCCAAACTCCCTTCTTGCCACTGCCTTGACCCAAGTCTTTCTTCCAGCCACAACTTAAAACTCATTGTGCTCCACAAAATCCCTTTGCTCTCTCAAGCACAGTGAGCTCACTGTGAATGGATTCTCTCCTGAGTACATTATATACCACTGTGACAGAAGCACACATTCAACAGCCCCAGTAAAAGCAGTACAGGTGTAGTTTTAGTGTACCACCTGTGATTCAACCTCAGTCATTTCAGCACAAGCGAGAAGTTCCTATCTCTTTACAGCATTCAGTAGTCACTCCTAGGAAAATAAAGGATCTAACAACTTGGAAGTGACTTATAGGAACTCCACCTAAGGGAACTTTTCAGGCTGGAATTACAACTGCCCTTTTTCTTTCAGAAGGAAGCTACAAGGGGAGCAACATGTACAAACTCCTGGAGCAAACAGTTGCTCAGGAGACTTCCTCCTTTCCTATGGGTTCTGAAAGCCCCTTTTGTAACAGACGGAGCCAGCAGCTTACGGAGGCCTCGGAACACATCTCCCTCAGCGTCAGCCAGGGTCTTCCCTTGCTCAAAGGTGATGAGCTTTGAAATTTCTTTCTGAAAATGGAAAACACAGAGTTTATGGATGTTAGGGAAGTGCCTGCCCATGAAGAAGGATGCAGGGATAAGTTTAACATCTACTGAACATCACAGTCTGAGTAGATCCTGGGAAAGCCAACATGGGCTGATTTGCTCTTGTGGATAAGAAGTCAATAAGCTGCACATGTGATATTGAAAAAAAAAACCACCAAAACCAACAAACAACTGTGGGCTAGCTTACATTCTATTGCTTTCACGTGTCACAACACAGACACAAAGGAAAACTTGGGGGAATCCAAAAACACTATAGTAACATACTTCTCTCACTTGTCGTTCTCAACTGTCACATTCTCCACCAAGCTCCTCCTGGGGTATTTTGGTAAAAGGAACAAATGCAGAATAATATTTCCTAAGAAGCACTGCCTCTGTCTGCTTTTGCCTGGAGAGTGCTTTGCTACACCTCTCAGTGACAGTGACTCTGTCAGCTCCTCACCTATGGCAACAACACTTTATCAACAACTAAGTTAAAGACTGAGTGTCTCAATTTAGTTCAGAGTCAGCTACAATGCATGCAGCAACAGCCATCACACGCAGCTGCAGTATCTTACCAGATTGTCTTTGATGAGCTGTTGGTAACGCAGGAAGATCTGCTGGCGACTCAAAACAGATGTTTCTGACCAGTTCCAAAAAGCCTTTTTGCAAGAAGCTACAGCTGCCTCCATTTCACTAGCTGTAGCTTTCGGTACACGAGCAACCACTTCATTTGTGGCCTGATGGAGAGAAACAAATTGTACCAAAACTCAGTTTTTTTCCAGCTGTCCTTGCCAACCATTCAACAGTCTTTGCTCATCACACACCTAGCACCTTTATTCTAAAAGGAGCTGTACTTCTCAGGGGGAAGCAGAAAAGAGACTCCTCTCCTAGAGCACATTGAGAGGCCTGGGCCACAGCTGGAATTCTGTGTACTTCATAGTTCTGAAAATCTGCAGTCTACACATCTCAGATCAGGCACACAGAAAACTGTAAATGCAGTACTGGTTTCCAAGTGGGAATTTCAGCAACTTGTCTGATATATTTTGCAACTTTGATTGGGACATCACATTCAGCTGGCATCAAATCATATCAGGCTGCATACATGCAGGATGACAGGAAGCCTTCTGAAATTTTGACATCATACTCATAGTGCCTTTCTATGTGAAAAATAGTGTAAACGGGATTTCAGCTTTCTCTCCAGAGATCAGGGGTTTACTACATAGGGAGATTAAAGAGGTCAACACTTTCCTAAGACTGACACTGAACATGAAGAGGAAACTGTGAAGCAATTACACAGTGCTAAATCCATCTTAAGCTCCAACTCTAAGCTTTCTCAAGAAGCACACGTAGAATCACAGAATCATAGAATCAGCAAGTTTGGAAAAGAGCTACAAGATCATCCAGTCCAACCATCTACCCACCACCAATATAACCCCACTAAACCATGTCTCTCAACACAACATCTAAATGTTTCTTGAACACCTCCAGGGACAGTGACTCCATCACCTCCCTGGGCAGCCCATTCCAGCACCTGACCACTCTTTCAGAAAAGTAAGACCACACATACTTCCCCTTTCACCAAGTGATTCAAGGAAAGCACAGCACTCTGCTGCACAGCAAGTGCTGCTATATGAGCAGAAGCCATTTCACTTACTGGGTTGTGGATATCAATCCATTCTGTGGTTTTGGACTCAATAAACTTCCCATCGATGAACAGTTTGGTTGTTGGCTGTGGAGGACAGCACAGTGAGTAATTTTTGTCTGAAGGTGCCCACATAACAATGTGCCCTGTTATGTGCAGGCTTTTGTCATTTACCGCTGTGCCCCATTTTTCCCTCACTTTAGACTAAAATTGTTAAAATCCTGTCTAAAAACTATTACAGAAGATATACATTGATAGAATTATATTCAGAACTATTTTAATCTACTCAGTCACTGCAATTACTAAGTTATAAAAAACTCTGCAATTCATAAACATATTAAGAAAACCAGTTAATAATTCACTTTGTAAGAATTCCACCCACTTGATGCAAACTGTGCAACATTTCCTTCCCATCGAGCCACTAAGCTGATTCATCTTCCAGCTCATAGCTGCAGGCATAGTGCTATCCTGTCCCTGCTTCCCAAGTGCTTCTGCAGCCAAGAGCAGGGAACTTGCTGCTGCTGAGCTCACAGCCATGGCCCTGGAAGGCAGCACAGAGGGCACAGCTTTCCAGTTCATGTGCAGAGGAGAGGAAAAGGAAAGTTTTGGCTAAGGTGTTCAGGTAAGTATGGAGTAGAAAAAGCAGGGCTAGAAGATGTGGTTAGTGCTGTCGCATGCAGGAAAAAAACTGGGGCTGCATAAGTGGAGAGACTGGAAACCAGGAACTGATACTGAGAGGTAATGAGGAAACCAGGAGAAAGTGACAAACACTTCATGCTGCCACAGAACAGTGACCTGGGGAGAATGGATAGGAGGAATGGGAAACAGTTGCAGAGTGAAGAGCAGGGATGATACACAGGTCACAGAAATGAGGATGAAACCAAATATACCAGGAAGCTGTGTGAAGAGAATTGGGATGTGGAGTTATGAGACAGCGACCACAGAATCATTAAGGTTGGAAAAGATCTCTAAGATCATCTAGCCCAACCATTAACCAACCCATCACCACCATGCTCACTAAACCATCTCTCTCAGTGCCACATCCATACATTTCTTGAACACCTCCAGGGATGGTGACTCCACCACCTCCCTGGGCAGCCTGTTCCAGTGCCTCACCACTCTTTCTGAGAATATATGTTTCCTAATACCCAACCTGAGCCTCCCCTGGCACAGCTTGAGGCCATTCCCTCTCATCCTATCAATCACTGTTCCTCAGGAGGACAACCCCCACCTCGCCACAACCTCCTGTCAGAGAGCTGTAGAGAGCAATAACATCTCCCCTGAGCCTCCTGTTCTCCAGACTAAACGATCCCACTTCCCTCAGTCACTTCTCATAGGACTTGTGCTCTAGACCCTTCACCAGCTTCACTGCCCTTCTCTGGACACGCTCCAGGGCCTCAAAGTCTTTCTTGTACTGAGAGGCTCAAAATTGAACACAGTACTTGAGGTAGCAAGTACAGGAGGATGATCACTTCCTTCCCTGCTGACTGCACTATTTCTGATATAAGCCAGGATGCCATTGGCCTTCTTGGCTACCTGAGCACACTGCTGGCTCATGTTCAGCTGGCTGTCAGTAACTAACTGCCCCAGATCCTTTTCCTCTGCAAAGTCTTCCAGCTACTCGATCTCAAGCCTGTAAAGCTGCATGGGGTTGTTGTAATCAAAGTGCAGGACCTGACATTTGGTTTTGTTAAAGCTCAAACAAATGGCCTCAGCCCATCGATCCAACCTGTCCAGATCCCTCTGTAGTGCCTTCCTACCCTCAGGCAGATCAACACTTCCTGCCAGCTTGGTGTCATCTGCAAACTTACTGAGGGTGCACTCAATCCCTTCGTCCAGACCATCAGTAAAGATATTAATCAGGGCCGGCCCCAATACTGACCCCTGGGGAACACTACTCATGATCAGTCGCCAGCTGGATTTAACTCCATTCACCACCACTCTCTGGGCCCGGCCCTCCAGCCAGCTCCTTACCCAGCACAGAGCGTACCTGTCCAAGCCACGGGCTGCCAGATTCTCCAGGGGAATACTGTGGGAGACAGTGTCAAAGGCTTTGCTGAAGTCTAGGTAGACCACATCAACAGCCTTTCCCTCATCCACCAGACGGGTCTCCTGGTCAGGGCAACAAGGATGGGGATGCTATCTCCAATGTGATGTTGGGAGAGGGATCAGAGGACAAATCAGGAAAATAAATGGGGCTGACTTGGACACGTCATGACAGTGGAAAGTGGAGGAGTGAAAAAGAAAGAGAACAGCAAGGGCTGGGGCACTGTCAGCAAGCAGGACTGAAGTGAGATGTCTAACCTAATGCTGGAAATGGACAAGTGAGGCCTCGGCTTGCGAAGGAATGCTGGGGTAGGTTAAAGTAAGAATAAAACATTACACGTGCTGATGGGGCTGACATTACAGCGGGAGAAGCGGTGCCGCAGGCAGCACTTGGGAGAAGACTATCCCCTCCAGAACTGAAGGAAGTGCAGGAAATCCGAGCTCCTCCCTGCCCAGAGCCTCAGTGAACGACCAAACCACAGCCCCGCCGCGGGCCTCTCTCCCCCCCGCCGCAGCGCTTCGCCCAGCAGCACTCCTGCCCCGGAGAACCGCCCGGCGCCCCCGGCCCCACTCACCACAGAGGAGGAGGCGGAGGCCGAAGCGATCCAAGGAACACCGGCTCTCCGCGGCATCTGGATGGGAGACAGAAAGCAGCCCGGTTACGCGGGGCTCCCCGCCGCCTCCAGACCCCCTACTCCCCACCCCCGGGGCGCCATCCGCGGCACCGCTCGCAGTGCTCTGTGACCGTGGGCCGCCGCCTCACCCTGAGCGCCACGCGCCGCCGCCCGCCCCAAGCTCCGCGCGCTGCCGCCGCCGCCGCCGCCATCCCGGCCGAGGGTCGCTGCGCCGCGGACACCGAAAGGCGCCCCTCGCCTCGCCCGGGGGCCCGCCCTCACCCGTTCATTGGCCAGACGGGAGCCCTCCTCGCCCGCTGCGCGCCCCCTCCGGAGGGGCCTTGCCGGCCGCCAGCCAGTCGCCGCCAGCGAGAGCTTCGCCCCGCCCCCTTTCCGCCACCGCCCCCCGCTCCGGGGCAGCGATTGGCCGCGAGGACTAAGGCGCTCTTGCTCGGCACTGTGGTCACATGGGTGGATTCCCGCGGGCAGTAGGTTTAGGTCACGTGACGCGCGCAAGATGGCGGCTCCTGGGGACGGTAAGGCGCGCAGATAGGGTTGCTGTCATCCTGTGGTTAGGTCTGGCCAGGCGCCGCCTCACTCTCACTCCCTGTATTGTAGGTGCCGATCTGGAGGCCTCACTGCTGAGCTTCGAGAAGCTGGACCGGGCCTCCCCGGACCTGTGGCCCGAGCAGCGTGAGTGCGGCGGGCCCGTGCGAGTGGGGTGATGCGGGGGCCGTAGGCCCGGCCCCGCGCTCACCCGGCGCTGTTCGCTTCTCTCTTCCAGTGCCCGGCGTCGCCGAGTTCGCTGCCTCCTTCAAAAGCGTAAGTTGCCCCCGCCCCGTGCTGCGTGGCTCTTACAGTGACTGCTGCTTGTCAGAGCTCGGGAGGAAGGCACTGCTCTGAGCCTTGGGAAGTGCTGCTCTTGCTGCTGGCTTTAACTGGTGTCTTGTTGTAACAGCCAACTTGTCCAGGGAGAGCTAGAAAATGGGAATAGACATTAGAGTATTCCTGTTGAGTATCTGGAGCCATCACATTTATCCTGTCAGTGTAACTCCTTTAAATGCTAGGTCAGACTTTGTATGATGCTAAAAATGTACTTCTCTGAGCATGCTTTGCCTTTTTTTTCTCCTTTTGTTTTCTTTTTCCTCCCCCCAAACCAGCCTATTACAAGCTCGCCTCCCAAATGGATGGCTGAACTGGAAAATGACGATATCGATATGTTAAAGGGTGAGTATGGGTGCCATGGGCTGTGACATTGTCTGTGGGTGGGGATTCAATGCCTACTAAAAAGGATTGCTCCGAGACCTTCTTCTGAAGCCTTGTGGAAGTGAAGGGATGGGGGATGCTCTTCTTACTCTGTTCAGTGCTTCTTCTGGGCTTTTGTCTTGATTGCGCAAGCATTTATGCTGTTTTTACTTTTTTTTTTTATCATGCTATTGATCTGAAGGCAAGAGGCTCCTGTTAGTAAGCCCCGTAGCCTCAGGTCTCTTGCCCTTACACCTGCAAAATCAGAATCTCCAGATGAATGATCCACTCAAGAGTCTTTGTCTTGTTCATTACCTTCATCTTTAGTTAGTTCTATCATCTGCAATAATATATCTTGATTACAAATGCAGTTGTTCTCCTTATTATTGCTTTTTGAACCATGTGAATATTTGTGTCAGTTTTTGATCCCTGCCGTTTATTTTTTCTTTGGTGGTGGTGGTTGTTTTTGTTTTTTTGCTTGCCATTCCTGCTTTGGAATGGTTAGAATGTCTTGCCGTTATTATGAGTTGTGAGAGTTGAAGAACACGTGCTGTACACTGTAAACTGATACTGCTGAAAATATGACTTGAATGCTCTGTGAAGCGATAAACATAAATTGTCACTAGAGGGTTACAGACAGTGTTAAAAATCACACTTTTCCCTCATAGAGCTGGGAAGCCTCACTACAGCTAATCTGATGGAGAAGGTTCGTGGCCTGCAGAACTTGGCTTATCAGCTGGGACTGGATGAATGTGAGTTCAATGCACAGATGTGATGGCTGCATTATAAATCTTGCCACTGAAGTGTGCATTTGTGTTGCACCTATAGCCAGAAAAGTATGTTTGCAGAGGTGGGAAATACTGCACAGTTACGGCAGTGCAGTAGAGAATCTTCTGAAGAAAAAAGAGCGCTGCTCTAAGCAAGTCTGTCATGGGTGCAGTGAAACCTAATAGGGCACATTTCAAATAATTCCTTATTTTAGATTTTGTTTTCTGTTTTGAGTGTTAAAGTCTGTTTACATGATAAGATAAACAACACAGTTATTTGTGACCTTATAAAACAGGGAGGGGATGCCTGCAAAACAGAGAAGAACGCTTCCCTCTTCGACTTACATCCTACCTGCTGGGGGAAAGTATCTTGTCGGGAATTACTAGATGTCATGCCCACCTGTTATTTTCTAGTGGCCCATAAATTTCTGACTTAACTTTAGCTTAGGTAAATCACTCATTTTGCTTCGTTTCCCACTTAGGTGCTAATGCTCTTCCTCAGAATATTTGTGCCAGTACTTCTGTGAAACTTTATGAACTGCCTACGGAGTAAAAATTTAACTGGTGTGCAGGATTCTGTTAGCCATTAGTGCTCTTGCAACTTTTGGCTTCTGCAGTTATTTTTTTCCATAGTCAGCTATAGCAGGAGGTGCTGTCACTGCATTCTAAAGTTGACCTTCATCCCGCTTACCAAAAACCAATTTATGTCAATGCCTCTTTTGAGGAGGGGAAAAAAGATATATATTTTTTTTCATCATTGCATTTAGGATTTCTTTGTTAACATGGTGATCCAGCTTTGAAGATTCTAAAGGGATTGTGCTTCCTTTAAAACAGTACCTACGCATATTGACACATTTAACTTTTTCTGCTTTATTTTGCTTGGTCATAGACTTCAGTTGTGGTTAACTCTTGGGCTTTACACGAAGCTTTGAAAATTTTTAAACTTAAAGATTTTTCACCTTTATTTCAGTGGGTAACAAGAAGCAGTAGAACTTTGAAGTCTCATGATTGTAAGCCTGCAATATCCTAATGCTTTCTTATCAGTAGATCACTAAGCCTGTTTGAACACGCTCTCCATATGTAGAAATTTACTTTCAGTGCTAATGTCTCCTAGGATTGAATAAGGCTTTTAGCAGAGTAGAAGTTATACTTCAACAATGGAAATCTTAATCAAATAATAAGATTGGCTGATGATTGGCTTTCTCAGTTAAGCTGTAGATTTACATGTCAAACAGCTTTGGTATGCTAAATGGAGTTTAAGCAGAACCCAAGTTAAGTGAACAAAAAAGCTTAAAAATTTTTGCTGTATTTATTTCTGTTTATTTTTACTGGAAAGAAATATGAAAAGAAGACCAAGTGAGAAAATAAAGTGTCTGAGGCTTAAGAGTAATACCCATTAGTCTGTGGTAACTGAAATCTTAAATTTCTAAGGTTTATTTAACCTCTCTCCATATTGGCAGTTTCTTTTCACTGAAGTCTTCTTTTAATCTGTATCACATTGAATGCTTTGTGTGTCACAACGTATACATTTATGTTAGGAAATCTTTCGCATAAAGTGAAATGCTGAGTTTGAACATAGGCTCTCAGAACTTTTTCTTCCAGTATTGTCTTTTTCTCTTGCAGACTTAGGTTAGTAAGAGAACAAGAAGAAAAATCCAGAAGATCTGCTCATTAAAGTTAAAAGGCTTCTGGTTTTCTTTCGGTAGTATGTAATTTGATTACGTCTTTTTGTATTGAAACTTAGTATTACACATTTTAAATAGTTGATAATCAGAACTGCTTATCAAAAACAGAATTAGGAAACCCTGCTGAGTACCATCCTCTAGATGGCAGCATGAAGCTTCTGATGATGGTCTTAATACTTTTAAAAAATATTGTGCAGTTTGTCATGATTTGAAGTTCTTCTTCTCAAGAGTTATTGTGTTGCTTTTTGTGTTCTAAATTTGCGCTGTCCTTTTTACAATATTTTCTTGTTTCTTCTGTATTATGTGAGAAACAATTCTGCTTTATTGTGTCAGTATTTTATTTACTTTACTTTCCAGTGCCCTCTTCTACATTCCAATCCCTTTGTATTTTCAAAGGCTTCTGTTTTTGTCTGAGTTATTGATAAAAATGCTGTTCCGGACCACAGTGATTCCTGCAGCACTCCATGACAAATATGCCTATTTAGTGACTTTGTAATTATGTTGTGAGATTTGTTATTGAACCAGTACACAGCACCCTTCATATTGATTTTGTATTATAATTCATTTGGCTAAAGGAGGTGTGGGACTGGCTACCTCTTTAAAAGCTTTATCAAGGCAGGATTCCTACACTTAAAATTACATTTTGTCAAATCTATTGCTCAGATGTCAGTGTGATTAAATTAATAATTACTTAAGTATATGACTTCTTAAATTCTTAACAACTGTCTTTGTAGTTTGCCTGGGTTCAATGGAGGGCTGATATACTCCTAAGCATTTGGGTTATTTTACCAGTTCCTTTAAAATGCTAGTACCGTGCTATCTGTCTGCAGTGTCTGAGAGCCTCTTGCATGGCCCAGCTGTACATACGTACTGCCTGTTTGTAAAATATCACTGATGCCGGAATAATGATCAGCCCACTGTGTTATCGTAGTGTAGATTTGATGATATCACTAGAGCAAGACTTCCCACAAAGCCTGATTCTTTTTAAGGTCTGGTACATCTGGGAAGGTAACAGTGCTTGCATACATTATCTGTCTTCAGTACTAGAAAACTTGGAAGAACTGACCTCGTAAACATGAATACCGTTTATAATTTCCCTGTCAGCAGTGCTGGTCTTCTCTTTTGGGTTAGATTATATTTGGAGCTGAGGCTGTTTTGTGCTTTTCCTCTTGTAAAATTAGGAATGTATAATGACTGCATTATCCAATCTCAAATCTTCATACTTAGAGTGATGAGACTGTTACCAGACTTGCTTAACCAAGTATCCCTCTTGGTTTTGCTGGAGTCCAGAAACTTTTCTCCCATTTTCTTTTCTGCAGCACCAATTTATTTTCCATAAATGTTCAGCATGATCAAGCAAATGAAATAGCTCTCTGATAGTGGAAGAGCTTCTTGATGCTGACTAAGGGGCCAGGAGTTAGCCCTGGGTGAGGTGGGGATGTCAGGTGAACAGCAAAGGTGTCAATCTTGGAGCACGAAAGATAAATGAAAAATCAGCTAGGGTGTAGTCAGAATTAGTGATATTTATTCATTTTTCACATTAATGAAAACTAAGTAGGAGTTTTTAGCCTGGAGATGGACAACTGTGCCATATGTGGAAAAATGTCTGTAAAACTGATGAATGCAGAAGTGTGTGTATGGGGGGCGGGGGGCAGCTCTTCACTGTTTCTCTAAGTATGGGGGGCCAGAGAGAATCAGTAGTGTGTTAGGACAAAAATAAGGTGGGTCTCACACTGTGCTATAAAGGCAGAGCTCATTGCCACCAGAGGTTGTGAGCAGAAAGTTACCTCATTGATAAATGAGACAAATTACTGGAAGATAAAAGCTTCTAGGATGTCTGTCATGGTTTTATGATTTTCGGTTATTGGTATTCCACATCATAACATCATGTAGTGGATATACCTGGTTCTCGGAAAAGAAGGACTACTACAGTCCCCACGGTACTTTGCTCCTCTGTTACCATTTTCCAGCCGGAGGGAAAAGATAAAAGCTTGCAGTATAAAAACTTGCAGATCACGAGACCTCGTCCCTTTTTCCGCCGTCTCTCGTCTTGGCAGCACGCTCTCCGGCTGTCTTCGTCAGTAGTAGAGTAAGGCCTACCTTGATTTTGGGACATTCTCTCTCTCTGTATTGGATTTATCAGCTTAAATTGTAATTATATTGTATTATAGTGTGTTGTTTTGCATTCCGATATTTTATTTAGTAAATTAGTTTGTTTCTCCTCAGATTATTGCCATTGTTCTTTGTTCTCAGGGCCATCTCCTTACCCTTTTTCCCTTTTCCCTTTTCACGGGGTGTGGACCCGTGGATCCCCCATCCCCTTCGTCACGGAACCGGGCCGAACGCCTGTAAACCGTTGACAGATGTCTGACCACAAAGACCTCATGGATAGCTTGGAAATTTTGGAGATGCGAAAAGCTGGAAGAGATTATTAGGCAGGTTGGGCTATGTGCTCGCCCTGGTCCTATGCTCTTCTATAGGCATTTGCATTTGGCCTATTGGAAATGAAATGGTGGAGTGGAAAGAAGTTGTTTGTTTTGTTTTGTTTGTAATAGGCTAGACTGTAACACATGGTGATTTAGCAACTGTTGCCAGAAATCTCTGAAGTGTTCTTGTAATGGAGAGAACCTTCCTGAGGCAAACAGAGACAGGTAGAGATGGGGGTGAGGAACAGCTTCTTTGCTCCCAAGTTAAGCTGTCCTTGGCTGTGAATTGTAGTATTCTGCAGCCTCAGAAGCCTCTGAAGTTTCTGGAGAATAAAGGGATTCCTTCTGAACTCCCGGCTAGTTACAGTCTGCCTCTCTTTTCTGGTAGTCTTCAGTTTTTCATTTTTCTCAGGTAAATGCTGTGTGTGATTTCCTGCCTGCAAGTTCAGCTTTGTTGTAGATTTCAAGAAATAGAACAGTTCCATCTTTTTTTCTTTCCTCAGGTGGAGTTTAACTGTGGTATGTTTTTGAAACATTTTCTTAGTTCTATTTGAGATCCTTGCAGCCTTCTCTTGACGTGGACAATTTCAAAGCTGTTTTTTTTTTTCTTAATACTGATCACAGGTGGGAGCATAGGTTTAAATCAGGGACTCCATCTTTGGTAGATTGAGCTTGCGTTGTCTTTTAAGCTTTAAAAAACAAGGCATGGCACTTTATTTGCATTGAAGTTGAACTTTGTGTAAGCCGTTGAATTAGAATGGAATTAGGGAAAGAAAGGAGGATCATTTATTGTCTTACTGAATCATATCTTTTGTTTTCTGTAAATAGTCATCTTTCCAAGGAGTGTAGTATCAATATACGTTGCCTGTAGGCTCCAAGCAAAACTAGTGGCCTGTGTACCCAAGTGGGCTTCTAACGTTAACGATGTAATTGATCAGATAAGAAAAAAGTAATGACCATAACTGCTCTTTATTTAGTCCTGATTTAATTAACACAGAAGCTTTTTAAGCTCAGAAGCCTGACGTCCCTTTTGCAAAGGGAACTGGTTTCTTGCAGTTTATTAATAACCAAAATGAGTTTTTTGGGATCTATCTAGAAGAGCAGACTCTTTGCTGAATGTGACTGTTTCCTGGGAGGAATAAAGTCACTTAAAATATTGGTGGAGGTAGAGAAGAAAACTGTTATAGAAAGAAGAAGCAAAGTGAAGGAGGTTTGCATGATGTGGATCCAAGTCTGGATCCTCCAACAATAATCTTGGTGCCAGTGATTAGAAAGATACAGCAGTGTTCTTAATATCTTCAATACTGACAAGAGAAAGGAGGGTGCTTGCTGCTTCTTTAAAAGTCAGCTCCTCCAGAAGTGTAGAGCTTCTAGCACTAGCATGTCTATATTTATCTAAAACATGAAGGAACAAAATGTGTTCTGGAATTGTTTATATTGTTCTAAATATGCTGGACTTAGAATATTTTATGCCAAGTCTAGTGCTCATTATGGCCTTAAACTTAAAATACACTATATTAAATACACTATAGTGAGGTGGGCTGTCCTGTGTAGGAAGGAAACAGTTTGAGATGCGTGTGCTTCAGTATGCCTCCATATCATATTTCTGCCCTGTTCAGAATTTTCTTTGTAGCAACTGTTATTCTTTCTGTTCCTTTACATTTTCCTGCCTTGCTGAATGAATTTTCATTGCATTTCAGCTTTGCCTGGAAGCATATTTCTCTCTTATTTTGTTATTTAGTACTGTGTTTGCAAAGACTTTTTGAAATAGTATACACTGTGCTTCAAAGCTTGAAGGCAGAGTTTTATAGCTGGACAACAAAATTATGCTCTTTGGACCCCAGATTTCTTTAATATGCGGTTAGTATAAGGATTTACTTCATTGAATTAGTAGACTTCCCCCAGAAAATGTCTCACGTTATGGATGGTTCATTTGTGGGTTAGGAAATGATCAGAGGTTTTTTCAGGAACTGCACAATCAATTGAAATGCTAATGATTGCTTTTGTTTTCCTTACCTGTTACAGGCTTTCTTGAAAAATACAAAGTTAACAATGTAAATTTTTGATTTACATTCGTAGTAACACTCGACCATTATTTGGTTGTTTCAGAAAAGTGAAAAGAACGCTTGTGATCTGTTAGGGTATTTATTCAGCCCCTGTCACTGTAATGTCCAAGCTCCCATGATTTCCACGTGAAACCTTGGCCTTTTTCCTGGTTCTCTTTATTCTCTCCTCCCATGCTGTAGATCTGCTTCATTTTAAGGCAGGGTGATATGGTAAGAGGTGTACTCTGCATCCGCAAAGGGATGAGGAAATCACATTCTCTTACGCTGCTCACTGGGTTGTTTATTTACTGGCAGGATTCTTTCTGGGTGGAAGAGTGAGGCATCGGAATGCCAGCCTGAAACTGGCATTCATACATGATCTGTGAATTGGCTAATTTTGACATGTAGGTAGTTAAGAAATGATTACAGTCAGAGGAGTCGTGACCTCAACTTTCCATCATCTCCATTGGCTTGTACCCCGGTTTGGAAGTGAAGAAGGTATAGGAAGTTTTAATTGTACCTGTGTGATTTATCCTCAGTCAGCTCTTTAATTTCTTCTGGCTGTCTGAGGTTTCCGACACGCTGTAAATTTCTCCAACTTTTTCATTATCTGCAATTTCTTTATGACTCATGAATCGGAGTGGAGAGAGAGTGTGGATTTACAGCAGAGATAAACATGTCCATAAAGTCTGTATCTGTGTCAGTAATTGTACTGCTGTCAGTGACTGTCCTGTTTTACAGGTCTCTCTTGGGAGAGGAACGCGCTTTGCTACCAGTGTCAGAGAAATGTTTGCTTTGATTTGCATTAACTTGCTAGGAGATTAGGTTGCAATGGTGAGGATGGAAATGGGTCTGGACCTCGGCTGCTATTGTTTATTTTAAATAAGTGGGTGTGTGGTTGCCCTGTGGGCAGAAAAAACAGTTGGTCCAAACTGTTCCTAAATACAAAATTAGGGAGATACAGTCTAATGATGATATAAAATGGATTAACCATATGCATAAATTATGCATTTTTAGCATAAAACAAGTGCTGTATCTAGGTAACTGTCATATTCTTAAAAAAAAATATGGGAAAATATGGTGTGGATCCTTAGGAATTCAAGCACAAGCTCTGTTTGCTTGTGAAGTAGAAACAATATTTCCCAAGGCTTCAGAAATGTTTGCATCTTAGCCTTTCTCCCTATCCCTTACTCCGAGGGGAAAGTGCTGTTGCAGATTTCAGAGGAGATTACTAATATAGCATTCTAATCTTCAGGCATTGATGACTGCCTACTGCAGAAGGAGGTATATACTACTGGAGTTTGGAGAGAGGGAAAATTCCTGACACTCTCCTAAAAGTGTCAGAAGTTCAAACTTCTGCAATTTCTCTCTGCAGTTATTTTCTGTTTGATACCTGTTGTTGATATTTTTATCAGTATGTATTCTGCGTGCTATGTGCACAAAATCTTCTTTTGTTGATTATATATTTTAGGTTGAATTATTTGTGATTTACTAAAATTTTTTCACATTAAAAATGTTCTCTTTCAGGAGTATTTTTAAATATTTAAAGTAACTGTGAAAGTCAAACTTTCATCAGATGGATGATGGATGCAGCTTACTGAAGTTTTCCTAGGTCATCTTGGCATCTTTTGCAGAAGGGAGATTATAATAAGCAACATAAAATCTGTGATTGTGTAGATAATTTTTAAATGTATGTAGATTACATCTTAGCATTCCTACTACTCTTACATCTGCCATTGCTTGTTTGTTAATTCTGAAGCCTGATGCTGCAAATTCAAGAGGGAGCTTTTCGATTGCTAGACAATGTCTGTCTAGGTCTAGTGACTCGGTTTCCAAACTTATGTGTAAGGATCATGTGCTAAGTGGCCAAATACTTGGCAGATATCCATAATGTTAAAACTAATGTTGATCTTAATGAATGGTGTCCAGTGCAACAGCAATTCTCAGTAGAAACTGAGTAGTTAGATGCTTTTAATCTGATCTGATTGAGATGTATGTCCTTTTTCTCTCATCCTTTTCCTTTTGTTATTTACACCCCCAGTTCTAGTTTGTAGATATGAAAGGTACTTCATACTGTTTGCCTTAAAAATAGATAAATAATACTTCAAGTTGTACCTTGGCATTCCTTCCTAAATATCTGAACATCTCCTCTCAAAGCTGTCCTGTAGTTTGTTTGATAGTACGAAGAAATTCTGCAATTAGTTTGATCCTTTCTAGAAAAGAGTTGTTGAGTTTGTTGATAGAGTGAATGTTGATCTAGATAATTCCAATAGTTAAGAGGGGGGAGGAAAAGATCTGATTAATCTGGAGACCAGCTGAACAAACATACTGCTTTGAAAACTTTAGACTCATTCATCAAGTAAGTCTACGTTAGTTTTCTGAAGGGTTTTTAGTATGCTTATCAAAGCAGTAATTTGTGCTTTGTGAGGACATCTGGAGTATTAGCATTGGTCAGTCAAGCAACTGAACATGTTGTTCAACCACCAGGGTGATTTTGCAGTCTCCCTTGGAGGTTTTCCACGCTGGACTGAATACAGCTTGGAGTGATGCAGTCTGACCGCATAATTGACTCTCTTTCGAGTGGGAGAACTCCTGAGCCCTTGTAGTCCAAATCATCCAGTGATGTGGTGATTCTGCAATGTAAGATCCATTCTAGAAGTAAGTTAATTCAATACCTGCGTTCTCCAGTCTCACTTGAGCATAGTAGCACGAGGCACTTGGTTCAGCTCATCAACTTCATGCAGGAGATCTCAGGTGAAATTCTATTGTGTGCCTTCACCTGAGCAGCCTGGTTTGGAACAAGAGACTTAGGGATTTTTATATGGAAGTGATGGCTTTCACGCATTTATGAGATGAGGAATGGTCTTCCAAATACTTCCATGCACAGATGTAATCAACTCAGTGGAGCTGAGGCTAGGGAGCCAGTTTTTTCTGTGTATAGAGATGTACTGAATGGACTGTCATTCTTTAAGCAGAGGAAGAGAAAGATTCTCAGCATACACAAACGAACAAGCTCAAATGAACAGTGAAAGCACCATCACTTGTGTAGACAAGCAGGGGGTCAAATGGGGCTTGACTGAAGAGCTTTTTAGCCACAAAAGTAAGGGAATGGGCTGTCACATTAAAGCATTTCTACCTACCGCATGCTTGATGCAGAAAGAAACACGACTACAAACAAAATGTTCTTACATTATACTGTCAGAAGCCTATTTTTTGCTACTCTTATTCTGACAGGATAACTTGTGGACTACTGTCAGTGGAGGAATTGAAGATGGAGAAAAGTTTGATCAAGCATAAGGTTATGTGCATTTTTCCATTATGGTTTAAGAAACACAAAAATGTCATACAAATCTTGTGAGATGCTTTGGCAGGGTCTTTCAAACCTTTGCATCTGATCTGTATCTATTACTTAAAATTCTTTTGCCTCTGTATATAAAAATACTTCTATTTGCAAGCTATATGAAGGCTAAAAATTGTTTTATCCACGCTAACACCAGGGGTTATTTACCTGTTTAGTGGCACATCTGGTCTTCTAGTGTGAAGACAGTGGAGTTTATTACTCGGTATGTAAGGACTGGTCTGTGCTTTGAGAGAGGAAATACAGTGTTCTTGTCCAGCAGACTGAACAGACATTGGTGGGGTATTGCTGTATTCCCTTTTTAGTTTTCTCTGATTCGGATCAGGTGACAACACGTACAAGGCTACGTGAACAGCCTCATAGTATTTTGTTTTTTTATTGTGTGATTTCAGCTGTTCTGAGCATGAAATCCTCCACAGGATCTATAATGGACTTGCCACCTTGCCTCTTGCGTTACCAGCAAATGCAGCATCCTGTGTGTGATGTTGCTAGACTGAGTCTGATAGTATCTGTCTCTTATTGCCTCATTAGTTTGTGAGCATTAGAACAAGATAAAAATGCCCTAAAGCCTCTTATCTGATGATTGTCGTAACCTTCCAAGTGCCATTAGTTTAAGTTTGCAATCAAACGCTTCCCCTGAGTATAAGGAGTGCTGATTAAACCCAGAGCGTCCCCAGGGGCCATTACAGCTGAAGGAGAAGGGGGGCTGCAGGCCTCGGCGGGTGGCCGGCCTGCGGGCCTGCACGTGGCTGCCCCAGCTGCTCCGCTTTGCCTAATGAATTGTTTTACAAGGAGGGGCTGGATATTGTCATCACAAGCTGCCTTCCCGAGGGACTGCAGCCAGCCTGATAATGACTAATGTTAGTGATAGTAATTGAAGTGTGATAGCTCTCCAGGGACCGGCACACGCGTAGAACTGTCAGGCACTTGTGGCTGGTTCAGTCCCGTGAATACCCCTGAAATGCTTTTTAATTGCTTGAGTTTCATAACTAGTTCCCATATATCTCCTGCAGAAATATACATTTTATGGGGGGAGGGAGAGGAACTGACGACTCTGCTCTGACTCTCACTTAGCACATTGAGTATATTGCTGTGATGTGCTGCTACTGAGAATGGCTGTGTTCTTCCTCTTCTCCATTCTCAGCGTGAGTCTGCTGTCTCTGCAGCTGACTGTGCCCAAACTTACCTTTTCTTTAATGTCTAAGCCCTGTCTTCTGTGATACTGATCCTTCATGCATGGAGGTTTTATTTGGTTGTAACGAAACACAGTGATTTTATTTCAAAAATTGAAGTGCCAAAATGATGATAGCTATTTGCATTTTGTTAGGCATTGAAATCTGGATGTAAGATAGAAAGGCAGACTTGTAATAACATACTATATATATCTCTGTGTCCCAGCAGGGCTAGTGTTTATGGCCATGAGCTTTTCAGGGGTAAGGACAAAGAGCAGACCAACCTACATGGAACAGCATGAAAACTTTCTGATCATATTCTCCTCTAGAAATTCATTATTGAACGTATCAATGGGTTTGAGGTTAAATTACAAGGGCTGCTCCAAAAACAATGTTTCTTATTTTATGATGCTGGGCCACCAGGTCAGAGGTGGATGTTGGTGGTATGGCAGTAGAGGTTGAACCTTCCTGCCAATATGGTCTTGCACCACATCTTTATCTCTAAATTGGAGGGAGATAGATTTGAAGGCTGCACTAGTAGGTGGATAAAGAATTGGTAGAATGGTCATAGCCAGGGGGTTGTTGTCAAAGGCCGATCCTGAGTGGTGTCCCCCTGGGGTCTATCTTGGGACTGGTACTCTTCAACATCTTTATAAATGATATAAACATTTGGATTGAGTGTACTCTCAGCAAGTTTTCCAATGATACTAGGCTGAGTGATGCAGTTAACACAATAGAAGGGAGGGATGGCATCCAGAGGGACCTGGACATGGTTGAAAAGTGGGCACATGAGAATCTAATGAGGTTTAACAAATGCAAGGTGTTGCAGTTGTGTCGAGGCAATCCCAGGTATGAGTACAGACTAAGTAAAGAACTCCTTGAGAGCAGCCCTGCCGAGAAAGAATTGGGGCTCCTGATGAACAGAAAGCTGGACATGAGCCAGCAGTGTGCTCTTGCAGCCCAGAAGGCCAAGTGTATCCTGGGCTGCATCAAAAGAGGGGTGACCAGCAGGGAGAGGG
The DNA here is from genome assembly GCF_002078875.1 of Numida meleagris. Classification (NCBI taxonomy): domain Eukaryota; kingdom Metazoa; phylum Chordata; class Aves; order Galliformes; family Numididae; genus Numida; species Numida meleagris. The sequence goes on from NC_034414.1 coordinate 38,856,086, forward strand.
AAGTGATTGTTTCCCTCTACTCTACCCTTGTAAGGCCCCATCTGCAGTAGTGTCCAGGCCTGACAAAATGGTGTCTGATGTGGTAGTGTGGATGGAGCAGAGGTGTGTCATCAAATTCCTGCATTTGGAAAAAATTGCACCCATTGACATTTATTGACTCTTACTGAATGTTTATGGAGACCAAACAGCGGACATGAGCACAGTGGGTAGTGCATTTCAGCAGTGGCGGCAGCAAAGTGAGAGAGAAACCATGTTCTGGATGGCATATTTTCGTGAGCAGCACATGCAGACTCTTGTTCATTGCTGGCAGAAACGCACAGCTAACAGTGCTGACTATGTTGAATGTTAGTGTTTTGTAGCTGAGAATTTGCTCTATCAAACAGTGTTATTGTGCTCTTTGTATCTGTTGTAATTTCCATGGGAATGAATAGAAGGTATTACTTTTGGAGCAACCAGTGTATGTGAGAGGGAGGGCTGCGGGATAATAGCTTTTAGTTTTTCAGACTTATTTTGAAGTGCTGCGTTGGGGTTGCTGGATAAAGCATGTTGGATTAGAAGGATGTTTTCTGCCAGAAATAACATAGGTCACAACAGGTCTCCTCTGTTTCAGTGCTGGCTGAGACAAAGGAATAATGCAGTTCACATTGCTACAACTTGGGGAAGCTGTGAAGAGAAAACAGAATTACTCACAGAGCTGAATGACTGAGGAGAGCAGCTTGGAAATGACACAGGGAAGGGGAGAACCTGCCTCTTCCTTACTTTTTCTCTAGGAATGAAATGGGAAATGGAAAACATTTTCTCTGGTATAGTTGTTAAGAATGCTGGAAAGTACATATTTGCCTGATACATAGTAATTGCTTAATACTGAGTGATCCTATCTGACAGCTGGGCCGTTGCTTATAGTAGACTATCTGTTGTGTATGCTTATGACTGCTGGGCTAGTTCTCTATCAGATATGAATCCAGCAGATATATTTTCATGTTTTACTATGAAAGTGAAGTTGGAATATTACTTCTGGGCAGTCTGATGGGTCTTGCAGAGTTTGTGCTCTCAGTCAAGAGGTGAGACAATTCCCATCTCTTTATTCAGAGTTTACAGAGGTTAGGTTAGATATGAGACTTTTAACAAGTCATTTTAGAGAATGAAGTGGCAGGTTAGAGTTGTGCCTGCAAGATACAAAGAGAAAGTAAATATGTTCACAGCAGTTCTTCCAAAGGAAAAAAATGGATGACGATAGGGTTTTTTTTTTTTTAATGATAAGAAGATTATGAGGCTATGCAGCAGGTATATAGGGTCAGACTATAGGACAGTAATCTTCAGGGAGGGGAAGGAAATGGAACAAACATCGTGGTACTACAACTCTTTGTTTAACATCTGTTTTTAGAAGAACCATTTTATCCCAAATCAATGTGAATAACCTTGGTAAATCCAGGACAAGTTAAAATAGGTCATACCAATTAATTCCAGCTACTTTATGGATTAAGCGATGCCAATAATGTTTTTTCTCTTGCTTGCCTGTTACTCTTTAGGTGTAGGTATCTCTGATTTCAGGTCTATGGGCAGTCTTCTGAAAAAGGCTCAGATTTCAAGGCAGCACTTCTCTTTTAGAGCGTCCTAGACAGGGCATTCTCAGAAATGCAGCCTGAAAACAAAACCCAGCTTGATCTGTGGGAAAGAAGAATGTTTTAGAAGGTCAGATGACCATTCTGAATACATGGATAGGAAGCTTTGAATTCATTTATTGTCTCAATTCCCTTGCATAAAAACTGTCTGCTAGGGGAAAAAAAAAGTCACGTCTTGCTAAAATGAATTAATAGTGATGGAGATTTTACTACATACCTTTTTAACGAGCTACTACTTATTGTCTGTTTCCATATTAAAAATACAACTTTTAATTCTAATGTGAATTTGTCTGGGTACTAAGACATTTTGAATGGTCTCCATCTGTACAGGAAGGTTTTGCTGTGGCTTTTTCAGTTCTAGCTGGAGATCAAAAAAGGGTGCTTAATGCCTGTGCCAGCAGAGGAAACATACTACCTCTTCTCATCATATTCATTGCAAGTTTGTTCTTCACCTCCCCCTTCCAGTGAAGTGCTTGATCTTAAGAATTTATTTTGGCAATAAAACATTACTTTATACTTCCCTATGAAAGCATGTTTGAAGGCTGTTTGTGGATTTTTTTTTTTAAGTGTCCAAGAGCTTGTTGTTCCCTGAGCACACTGCAAACTCATATCATGGTAAGTCTGATGAATTAACACACAGAAAGTTAGGCTTATAACTGTCAATGCTTGGCCTCTCAGCATGTGGAAGCAGATCAGCTGTGGTTAATGTGCTGTGCTTCAGTTTGCTGTCTCTGGATGCTATATGTTAATGGTTGGTTCTGAAAAAAATGGGTGACTTTACTCTTTCTGAAATTTTACTGTAATTTTTGTTCACAATGAAAAGAGGTTTATGTTTACTGCTCTTCACAGCTGTAAGTTGTGACAGTAAAGCTAAATGATGCAGTTCAGTTACTTTCCTATGATTTATTGGATTGCTTTTTACTTCTTCAAGTTAAAATGTGTTTTCTGTTTTCTCACTTGAGGTTTTAATCTCTGTTCTGCTAGACCAGATACAGTTGGTTTTGGTCGGTGGTTGGAGGGGAGTTCTGATGAGCTCGAAGTTGGAATAAGCAGCATTGGGTTGCTGAACTGTTTTCCTGTGGTAGCTCTAGGGGGCTCTCTGCTGTTGGAAATGTTAAATTTCCAGTGAGGTCTATGACAAAGGTCTAATGACAACAGGTTATTAAAAGATCTCTTAACGCTTTTTTTTTTTGCGAATGATAACCTCATTTTCATCAGCAAAATACAGCATATGCAACTACAAACTAATTTCCTCCACGATGTCAATTAGAGATTCTCATTTTTGTCCTAAACTGTATTCTGCTGTGCATGCAAACTGCTGTCACACAAACTATAGTACTTAAGGAGCGTAGGAAGCAATATCTATATATGCAGTTTGCAGAGTTCCTTATGTGAGCCACTACAAATATAGTGCTATCAGCATCAACTGTGTATGCAAGAAAGACAGGAAACAGTCATCCCATCCTTTACTGTAACCATGTGTTTGTTACTGCAGTAACCTTAGAAGTATATGGGCTTTGTTATAGGAGTACTAGAAATAAATGTTTGAGATGGATGACTTGATGAGACAGGACAAAAGAATGAACAGTAACATACAGCAGAGTAATAGGTGTTCACCACCACTTGTTATCAAATGGCATTTAGGAAGGAAGGAATACTTAAAACACTTTGTTTTTAATTTTGAAACTCTTCCTCTGGGTTTTATGCAGGGCCATGAATCCCAGTTCTGTCTTGAGCTCAGTGGATATGCGGTATCAAGGTGGGTTCCACTGGGTGTTCTGTATCAGATTCAGTTACGCTAAGATGGACTTCCTGATGATCAGTTTGAAGATGAGTCAAGCAGTTTAAGATCATAATGCTGGGTCCTCTGTTGTAGCGCTAAAGGAATTGTGCACGTAAGCCTGCTGGTTGGGTGTATGCACTAACGGAAGCAGCGCTGTGTAATAATTTGAGTGCTAAACATAACCGGGGAAGAAATGGAAATGTTTGCTGACGTGATGACAGCAGTTTGCAGCTCCTGGAGCAATTGGCTTCAATTTTAGGAAGAGTGCTGCATTGCTTTCACTTGATTGTGTTTTGAAAGCTTTCTTCCAATCTGTGAAGACTAAAAATAACTGCAAATTAATTATAGCTTGTATTCTCCAACACATTTGGGCAGCATTCACTGAATGTCTGTTCCAAATAGTGCTGCTGTTTTCTGTGTGATAAGAAGCTTATATATTGAGGGAGTGAAAATAATGTGGAGTTTGAAGTTCAGTGAGCTTTGCAAGAAGAACATGCACAAGCGTCCTGCTTAACCTGCTCAGTGGTGAGTTTGGTCTTATTTATTCTACAGTCATAGATTGGAATTGCTATTGTGAATTTACTGCTGAAGTGGGAAAAGGTGAAGTATGGCTAAATTCAGGAGAGGAACAGGTTGTTTTATTTTTGCTGGTAGCGTTTGCGGTTCCCAAGCAATGAGGCTTGGACAACCTGGCTATTGGGAGCCACGTCCTGATTAGATGTTGGGGCCTGCTGTAAAACCATGTCATATCTGCCAGTTGTGCCAGAATTTGAGTCCACTTTATGTAGTTGAGGAAAGATATTTGGAAATCTTGAAAAATGCATTGAATTACCCTTGTCCATGTAAAACATAGGCTGATAACAATTAATCACTTGATTACTTCTTGAGTAGTGAAAGATGCTTCGTCCAGAATTTGTTTCTCTATGCAACCCGTGACTTCAAACACCCACAACATGCAAGTTCTGGTCATAGGCGAACTCAGGTGCTCATTCCTGCCAGCCTTTTGAGTGTATTTATTGCACGCACTACATCTTTTCATGTCTGACCACTGTAACTTGAAGGAAATCATATCTTTTTATTTCGGCGTGTGGGTTGTACCAGTGTAGTTGAAGTAGGGATGTTAAATAAGTTTTAATACACTGGTGAATTTTATTGCAGAATGAACTCTTAAGCAAATTAAAACCTTGTGTGGAACAATTGAGCTTGTGTATGTAAATTCAGGGGGTTAACATAGGTGTAGCTGTCTTTAAACTATGTAGGATTTTATACTGCTATTTTAAATATAATTTGAAGTTATTGTAATTGAACTGAGGTGATTTCTATGCGTAATACAATATTGTAGAGGGACATCTGCATCTTCCATTATTTATGCTCTGAGTTGTTGGGTTTGAATGCTTTTCTAGTCAGTTAATAATCAGATCAGAGTACTGGAGTAACCAAACAAAAGGTCTGATAAGTATCTCAGAATTAGTAGTACAGAAATGCTCTCAATCTATTTAAACATGATTCCGTCTGTATTCCATGTTAAGCCTTGTCAGTTCTGAAATCTAAATCACTAACTTGAAAACAACTTTCTGGCTCCCATGTCCATCTGAGGGATGTCCTGCTTGTGTGTGGGATTAGCAGTACAATTCCTATTCTTACTTGCCAGTTGAACTGTTCAGAAAAGTTACTAATCATGAGGAAGAAATGGTGAAACTTGATACAGATTTGTAGGGAAAGAAAAAAACATCTAGTATAGTCTTCCATTCCTAATTGTTTTATGTTTATTAGCTACAGTGAGTAAAATTCAGATAGATACAAGTTTCAGAAATGACGGCAGAATTAAAAGGAATAATTGCCTTTTTTTCCCCACATAATTAATGACTGGATGAGAGGTAATAGCCCTAAGTTGCACTGGGGGAGGTTCAGGTTAGATATTAGGAAACATTTCTTCTCAGAATGCTGATGCATTGGAGCAGGGAAGTGGTGGAGTCACCGCCCCGGAGGTGTTCAAGAACAGTTTAGATGTGGCACTGAGGGACATGGTTAGTGAGCGTGGTGGGGATGGGCTGATGCCTAGACGAGATGATCTTAGAGGTCTTTCCCAACCCTAATGATTCTATGAAAAAGAAAGTGTTTTTTAGCCTTGCTGGCCTTGAACATTCAGAGGCCTGTATACAAGCTTTGTGTTATCAGAAACTGTATCCTAGTTACCTTAAGTAAGTGTATGCATAAGTTGTCATACTTCCAGGTCTGCTTTCTATTGATTTCTCTATTTCTCATTTCAGCAATAGAGAAGAATGATTTTTTTTCTTATTAGCTGTTTTGCATTTCTGGTAATGCACCAGCATCCTTGAGCTTCTGTGTTTTCTATGGAAAATACAGTGGCAGTGTTTGCATTTTTAAAAGTTTCAATTAGAATTATGGTAACAAAAGTAACTTTGAAAGTTTTGGTATTCTGAAAATTTCAAATAGCTTAATTTACATGTAAACTTGTATGCGTGTTACATGGCAGTTGTCTTCAGTGTTACTCTGAATGTTTTATTTATGAAACTTTTCTTTAATATTCTGTTTGTTCATTACTTCAGATTCATTACATTCAGGTTCATTACAGATTGACAGTGTTGTTTAACCACGTAACCTGCCCCATGTAAGGACCTCTTTCTGTGGTTGCAGTGGGTGGCAATGTCTGCTGTCTGACGAGCTGTTTTGTGGATGCTTGCACGAGGTTCTGGCCCTTAATCTATCAAGCTGGGGTCACTGTCATGTGTTTCCCAGGCTGAAGCTGCAGGGCCCCCAGATCCCGTGTTTCCTGCTGCTTTCCTGCTAGAATTCTGCATGTCAGACCCACAGCACCCTGCTCTTTCATGAATGGAATTTGAAAAGACACTTACATTTCCATAAATAAATTAGGAATTCAGTGGCTTCTTCTGGCTAATCAGGGCAGGCTGATAAACCTTGCTAGCTGTTTAATAAATGAATTGTGACTGATTACCTATTAATATGGACGCCTTAGGAATTCACCCTGGGGGAAGCAGAGCAGTGAAATAGAGAGGGGCATGGCCCCCTGGGAAATCAGGGCTTCATGTTTGCAGCTTAAATATCTCTGTGAAGTATCAATAAGGAGGTAATTGAATTTTGAACACAAACATGAGCGCCGGATGGATGAAGGAGAGGGGGGCTCTGATCATCTCTTCGTGCCCCTTCATATTCCCCTCCCCTTTTCCTTAGAGACCACTCTAGTGAAGATAGATGCTAAATCCATTAAATAAAGATTAGACTCTGTCATGGTAGAAAGTGGCAGCTTAGCTAGATCCCTGGGCAAATTGGGACCTTTAGCAATACAGAAAATTAAAATATACATTTTTAACAAGTGCACTGTCGACACAGTAATAATGACTGTGTGGCTTGTGGGGTTTGCTCACCTTTCAGATCTGCTTTTGTTTGGTTATATCACTTGCTTTTGTTTTGAAAGCAGCCTACTTCGTCTCTCTGAAGACTTAGGGGAAGGAAGGTGTGTTTTTTTTTCTAAAAAGTAGATGGAGGTAGTCCAGAGGAAGCATTGAGATGGTATTGGAGTTCGAAATATAAATGTTACTGGGATTTTTTTTTAAATAAGGATTTTCTTCACTAAGCATATGGCTTTGTTTTTTATTTACTCCGGATCAATTTCTCTAAGTTCTGTTAATATTGGAAATATTACTATAAGGGTGATCCTTGTAAAATATCAGTGTTCTTTCCTTTCGCGCACATTGCAGAAGCATAGCTGGAGTGTTCTTTAACAGGTGATTGTCTTCCTTTATGATACTGCGCTAAACTTATAACACAAGACCTTCTTTACAACTTCACATGCCCTATTCTCTATGTCTTTCAGACAGAACCTCATCTGCCTGTCTAAGTGGGGGACAAATTGTTATTCTGGAGTGAGTTCTATTTTTCCAGATAAACAGAGTAACACAGAAAATTGTTTTTCAGAACAAAATCCAAAAATTGTTTAATATTTTTAACGAGAGATGAGCCTAAGCTATTGTGGTCCTGAGGAAACTTGCTATTGCTTCCTTCTGTAACTTTGGTTCTAGAGTGTTCCCAGGAAAGGGGAAAAAAGCATGCTTTAAATTATGGCGGACTGAAACAACAGTAGCCTGTCTGTTCTTCCACAGCAGCCCCTTGTTAACATGACTTTCCAGACCCTTTCAAATTTTAGCAGTTATATCTGGAAACCCTGAAACATTTTCAGCTTCATCTGCTAACTTCTCTTTAGCTTATGAAGAACAAAAGTAGATTTTAAGTGAAAAAGTTAAAGTACTTGAATTCATTGTAGAGATAGTAATGAGCGTGCTGGGAACACCTTGGCTTCCTTTAATTCTGGCTTCCTGCAGATATGGAAGAGGTTTTCCATCTCTTTTCCCCATCAGTCATCTGCTTCCAGATTCCAGTAGCTTACACATTTGCTCATTTGTGGTGGTTTTGGTTTGTTTGTTTGTGTGTTTATTTGTTTTGTAAGTGGGTTTTGGTGTAGGAATGTGTTCCTTCATCTAGCCATGCTTCTAGCAAAGAAGAAAGAATCCTAGAGGCTGAGCCACCTTTGACACACTTTGGTGTTGGCACCACAATTGAAAATGAATGGTTACTACCCCTTAGCTAAACTAAACTAATTGATTGTGTATACAGTGTACCTTGTCTCAGTTGAAAAAGCAGCCAGATCTCAAGGCTCGCTTAAAAAGGAGGATTACAGCATTAGATTTACCTTTGGCCAAGCATGTTGATCATGGACTCTTTCTCTTTTGGGGCTTCCTTACCTTCATCCCCTCATATACATGCACTGTTTCATACTTTAGTTACTGAAACCCATCCTTACCAATCTACAAACTCAAGGGCAATTTGCATTACAGCTCTTTTCAAACACACAAGAACTTTATAGATGGCTTTGAATCTCATCATGTTTTAATCTGTATGAGAAAGAGATGTAGGCCAGAAAGGCCTTGATCCATATGTGCTTCTCCCAGCCTTTGCTTTTCACGTTATGGCAGTATTCAGTGGAATATGGAATAACGTATTTTAGGAGTTTTGCAGTTCCTGAATATCTCTCCCTATTGATATGCAGTCTAACTGTTTATAACTCATCTACTTTCCTTTAACTGTAGCTGATCCCTTTCAAAGAAGCGCTTGGTGCCTGGACCACTTTTTTCTCTCATGCTACACGCATCCTTAGCCTTCCTCTCTTCCCTGTCCCTCTGTTTGCCTGTTTTGGATCTTTTTTTCTGCTCTCTTCACCCTGCATGTAAACTTTGATTTTTTTTTTTCTAGTTAAAGAGTCTTCCTTTGTGCGTCCCTAGTTAAAAAGGAGGTTCTCCCTAGCTTGTTCCGTAGCTTCTTCTGTAAGCAGGCGTGTGCCAGAAACCTCACAAGCTTATGGCTTTCTACATATTAAGGCACTTAGTGATGCAGCGTTTTAATTAAATTAACCAGAATTCGTAAATTGTAGATAGATTTCCCAGATCATCTCAATATGAGCTTTTAGAGTGATCAACACTCTGCTGGTGTTTAATCCATCAGGCTGCCATATGGAGCATTGAAGAGCAGAATATCTGTTTATTAACAATTGTTGTTTTTTTTCACATCAGCAATTATGATTTCTGTATTTGAGGACATGGGAGTACAGTCTGTTGTTGCATCTATTATACCAATTATATCAATTTCATGCCAGACCCACTTTCATGTCTATTCCTTTTCCTTTTTTACTGAATCCAGGTAATTCAATAGATTACCTAAAAGACTTAGTAGGCCAAAAAGATCATCTCATCAGTCTCCAGAAATTTCCTCACAAGAGGAAAGGCTAGGATGTCCATTATGAGAAATTAAACATATCTGTAACGTCAGTGGTTTCTGCAAACTTTTGAGACATTTAATGAAGCTTTGCAATTTGAACAACCAGAACATACATAATAATTCACAGAATTCAGAAAGTTGGCCTATCTTAGAGATCAAGCCAGCCTTTAATTCACTCTGTATTAGTAAATACCTATATATCTAGCCTCAAATTCTAGGGTATTTTCTATGTTGGACTTGCAACAGAAATTACTTGTCTCTTCAGTGTTCTGTTTCATTTTATTGTGACAAACAGGTTTGTTTCTTCCACTTCAGCTGTGTAAGTCCTACGGTTTTGAAATGGATGAATGCTTTAGGGAAGAGGGAAAAAAAACTTCTTGTCTTCTAATTTTTTCATTGCACTGCTTTCTTCAAAAAGTAACATTAAACATTCTGGAATGGGAGATAACATGGGCCCGATGCAGAAATGTGTTTTGCAGTCTAGACATCAAATTCTTCTCTTCAACTCTAATAGAAAATAATTTCCACTGTGAGAACCTCCTGAATTCTCACCAGTGGTAATGTATATACTCAAATATTTTCAAGCTTTTTTGGGTGCATTGACATAGTCTAGGGGGCTAAAAACTGCTTATTGAGACAGCTTCAATTTTGATCTGTGCTTAGGTAGTGTTTGGAGTGGAGGGAACTGTTATTATGTGTTGATGATAAATGGAAAACAGTGCTTTCTAACTTTCACTAGAGTTGTCCATTGTATCCAGCAGATGGCAATGAGAATGTACTTGCTGCTCTTTCTAAGCAGTGTCTTGACTAAAATCTTAAACCCTGCAGAATGTACTCTTCCCTGTTCTCTGGTGCATAGCTGCAGATCACTTCCTAATGAGGATTTTGAGTGCCCCCTGCCTAGTGGGTAAAACAAAAGCCAATGCATCCATGGATTAACGAGAAAGGAATTTAATGCTGGCATGCTGTACCCTGCAACAAAATCTGTTTTCAGGATTTCAAAGTATTCCTTTAGATGTTTAGCACTTGAACAAGCCTTTTTAGTAGTCTTCTCTTTCCTTACTTACATTGTGTGTCCATCTGCTTGTCTGGCACTTATCTCGGTTGGTTACCTTGTGGGCGAAAAAGCAGTGATCTTTCAAAAGCTTGGCACCAAAGGCAGTGTGAGCACTCATCCTTTTGTATAGGCTCACAGTACATGCGAACTCTGAACTGCTGCTGGATTTCCAGGGAGGGCGCAATTTTTTTTTCAAGCCAATGGCAACATGTATCCCAGTGAGGAGTAAACTGAGGCTTGTGATGACAGTGATTTGCTGACCCCTTGCGTATGGATCACTGCAGCTTCATATCACTTCTGTACAGTTGTTACTGTGCATACATGCAAGGTAGAGTGCTTGGCTACTCCTAAGCAGCCAATTAATTTGGAAGAAATGACAGAATTTATGTATGCTACATAGTTATCATGTGGAATTATTATGAATGACTATGTCAGAACTATACGAGACAGCTTTGTTCACCTGATATTGTTTACAGCCATGATAAGGAACAATATAAAAACCCATTTCAGAGTATCTAGACACTAGGAGTTAATGAACATCGCTACCTTTCTAGAACCTGTGGGATTAAAAGTACCTTTTACCAGCCTCTTCATTTTCTTTGTATCTGATGATTTAAGTAGATGTGGAAATGAGGATTTTTACTCTCTCATCCTCCTATTCTGTGATCCCTGTGGTTGTCTCCAAGAAATTTTGATACCTCTTTCTTAGTGACATAGTGACTGTGGGCGCCACTGATGTTCTCTCCCTTATTTAGCCCTGTGTTCCAGGTATAATGGCGCTTCAGTAAGCCGAGACATCCAAGTTGTAATCTAAATCTTCTATTTTTCTGTTCAACACTTATGAAATAAAACCTTTCCTATCTATCCACTCAAATCTTATCAAAGTTTGAGATAGAAACTTTCATCCAGAATTCTTTACTCCAATCTTAATAAGTCTTTCCACTTGGAAAGATGAGGAGATTGTTTTGACTGTCATCAGGATCTCTAGACGTTTTTCTTCAAACATCTTTATTTTATCAAACTACTTTTCCTTTTCATGGCTTTTTTGTGCCTTATTGGACATACTCTATTCAGTAATAGGAAGACAAAAGCCAATTCTAATCAGTCAAGAATACAGATTACTATAAGACATTGCTATTTTCTAAGAAGCTGATTTCCCTGCTTGCTTCAGGGGGATACTTTGTAAACATCCAGGGAGCTATCTAATTTATCTTTCTTGTGTGGGTTGTACAGTATTCATAGAAGTCTTGATGACTGGTAAGATGATGTGTTGGATGTAAGGTATTGTTCAGTGTAGCCTAATTTATGTATACAGTCTGTGCTTATGCAGTGTCTCCCCTAAGTGCCTTAGGACAGAAATAGCTTGTCCAGTGTTTGTATACTCTGAAGCAGAGTGGTAACTTGATTAAAAGTGCTTCCAGGCATTACAATAATATTTCAAGGTGTGTATATAGCTGTGTTTTAAGTTAACATCCTAGCAGTTTTTTTCTTTCTGTATTGGCACTTGGTAGAACATTTTGGGATCCTTTCCTTTGGCCTTGCAAGTCCTAGCAACAGATAAGTATGGACTAAACTTTGTGGAGCGTTCCTTGAAGGGCTTTGGTAATGTAAAAGATCTTCTGTGGGAGTGGCCAAGGCTCTCTATGCTGATAGCTTACAAAGCAATTCTAGGAAATGTCACAGAAAGGTGTAACCTGATGTTTGGGAGCAATTTCATACCAAATTGTGGGACTAGTATTAACATTTAGCATCTACTTGGACTCTCCACATTAGAAACACGATCACTGTAAGCTATACATGAAATCATACCTTAAATTGAACTCCTATTTTGGAGGCTTTTGTTTCTTTCTGTGGATCTGTTTGAGATTTTCAGCATAGGTACCTTAGTCAGGAACCATACTTTAGTTGGCATAGATCTAAACCTTAGGCCTGAACTAAAATAGGAAACTGAAATATGACTATTATTGAACAAGGAAATCCCATTCCTTCCATCTTGGAACCTGACAGAGAAAGGTATACACCAATCACTGATGGGGAGACCTAAGAGACGGAAAAGTCACATAACAGGAATGAATGTGTTAGGAGCAGAAACCAGGTTTCCATTTGCAGGCCAATGTACTGTCTCCTGGAGCTTGCTTCCATTTTAGCTCAATAATTGCATCCATCAAGTAAGTTTACCTCTAAGTAACGCAATTCTGTTGTATTTGAAGTAATACTTTTTTGGCATCAAAATAATATCATTCAGAACTAGATCAGAAACAGAAGAGGAAGTACTTGAAGTCCAGACGTGGCAACAAGTAGTCATAGCCTTGCTTCTATTTCAAAGGAAGGAAGGGAGACAGCATCGTAAAACTTGTTCTCTGGACTTCCACTTTCTGTGTAAGTTACAGACTGCCTGGCCATAATATTGTCAAATTCTTTTTCTTGTGCATAAGTAGCAAAATCTTCCCCCCCCCCCCCCCCCCCCAAGAAATTAGAATTGTCATTTGGTGTTACTTCTGGTGAGGCAAGTCTGAGAAAGTTAATGGTTGATCTCCATATGCATTTATAATAAGATTTTGTCAGGCTACAGTAGTGTGGATTTTTGTTTGTTTTTTACTTTGTTTTGATCCTTAAAGGCTTGTCACACTGGTAGATTTGTAGAAGAGTCGTTTCAGAATAATTAGCATAAGCTGAGTTGGATAGGTGGTGACACAGTGACCTGTACTAGGGCCAGCATAACTTGATAGTTCTTTATACTTTGACACAAATATTTCTGCCAAGTTTTTCTGGTATTGTATATATTTTTTTAAAATAAAACTTGATGCTTCTACACTAGAAACTTGCTGTTCAACAGAGTTCTCATGGCAAGTCTATCTGACCTTGGCAGAGAACTAGTTCCAAGATGGAATCAGAGTTTGTGTGCAGCTGCTAAATGTTGTGGCAATGTTTACTCCTGTTTTTCATACACCTCTCAGGCCTCCTGAGCTCTTGGAATGGCCCAGAGCAGCCAAGTGTAAGCACGGTACCCAGCATGGTATAGCTGAGTGAGTAGCTTCATGCTTGAGACACTTCAGATTGCAGTCCTGTTTCCCACCTCTCCTGCACAACATTAGTAATTGTCTGTGGTTTACAACTCTTGCTTCTGAATAAGGCCTCATGATCTTTTCCAAAGAAGGAAGAAGTTCTTAATCTAGCTCCTATAACTTCAGGTACTATGTGTCATTTCAGGCAGTCTTTTGGGAGGAACAATTTCAAGATAGTGTGAAGTACACCATTTGTTTCTAGAGAGCTGCTTAGAAATCGAGAGATTTCCTCATGAGAATATGAGGTGAAAAAACGGACCTCTGATTTTTTTGAAAAGTTACAGTTATTTTACATCTCTGCAATTGAGAAGGTAAATGGAAAATTCATATTGATTCCCAGCCCTGAAATTAATAAGAAGGGTAGAATTCAGAAAAAATAATGGAAGCCAGGCATATGAAAAGAAGTGGAGTGTGTTTTGCACAATGAATAATTTGATGTGGAACTATCTGCCATACGGAGATTCTTTTTAGACCAAGTACTGAACAGCTATTGAAAAACAATCAAGCGATTAAATTGGTAAGATAAGGTTTCTAGTTATATCAGAATAAACTATAAAATGAACTATGAAACATTGACTGCTTCAGAATACAAAACAAGCACATGGGAAGAGGAGGAATCTTTCAGAGCTGATGATTCCATTTGTTTCCATAATAATGTTCCCTTTTTTCTGCGATACTTCTGATTGTGGGTGCAGTCAGAAAGGACATCTGACCAGGTAGATCAGTGATCTGCTCTGCTCTATCAGTTAATGTGTTCATTTACATTTTTTTTTTTACTGCAACATGGCAGATTTGTGTTTAATAGGAAATTTCCACAGTATACTGTATTACACTTTTCTAGAGACTGATCTTAGATCCTATCTGTTGATAGGATTTTATTTACAAGATTTCAGTCAGTGATACAGGATGTACATTCAGAGCATGCTTTGAGTTACATCTCTAGAGAGAACTTTATTATTAAACCCTTTTGAGAGTGTCCCCAGTGGCAGCTCAATAGAGCAGGTGGCCTGCATGGCACTGGTGCACAGGGAGTCAGGAGCCTGTGTCTCATCAGAGCATATAATCTAAAATTCATTCAGCCTATTTCTCTCTCCTGGGGAGATGACAACGATGATACAGGACTCTTATGCTTAAAAACTAATTGTTAACTTGCAGAAGACGTCATTCAGCGCAAATCCAAACAGAAAAGGGCTGGGTGATGGATGTTTCTGGGTAGCAGACCAAGGTGCCATTTGCTCTTCAACAGTTCTGTGGGTTACCTCAACATTTTCATGCCAAGTACCTGATGGACTTGAAAAGAGAGAGCACATTAAAATTAAACAATGTTTACTATTTCTGTCTGCTAATACGTGTGTATTTAAAACTTGGAGAAAAGAAACTGTTCCTTCCCTCTCTGGGATTTCTGACTGGTGCTCAGGCTTCTTTGAAGCAAAGCAGTGGCTGTGTGGAGGACTTGGGAAACGGTATCAAACAGGAATGTGGCAGGTAGGTAACGCTATAGAAAGAAATGTAAGGTTGCATATGCATCTGTTCTTACAGCTGTAGCCAGTAGAGATTGTCCACGTGTACTTGACCATCACTGGGCTGAATCTGCAGTGCATCCAGTGGTGTCCTCCATGCTCTGGCATGACTGAAACACTGGTGAACTGAAGTGAGTTCAGCATTTTACTTTCACGTCTTCTACTCCCTTTTCTACCTACAAATAGGTCTTCTAGCCCCATCACCACTGGGTCACGGAGCCTTCTGGCTTCTCCCAGCTTTCAAAGTTTCCTCTGTCATCAGAGTAATCTCACCAGTCAATAAAATTATGGAGACTCTTCATGGCAATTACCGCCTTACTCCTGCTTTACTTTTCTGAGCTGTCTTCTAGATGGTTTCACTGTTACTTTGCTGCAGTACCCTTGGTTTTGGTTTCCAGTAATGAATGAGGAACACTAGTTTGCTATGGCACCGTTATTCAGCTTTTTTAAGAGAGTAATGGTAGACATGGCCTCAGAATGGTGGCGTGCATGAATTGTGAATAAATATGAAGGGATTTGTGAAAGCCAAAGAGTACCAAAGCTAACTTTGCTGGTTTCAGTAGATCTTCTCAAGTGAGAAGTGAAAACTGAAGTTTCCTCTGGCTGGTGTACTTGGGAGGTATCAGCAGATTGATACCGCTGTATTTCTTTTATTCAAATCCAATTCAACGTTTTCTTTTAAAAAACAAAAACATGGGAACTAGAAGGGTGAGGATTTTCATGCAAAATGTTCCCATAGTTGTTCATGTGTCTGGGAGGATTTGGTTTTGGGTGTAGTTTTCACAGCTGGGTATTGCCTTGTTGCCTTATAGATCATTAACAGCTAAAATGTAGCAATTGTAGCAGGGCCTGCCTGTTTGTCTGTTTCTCTCTGTTCCCAACAGCCCTGAGTGGTATTGCAATTTAGTTGTTAAGTCAGTCAGATTAAGCCTCAGAATCAGATTTAACTCTTCCAAATACATGCCTTTTTCTCTCTATTCGTTTGAACTTGAGTCTAGTAGCTTTTGAATGCTGTGAAAAGCATAACATTTCTAAATCAGTTCATTTCCTGAGATGTCTTGTGACTAGCTTGGAGTTGGTAAAGATGGTTTTGAGTTTCCTGGACCCTGTTCTGGACTCCCCAGTATTCCTCAGCTAAGGGTGTTGTTGCCAGGGGAAGAGGCTTATGGCCAGCAGAGAGCATAAAATGAGTCAGTAGAATAACTGAAAAACAGCTGGGCTGAAGCAAGCAGTGAATGTACTGTGAATGAGGAAGACAGGGATAAGAGAAGTAATTAAAGTAAATGTCTTTTGATTCATGTGGAGGAAAGAATTAAATGACAGAGGTGATTGTAGAGCTTCACTTCTGCTACTAGAGCCTACAAACAGTGTATTGATGCTTTTCCATAATTCTGCTTTACTGAGGTTAAAATTTTTGCCTTGGAGCACAGAGATTCCAATATTTTACTTGTATTTGTTCATACAGACTTTTTAATTGGATTTCTAGAAATTGCAGAAGACTTCCATTGTTTTACCAATGAGAAAATTAATCTTACTTTACTTAATATGTATATCAGATAATACTGCTCCATCATAAAAAGGCATGAATTTTCTTCTGGAGGCCTTCAGTGTTGGTAATTCATTGTTACATCAAGGGCAGCACTCATCTACATGGAAAAACATTTCAGTAAGGAATCTTGAGATTAGAATACACTTTACTTTAGAAAACAAAACTAAATTTAAGACACATCTCTGAACAAACAAATACAGAGTATCCTGATGTGAGCTTCTTTTCTCCAGATACCTCTTGTGAAGATTATTGACAGAAGTTAAATTTGAAAGTTCAGTTTTGCTGCAGTGCTCAGTTACCTGGGTGACCTGCTGATAGTCTTGTTTCCTCCTTTAGAGATGAAGGAAGCTGTACTGATCTTGAAACAGGACTGTGGGCCTCTCTGTAAGGCATGCCTAGTCATTTTCTGAGTGGATTTATTTGTCCTGACTTGCATAACCATACAGCTTGTATCTCAACATTATTAGCCAAAAGGAGTATAGGGACTTACATAATCATTACACGATTATTTTTCAGTAAGTGTTCTGTAAATATGTAATTCTCTCTCTACTCCTAATAACTCTTAATCCCTTTGTTTCTATTGGTTCCTGGGCTCTGATTTTTTCCATGACCTGCATGCCCTGGTCACTGATAAGACTTGAAAAAATGGTGACTTTCAAGATTCACCTGCTTTGCTCCCAGCCATTAAATACCAGCTGCCTCTGTAGGCAAGGGAGGCTGCGTCATGGTGCTCTGGGAATTCAGACATTGCTTCTGCCTGTATGCCTTATGAGAAGTACTTGTTCTCCTTTAAAAACATCTCATACCTAGCTGCGTGCATATATTCAGTGCAGACCTCTCCACCTCACTTCGTCATTTGTTTTATGCTCAAGAGTTATTGAGCAAACAGTTTTGATCTAATTTCTGCATGTTACTAGATGAAGAAGTTTCCTTCTTGAGATAGTGTGGTGAGAAAGCCTAAATCATCAGGCATTCTTGGTCCTCTGCAAGGGTGGGAAGGGCATGAAGAGATTATTTTCCTTTTAGCAGGTAGAAAACTTCAGTTCTTGTTAGTGTGCTTTTTACTAGAGCATGACCTTTTTCTATCCCAATGTTTGCTTCCAACATCTGTGGGACTTGGTGGTCAAAACTTTCCCAAGCTGCATCTGTTCATGTAATAACTTAAACTAGTAAAGTCTTCTTCAGGAACACTTGACAGTATCTTCAGCTTCTATGTACAATTAGCTTTCATGTGGTCTTTAATACTAGAAACTTGATTTTATTCCTTTAAGCCTTATAAAATTCTTGAACACATTTTTTTTCTGTGTGTAATTAGCTTCATGAGTCAGTGCCTGGTCTTAGGTCTTGACACTTTTGGCGTGTGAATTTTGTGTGTGTGTGTATTTGACTTTGGCTTTAGTCCAGACTAAATATTTTAAGCTGCTAGTTGTGTGGGGGTTTTGTGTCTTCGGTCTGAGACTAGGGGGCAGACATAACCAGCACAGAGAGAAGTGAACTGTATAAACCACAATTAGAATTGCCGTGCACAGGTGTCTGAAGATCTTATACAATTGCCAAGCTATTTGTTCCTCAAATGAGAGGGGCTCTGGGAGTGTATCTTGGAGAATAAAGGGAACAGAAGGCTTTCCTTTTGGATGTTACATATTTTATTTTAGTTTTGAATTCTAGGTTAAATTCTTCCAGACTTGATGCATTTGGTATCTGTATAGAACCAGCATAATGAATAGTTGAAAGTGACCTGCTGTGCCTAGTGACAGAATTTGTAACTGCTTTCAGATAGGAATCAGCATTTAGAAATAAGACTTAGGTCTCATGGTTTAAAAATTTGAATGCCAGTCTTCAAAGTGAGATGTCTTGTAATGGTATTAAAGGACAGGGGTTATGGGTGAGTTCTGATGCTTGAGCACCCTTTTGGGAAGGGAGGCATCTTAAATCTATACGTTAGTCATATACAAAGTATTACTGCAATGAAAAAACAGTGAACAAACAGCTCATAGTACAAGACAGTTGATGCATCTAGAGCCACAGTGCTTGCTGTGTTTTTTTTGCAATTTAATGCACAATAATTTTTTTAGTTCTGTATTTCTATATGCTCCACTGTGTCAGATCTGTATTCTTGGGATGTGAGGTTCCATTAAAAAATAAATAATAATCGCAGCCCCCTCTCCCCCCACGTACTCTCATTTTCTATAATATGGTAATGATATCACCGTAGCAGTAATTACGGGTCATCTTCATTTCTTTCATCTCTGCTGGTTCTGATGGCTTCATTCCTTTGACGGAGAAGATTTGGCTCTGGGTGCTGTGATTATTTTGTTAAGCATTATTCGAATAGACAGGAGTGAGAGAAATTAATCAATCCAAATGCAATTAGCATCATGTTTAACCCAGTGATGGACGTCTCAAGGTGAAACAGTCAGGGGAGTTTCAGACATTATTATTCAATCCAGTGGCTCTTATCTAAATTATAATCAAGAGAGGTTTTTATTGGCTTCGCAGAGGGAAGATGTAACTCTTTCCCTGCTTTGGGGGTCAAAAGGATCAGGTCTTTGGCCTCACAGGATGTTAGCTGCAGCCAGTTCCTGCAGGTGGGAGGTGCTGTAGGAGTATTGTTTAACATGTGGGTTGCCTGGGACAAAATATCTGCACATCCCAATGTTCGTGACCTGGAACATAAGTTTAGTAGCAACTTGGACATTAGCAGGGATGTCGCTGCCCCTTGCTTCAAATACTTTCATTGGCTGGCTTTGCCCATCTGTATGTGAATGAACACTGTGGTTTTTGGCATTCAAAGCTCTACGTACATCATTGTTTGCAACTGAGTGCAAACAGAATGGTGCTGCCCTGCAAGCTGGGGAAATCTGATTCGGGAAACAAGGCAATTAATTTGTATAGAAGGATTTTATTTTTTCTAGAGCAGATATAATTTTATTGCTTATTGGTACCAATAGTAGCATATTTGAGGAAATCTCAATCTGCATGCAGTAAATCTGTTATCACCCAGGAGGGTAATCCTGAAGGAGCTCAGCAATCTCTTAGGTGTAGGATAAAAGACCACTACTGTGGGTGGAGAGAAATGAGATGGAAAGAGGTCTCATTGGGATTTTGTGATTCAAGAAAGCATTGGGTGTTTGACTAAAGTTCCTAAGGCTCTAGCCCAGCAATGGCCAACCCAAGGGGTGCGTGTGGCCCGGCCCAGGCTTGGGTGCACACCCATTGCTCACAACAACCACCCACCAGCACGTGATTGGCACTGCCTGGGCTGAAACCAGGGCATCGGGAGGGCACAGTGCAGCGCTAACTCAAGTTAGGGTGAATAATTGTATGCATTTTGATACACTGCCTAAACACAGTCCTGTCAACAGCAAAAAATATGCAGCAGTGCTTTCTATTTTGACACAGGAATTTGAGGATAGGCTTCAAGATTGCAAAAAAAAAAATAAATAAATAAAACAAAACAAAACAAAAAAAAACCCAAACAATTTATTTGCAACTCCATTTTTACTCGATATAATTACATCACCTGCAAATTTTCAAATGGAATTTGTAGAGTTGCTATGAGATATTCAACTCAAAAATTTGATCATGTCTCTTTACAAGACTTTGATAGGACCTATCTTAGCAGAAATATCCCTCGCTTCACAGTCACTCCTTATTCATGTCACTACTTTTTGGCAGTACACACATTTTGGGAACAGTTGTCAAGGATGAAGTACAGGAAGAGTAAAATTTCATCAGAAATTTCCAATGATCCCCTTGAAACCTCACTAAAAAATTGCAGCTGCTCCCATCAAACCAGGCTGATGCACTGGTTTCACAAAAGCAAAGGCAAGTATCCCACTAGTTTTATGTTTTTGTTGCTCTCTTTTTAAATGTTTTTTATTAAAAAAAAAATTAAATATTATAATGTTTTGTTACAATAAATTTACTTATGTAAGTATGTTTTATGAAGGCTGCTCTGAAAGTAATGCCTCCTACTTTATTATGTTGGCCCATGATGTCAGAGGTGGATGCTGGTGGTATGGCAGTAGAGGTTGAACCTTTCCGCCAATATCCTGTTACATTTTGTTGCTGTGTAACAGATACCAGCAGACTGGCAGTCTGACAGAATGGCATCTGATGTGGGAGTATATATGAAGCCAAGGTGTGTCATTGAATTCCTCCTTGTGGGGAAAATGGCACCCACTGACATTAGTCAACGCTTGCTTAATGTTTACAGAGACCTCACAGGGGACATGAGCACAGTGAGGTGGTGGATGGTGCGTTTCAGCAGTGGTGACAGCAACAGTGGGTCACCTCCACTGCTGCAGATTTTGAAGAGTGCTGCATGTAGGCTTATGTTCATCACTGGCAACAATGCACAGCTAATGGTGGTGGTGACTGAAAAATAGTTTTGTAGCTGAGAACTTGCTCTTTTAAATAGCGTTATTGTGCTCTTTGTATCTGTTGTAGTTTCCATGCTAATAAAACAGGCATTATTTTCAGAACCACCTGTGTATATGCAACCCAAGACTATTCCTCTTCGCTCAATGTGGCCCAGGCAAGCCAAAAGGTTGAACACCTGTGCTCTAGGCAATATTCACTGAACTGTTTCAGCAGATTGGAACTTCATAAGTCTGCTGTTTACCTCTTTCAGAGATGACAGTTTTAATTGCATACTGGGAGGAGCAGTCTATGTGCTTCACCTACTTTGGTTCACAGCAGGCTTTCTACAAGCCCTTCTTCCTTGGTATTTCCAAACAAGTTGCACTAGACTGTACTGGAGCTAGACTCACTGAAGTGAGGGTAGATTCTGCCATCTTATTCACCCAGGGAAGGATGTAATGCTTTGTACCAAGGATGATGTTCATATTTCAAAATACTGTAGCAAGTCTTGACAGAACTCATCTTTCAGAGCCCAAGTTCTTGCACTGTTGCTGACTCCTTTTGTGTACGTGTGCGCCTCACTTCTTTCTGAGACTGTGACCCCATCTGTAAGATGGGAATTAAATCACCATATGTCTCAGGAATATTATGAATCTTGATAAACTTTACAAGTGCTTTAATACTGATTACTGAGAGATGCCATGGTAACACAAACTTATTCCACCTGGAAGTTCATGTTGTTTCTCTGTCATCTTTCCTGAAAAGTATATTTCAGGTGTTCTAGATGATTACGCTGGTATTCAGTGTAAATGTAACGATTTCTGAAGCACAGGTTTGCAGAACTGCATGCACCAGTTCTTCCTTCATTAGGGGTGATAAGCATTGCTTGTGTAGCTGCAGCTCTATGAGATGGCAGTTCCACCTTTGTGAAACGGAGTTTGGTGCAGGATTCACCAGAACATATTTGTTAAGGGCCCGCAGTCATCAAATAGTATTTCATTTGACAATTACATTAAGGAAGTATGAAGTTAGCAAAGTAATTGGATATCTTTTTATGGATGCCAGCAGGTATCCAGGTGGTGGTAGGTTTGGGGGGATCTGGTTTTCCCATATATGTATGCATTGAGCCTGGGAGTCAGAAACAAGTTGGAGATGGAGATCTGTATAGATAACTTCTTCTATCAGAGAAAGTTCAGACTACATTGGCTGGCTAATAGTATTCTCCTAGTCTTGGCTGATATAGACCTCATTATCTTCTGGGAACTGTTTAATGCTAATGTCAATCTTAACTTGCTGTTTTTAGAATGCCTTTTTGCCTTCACATTGGTGAGTGACTTTATTTCTCTTCCAAATGCAATAGAGGTTGAAAGCAGCCAAGAGATTTGTCTTTGTTGTTGGCTTTCACAAATCCCACAAGCAAGAATCCCACTTTAACTCCTGGGCAGAATCCTTCTACGTGCCTTTTTGTCTATCCTACCAACTGGGAAAAATAATTGTCCTCTTATCCTAACATTGTGTTAAAGGACAAAAGAAATAATTGCTGAAGTTTTATGCCCTTGTGACAGAAGGGTTAACCTAGAGTTGTGTTCTGCTGTCTTTCTGCAATTCGTGTTCTTTTTCCTGAACTGGTAATTCACACTGATAGCTCTTCACAAATAAACCCTCATAGTTTTGTTGTCTCTGTAGTGCTAAGACACAGCAGTTTAAAAATACGTGACTGGTACTTTGGAGGAATCCATGTTGAAAATCAAGTCCCTTAACTATCATAAGTACAACCGTAAGGGACTGAACAGGAGGAATGTTTTAACTGAAAAGCTAACAGATTATGACATTGCCCAAATAACGTTTTGGTAGTCAAGAATGTAGCATTCAAAGTGTGATACTACAGGGCTAAAAACATATTCTGTTCACACGACACTAATTGTATTTCCAGTTTTTTAGTAGCAAGGCGTTGAGATATCAATATGGATACATTTTCAGGTTGGAGGAGAAGCACGGTCAAAATTGTCCAAGTTACATGTTTTGGGAAGGGGCAGAGAAGTGAATCTTTGATGGGGGCTGACTTCATTTTAAAATGTCTGTGATTTGGAGATGCTCATGGGCTTTGTTTTGAGATACGCCCAGAAGCAGTGGAAAGTAAGATTATGATGACAAATGTATTGTAAATACAGTTTGTCTCACATCTTGTGCTTAAACTTTGTCACCAAGTCCACACTTCTGTATTTAAGTATATGCTGTGTTAAGAACATGTATACATATGTGTGTTGCTTAGGGATTCTCCAGGATGAAGGTTTCTTATATAAGTCACTATTTTTGTTGCTGACTTTATAGCTGTAAATCCTTCCATTATTTCTTGGTTCTCCAAACCTTATGACACACTTTGTCCTGTGCTGTCATATGTATGAGAAGGTTTTTTATGGGGAGCAATCAGACTGGACCCCAGTCTCCAGTGCAGTGTTTTTTTTTCTAATTAAATTGTCATGAAGGAATATGTGGAACAGCAGTTTTCATTTTCAGTGGAGGAAAAAAAACATTGAGTCCTTGTCATTTGATTAAAAGTTACTTAACCTTTAAATTGCTACAGATGTAAAGATAACTCTGAGTTTCCAATATAATCGCCTCCAAGTTAAAATCAGGAAAATCTTTGTGTAATGAAACCCATATGTCATAGTGAAAGGATGCAAAGCACTGGCAGAGTGGGCTGCTCTCACAGGAGATCTGCACCCAATCTTGTTAGCCAAGACTGCTTTTGGTAATCCCTCATCTCCTCACTTGTAGGAAATCAATCTGTACTACTGAATCTTTTCAACCAGCAACCACAAAATTTACTGCGAAGAAGCAGCTTGGGGACAGTTGTAGTAGAAAAGGAGCCCCAGGCAACAAGGCTAAATGCAGGATTGAAGGATTGAAGTTCTAAAGAGGAGATTATATTAAACCTTATTCTGTTCCCCTATCAAGTAGAAATCTCTCTTCCTTTCAGCCTTGGACTTTACTGTCCAGTACCTGTTCCTGAGATCTGCTTCTCCCCAGCAGCAAACTTAATTCATAGGGCACAGTATTCTCTATTAACTGTAACAGCCTGAAACTATTTTACAATAGTTATCTTTCTGAGAGTCCATTCAAGCACACACCTTCTGTTGTAACCAGTGCTGATAACATCCTAGCATTTTTTCTATGGTCTTCAGTGCCCTCTTCTTCCTTCCTACTATGTGAGATTAGTTTGTATCTGAGCTATTGTGATCATATCCATTGTTGATTCTCTATTGTAGTAGATGCACAGCTAAGGCAAGGCTGCAAATTGTCTCTTGACATGGAGATTCATGATTCTGCTTCATGCTGCACAGCCTCTGTAGTGGCTGTCTGCTGGTGCAATGCAACCTGTGCTCAACCCGTTTTCCTCTGCAAGTCTGTAGTTTAAGGAACCATTTTAAAGATAAATCCCTAAGGTTTTCACTATGGTTTTGTCCAACCTTGTAATTAAAAAGTCTACCTCTATCTGCCACACAGCGTGCTTCTACTGGTCCCTCGGGTAATTGCTTAAGATGAATTTTGCTGTCTCAGACTGTGTTTGTATTTAGAATGTTGCTGATGGCTTCTTCCTTCACAAGCTCTCTCTTTTTCTGGTGAGCTCCAGAAGGCCCAGTTGGAAATGATATTCCTGTTTCTAAGAAATCGTTCATCAGGAGCAACGCTGAGCAGAGGAGTCAGTTTAATATTTGAGCCTTTTCTGTGCAAAACCCAAGCTGAAGATGTATTCTAGTGCAGATCAGAGAGGAACAAAGGGGAAGGAATAGCCAAGACATTTGAACGCAGCACCGTGTAATATGTATTTGGCCTGTGTTTATGAGGAATACATTGAACTATGATCCCTGGGCAGACAAGAGAAGCAACTGAAGCAGGGAAAGTAAGATTGTCAGTGTTCGTGGAAACTTGCCCTTAGTTTGGCTGGGATTTGTTTGTGGTATGAGGATCTTATTTCCTGGCCGTTTTCATACATATACAAAGATGTAAGGTCCTTTCTTTCTGTTTGGCATCGTATCTTTAAAAATAAAGCCCTGTTGCAAGCCTGAATATGTGAGGAGAAGAGGAATACAGAATAGCAGAAGGCTGTCTCCTGCTCCTAATGGGATTTTGTAGCAGCATGTGCGAGTTTGTTTCAGAAGTCAGAAATGAACAGATGTTGGTATAAATTACCTCTGTGTCTGATGTCTTGCAAATTAAAAGCGCGGTTGGCATCACTAAACAATTTCACCAGGTTGGGGGGGGGGGAAGCGGGCGGTGATTATTGTAGCAGGTCGGTAAGAATCTTTAAGCTGCGGCAGAACAGGATAGCAAGGATAAAGGAATGAAGAATAAAATGAGAGGTCTGTGAATTAATCAGAAATGTTAACATCTCAGATGACAAGTGAACAGGAGGGCACGTGCTCTGGAGCAACCCCCAACCCACAGTAATTTTGCTCAGCGCACAGAAGGAGTCTATGCTCTCTGCCTGATTTATAGGGTGCAGCCTCTTTGGGGGAACAGAATTGTCATGCGTTCGTATATCTCCTATATGGGACTTGCACTCAGGAAAACTTTCTGCTCCATCAGCAGTAGTTCAGCTTTGTGCTTTCCCCATAAGAAGTGTTTCAAAACCATTGATGGTGCAAGGCAGGGAGGTGTCACAGAACTGTTGGTGAAAACCTATTCCTACCTGAAATGTTCAGAAACTTGCATTTTTATTTAATCACATTCATTGTGCTAGACAACTTAGTTCCTGGCAAAATAGCAATCTCTTTCCTGCCCTTCTCAGTGCCTTCTACCCATGTGTCTCTTCGGCAGCATTGAAAGACATAGGCTATCCTACAGAGGGGGAAGTAGAGATACAAAGGAATAAATGACATTTGTGGTAGCTCATACTGAATTGGAAGCAGAGTTGGGAGTGGATCCCAGATGATATAACTCGCAGTTGATGGCGTGAACCAAGTGAATAATGCAGTGACCTGCAGTAGCTGTATGGGGTATGTTCTGCTCGTGGCAGTGGGTGATGGACTTTGCAGCCTGTGAATGTCAGTGTGCCAGGCAGTTTGTAACAATACTAACTGTTTTACACGTCGGCACCTTGTGCTATAACTTGAGTTTCCAAGTTAGGATGTAATAATTTTAAGAATAGGCTTCAAGGCACCATTTCTAACCTTTATAGCTAGAATAAGAAAATACCTTTACCTGATAGTGAGTATTTGAGTATTTTAAGCTAAACAAGCACTTATCATATTTCAGTTCTATTGAAACAGATAACAAGTAATACTGAGTAAAAAGTTAACATCAACAGCAACAAACTCACCTCTAGGTTTTTTTTTGTGCTGTCATTGCTGTTGTTCCCCTTAGTAGAGAGGTCAGGAATTGAATGGAGAAAACAGGAGATTAATTTCCATCTCTGCCTTTCAGAGTCTCTCTAGGTTAGGAGTGGGGAGACATGCATGCTTTCATCAATCTTGTGAATAAAAACCTCCATGTTTTGATGGCTGTCAGTCCAACATGAAGCTCACACCTTTATGTACAAGAAATGATGGGAAGCTTCAGTGGGAAAATTGTCTCTCTCCAGGGCTCGGTCACTAATCGTGCTGTCCTTAATGCGTTACACTGTGTTGTGAGACAAAGATGGTATGTGGGCTGCTTTGCCAGTTTGTGAGCTTAAGTGTTCACAAGTCAGAAATGTCTCATGCAGGAAAGTGGCTTTGTAAACCCTGTGTAATACAGCTCCCAGAGATTGATGGTGCCAAGAGCGAGAGAGATGTATAAAACTTGCCTTGCTGTATTAAACATCAAAGGAATGACAATGCAGAGAGAGCGAGAAGACCAAAGCTCTATAAACTTTACTTTATTACACCATCCATAGATGAACTCTGTTGAGGGAATATAAACCCCATTATATTACTGTATCCAGGGACTGACACTGCTGAGAGAATGCTGTCTGATATCTCTTGGAGATCGTAGCATCCAGGGACCAATAATCCTGAAATGGAGAAAGAGAGAGTTCCATAATCTCTGATGGGATTATAACATCCAGGAACAATTGCTTTGAGACAGAAAGATGGAGATCTGGATTATACTGTTCAGAGGTGGATGGTACAGAGACAGAGAAGGGGAATCTGCAAGAGCATAATGCCGTAGGAATAGAAAGCTGAAATTCTACATAACAAGAAAGCCTTTGGTAATTATTGCTGAGTTTAGAAAGTTCCAGGCCTTGCCTGCATTTCTAGATTGTCAGGAAATTGGGCTGTAATGCAGATTTATTTACCGTTCACTTAAATAAAAAAAAGTCCTTACTCTTAGTAGAAGCACAAATTAAATTAATTTCTTACCCTCTGGTTAAATACTGTAAAATACACAACTCTGTTTGGGTTTCTTGGCTTTCTTTCAATATTAATCTTATTTTTCCTCCCTTGTGATTTCAGCTAGAGAAATGACTCGAGGGAAATTCCTGAACATTTTAGAGAAGCCCAAGAAGTAACTGCAGCATCTGAAGCTGGGACAATAAAGTATCCTGACTGGATCATATTATGTACTGTGGATCCAGATGAACCCCAAAACTTCTAAGGAGAAGTACAAAGCTCTAGCTATAAACCCTCAGAAGCAAGCACCTCTTTCACTTCCACAGCTCATCTCTTTGCAGGAGAGACATACTGCGTACACAGGTTACAAGGACTGCCATTAGGTGCATTGGAACTCAGACTTCATCCTGCCTTAAGATACTCAGATGGAAGGATTTGACCCTGACATGCAACAACAAAGTCACCTGATAGGTTTTTTAATCAGCTATTCAAAGTATGCCCCCTTGGTGACCTTACTGGATTGTTCTCAAGTGGAAGCACCAGTGTAAAGTACGCAGCAGCTCTTCACAAGACTGGCGAGCACAAGTTCTGTTGCATTGGCCCTCTTGTGTCTCTTTTGCATGTAGGAAATCAATACATGTACATTCTGTGCTGAATGACTGGAGAACAGTTTGGAGCGCAGACTGTGACTGAGAGCATTGGTTCTGCAGGAACATTTGCTTTTACTGTAGAAGTTGAGTGCATTCTGCATTAGATTCCAGTTGCTCACTGCCTTCAGAGAAATATGCCCAGCACCACAAAGAGGATCTTCAGTCTGTTGGTCCTTTCACTTCCCATGGCTTGTATCAAGTATTGCATGTACTGAGAGCTTAGTCTCAGTGCTACGGTTTTCTAGTGAAATCTAGACTGACAAACTGTAGGGAGTAAGAATTATTACTATACCATGAAGGAAAACGTTATAGCAAGTTCAGCCTATACACAAAGAAACAGTTTTGTCAGTCTACTCTGCAATTCTGTTTGCTTCTTACAGAACTAGAAACAGAGTGGAGTTGTAAGGTAGAAATACAGTAATGTTTTCAGTACTCCAGGAATGGGCAGACTTGTTAGCCCCATTGTGATGATACTCTGCTTAAATGGAGTCTTTACACTTCTGAAAGTAACATTCCTTGGTATTCTCATTACCTGGAAAACTGGGATCTCAAAATTTGCTCCGCTCGCAAAAAAAAAAAAAAAAAAAATCTGAAGAGAGAATTTTTTTGTGAACCAGTCTCTTAGCACACTGTTCTGGACTTCATTCATCTTACAGTTTAATGCATTTTCTTTCTGTTAATGCACTTCTTCATGTTCAGCCCTAAGAAGTTAAGGAGCATGTTTGGATTTTGTTTACAAGAAGAACTTTCATTTCATACAACTTCTCTAGGGAATAATATGTTAAGTGTTAGTAACTATGATCTTTCTAGGGTAAAACATAATATTGAAACATTGGATAAAGTATAGGGTTTTTTCTTCCATTTAGAAATGTTACTTTTAGCATCCATGCTTTTCAAAGTCTGTCATTTCCCAGACTATCACATGCGAGAGGAGAAATGTCTTGGAAATAGTACTCGTGCCTCATCTTTAACAGATTGTCCTTAGGGCATTGCAAATATCTGTCTTTGCAGAGGAAAACTGTTTTCAGTTGTGTGTGTGATAAAGGAGATTTTTAATTAAATAGACTTATCTGAATTTTTTGCTAAAAGGCCACAGCCACCTTAATTTACAGTCTGTGGTCGTCATCGTCATCAGTGAAAACTAGGCTTGTTTTGCACAGCTCCAGTTAACTAAATTTAAGCAGTTAAATCCCAAATCCTGGGAAGGCCATGCATAAATACTGAATATTTAGGTATTTCAGGAGTGTGGTTTTAAACTTAATTGATTTACTTCCCTACTTCAGTTTATGTTATGGCTGTGCTCAACAGGACCTCCATCCCTTGAGAACATGAGAGATAAGACATCTGAATGAGAAGAGAAGCTAAAAATGATGGTTCAGAGACAAAAACTGCTGGTGTAAGCCAATGTTAATGTAGCTTTAAGTATTATACATTTTAAATGCAATTGAAAGTTTGTATACTATATATAGTATATATACACACAGGACATAATGGGATACCTGGTCTGTATGGCTAATACAAATTTGTGTATTTTATTCAGGTTTGTTGATCCAACGCATAAAGAAATTGAGATCTGAAAGGAGGAGGAGTGTAGGAGAAGATATCAAAGCCTGGAATGGATATATATGTTTGTTTTCTAGTATGTCCAGTAAGGAATTTCAAGCTTTTAGTTCTTAGCAACATACGTGTCTCTTAAAAACAAACAAAAAACCTTTACCACACAGTACTCACTGTCTATAGGGTGGCAAATAATACGTGCCTTAGAACTGGTATTTATTGGCTTTGTACTTTGTCATCTGTAGAGATCAGCCAGTGCTGTATATTTTTATTGGTAATATTTATATACATTTGTATGGTAGCTGGAGAATTGTAATCTGTCTGTTACTGCACTGTAATCTGATAATAAACAAATGCAGAGCTCAAAGAGCAGCCTAGGTTTCTAGAAGAGCCCCTGGGATGCAGAAGGTGTTGGCTTAGTCACCTGGGTGGTGCTCTTCCTTAGGCTCATCTTTACTATTAAGTTGACAATAAGACACACTTCGCTCATCACCACTTCAGTTTTCACCCTGCAACTACTTCATTCCCATCAGTAAGTAAATAGTTGGCAATATCCAAATGACACTAGAGATTTTCACGCCCTCTTTAAGCACCACTTTTTTTTTTCCCTTTTCAGTGATATCCTTCCCAACATCACTGCAGCATCTATCTATATAGTAACATCTGTGTGACTTTGTATTGCTGGTAAATTTCTATATTTTAAAAAAACAACAAAAAATTTTGTGATAAATGATGCAAATGAAGAGTATAAAAGATCAAAATTCAGTAATACTATTTGAGCTTATGCAGCGCTTTATAAAGTATTTTCATGTATTGGTATGTTAAATGTTACTGTCAGGTTCTTGGAAGTAAAACCTATGGTTTTAGTTCCTTTTAAATACCGTTTCTGTATTAAATGTGTAGTTGTAAAGGCTGTTCACTTCATTTTTGGAGTATCCGATGCTTTACTGTTTAATCCAACTGAGAATAAATTCTTGTTCTATTAATTGTTATAATAATGAAAGTCTAGTTGCACTTTAAATGGAAGAGGGTAATATTCCATTAAGCCATTGCAAAATCCATTCTGCCATTCCATTTTGCCATTGCAAAATCAACGCTTTTGGAACAATCCTACAGTTTCATTCTCAGTTTTTCTGAACAAGTCACTTAGAAATAACAGGTAAGTAAAATTGACTAATCCAACTCTTGAACCTTATTCTTCTATCTTATTGTTATGTTACATAAAAATGTAATGTGCTGTTACAAGGCAAATCACAAAACCTGTTTTACCTGTAATCATCTTTTTGTTTCAAACACTTGTAGACATATAGGAAATAATAAATACCAGAGGCTTGCACACAGATTTTCCTTTAGGTTAACCTATCCAACAACCTCTTAGTGACTTTCTGAGTTAATTTGAGTCTGGTCTGCAGTAGGCCCTACCACCATTCTTTTGGTGTAGTCCTAATTTATTTGTACTTCTGGCCTCTAAAATGCCCTATGAGAGTGAATTCCATCATTCAGCTTTACAAGGAAAAGGTTCTGTTTTAATGTTATTTGTTTTAAACCTGCTTACATGATAACTTGATTTTGAACCTTTCATTTCTTTTACTGGCAGAAACAGGTGGTTTTTGGTTTTGCTTTTAACCTGCCTCTGTTCTATTTGCAATTTTTTTGTCTGTTATGTTTTTGTTCCATGGTTACTTCTGTCTTCTATTACATCCTTTCAGAGATGCCTTAATAAAAACCGCAGTGTTCAGAGTGCAGGCGTGCTGTGGAGGTGTGTAAGTAATTACAGGTTGTATTTTTTTCCCCACTGTTTTCTCCCACATCAATATAGGCTAAATCCTGTTTTGAATATCTCTAAAAACAGGGTCATCACTTAGCTGTGTGCACAGAGACTGCAAATCTGATCTTCTCCAAATCATCTTCACCCATGGTAACTTGTCGTAAGTAAACAATGCTTTTTTCCCAGCTGTGATGACAGGTGTGCCAAACACTTCATGGTGAGGAAGTGATTCTTGGTAATTCTATCATCAACCTTTGTGGTACATTAAAAAAAAAAAAAAAGTAAAAATGCATCTCTTTCCTATGGTCTGAAAGCTTGGTCTTCCAGCCTGCTGCAAATTCAGTAGCATCACATAAACATTCTTGGTAATACTTCAAAACTAACAAGAATTTGTAGACATCCATGGTCAAAAGAAAAGGACTGCTTGCAAATTATGAGTACAGGAAATCCCCTGACCATGTCTACTTTAGTCTGTTAGTTAAGTCAGCAGTCTCTCAGAATACTGAAGATGTAATCTTAATTGAGGCATCCACATATTCTGACATTTTCTTGGAGTTCCTCTCAGGATGAATCCCAGGCACCAAGGGCACTGTAAAAGGAGAAATGCATTGTATCTCAGAGTGAGCTATCTGCAAAAGGTAGGCAAATTGTATCATGTGACAGTAATCCCCGCTCCTTAGTTTTGTATGCCCATTTCATAACCCTAACCCCATACTGACACCTTTTAACAAGTGTCATCTCATTACCCACTGTGTTGATACAGATAGTAACTAGCATAGGCCCTGTAAGTGTCTGTGGGTCAAGCTGCCAACCTTCGTGTTTTACAAAAATTGACTATCTATTCTTGCTGCTCATTGCCTATCTTATCAGCTCTCATTGATTTACAAGAAGATGTAGGCTATTATTTCATGACAGCTTAGTTTCTTCAAGAGCCAGAAGAAGGCTTTAGTAAAACTCAAAATTATATCACAAGGTTATCTTTATGTGCTTGTTAACATCTTGTACGATACACAACAGTTGTATGGAAAAAATATCTTCCACTAAATCTGTTTTTGTCCTGTTTATATGTGACGTATTCTTGCATCTGTTTTGTTCTTCCTTAGACACCCCCCAGTTTCCACCAGCTTACACAGTCTGATGCTAAAAGTTGGTGGTATGTAGTTTGAGCAGAAACCCTTTGTAAGGATTGTTGCCAGTTTTGTCACCTGCTGTTCCTCTGATGCTTCACTTAAGGTAGAGGTTATACATGAATGTAGCATTTCGTCAGTTTTATATCCAGAACTCTGTGACCACCTGTTGGCCTCACACTGACTCTTCTGGCATCTCACAGTGTTGGAAGTGAGGAATTCTCATACTTCTAAAAAGTTTTAAATTGGTGCTGCAAGGGATGCGTATTAGCCTCCCATGTCCCAAACCCTTTTACATTTTCAAGGGTAGCTGCACACTGAAAAGCGTAGATAGAAGTAGTGAAACACTGTCCTCTGGTTGTTAACGTAAAACTCCTGTCAAGGAGCAGAAATATACCTTGATGGAAGATGAGCCTTGGTATTTTTAAAAGGCAAGAAAAAGAAGGAAAGAGGAACAATGAAAGGTGGAAGAAGGCTGGATCCTCTTGGTTTTGTTATGCTATGATTCTTGGAATCAAAGGTATTCTAGAACTGTATTATCTCTGCAAATCTACCCTTAAATTAGTGCTTTTAATTTCTGACAGGAGGACATGAAATCCAAAACTTGAAGTGAAATGTTGCCAATCACTTCTAGTCTGTGTGAAGATATTCAAAAGCCTAAGTAGTCAGAGAAGTATGTACTGTTAAGTTTCTAAAACCATGTAATCCATATTCTACACTGAATATGTGTAATATTGCCATGTTTAGGTTGTGCTAGATTTTCAGCATGGAGGTATCTCTTCACATTTGGACTCTGTCATCCACTGGAACTGTTGGTTTCTAGACTTGACCTTTTCTGCTGTGTCCCTTTGAGCAGGATGACTGACTTCTGCTAGCTGATGCATGCACAGAACAGGCGTTTTCTTGTTGGGTTTATGTGGTTGACCTCCGGCCTGCCTGCTGATTCCTATAATACTGATCAGTGACCAGTGAAGCCAGAACTCTCCCTGCCTGTCTCTGCTATAGACACCTCAGTATGGAACAGAAAAGAGGAAGGGGGTGAGCTTGAAAGCAGTTACTTAATTGCTAATAGAAAAAAATGGGTAGTAAGAGTGACCTTGCACCTTATTTATTGATCAGATCTTGGAAGGGTTCAAAATACTTGACTCGATTCTGTATCGCTTGAAAGGCTGTCTCTATGACCAATGAATGACGAGTAGGTGCAATAATATAGGGTAATTAAATTTTGTGGTTTTAGGCATGTGGATGTGCAAA
This sequence comes from Numida meleagris, assembly GCF_002078875.1. NCBI lineage: Eukaryota > Metazoa > Chordata > Aves > Galliformes > Numididae > Numida > Numida meleagris. The sequence continues at coordinate 38,889,528 of NC_034414.1, forward strand.
GGAGGATTACTCCCCCCAAAAATACCAGGCGCATCTAACAACTTCTCTTGTAATCAGAGAATCTTAAAGCCACTTATAAAGCAGTAGAGGTTTGCTATTTGACATCTTCCACTTACCACAGTGGCACAAAGTGCAGCAGGTTATGTACAAAAATTCAGGAGGGAAGCTCAAGAAACCAGCAGTGACCCAAGTGGGCATGGATGCTTAGGCTGCCTGGTTCTGTGACGCTCATTTTGTTTTCCTCACCCTGTATTAAAGTAACTTTCATTAGTTACTGCTAATTTTCACTGTTTTATTTATACATATGTATATTGATTATCCTAAATTGCCTTGCAGGGTAATCACCTGCACCTGACATTCTCTTGGACTCTACATGAATTTGTTTTTTCACCCTGCCTTCCTGCCCACTGGAGTTTCTCTTCCCTGCTTAGTTCACCAAAGTCATGACACTATAAATCTGAGGGACAAATCCCTTGTGGTGAGATGCTGATTGGCAGAAGTGATCAGTCTGTAACCAGCTGCCCTGAAGGCAAAGGGATCTGCAGGATCTGAGCATCTTTACTTAGAATCAGTTGGAGTATTTTGCTCGAAATGTGCTTTTTGTCAAAAGTTGTCGTTGGGTTCTGGACAAAATATTTTGAAGTATATTTAGCCGATGATGGTTTCTCAAGAGGTTGGGTTGAAATTCAGAGGGAGTATGTGTCCTCCCTTTACTTTGTTTTGATCAGGGAGTTTGAGCTCTGGTCTCCTACCCTCCTCACAACTTCTGGAAGTTCTCATACTCTAGATCATTTTGGGGCCATCTTTAGAAACCCATCCTGTGAAAACCTGTATGTGTTCTTTTCTGGGGGAACCAAGATGATGTTATGTACATACATGTATATACTCCTTCTGTATCTGTACTCTAGGACAGAGACATGGCACAGCCTCATCAGAGGAAAGCACGTACCAGGTGCTGTTCTTGTGGCAAGGTAGATCCCAGTTAGATGCTGGGAAGAAGGTTGGTCATCAGGAGGAGGGGCACAGGTGGGCAATGGCGATGGAGAGCTGGAGTGAGGGTGGAGAAGGCCTTTGTCCCCAGTGATGAGTAGCCACCAGCTCTGTGCTGTGGCTGGGCCCCAGCGCCCAGGCTGCTTTCCTCCCTGTTTCTCCATGTCCCCCATCTCGTCTTGGTGCCTGTGAGGCGGCTCCCAATGCAGATTGTTGCACAGGGAGCACTGACTGCCGCTCGTTAGAAGAATTCCCCCAACTCAGACCTATGGTACGAGCCGTGTGAAGCGGAAGACAATTAGGGGCTTATTAGTGTCCTGGGGAGACGTGTAACTTGTGTTGCTGGGACTTACCAAAACAGCGAGAGTCTTACCGGCAAGCTCCAGCCGAGAAAAGACTGAGGGATTGTCTCACCTAATTATGGGGAATGGGCCTCTTTGTGTTTGTGATTCGGTACGGTTGTCCGATCGCTTTTCTCTGGCTGCTGGCTCAGGCCGAACTGGAAGTGTGCTAATTAGAAGAGAAATGGACGTAGTGATCCTGTCAGCTCTTGTTACCGGCGTGGACAAAGCGGAATATTATTCTGAAGCAGTGTTTTGTGAGTGTCCCCCTTCCAGCTCTCATTAAGGGCAAGGTTGGTGGACGGGGAGGGGACTCTACCACATGGGTTGGCTAATGGAGCACAGCTACCGTTACTGTGCTAATTAACGGGCTCAGGAGGCAAATGTTTCTCCAACCAGCAGTCCCAGTAGCTGCACCTGGTGCTTCCAAAACCCAAGCATCTATGGGCAGGCAAGGCAAACACTTACAAGGGGAAGGAGCTTTACTCATGACATCCATCAGCCATCCAAAACGGCCATTACAGTGGTGAGCAAAGAATGGCAAAGGGAGAGTAAAGCTGCAGCAGCAGTAAGTCAAGCTCCAGCCATCCCTTTCCCCCAGTACTTGCTTACGTAGAGTGCAAAGTGTCTTCTTTACCCTGCAGAAGTGGGAAGTGGGCAGTTTTGTAGCATCATCATGAGTGCTGCCTCTCAGCAGAAGGGAAGAACACTGAGCACATGGGTCTGTGGAAGTGAGTAGTGTTATTGACTTGTCACACAGATTTCTTTTTAATTATACACAGATGTTTTTGTAAAGGAGTGTAGTAACTTGAACAACAACAACTTGGTTGATGTTTCAGAAGTTGTAGGAAAGTATCCGTGATTAAGCCTGAGTTGGATATTATGGTTCTCCTGCAGGTCTTTTATCAGTGCCTTTGGGCTAGGTACAGTAAAACAGATGTGGTATTGTCCTAAAACTTTGAATTTGCTTTCTATGTTTTGATGAAATTCTTGTCCTCTCTTAACCAAAAAGATGGGCTCATGCAGTGAAGAGCAGCCAAAAAAAATAGCCTACATGTCTGAGTAACAGGGCTGCAGCTTGTCCCCATACAGAGAGACCATGAAGTCTTTGCAGCGTCTTTGAAGCCTGGATATGGTCAGTGAGATCCTGGGCAGGTTTTGGTGGAGTATTCAAAGACGACCATTATTTCTTTGGGTAGATGGTATGTGGAAGAAGCGTTATCTTCTCTGTTTTTCTTTAATGGGTGATAGTCAAAGTAGATGCTGAACCCTTCTGTATCAAGCAGGCCAACAGAGTTTTAAGGAGTTTCATCTCCTTATGCTGGAGACATGACAGCATGACTCTTCTTATTGGAAAACAAGGTCCTTCCTGTTTTAAAAAAAAAAAAAAAAGCTCATTTTACAGCTTTCTCTCACTTGCTCTGTATCCTTTCATTTTGAGGGCAATTGCTGAGGCTCCAAACAGAGGCTCTGTCCTGAACTCTTACCAAAATCATGTTCAGCCTTTGGCTAAGGAAGGCGAGCAGCATGGAGAGAAATCAAGTGTGGGTAGTGTGGTAAAAGGGATTGTTAAAGATGAGTTTGTGGAAAAGTGGAAGCATTTGATGTGTTATGAATAACCCATAGCTCTCTTTAACCATACCACATTTCCAGTGAGGGAGAGAGGGGACATCAGCATCTTTTCCTGCAGGAGGAATCCGGATGGTTGTTCACATCCCAAAAAGATAAAAACAGATGCTTTGGAATATGTGCTTGGCAATTGATCCCAAAAAGCGCTCATTGGGAATGACCGTCCTTACCTCTTTTTTTGCCCTTCAGTTCTTCAGAAGAGCGATGTGCTCCAAACATGGATCTGCCTTTGACATCTTCCTCACAATTCTGCCTTTTTCTGCATGCATGAGTACTGCCTTCGGGCATATTTTATCAAATTTAAAGAAGTTACAAGAGATCCCTCCTTTTCTTCCTTGGGTTATTTGTCCTTCATGGTGAAGCTGTTCCAGTGCGAAGGTTAGCAATGTCTTTCCAAGGCTTCGCCAACAGCCTGCTGTCATCGGAGATGAAGCCTGAGCTCTGTTGTTTGCTTGTGCTTCTTTATTTTTCTGTCTCCAATGGCTGTGATCCCAGCAAGGAACCTTTCCCTGTGGTAGTGTGGTCACTGTATCCTAGTCTGCATAGCTGTAGAAGCCTTTCCCTTTAACTGGCTGCTGTGATGGCTTCAGTCTTAGGAGTCTTGATGTCCTGACTGATCTCCAAAGAGTGCTTTAACAGTATTTTCCCTGCAAAGGGGTTTATTCTCAAAGAAGGAGATATGTAATCCTCTTACTTAAGTGCAGAGAGGAAACTGGAAACCTTTATGACTCCTGCCTTATCCCAGTGAGCTGGCAGATTTTATGCTGCTTCACAAATATAAAAGGTGGATAAAATTTGAATGTAAATACTCCACCCGACCTTAGGTTCTCCAGTGGACACTGAGTGAAATCTGCATCCCCACTGCCTTCATGTGTCCCACCAGAACGGGTCTGTAATAGAGTTCTGAAGAGGAACAGCTACGGTTACTTTGAACCATGCAGATAGCCACCAAGTGCAGATCACTTCCTCATTTTCCAGATGCTTCAGTCATGGTCCAAGGAGGAGTCCCAGATCAATGACAGATAACTAAAGACCATCACAGTAGCCTCCATTTCTGTGCTCTGTAAGTCAAGAATAGAGTGACCTCTGTGAATAAGGTTTGATGACATTTCCCACATCAGGCCTCACTGCGAGACAGCAGGAGAAAATACTCCAGGAACATGCTGCTGGTTTTCACACTTTTCTTCAGTTTCTTTGCACAGGTAAGTATGAATATTCTGGCCTGTTACAACACCATTCTCATAGCCTGTCCTGATGCTGTACACATAATATCATGCAACATTTCTGACTTCCATATGCATACAAAGATCAATTAAATTAAAAAAACTGTTGATTTTGTGTTCTCCCAAGAAAGACATTCTGGTGAAGAGCATCCTTCTTACAGAGAAGCAGCACTTAAGAATATTGTGAAACCAAATGATAAATGCACAGAGTGCAGGTGGAGTAAAATGGTGCAATGGTTGCTTCTTCACTAAAACCTACTGGCATGAATGTACCATTTACTCATGGTACAGTAGCTGACCTGCAGGCTGCAGTAGTGTTTGGAGGGTGTCTTTTTCCAGTTTGTGTTATCAATCACATTATCGTAATCATTTAATGTACAGCGACATCAGCAAGTATCAAAACTTTAACTGTGCTGTGAAATATATAAACATTAAATGAAAGTCTCTATCCCCAAGAGCTTATGAGCAGATGAGACGACAGAAAACTGGAAGGAGAGGTGACAGCAAGATGTAAAGAGTCTTGTAGAGGTCATCCAGGTCATTCAAACCCTGTGAAGTCTTAGCCCCAGTCCAGTGGCCCTTCTACTGCTTGCTATCTGCCTTATTGTTTCATTAAAACACACCTATGTTTTAAAAAATGCAAATAAATAAAAATGCAGGCACCTAAGCAACTGACAGATAATAGTAATTTAAATAATAATAAATTACAGTGTGATACTAGTCAGGTTAATCTTCTTTTAAAGACCTGTAAGATCTATTCAGATGATGAAATTTTCTTAAGTCACTTTAATGTTATATTAAAGATTGAGAATTTTAAAACAGAACACTAAAAATGAAGCTTTCTCATAGTGCTATTATCTGTACGTTGTACACATGCATTTAGGAGAGCGATGAGTATTAGAAATCCTAATAGCACTATAACATCTTCATTGATGTAGGAATGCTCATTCATACCTTCCTGAGCCTTTTATGCTTGTGCAGAGAGGGTGCAAGTACCGTAGTCCGCACTTACTCAGTCCAGATATATGCTGGCAGACCAGGAAGGGCAAAATGAAAGTCTTCTGAAAATGTAATTTTCTTAATTCTGCCACGCTGAAAATCTTGCTCTTGCTCTGATGCTCTGTGTGCCTGATCCTGCCTAACGAGAGAATAATACTGAAATGGTCAATCACTGTAGTTATCTAAAAAGCTAAAACTACCTGCTTATGGATTTGTCCCTCAAGCTTGCATCATGTGGATTCTCTCATGGCAGGCTCCGAAGTTATTGGGACACACGTGGGAGCATGGTAAGATAAAATGGTGAATGGCAATAATTGCAAATGGATCGAGTGAGTTAGTGGAATGGGGAAAGAATTAGGAAAATGGAGATTTAGGTCTGTTATTAATACATTTAATTTGCTATTTTAAGTAATAATATTTTTTTAAAGAATTAACTAAGGTCTATCAAAAGCTCTCCTCCCAAATCAGGCTAACTTCACTGTGTCTGCACCAGTTGTTTCTAGAGAGAGAATCCTTTACTTTACCTTTTTGCTTCCAGCATATGAACAGAAGTTCCCCTTCTAGCTACATGAGCTCTGCTGGAGTCTCTCAGCACATCAGTAAATTGCAGACGTGGTGCTTTTTCCCCTAACATCTGTGTTGATTCTGTCATCGCTGGAGTGGAATACTCCACCAAAACCTGCCCAGGATCTCACTGACCATGACTGGGCTTCACAGACGCTGCAAAGACCTTATGGTCTCTCTGTATAGGGATGAGCTGCAACCCTGTTACTCAGACATGCAGGCAATTTTTTTTGGCTGCTTTTCACTGCGTGTGCCTGTCTCTTTGGTTTCTGCTACTGTGATTCTCAACTGGTGTTTTCTAGGGACCGCTCCATGGCTGGATACCTTGGTTTGGATAGTACTTAAATTTTTACGGAGATCTCATTTTATTTTCTCTTGGTTCCTCTACATTTAATTCTCTCAACTAAATTTCCTAATTTCCAGGCAGAAGGTCAGAAGCTGTTAAGTAGGACAGAGCCCAATGCTGATATCTGTCACTGCTAAGACCTCTCCCTCCAGCACAATACCTTTTATGCATCATTATCCTCTGTTTGTGGGTCTACAGCCAAATTTTCATTCTGTGTGGTAATGTAGCCAAGCCAATTTCAAATAATTTTGAGTAGGATTTATGTATCAAATCTTTACTAAAATCCAAATGTATCAAATCCATCATGTTCCCTTCATCCACTAATTTTATAATTCTATTAAGAAAAGCAACGGGTTTCTTCAGCACAATTTGCTCTTTATAAATCCCTGGTACTAAAAATAGTTTTCCTTATCCTTAGGTGGCTACTGATATTTTTTCTTTTTTTCCTATTATTTTAAGTATTCCTGAGAACTCCAGATTTGCCTTTTTCCTTTTTAACAATCAAGGGCACAATGCCTTTTCTCTAATCTCAAGGCAGCTTCCTAGTTTTTTATGACTTATCAAAACTATAGTTTGTGATGAAAAAACAGTATGTTTGTCATTTTTTCTTAAAGCAGGTAAATAGATGTCTCTTCTTCAGAAGCCCCAGTCCTGAACACTTGACTGTATAGGCAGAGTACTATATATTTGAGCCAAATGTGCTGTTAATTGAACAAATTCATGGAAATCGTTAACTTCTTAAGTGAATCCAGTCAGGACTTTTTCCTTCTAATGTCTAGTCTGGGAAAATGTTATTACCTACTGAAGATATATCAGGAGGATACTTTTACATGATTTTTTTATAATGTTCATAAAAGTCTTCAAAATTACATAAGAATATAATTCAAATAAGCTACATACATATTCATATCTATATAAGCTGAAAGTGTTATTAAAGAAAGTCTACGAAAAAATGCTATCTATCGGATCAGTAAATGTATTTAATCTCAGCATTGGACTGGAGATTGGTCATGAAATTAATGCCAAAATAATCAACCTCCATAAATTCTACGACCTAAATAGGTTATAAATCCTAGCTCGAAATTTTACCATAGTAAACAGAATCTGTACTTTGAAGGGGTGGGTATCTGATGTCCACTAATGTAGAGAACTTATGCAACTTCAAAATGCTTTTATTAGTGAGAAGGTGTGGTTAGATGCTCTGAATCAGTTGTCTCCTTGCAAGTTCACTTCTTCAGGGATATGGGACACTCTTTCATGTACTGCACAGACTCATTAGACAAGAGTCCACACAGTGGCAAGCCTCTTACTGCTTGCACCCAACCTCCGTTAGCAGATCGTTTGACATCCCCATGCCAGTCTCACTCTTATCCATCTCTTTGGCTTTTTGCTCCTAGGAGGAAGAAACTTGCTTCGTGGCTTACTGTTTCGAAGGTAAGCAACCTCTCTTGGACACTCCAGGAGATCAGTTCTCCTGGTGGACTCCCAATCTAAAAAGAAAGGTTTCTTTGTCTTTGATCCTTGTGGTTCATACTTACTGTCTTGCAGCACTGTCAAATGAATCAGATATGAGTTCGCCATTGGAACCCTTCAGTTTAATTCAAACAAGTTTGCAACGGGTCAGCACTGCTGCACATGAACTTAAGCAGTCTTAGTGTGAGTGTTCAAACGTTCTTTATTTGCCACAGAATGGAAGCTGATAGCTTTTAGTTCTTCCTTTGCAATGTTAAAATGCAGAATACATAAGAATGTTTTGTTCTTATTTGTGAAAAATGCCAGCATTTTATGGAAAATGAGTATGAAAGCCCTACAGAAGTAATGGGAAAAATACTAGCACAAACACTGGACATTCAACATTTATTCATCAGCAACATAAAAATACATTTGGGATAATGATTAATTTTACAATTGCAATTTCTCCTGCTAACCTAAAATGAGATAAATGTTCTTATTTTTCTTGCAAACAAGATAATTACAGTAACCCTCTTACTCCTGAGCACGGCAATCGATTAGCAGCTCCTCTTCTGAAACCCAGATATTGATAGAAAATAGTTACTTAAAAGCTCCTTAAGATTAAATATGCTTGGAATTCTATGAAAAATCTGTGCACCAGTGTACATGCTTCTGCTAACCCACAGGCTTCTCAGACACATTAAGTTAAGCGTACACATCAGCAAATTGTGTAATGCATTTGGGTTGGCAGCGTAAACATTTGATCCCACTAACTTATTTTAAGCACAAATAAAGGTTGGTTTGCTGGTGGCTGGGAGCTATGTCAACGTATGTGTTCAATAAACATTTAGATGTTGTACTACTGGATGTGGCTTAGTAGGGAAATAGTGGTGGTAGATGGATGGTTGGACTAGGTGATCTTGGAAGTCTTTTCCAACCGTGGTGATTTTGTACAGAAGCATCACATGAAAGACATCTTTTTATAGATTTAATAACTAGAAAGTTGACTTGACTTGGTGTAATGTAGGCTATTTGTGGCAGTTCTTGAAGCTATTAAGCAGAGTCTTGACCTACAATTCAGCCATGCAATTAGTAGGCTTCTCTGTGATCTGGGAGGGCTGTCATTCTGGCCTCTGCAGAGTAAGTGCCATAAGAGGTACAAACATGGGACATACACACATACACTGTAGTTAGGACTTGGGTTTTAAAGCAACATTACACCAATATACACTTGCTGGGATCAGACCCTTGTGTTAATTCACACAGACCCTGCATATCACAAAGAAAACAACTTCTGCAGCTAGAACCAGTAGAAAGAGCTTATTTTTGTAATCACTCCTCTGCGCTCCCCCAGTATGTTACAGAAAAAAATAAGTAAGGAAAAGAGCTGGAAGGGCTTCAGAAAAATCAGACCTAAAAACTCTCCCTCTGGACATTCATACTGCTCATGCTCAGAGGAGTCTTCTTGGCCTGTTTTAAAATCAGCAGTATGCTTTTTAAAAGCCACTTATTACAGATGGTGTTGTGAATAGGTTCAGACTCAGCTTTAGCTGCAAGTGTAGTTATAAGGTAGGCATCTTTGTCTATACATGCCTCAGGGATCCTTGAACTCAACAGCAGCTCAAACCTGCCAGATCAGAGAAGAGCAGATGACTTTTCCAAGTGTTTCTTCTCCAGCATCCACACTCAGTACAAAAAGGAGACAGCTTAAATTTAGTGAAGTTCTAGATGTCCAAGCAACCTGTATACAAAATACCAATAACTTGTTATGAACACATACCACTAACCAATCTCTCCAGCTGAGTTAACATCAGTTAAAGTCAAAATATACTGCAACAATGTGGATTGCTCTGAAGAACCACCTCCCAAATGAATGACTGCACATTATACTGGTCCACAGATCTGATATGACACTCCTATCAAGGCTACTTAACCATTCCCTCAAGGATCATATGTTGCTACCCATCCAGAGCTTGACAGCTGTGTAAAATTTTCTGGTCCTAGAACTAACCCCCAAAGCCTGGACTCCAGCAATATCCTTACAGATAGAATGAGCTCTTGACTCAGTTGTTTCTGGATTCTAGTGGTGACTTGGGAATTCAGGTAAACAGTCAATATTAAGAAGGAAGTTGTTCTAAAGTCTTGGAAGAGTCATTATTCCCACGATACATCTCTGCTTCAGAAAGGCACTCAGCATTAGTACAGTGGTTGGTGGATCAAACTTTTTACAGAAAGAGAGAAGTCTAAAGGTTCAGTGAGTTATATTGCTGTTTATGAGACTTTGACGTGCTTTGATTGAATTTGTATCAATACAGAAAAGGTGAAGAAATCCACTACTAGGTAGGCCTACACTGTGCCTAATGCTTAATATTGTTGCACCCACATATAGTCTTTGTATTTACACTAGAAGGCAACAGCCTTGTAATAGTCAAGATGAGAAATGGCCAATTTCAACAATGGATCTAGAGAGAAAAGGATGGAACTACCTTTCTGGGCTACTCCACATAACTCCTCTCACAGGTTCTAAGTGATAAATGCTATAATAAACGTTGTTGGGGTGTTCTACTCTCAAATACAACTTAAATTATGGACACCTTCTCCTGAAAGAGACAGACACAGGAGAGGTTCTGAGCAGGTGAGCAAAATTTATTCGTCACATAGGGCCATATTTGGCTTCTGTACAATGAATCATCACTGAGTCTGGGCGTTGGCAGGGTAGAAAGAAGCAACAACAAATGAAAGGAGGGTATTAAATAACGATTGCCATAGAGACCAGTCAGATTTACCCAACTCCCTGAAATTTAAACAAGAAAGCTTAGAAAATTAAAACCCAGTACATTTCAAAGAGATAAAGGGCAGTGTATAAGTTAGCTGTGGAACGCAATAGCAGGATATTGAAGCAAGTTGTTTAGTCAGGCTTCTAAAACCCATTGTCAGCAATATGCAAATAAGACCTCCAACAATTTGTCATGCCTTCTGATCACACCAAGAATGAGCACATTCATATGAGACACACGCAACTGTAGAGCTAAGGTAGGAAAGAATGATGATGCCAACAGGCAAAGGGAAGTGTCTGAAAAGTTGTGGTTGTGATGCAGCTTCCTTTGGATGAAGAGCCCTGTGCAAGTCAGGTAAGATTGTAGTTTAAGATGACTTTTTAAATTCCTCACCACATTTCCTTACGGGCACCCATATAGAACCACCTGCCTAGATCCCATTCTTTCCACCTCAGTTACCCCCATGTTCAGCAGTACATAGTATCTTACTATGAAGCCTGTGGCTGCTAGGACAGCCCAGCTGTCACTGTTTCTTATAGTCACTGCTCAATGGCATGGCTTACTATTAATTCAGCCTCTCTGCCACTTTCTCTACTGACCTACCTTTGAATCCTGAACCAAGCCCAATGACTGTAATACTGAGGATGTTCCACATCTGGAGCAAGATTTCCAAAAGACAAGATGACATCTGAGGGTGATGATCACCACCACAGCAACGAGAAGCTGTCGCAAACTTCAGCCAGTCGAGTCTGCTTCTTCAGCCACATCTTGCCCAGCAAAAATAAACAGTGGCCATATGTATGTATATATATATATATGTAGTTTATAAACTTTTATGTTTTACATATATGTAGTTTGTAAAAAGCCTCCCCTGCCCCCTCCTCAGCATTGCCAGGAATGTCCCAGCCCTGTCAGCACTGCACTGCAGGTCCTGGCCCCCAGGAGAAGAGGGGCCACAAGACCAGACCATGCTTTATTGGCATGGGCAATTCTCCTATCCTGCTCGCACCCTGTTCCCTCCAGGGGCATTTACCCTTCATAGGTGCCTACAGCTGCCAGAGGGCAGCCTTGCTGTTCTGTGGGCTTGGTTATGGCTGCCCAGGTGAGTTCAGTAGCCCCAGGCCAAGTGGCGTGAGGGCAAGCTGAGTCGTGGGGGTAGGGGGGGCTGCACATCACCTGACCCCCTCCAGCCAATTCATGGAGACAGGACGTCAAGTTAATGAGCCCTCAGGCCTGTAATTAGCTGTCAATTACCTCAAATTAATCAACTCCTCGCCTAATTAAGCATCATCGGCAGGTGGGCAGAAAACGGGGCATTGTGCGGGAGCCATGAGAAAAGCATGGCTGGCAAACTTGGTTAGGATCAGCAGTGCATCCCTGGACGCCGCGCCACCGACACCCGGGCGCCCAGCCCTGCGTGCCGCTGTGGGGCTGAGAGGGGCCAGGGGGTGGCCATAGAGGGCCCAGCAACGGGGCAGCCGGTGGATGCTGCGGCAACAGGCCCTGGTGGGGTTGTATTTATCTGTGATGTTTTATGATCTTGTTTAACATTTTTGTCCTTTGTGTGCATGGGCAGTGTGGGGGAGCCATGGATGGGTCAGCCCGAATTACCTCTCTGTTTTTGCTGTCCGGTTGCTGCTCTGTTTGCTTTCCACACTCCTGTCTTTCATTCCTCTCTGAGAACAGGGAATAAAATGCACTCCACGCTCATCGAGCCAGGCCTACTCTGTTTCTGAGCACACCTACTTACAGTGTGGAGATTTATGTAAAATGGAAAATGGAGTTTCAACAGGTATTAGTTACTCTCGATAAAAATGAGTCATATTGCATTTATTTTCACGTGGAATAAGCACAACAAAAACTCCTCCGGAGCTGTGTTTGGCGGCAGGAAAAGTTTCCTGCAGAGCTCGAGGGGAGCAAGGCTCCTGCCAACTTTCAGATGTTAGCAGTGTGTAGGACACAAACTGTTCTCTGCTGGGCTGGGTCCTGTGTTCTGCCTGCTAGACCAAGGCACTCACGCACCAAGTGTAGCCTGGTTTAGCTGCAGACAGACCATGGTGCCTCTGAGCCATGGACGAGAAGGGCTGAGGGAAGTGCAATTTCACAATGAAAACATTGAGTGAGATATTAAAGTGAGAGGTTTTGATTATGCCTAGAAAGTCCCTTTTTTTCTGTGGGGCCAGATTATCACCCAGTGCGCTGGATTTGTGCTGCATTAGTGATCTCCAAGATTAGAGCAGAATCCCCAGATAACAAACAGGAACACAAGACGTCACTTTGTGACATAATAGCAATGGTAATGCAGCAATAATCATATTCGGCAGAAGGATGTGGTGGAGGGTGAGTCAGATCTCCTGGCTCTGAAGAGAGGAGCTGCCTGCTTTGTGAGGCTTTGATTAAAAATCACTGTCTTGCGTCCAGAGGGATGATTTTATGCTTTTTTTCTGATAGAAAGGCAATAGCTTAGCACAGGTCTGGAAAAATGGGTGTGAGTAACAACCAGTGACCAGAGAGTCAAGTGAGGAGTGGTAAGCTGCACTTTGGTTCTGCTTGGTGTCTGTGTGGTTCCCAAAAGCCCCCTGGAGAAGGTGTGCATTGAATCTTATTTCTGACTGTAGCACAAGCCCTGAGGAGGGGTCTGCGGGAATCCTCACCCTGCAGAGGGTGCCATGGGATGACGAGAGGGAAGAGGTGAGGGCCTGCACGCTGCCCCACTGGGAAGGAGCCGCGACTTGGCAGCTGGCCCAGCTCGGGGGATTAGAGGTGCCCCACCTCCCAGCTCACATGGTGGCACAGGGCGCAGCCAGGGCCATGAGGCCCCTCTTGTTTTTTTTTTTCTCTGCCTGTCCTGTTCTCAGTTGAGTGCTTATTACCGCAGCAGGAGGCTTGGGCAGGGACACCCTCTGCACACGCGATGCTGAAGCTGATGAAATGCTGGGGGGGATCTTGTGTCCCTTCTGTCCCCTGGGCTAAGCCACTTCCCAGAGCGTGCACTACACCTGCCTCTCAGAGCAGATCCCTCCCCTGCCCTCTTGGTGAGACTGCTTCAACTACCGCAGAACGCTCACTGCCCTCAAACTTTCCACTTTCTATTTCTTGCAGACCCCCCTCTTCATCTCCATCTCTGGTCTCTTCCAGCTCTGGTTCTGTTCTTTGGGGCCCGTCAAAACACCTCTGAGGAGCAGCTGGGCAGGGGATGTGCTCTGCGATGGCATCGCACGAGCTGTAGGCAAGCAGTGCTCTCCCACAGTGTTTATTTACAGGCAAGCTGCAGGCTCACATTGATTTCAGCAGCTCATTTCCATTTAGAGCTGGAGCTCTTGCATCTAGGTTGACTAAGCATTTCTGTTATCAGCTCCCTTCTTAATCACTCGTAACTCTTTCAGTCTGGGAGTGTGAAGTTCTCTGGATCTGATCTCCATCCAAGGGAGAGTAGCTGCTTTGATTTTACTGTGTTTGATGAAAAAGTGGCTCTGATGTTTATGAGGATAAGGGTCCCAGTCACAGAACCAATGTCCCATAATCAACGAAAACTCTATCTTTCTAGAAATAAAAACAAACAAACAAATACATATATATATATAAACAAAAACAACAAAAAAGAACAGAAGCAGGCACTACAAATCTGTTACACTGAGATTGACAGAGCAGGTTTCAGTGATCCACTGAAAATCAATTGCAACAGAGCTGAGTTGTTATGGGTCAAAAAACTGCTTAGAGAGGCAACGTTATTGCTGGTGGTGTGCTGCTGGCGCCTTGAGACCTCACTGAGGGTGGTGGCCCAGGGCAGGTGAGCACGCAAGGTGCTGGGTGGCTGGGCGCAGTTGCTCAGGGAGCTCAGGGCTTGGGGCCACACCTCAGTTGCAGCCCCACAGACACCCTGTCTCCTTCTGGGCCACCCTATGACACTGAGGCCCACTGTTTTAGTTTCATCAGTCCTCATTGCATTGCCCTCACCAACAGTGCAAGTGTTTTGGTGGAAGGCACTGCTGCACTGAATGGTCGAACTTAGGAAGTAGAGCGTTTCTCTGGGCTTCTTAGATAACTGTAGCAAGGTGGAGTGTGAGCTCCTCCTGACTGACTGCGCGGCTCTACCACAAGGCAACAAAAATGATGCACTTACGCAAGAAAGCATTTTTAATGTGCATCTTCATTCTTTGATGCCCGTTCATTACAATGCAATCTGCAATCGTATATCTGCATTGCTGCAGTCTCTCCTCATTCATACGTGAGAATAACTTCAGTGATAACTGGGGAACTTCAGAACTTCACTGAAAACAGTGGCCAGCCCCTCTGCCAGGGGCAGCAGGGCTCTGTGCTAGCCTGGAGTGGCCAACTGTCCTGATGGTGCCTGCTCGTCACAGGCACCATCAGAGGTGCACAGCAACTTGTCAGCATCAGTCAACAGATGATAGAGGGGCTGAAATCTTACAATCATTTGGTGCACTGTGGCTGCACCTGGCGAGCAGCCCCCTCATAGACCTGGGGCTGGGTGTGGAGATGCACCAGCACAGCTTCCTGCTGCAGCTGGCAGAGCAAACCACATCTGTCCACGCTTGTCTATGTAGACGCACACTTAATAACCATTACTGCTTCCCAGAGCAAGTTTCTAAGCTTCATTTTATTTTTACTTGTCTTACAGGGGATACAGCAGGTGCTCTGATAAATGAAGAGAAAGGGCTACTTGATTTTCAGGGGATTTATGTGGCAATCTCTCAGCCCAGGACATCCCTCATGACGTTCCTCATAGTCAGTATCCCTGGCTGGCTGCAGATACAGCACCTTGGACTCTGGGAGCTGGCAGGCAGCATGGAGTGACACCACTGCTTCCCTGCAAAGAAAGCCACTTTCAAATAGTCTCCAGCCATAGCCTGGCAGGTAAAGCCCCAAACCCAAAGGAGCAGAGCAGCACAGGGAGCAGCAGCCAGTGCTGCTGCACCTCAGAAGTGCACCAGCTGAAGGCTCCAGCAGTGTCAGCCTGGGCCCACCCAAGCCTGGGCCAGATCTGCCCAGGTGAGTTTATGTGCCACTGAAATACAGACACTGTGCCAGTTTGTTCCCTGTCACCCCAGTGACTGAGCCAGTCCTGTTGTGAGGGGTGGCTCTCAGGAGGAGTCACCTCACCAGCCATGCCCATGAGTGAGATTGTTGTGTGGTCCCTGTGTGGCTGAGTCCCTCACCCATCACATAGAGTAGTGAGGGGATGTTGGAATGGAGATACCGGCACCAGCAGAGCAGGGTGTGTGGAAGCCTCAGGCTGGGGGCCATGCATGTGGGGTCTGTTTGGGGTGGGAGCTCAGGAGCTCTGTCCACCCGTGGTCTGGGAGATGAGCCTGGTGTCTTGAGACCATTCTGGGGAGCGAGCAGGGGCCATATGGAAGGAGCTGCCAAACAAGGCTGTTAAAGCAAATGCTGCAAATGAGTTTAGTAGACAGCCAGACATTTTGAGGAGGGGGGGAGGCAGAGGGGGAGCAGAGGAGAGCAGAGGAGAAAGGGAGAACCTGGTGCTGTGGCTGAAAGGGACCCACCATGGCATGCTGTCTGGTGGGCAGCGCACCCTGTGCTGTCACCCCAGGTATCTTCTCTGATGCCCTAACTTTGAGACCTCTCAAAGAGAATAGGGAACTAAGGTGTCATGCCCCCTTCTTTGTTTTTAATTACTTCTCATTTTAATCTTGATTTGCACGTCTCTCAGAACTGGGCCAGGGACTCCACAAAGCCCTCGTCAGCAACTCCCCCAATAATAAACAGGAAAAGGCTTAAGGGGCAAATCACTTGCATGTTAATGAGACTGTTTGCTGGAGTCAAGAGAGAAAACAGCAAACAAACAAATGGACTGAATTCCAGCGGCAGCTGTTTGCTCCTTAATCTCGGCTCGTCAGAGCTGCCCTTTGATGGGACACAATCTACACAAACGATTGTGCTAAATCTTCTAATCTACGTCCTCATTATTACATCCCTTCTTACGCATGTAAATCAGGGACAAACTCATTTTAATATGTAGATAGATTATGGAAGGGAAGGGGAGGGGATTGGAGGGGAAAGGAGCTGCTGGTTGTGTCTGTGTCTGTCTGTTTTCGGGGGTGTTAATGAGCAACGTGGGGAGGGGAGCTGTCTGTGTAGGCCTCCAGGACAAGAAGAGGAGTGCCAATTGTCAAGACAGAAGGTGGCATATGAAGGGGCAAGTACAGCAGGGCTGGGATGCTGGAGAAGACACAGGCACACAGCAGCTTTGGCCATAGCCCCTCAGCCTGTGTGCTTGGCTCCCAACTCCATTGAAGTTGGATGCAGGAGGAACAGGCATGCAGGAGGGCTTGCTGGTGGCATAGTGAGAGGCAATGGGGTCATGATTTCTCAGGGTGCCTTACAGAGCAGGGCCTGCTTGCAGCACAACATCACGTTCTCCCATCCCTCCTTGACTCACATCACTCAAGCAATGCTGGTCAGTGGACTGTAGTTCAAACCAACCATCTTTACACTGTCTGGAGAAGTAAGCTAACATCTCAGATTGTCAAGTGCAAGGATGCATCCTATGCTGCTGGTGAATATCATTACAGCTACAGTTACGGTCTTAAATAGCATTCTGAGTAGTTGCTTAAATAACCAACACAATAGTGGAAAAAAGAGCTCTCCATTTCTCTACCTCTGTCATCTCCTAATCCAAATACCAACCTGCAATCTGCCCTTTACCTTCTCCATACACAGGAACAACATAGGAGAATAACAAGGTTGTGCAGCACCAGCCTTATTTATCTGAGCCAACTCTTTCCTCCTGTCCTCCAGGAGGGGCAGCCTCCTGGTAAAATAGGAAAAAATAATTTAAAATCAGCCTGGTTGAATCATAATTTCCCCATCACTTCACACCAGTCAAGGAAGGGCACAGAAAATAAACAGTAGATTAAGTGCAAAAAAGATGGGTATAGAAGAAGAGCAGAGGCAGGCAGGAACTTAATCAGAAAGGCCAAGCATAAAATAAGTTTGCAGGAAGCAGGATCATCAAAGGGAACAAGAAATCATTCTGTAAATTCATTAGTAGCAAGAGGAAGACTAAGCAAAATATTGGATTGCTTCTCAATAGAGCATAATATTAGTGAAACTAATAACAGTGATAAAGAGGTAAGATCCTGGCATATAACAGAGAAAGAATATGGTAGAGGTCATAGTGTTGAGCTAGATGCATTCAGATTTATTGGGTTTAATGAGCTTCGTTTTAGGTACTTAGAGATTTGGATACAGCAACCTCAGAATCACTACTGACTGTCTTCCAGAACAACAGTAGAACAAAAAGGCATTGCTCTTTCAAAAGTAAAGAGAAAGGTGGTGGTAATTATCAGCTTAATTATCATTCCCATTAAAATTCTGAAATAAATAGCTGTTATGTCTGAAGTTATTTCAAAGAAAAAGTTAACAGCCAACTGCATTCAGTGTGGATTTTTCAAGGATCAGTTCCCTTCCAGTCATTCTAACTTCTAACTTCCTACTGTGAAAAGGCAACAGGTTTTGTAGATAAGAATGGAGCAAATATGTGTATCTTGACTTCAGTAACCTTTTTAGTCTCCTTTTCAAAAGATGTTCCTAAGAGTAAACTAGGAGAATATAAATTAGAGAGTTACAGAGGTACTTGAAAAACTATGCTTAGTTGTTTACAGTTAAAATAAAAGATGCGTTGAGAAGAGCTCCACAAAAATCTATTCTGGGTCTGGTTCTGTACAGTGATTTAATTAACAGCATGGATGATAGAAGAGAGAGTGCGCACATCAGGAAAACACAGACCTGGAAGACACATGAAGTACACTGGAGGACAGGCTTAGCACTCAAAGTTATCTTGGCAAATTGGGAAAGTGTTTGAAAAAAACATAAATGAAAGTCAATAAGAAACTATGCAAAGAATACCGGTGATGCTGAAAACAATTAAATGCATAAACATGGGTTGGGAAACAACTTGTTAAGCTTCAATTCTTCCAAAAAAGAGCTGGAGGTTAGAATGGATTACCATCCCTGTCAAAAGTATTATGCTGATGCAAAAAGCAGACCTCATTCTGTGGGAAATAAGTAAGACCACAACTGTCAAGACCTCTGGAAATTATCTTTCCTTCTAAAAAGCATTTGTGAGACCTTAGCTGGTGTTTTGAGCACAGGTTTGGCATTGCCTTTCAGGAGGAATATGGACCCACTGGAGAGTCTCTGAAGGAGGGCAGTGAGGATGATCACAGATCTGATACATGTCACGTGAGGAGAAACTGAAAGAACTGGTGTTGTGTAACTTGAATGGGGAAGACTGTTAGAGGACAAGAGACAAATTACTGGTACAAAAAAATGTAAAGAGAGAGGGAAAAAATCTGTCCTCCATACTCACAGCAGGCATGCAGTACATAAAAAACCACAGCAAGAAGGACCTGGATTAGCTATTAGGACCAAAATTAACAAAAATTAAGATAGATACTAGAGGGGACACACTGAAAGAGGTTGCTCAGGAGCTTGTCTGTCTGTCAAGAATGAGATCGGGATATCTGGTCATACTGCCATGAAAGAGATAGCCTCTCCCAGTTCAACTTTCCTATAAGCCCATTTCCTCATTTCTGACAGCCATCATCTAACTCTCATGGAATGGAAGTACACAAATTGGGATGAGACATGGGGAAGTGCCATTGGTTCAGTAACACCATCACTACACTCCTCACTAACACGCCAACATATATTTACTAACTAGGAATGATAACAGGATGGAGACTTGAGAGATGACTGAACCCTTGAGATGAACAATTATTCTGAGATCTTGGTAAAAGCAAAAGGCCACCTAGATCACTGCCACACTAGTCCATGACTAGTAGAGCTTTGCTGCTTAAGTTAAAGCAGTGATGTAAACATCTGCTTCCTTGTCACCACCAGATACCTAATTTGAATGCTGGTACTGCTCCTCCCTGTTAGAGAGTCTAAATCAAGCAATGGCTTGAAGACTCACTGTAAACTCTCTATATAGTTTAATAGAGATATCTATTTCTGCAACATTTCCTTGGGGAAGTCTTGGGAGGCTAGTAACGTATTAGATTAGAATGAGTATCCACCTCAAACGATGGATTTTCAAGTAAAGTTTGGATATTTTTTCCTTGCCCACCTCTCTTTTTCTGGCTTCTTTCAGTCTGTATGCTTGTCTTCTGTCACATTCTTTCCTTGGCTGTATGCATTACTGCTCCCATGCCCTTGGCTGCCTGAGGAGCACAAAGCCTTCTGTACTTTCTTTTGGGTTGAGCAATGGACCACAGGTAGGATCAGGAAGAGGATTCCTTGCCTAGGTAGGCCTCGGTCCTTAATTTACCCTATCTGGAATGAAAGATGGAAATATTCCTAGACTCCATCTTTCTTCAAGCCACTGTTGTGATCAGCTCACCATTTTGTTGCAGTGCTCGTGCAGATTCTCTCTTTATGTCATCTGCCAAGCTAGGATATTAGCTCTGATCTTCAAAGCTCTCTCAGAGTCAATTATGTCTGAGTCTGCATTTTCAGCACGGCCCACCTATTCCTTTGGGAAAATGCAGTTGACTAAGTCCATGATGAAGTGAATGAAACTGGAGATGAAATGGAGATAAATGTCGCAGAGGTTTGGCAACTGAATAAGTTTGCAGAAGTGCACTGCTCCAAACATAGCCACACTTTGGAAACAGAGAAAAGCTTCCTTTTTTTAAGAAGCTTCTCCTCTCCAGTAGAAAAGAAGGCTTGATATTATAAAATACAATTAAAAACAATACGAAATAGTAATGATGCCTTCCTAACAGACTGCAGGGAACTTGGAATTAAAAGTGGCGAAAATGGTTTAGTGGTCACAAGGGGAAATGTTCTGAGGCCCTACGACACTCAGCAGCCTCCATTTTGCTTAAGGAAGAGCAGTATCAGGAAAGACACAGAGTGGACAGAAGACTGCAGGGGAACATGTAAAAGAGGTTGAAGAGCAGGCAAGGAGGGTGGGGACAGGATGTAGTGTGTGGTATGAGAGGTTGCCATAGTGCAGATGCCTTCTCTGTGATCCATCAGAGCCAAGTGTGTGGCATGCAATGGTCAGCAACACTACAATGTCCCACATGACAAAATTCACACAGACATTCCTCTGGGGAATGTCTACACCCAAATTTCATCTCTTCTCACTACTCCCCTTTATCCCATGCATTGGTGATCTCCATTTCACTTGTTGCCTACCGCACCTACTCTTGTTGCTAGCCCATATATTTAGCCTTCCTCACCAGAGTTTGAACCTTTCTGGTAGTTGAGGGATTATTACTCCACACTTCTTGATTATCACTTAAACAAATTAGGCACAGTTACATGTGGCTTACAGACTCAAACCACAAATTCCCATTCGTTTTCTTTCTTCTTCTCTAAACTCTGTGCAGTTTGTCAGTGTTTCCCTGAAGAAAACGAAACATGTAAACACGCACGGAAAATTTGAATTTATCCTTTCAGCATTAGAGCATTATGGGCTGCTCCACAATGTCATGTTTCTGAACACATAGCCAGCTCAATCTTATTTAGAACTTTGCTGTACTGCAAATGTACGTTGTTATCACACCAGCGTATCACACCATCATCACTGTTATTTTTAGTCCTCTCTGTCCAGCTGTTTGTCTCTCACCTTTGGCTTTGAATTTTTCCCCTATGACGGTTTGCTGAATTGACAGTCATCTATGTTCTCTTTACTGCATTCTAGTTCTCTCTCCAGTGGCATGAATTCTTCCAACAATGTATTATCTGCAAATGATATTAGTATGCATCTTGGTCTGCTTTCTTGATCATTTATTGAAATCTTAAGAATGGCAGATTTAAACTTCACTTGCTGGATAACTTCTGTCTCTGCCTGGCAGTTAGACTGAGTCTGTTACTTAGAATCATCTGGCTGCATTTTCATTCTCTTTGATAACTTCTATCTGAAAATTCCCTATATTTTTCCCAGTGTCAATTTCTTATTTTGCCAAATAGAATTTCAAGAACAGATCTGAAAAGTGAATTTACTAATGGTAATAAAAGGACCAACAATAGTAAAAGATCTAAATGAACTGAAAATGAACTAAATGAGCTGAACAAAGTCCAGTGTATTTCAGACAGTGGGCAAGAAGGTCACTTGAAACTGTTTCATTTTATTTTGTTTGTGTCCCTGAAAATTCAACCTGAATTTAGTTTGTCAAACAAATCTTGTGAGTAGTTTTCCCACAATTTGCATCTATGATACTAACTACGTGTATGGCACTAACAGTTCCATAATGCTAAGACAGTTCAGTATGCACCTAAAAATTCCTCCTGTTGTGACAGAGTGACAGAAATTAGATTTTTGCCATAGCAATTGAGTCTAGCATTCTTTCTCCCTTTTTTTATCTGTCATGCTTCTTTCTTCAGCACCTAGCTATGTGGCATCCAAATGTAGTAGAAAAATAATAAATTACAGCCCCAAACAAGAACTACTTTTTAATCTTCACCCTCACTCTGTGGCAGAGGAATATGCATTTATGCTGTCCCATTACTGCAGAAGCAGAATAATACCTTGTTTCACTTAGAGTGGGATCCATCTCACCTAGCTGTAGATGCCTACATCTGAGCTGGTCATGGAGTGCCTTCGTAGTCAATACCAAACTAGTGGACTATATTTATAGTCAAAAGCAATTTGATGGGTAAAAGCAATGGAGATGTGATTTCTCCAATTGAATGTAGGCAACTACTTCATGATAAGAGGAGTTTTGCCCTAGGCTCCTTTAAGCCTCTTGACTAGATCCCCTTTGACTAGAATTGAAATTTGCTCAACATGGACTTCCTGCACTGCAGATGTTCATGCTGGAGCTGATGAATGCCATTGCCACATTGTGTTCTCTTCTAGAACCCTATTTGACTTCCAGATATCCATTCAGTTGTTCTTATAGTTCCCATATATATGACAATAAATAGAAGTGTTTGAGACATTTTTTCCTACTGTGGCTGGCACAATGTCTTAGTCCAGATCCTCTGCATGGATCGTGATGGCTCTCTTTGAAGGCTACTTAATGTAAGTTTTTCCCCTGTGGTATGAGTTCAAGTTTCAGGACAAGCAGCAGGGAATTCAACCATGTCTGTCAAAGAGCACAGAGGCATTTTGGGGGAGTAAGAAACAGTCCCAGGGTTAGGGTCAGGCCTACATGATGCTGTAGGCACGGCAGCTAGTTGGTGCTCATCTGTCCAGTAACATTGATGCTGAGTTGCTGGTAGCTGAGAGATTTTTCATTGTGCAAGATATCATCCCCTGGGCAAAGGGAATGGCACTTGTTCACTTGGAAGGCCTGGTGTGCCCATGGCTGAGCCAAGCCTGCACTGTCTCTTCCTCTTGGCAGAGGGCACCCACATCCCCAGAGGTCGGCAGTCACCCTGGGCCTTTCCTCGGGCTGTGCTAATATCCAGCACACAATATCTCAATATCCACAGCATCTCCCCTTGCACCTCTGTCCTCCCAGGGAGCAGGGGCAGCTCCTGGAGGCTCCTCATTAGGTCACCGGCCTCAGGAACCAGAATCTCCCCTCCCCCACCTCTGTACACAACTGTTCCTCATTTACATAAATTATCTCTATTCAATTATCTGTCCAGATGTCCGAATTGTGCCACCAATGATCTGTGAATGAATTAAAAATGGAATATAATTTAATAATAACTGATTAGAAGGAGATTAGTTGTTATATAAAAAGGAAAAACCAAGAGATAGCTAGTTGCCCTTAATCCGAGCCAATCCACAATAATTATAAAAATAGTCTCGCTTGCTCTCCTTCCCCATTTCTCTTCTTCTCCTCCCATTTTCTCTCTTTCTCCTTTTCCCCTTTTTCCCTTCATCCTTTCTTTCCTCTCTCTCCTCTCTTTTTTTGTTTTTTGGTGTTTTTGTCTCTGTCCCTCCCATGCCTACTCCCCACTTTCTCCTCCTGATTACACAAACCTACGTCAACTGAGTTAAAGCCCCCCCGGCTGCTCATATACCCGGGGAGCTGTGGATGTTCTGGCAGGGGCCGACCAACAAGAGCTTTCAGCTGCATTAATGTCCTGCCTTTCAAGCCATGTTAATGATGTGCCTTTATACTCTCACTTTTCTCTTAAACAATTTTGGAAACTCTGCCTTTTCTCTTGGTCCTTAATCCAGACTCTTTTCAGGTTTCCCTCCTTGTATCTTTTGGAGTTGTGCAGAGTGATTTCTATATTGTACTGGGTTTAATAAAACAATAAGTAGCACTGAGCCTCTGGCTCTTCCTCTTGCACAGGGAAGAACCAGTAACAAGTCATAAGCCCCCACAGTGTCAACGAAGCATTGCTGGAGTAGATTTTTTTCGAGAAATTTGTCATTGTTTTATTTTTCAGTGCTATTCCCTCCTCTCCCAAGCATACAGCCACAGTACCCTTGAGCAAAGCTGAAAGAGAGAGTGCAAAACGTGTCTAGGTATTGGAGGCAGAAAAAATGCTGAGAAAAATAAAATACACAGGGAGATTGTAATAGGACAAAGGGGGAATGCTTTAAAACTAAAAGAAGAGAGATTTAGATTAGATGTTAGGGGGAGATTCTTTACTCAGAGAGTGGTGAGGCTCTGGCACAGGCTGCCCAGAGAAGCTGTGATGCCCCTTCCCTGGAGGCACTGAAGGCCAGGCTGGATGGAGCCCTGGGCAGCCTGAGCTGGTGGAGGCAGCCCTGCCCATGGCAGAGTTTGAGACTGGATGGGCTTTAAGGTCCCTCCAACACAAGTCTTTCTGTTATCATATGATTCTATGATCCTATGAATACCCTGCTAGCCAAATGCTCTGTGGGTCTCCTCCACTGTCCCCTGCCTTGTCTCTACCAGCTGTGACCCACCTACATCAGATGGGGCTTCTGACACGAATGTCTATCACTTTGTGACTTGCAATAGCATGAAGGTGAGTAACAGAAAACTTCTATGAGTTTATGTGTATTCTTCTTGTAAATTAGAACAAGGAAAAAATATTTGCTGTTATTCATTGCTGAGCTAGAGTGGATGGTTTATCTCAAATAATTTCAAAGCATGACTTTGAAAACATCAGTTAACAATTTAAGTCACATTTACCACATAGTTCAGCATGGGCATTGTTGGAGATGGGCAGTGATGATTACAGATACAGCTTTGAGAAGCACTCTTTGACAAGAAAAAAGGAAGCTGAGAGTCCAAACATATTCACTGTCACAGATTCACCTAACCACACCAAGGTACTAGATACATAAACCTTCTATCTTAGTTCACTATGTGAATGCTCTCTTCCCTGCTACCCTCTTTCTGTGCTGGTACTTTTGTTATCTTCTACACTACATAGTGAAACAAAATTCTAAGGAGGAGTTTCTTTTAGCAGTATGTTGATCAATTCCGTGTCTTTTAAATTATTACAGACTTCCTCTACACAGGAAAAGATTGTAGTACTAAGTTTACAGGAGCTGCTGATCTTGAAGGAACCCAGCAAGGCTTTGTGCAGCTACAGACTCTAACTTCAGCTACCTGTGCTGAAGAGGAGCAAACAGAAAAGGTAAAAGGTCCAAAGCCCAGAGAAAAAACTTAACTTGTGATTTAATGGGCTGCAGACCATTTTGCTTAGATCAGTGATGACACTGTAATGGGAATTCGAGTTTGTTTTATTCCTTTAACATAGAAAGTTATTTCTAGACAGCACAAACTGGAGCCATTCTAATGCTCAAAAAAGAAGCTTAATAAGTTATTTAAAGCCTTCTGTAATTTTCAACCTGACGTGTTTATTTTTATGCACTTAATTCAAAAACCTTCGGGTATGCATGGAGGATTCTTATATTTTGATAATTAAAAGGTTAGCGCTCTGTAGCTGTAGTGTATGTTCAGCAGGCTTTGAAGGATATTATTTATGTATGATATGGCTTTGATATGTTCAGTTTTTTGAATGATATTTTACTCACAAGTAGTTCCACTGGCATCTATGAGTATTATTCGATATGATAACATGAGGAAAGAGGTAGCTAAACTAGTTAGTGCAAGACAAGCCACAGTTACTTAAGGTATGTTAATGCTTTGTATTTTGGAAAAAAAGTGTTTTGTTCTGTTTTATAAATCTATCTCTTCAGCCCACATGAAAGTGCAATGCACCTTGGTATTTCTGTTGCAGAGATTCAAAGTTAAGGGAATTACTGAACTGTTTCTCTACTGTTAATTTTCCTAGGTTTAGATTTATGTTGGATGATGCATGAATTGGAAACATAATCAAACCCTTAAAACACGTTACCTGTTCATCCTCCCTTTTTTGCTCTGTTTCCATCACAGTTCTGGTATGCACTTTTCTAATGATTATTAACCTCTGGAGGAACCTCAGTTTGAAATGTTTGTTTGTGTTGATGGTTCTTAAGGAGATTTTCAGGGAAAATATGTTCACTGACAACAAATCTAGGATGTATTTTAATGTCTTGAGTGATGTTTAGCATTATATTTCTATGTAGGGTTTGCTGGAAGTGTCATAGCATGAGCAGAGGAACATGGAGCACTACAGTTCAGTCCCACCCCAACTTCATAAGAAGATGATGGATTCTCCAGGCTGTCCTGTACATGGAGTCTTCTCAGGCTAGTCAGAATGGACACTACCTAGGAAAGGCAACAATCCTATCCTGTGCCAATGGCTCTGCCCAGCGCCAAGGAGTAAGCATAGCTTTCCCTCCAGGGGCCCTAAATATCCCAGTTTAACTCGAAACGCCTTGATGTCTCCTCAACCCATCCCTACCTAAACAATGCCTATGTCCTGGCTCAGTCCCTTTGGCTTCAGCTCTGCCTCAAAGATCAAATGCCTTTTCTCAGCTGGGCTATTTGATCCTTGCCTGCTTCATGGTGAGCTCCCTTCCCTCCGGTTCTGTTCTACAGATTGTTAATTCATTAGAGGAGACCAGAGAGCATTAACAGCAGCCATAGCTACAGTAGCCTTAAAGCAGAGCAAGAAGAGCAGATCTGAAAGAGCTGATGCTGAAAACGTGGCATCCCACTGTAGGTATTTGAGGAGATTTATTTGGATTAGCTCTTCTCTGGTCCCATGGAATGAACATCCCTTAGCAGCTGAAGTGTGCTGGGGCAGGTTCCACAGCATTTTGTCTTCCCATCCAGTTCTGTCTAGCAGGACACCAGCGTGCATCTCCTGGGTGCCCTGCTCAACACAAAGCACAGCAATGCAGGCCACTGAGATACTTGCATCGAGTACGCATCATGGATCCAGAAGCAATGTTCAATAGAGACAGATTCTTTAGTCACCCATTTCAGCCTGCACCAAATTGGTAAGTGTTGTTCATACTCAAGCACATATTTGAGAAGGTTTCAAGCAGGAAAGATCATTCCTCAGGAAGCGGTTTCAAAGCTTGGATACTAGAGGTTGTCATAAATCAGATTTCCTGATACTGAGGGAAATGTTACCATTTTAAAGGATTTTGACTCCATTAAGAATTAACATTACAATTTTAATTCTGTTTTATAGCTTCATTTGTGTTACATCTTATACTGGCCTTGCATTTTGGGCTGATAGGTCAGCAAACAAGCACTGCCTGCAGTACACATACACCTATCACTGGCCACAAACCATGACTGAAAACTGAGACAGTTGTCTGCTAGTTTATATTTTAAAATCATTAAAGCCACCAGAAACTTCATGTTCTATGAAATAATTCACTATTTTGGCAGCACTATGTTTCTCTGCTGTGTTACAATGAAAGAATTTTACATCAATTCAGTATTCACTCAATACCATGTAGCAAATATACTTAGCAGCTTGAAAATTAAAATGAAAATAGATACCAATGATTTGTCATGACATAGTGCAGTAATAGTACAATAATATGAAATGAAAATGCATAAATTAACACAAGAAAATACATTTCTGAACAATTTTCAAAATATATTGTTAGAGGAATTTCTATAAGAAACAACTTTTCTGTCAAAACTCTAAGCATTTCCATCAGCTTTTCCCAATAGGAAGCTCTTTAAAAACTATCCGCCGTACTCTATTAATTATCTTCACAGTTAAAAATCCAAGCCTTATATTAATACTTATATTTAATTAAATTAATTAATTTAATTCTGAATTAGTTAGCTTGACCCTCCAGTGCTGAATTCTGTTATGCCTTTATCTAATAAATTAAAGAACTTTCCATCTTCAGAAAGCACCTCTCCTAATGACTTCCAGAGGGTGACCAAGCCACCTCCTAATTTTCCCTCTGACAAGCTGTATAGATTGAACTTCTTAGTTTTCACTGTATGACAGGTATTTCAGCTTGATTTCTGATAGTCCTGTCTGAATATTTTCCACTTCTTTGGTGTTATTTTTGGAAGTCGAGGCACAAGGAGTGGATCGTATTGTGTTATGATCCTGGGAGGCCAATGCTATCCCATTCTGCTATTAAATATTTTCTTTCCCATATATTCAGACACTGCATAGCTCTGATAGAGCAGATTACATCAAAAATCCACGTTTAGATTTTATTATCTGTCACATTTCCTACATCCGCCTCCCAGACACCACTTACCATGACAGCATCCCCCATACTGTGACCTTCATTTTCTATTCAGAGATATATGATCTTGCATTTGGCTATATTAAAATCACATATTGTTCAAATGAGCAGAGCCTGCCAAGTGATCCAGATTGCTTGGTATAACTGACCTGCTCCCATCATTATTTATCATGCCACCAATTTTTATGTCAAGTAGAAATAATTACCAGCATTGGTTTTGTGTTTTCTTCCAAGTCACTACAAAGATACGACAGGGCACCATGGACCAAGAAATGGTCTCTAGGCAATGCGTCTCCAAAACTTCTCCACCAGTGGGTGATTCCTTTTGCATTTCTCAGAACCACTTACTAGTCCATTTGTAATTCATTTAATGTGTGTTATTCAGATTTTATGTTGAGCTAATTTAATGTTTTGTTTTAAACAAGATCATGGGCTGACAAGGGAACAGCTGACCAGACAGCAAGCCATGTTGTGACAACTCAAGCCACCTCCATGCACCAGGTTTTTAATCTGATTGGAAATAGCATGGAGCCTGTAATAGCAGGAGCTGGTTTCCATGTTGGCCCTGATGGCTCTCTGTTAGCATGGGGCCACCTCCAGGTCTCACATGTTCCGAGGGAATGCTTCTTACCAGGTAGCACCTTGTGTAGAATGTTCCATGGCTGGGATTTTCCTTGGTTGTGGAATTGATAGGCTGAGGCCAACAGGACCAAGTGCTGGGTCTTGCACTTAGGTGACAACATCCCCATGCAACACTACAGGCTCAGGGCAGAATGGATGGAAGGCTGTGTGGAGGAAAACAATCTGGGCATGCTGGTCAATGCTCAGCTGAACATGAGCCAGCAGTGTTCCCAGGTGGCCAAGAAGGCCAATGGCATCCTGGCTTGTGTCAGAAATACACCAAGGAGTTGATCATCTCTCTGTATTCAGCCCTGGTGAGGCCACATCTTGAGTACTGTGTTCAGTTTTGGCCCCTCACAGCAAGAAAGACACTGAAGCCCTGAAGCGCATCCAGAGGAGGGCAACAAAGCTGGTGAAGGGTCTGGAGCATAAATCTTACAAGGAGCAGCTTAGGGAACTGAGATTGTTCAGTCTGGAGAAGAGACTAAAGAGAAACCTTATTGCCCTCTACAACTCCTTGGAAAGAGGTTGTAGTGAGGTGGAGGTCAGCCTCTTCTCCCTGGTTAACAGTGATAGGACAAGAGGGAATGGCCTCAAGTTGCACCAGGGGAGGTTCTTGTTGGATATCAGAGAAACTCCTTCTCAGAACGAGCGGTAATGCACTGGAATGGGCTGCCCAGAGGAGTGGTGGAGTCACTGTCCCTGGGAGTGTTCAAGAAGTGTGTGGATGTGGCACTGAGGGACATGGTTAGTGGGCATGGTGGTGATGGGTTGATGGTTGGGCTGGATGATCTTAGAGGTCTTTTCCAACCTTAATGATTCTATGACTCTATGATGGGTCCCACTAGGTTCAACACACTCCTGTTGGCTGCAGATTGTCACCACTGCAGGAGCCCTACTAGGACATGCAGGCCAGGACCTGGGCAAAGCTACCAGTCCTGAGGCAAATGGGGGTCCCTTCTTGACTGCCGCCAGAGCTGCCGCTGGTAATTAGCAGCATTAGCGGAAGGAAAGTTGCCTGCTCTGATCTCCTGTCCCGAGGCCACAAGGTCCCCGGGTGCTCTCCTTCCCTTTCCTCACTGCTCCATTGCACGCCGAGTGGCCCCCTCCCGCCCTCTCAGCAGCCAGGGAGGCTCCCGCTTGTATTTACCAGCAAATGATTAATTGCGGCTCTACGCTCACTGCTAATGCTGCTAATCCGGGCGGCTGCGTGTTCGGCCGCTCGCCCGGTGCCAGGCCCTGTGGGCGGAGGGGCGAGCGGCGGCCGGGGGCTGGGGGCCAGGCCAGGCTGTAATTACTCCCCAGACAAATCTCCGCCAACAGAGGAGCAGGGAAATCTCTGCCCATATTGCAGGGGCTGCAGCCCCCACCCGCGGGATAATTTGAGACTCAAATCCCAGCAAAGACCTGCTACAAATTGCTGCAAATTAAGCTGATTTTGCCCCGAATGAGGGATTTTCTGCTGCAGATCAGCCCTTCCCGGAGCTGATGAGGTGGGGATTAGAGAGGGGACTGAAATCAAAGGGACAGGATGGTGCAGGAGGGGGGAGCGGGAGAGGGGAGCCCAGCAGTGAAAGTCCTGGGGCATTAACACTTATTGATTTCTACTTTGCTGACATTTTATTCTATTACCAAGTTTCCGATTAGCCTGACGCTGGGATCCGTGACAGCCAAAGCAGGGTGCAGGCCCAAGGCTGAGGGGTGCCTGCAAGTTGGCTCTGAGGAAACACCATCTTCGGGGCTCCTGGGCTGAGCGAGCTGGGACAAGGCCCTGAACAGGCCCTGGGAGGACTGGAGATGCTGTGGCTGCTGCTTCAAAGGGATTGCCTTCCTAATTCTAACTCCTTACAACCCCCCAGACGACATATACACACAGTGCAAAGAGCCCGTTTACCCCTTTCCACACCCATCTGTCTATCCATCTCCTCATCCCTTCTTCTTTCCTTCCTCCCCTCATCAGGATCCTCATTTCCATCTGTTTAAACAGCAGCAGCGATGTATGTTGCAGGTATTTCAAATTGCACCATTAAAGATTTTATGTTGTGGATGTTAAAATTAAAAAGATATATGTGCAAATAGTCACTATGAATTTAATCAACTTGATTTAATACTAATAGGAAACAGCAAATGGAATTTATGACTCAAAAAGAAGTGAATTTTTTTGAATAAATAGAAGTACTTTGTGCAAAACAGAAAAAAATCCCAATCTGAAGAGTTTATTAGAGTCTAATCCCCCAACAACAACCAAAACCGGGGCTGCCCACCCAATAATCCTGGCTGCCATTAAAATATTAAAGATAAATCTAATCGTCTCTTTATCCAAAATAAGCGACTTTTATGTGGAGAGAAAATGTCTAACCCTTTGGGAAGAGAATTACTCCTAATGCATCAAATGGAATTCAGTCAGGATGGCAAAACTAGGTTTAAAAGCAAATGAGATGGTAATAGAGATAAAGGCCAGTATAACAAATTAAAAACACTCATTTACACGAATTAAAATCCCTCCTAAATGGGTTCTGAGTAAGGAGGCCACTGGACAGTCTTGGTTCTCCTTGGTGCACAGGGTGCAGACTGATGTGGGGAAGGGAAGATACAGTGCTGAGCTGCAGGGAAGACATTTTACTCCTGACCTCACATCCTACAGCCAGTTTTCATCCAAGTCCTACCATGGCCCCGTGCTGCAACTCCAGACCCACACATACCTGAGGTTGTTCCAGCCCGTGACTTCCCAACAGTTGTCTCTGTCCCAGCATCAGCAGGTGCCATGTTCCTGGGATGTGTCTATTCATGGGTGGGCACATGCTCTGCAGTTTGGGCACTTGATTTCCCCATGCCCCAGGGCTCATAACATGCGGTCACACTGTCAGATCATGTTGAGATTGTTGATGTGTCACCAGCTTGGGCTTGGTCAGCCCACTCTCCTGGTGAGTGCAACTGAATGCACATCCCACCAGGAGTATTGCTTCCCAGCACCACAGCCATGAGTCAAATCCATGGCACACTCCCAGACAAATTACTGTTGGCAATGGCTTATAGCCAACCATGTTTTCCAAAGCCTGGGAGACAGTTCTCTCACAATCAACTTCATATAAAATATCTGAGAAATCTATAAGAACATACCTTTACCTGTTTAGAGTTTTCCTTCCAGTATGGAGCACAGACTTATTTCCGCAGTGAGAAAATGGCAGGCAGTGAAATTGGAATGGTCACTATTATCAACATGTGACATGAAGAAATGTGTGGAAGTGGCACTGAGGGACATGTTTTAGTGGGCACAGGGGTGACAGTTGGACTAGATGATCTTAGTGGCCTTTTCCAACCTCAATGATTCTATGATGCTGTGATTCTATGACATGAATAAGAGCAGATCTCTGAAGGACTGGAACTTCAGGTTGCTTCAGATTTTCCAGCATCATTTTTGTTCACTTTATGATTTTACAATTCTTGATGCAACCTCATAGGCAAGATAAATTCTTTAGTTAATGCTTACGATCTGGAAAACAAGGTTGGTTCCTCTTAGAAAAAAGATCTCTCCTGTTCCCAAATTTCATCTTTAGTTTTTTCCCATGGTAGAAAACTTCTGTGCTCTGAATAGCATTGGATTAAGAAATGTTCTTGATATCTTGTCTTCTTATTCATAGAAGCATAGCAATTACAACTCATAATGATAGAAACATAGAATCACTAATATAATCTAGTCCAACTGTCCACCTACCACCAATATTTCCCATCTAAACCATGTCCCTTAGTCCCCATCTACATGTTTCTTGAACACTCCCAGGGACAGTGACTCCACTACCTCCCTGGGGAGCCCATTCCAATACCTCGCCACTCTTTTGGAGAATATTTTTTTCCTAATAACCAACCTAACCCCCCCTGGAACAACTTGAGGCCATTCCCCCAGCAGATCCTTAGAACTTACCTCTCTGGCCACTTTTTTTCCTTTTTTGCTTTCTAATAAATCAATATCACAAGCACTTGAAACTGGTTGAGTAAAAATAAGCTTGGTTGTTCCAGAACAGTAAAGGATACATCTACATTGGTAGTAAGCTTGTTTGAAAAAGAGATAGAAATATTTATTTGTTTAATATTACTCTCTTCTATTTTAGGGGATGGGGAACAGTGACAAGAAGCCTCCAGTTTTTGCCCCATCCAGCACTGCCCACTATCAGAGGTAGGATCAGACTCCAAGTAACCACTCCAGATTTGCTCAAAGGGTTAATTCCCCTCCCACTCCAATGTACAGATAACAGAGTAGCCAATATGTGCAGTTCCCAGAAGGCCTTTGGGGTGCAGTCCTTACGCCTCAGCAGCCCCATGCAGAAAAGCTGTTGTCTAACCCCTTGTGCTGAGCAGGGCAGAGCTGTTGACTGTCCTGGTCACGCGACTGGCAAATGGCTTCTGTACAATGTGGGTGTGTGTGTGTGGGGCGGGGGTTGGTCCTGGCAGCTGGGTGATACACAGCACGAATGGAGGTGCTCAGACACAGAAGTAAACAACAGAGGAAATGCTGATGTGTCTGCATCAGGACAGAAGATTAGCTGTAATGCAAAAAGCAAAATGTCACAAGAAGCATTCTGCCTAGTGAAATCCTGGCTCTGCTCAGCATTGGTGGACAGAGTCCTGCTGACTTAAGTAGGCTGAGGATTCTACCAGGGGTTAAGATGTGCACTCTGACGATACCAGGGTAATTCAGAGCAAACTGAAATGGCAAGGTCTACTTGGAGCTGCAGTAACTCAGCCAGCAGCTGCCAGCTGTGAGCATTTAGCAATGGGCATGGCAGGTGCCATAATCTCCATGTCATCTCGTGCTTTGTATCTCCAGTGATTATTTAGAAATCAATGCACTGGTGTGTAAAGAAAAACATGTGCCCAGCAGGTCTCTGATGTAACAGACATCAGAAGCTTCTATGGTTTTTGTTTGTTTGTTTTTGAAGAAATGTATCTGACCTCCATAGAATCAAAGATTTTAAGGCCTGAAGGGAATGTTACCATCTTCTAGCCCGAAATTCTGCAGAAAACAGGCTACAAAACTGCACCAAATAATTCCTGCATTAGAGCAATATCTTCTGGATGAGTTATAGATCATCTCTTAAAAAGACTTTCAGCCTTGGTTTGAAGACTTTATGAGACAGAGAGAATCTATGACATCCGCGGGTAGGTAGCTTCAGTCACTCCTTGTGCCTCAGCAGTTTTTATTAATGCAGCAAGTGTTTGTTCTTGTCATATTAGCATTCTCATGTCCTATATCCATCTACAGTGCAACATATGGCAGCAGGATAATGAAAATGCCCAGTGTCTGTGACTACAGTAGATCATGAGTTAAAGAACAGCTAAAATAAAAATGGACTAGAAGAGAATTTTATACAAAGTATTTTTCCCCATATAGGATTTGAAAAGTGATAGGCAGAATTGGTGTTGTCACTTCTACCAGTAGAACATGCAGAGGAGACCAGGACAGGTGAGGCTGCACTGGAAGGACTGAAAAGCCATTGTGGAGGAATGGAAGGGCATGGGGACATCAAGTCTGTGACCCAATGGGTGTGAACCCACTGCAGTTTGTTGAGACAAAGGGCAAGGTGGCTTTGCACCAGGCTCTGAATGAAGTGACACACAGCACATGGTAGAGATGGAGGGGAAGTGACACTCCTTTGCAGACTGAGGTGGGAGTGGTGATAACACTATTTCCGGTGGAATTCAGAGTGTCCACAGATGCAGAAAGAGGCTGCGAGAAAGTCAAGACTGGGTGAATTGTAGAATAGAATAATAGGAAAACTGAGGTTGGAAGTGACCTTAAAGCCCACCCAGCCCCAACCCCTTGCTGTGGGCAGGGCTGCCCCCCTACCTGCTCAGGCTGCCCAGGGCCCCATCCACCTGATCTTGAGCACCTCCAGGGATGGGGCACCTGATACTTGTGCTCAGGATGAAAGATGGGTTTGCAGACTGAAATGAGAAGAGGAAAAGTTCAGCATCGAAGTTAATGCAGAAGGACAGTGGGAGAAGACAAAGGATGTGTTGGATCATGAAAATGTGAGAAATTTCTGAGGCTTCTTCGGGTCTCTCCCCAGGAGAGTATCAGAGTTGTTAGGATGAGGAGAGCTCCATTAAAGCCAATATTTACTCTGATCATGGCAGGCTGAAAAGGTTGCTAGAGATTAATCGTAGAGATATTGAAATGTAAGTAAGTGTTCAGTGACTTAAGTCCACTGGACTTATTGAAATGTGAGTTCAGTTTCCTAATCATAGGAACTCTGCTAGCTTGCAGAGAGGCAAAGAGCAATGAGAGCAGGCATATTAAAAAGCAGACTGCCAAACATGGAGCTCTGTAGCTCAGTGATTAGAGTCACAAAGAACTTGGCAGAGGGGGCGAAAGCTGTCCTCACAGTCCTGGGGCACGGCCGGAAAAGGGAGGGCCTCCAGTACCCCCAGGGTAGCAGTGGGGTGAGACTGTGCAGGTGCATCGGGTGGAACCACACTGCAAAGTCAGCAAAAGCCCTGGTGGGCAGGTGGGGAAGTGTTGGGAGGAAAACAATGAAAAGAGAGTGAAACATGCGAGAAAGACTGTGTAACTCTACAGACTGACAGTGCTTTAATTTTGTATAAACTGTGGAATGAACTACTGTGCTTGCTTCAGATCATCGGCTGCCACGCAGGGAGGCACAAAGAGACAGAGGTGACACCTGCTGCAGAGTGGACCTCAGACTGATAAGCTCTGATGGACTTAAGGTAGAAAATGTGATCATCCTCTATTAACTGTGTCTGTCCTTGGGTAGAGATGCAAAGTCAGGTCTGGAAGAGGCAAGCGAGGGAGAGTGATAGCAATAGATGTTTGAGAACATGGGCTCAGGCTGAAATGCAGCCTCTGTGCATCACTGCACCCTCTCCAAGCCCAGGAAAGTTCTTTAGGTGCAGGTGCCATGTGCAGGTACTCGCCCCAGCTCCTGTGCTGATCAGGGGAGCCGTAGGATTTCAAAGGGCTTCAGATCTGGTGGTCTGGCAGGGGACAGTGTCAGCAGTATTCCATCACAGTGAGAGTGCCCTTGGTTTGTCCAGGGAAAGTGTGACATCTGGCATCTGAAGCAGCCCCAAACCTTTTGCAGGCCGAGACTCTAAATTGGGATTCCCAAAATCTGCAGAACACAGTATATGAGCTGCCCGGGGCTGTTAGGCAATCCCAAAGGACTGTGACCATCCTGGACAGATCCCAATTTCAGTAGCCATTCCCAGCCCCCATTTGTCGTGGCACATGCTGTGAAGGGGCTACCTGCTTGAGCGAGTGACACGGGCGATGCCTGAAGCTCTCTCTTCAGTGAATGTCAAAAGAGTTGGGGTCAGGCATGCGGGATGAGGTGTGTGGCACCGTGCCCACAGGTGGTGAGAGATGCTCTCAGCTACCACGGCACCATGTGGCTCAAGAGCTGCCCGTGGGCAGGCGGTGTTGGTCCTCTGATGACACAATCCAGATGTTTCTCCAGCACATAACACCTACCCTCCTTCAAGGAACACAGCCCAGCACCAGTCCCGAGATCCCCTCCATGCACCCCAATTCCCTGCAGATCAAGTGTTGGTTATGGCACGAGCCACAGACCCGAGGATCCGGCATTTTCCCCGCGGCTCTTCCACGTATCTCTCCCCGGGGCCGCTGTCCCACGGGCCGGAGCCTCATTTTGCGGCCGGGCCCCGTCCCGCCGAGCCCAGCTCCCGGGCCTGCCCCGCCGGGCACCATCCCCACCGCCGCCGGTGCCGGTGGCGGCTTTTTGGCATCCCTAATCGCGGCTGGCCCTTGTGATTGGCTGCGCGGCTCTGACCCCGCTCGGGCTCCCGGCTGGGCGGATAAAAGGGGCCTGAGCCGGGGGCTCCCAGGCATTCCCGGAGCGGGCACCAGGGACCGACGGCCGCAGCATGACGGGCAAAGCGGGCGCGGCGCTGGCCCCCAGCCTGCCCGGCAAGCCCAAGCCCGACGGCGCGGCCGCCGCCGCCCCACCGCCGCCGCCCCCCGCGGCGGGGGCCAAGCCCAGCTCCGGGCCCACCCCTCCCCGCTGCACCGGCTTCGGCATCCAGGAGATCCTGGGCTTGAACAAGGAACCGCCGTCGCACCCGCGGGCCGCCCTGGACTCGCTGCCCGCCGGGCACCTGCTGGCGGCCCGCTCCGTCCTCAGCCCCGCCGGGGTGGGCGGCGTGGGCATGGGGCTGCTAGGAGCTGGCGGCATCCCCGGCTTCTATGCGCAGCCCACCTTTCTGGAGGTGCTCTCCGATCCGCAGAGCGTCCACCTGCAGCCTCTGGCCCGGGCCCCCGGGCAGCTGGACAGCAGCCAGACGGCCAGCTCAGGTAGGCACGGCCCCGGCCCCCGGGGGCACCGCCGTCCGCAGGCACCCCCAGAGCCCCGCGCCCGGCGGCGGAGGTGATTTCGTTTCGGACTCGAGGAGGAGGAGGAAAAGAACGAGGGAGCTCGGGACCGGCCTTCCCCGGCTGGGGCCGCTGCCGCGCTGTGATGGCCCGGCCCGTGGCTGCACCGAACACCGGCGGAGCGGCTCTCGCCCGGCCCCGGCGGCCCCAACTCGTTGCCGGGGAATTAAGGCCCTCTCCTGTCCCGTTCCTAGACGGCGACAGCCGCCCGCAGCCCTGCCCGCAGGCCTCTCTCCCAGCCCGCCCCAGTCCCTCCGGAGCGGGGGCAGCGGTGTCCCGCTTCGTCCCCAAGCGTCCTCCCGGAGTCCCCGTGCCGTGCCGTGCCCGCCGCCCCCTCCCGCAGCGCGGCCGCGGGGAGAGCGGAGCCGCGGCCGGTGGCTGCCGGGTGGCGGCGGGCGGGAAGCGGCAGGAGCTCGAGGCTGGCCCTGGGGCAAGGCGGCCCGCACCGAAACGCGCCTCCCGGCTTCGAACCCCTGCGGTTCCCGTGGGGCGAAGGCGGCACCGCCCTGCCCGCGACACCCCCGGCCCGGGCACCCCTGGGACGCGCGGCGGCCGCGGGCAGAAGCCATTCCCGGCAATGTTTTTCGCGGTGGCTGCGGCAGCCTTTATTTTTCCGCCTTCCCGGCGTTTCCACGGAGCAGCGCGGGTCCCCCGCCCCGGGTCAAGAGGCAGCGGGTGCCCGGGCGCCGGGAGGGGGCCGCGGCTCCCTCCATTTCCTACATTTTGTTGAGATCGAGGGCTCGGCGTTTCGGCGGCACGACAACGGCAGCCCCGCAAACGACTCCGGGTGACATAAGGGACAGTGAGAGCCCGCTCCCGGCCCGCAGCCCTTCCCGGAGGGGCACGGAGTCCCCGAGCCCCCCGCAGCGGGATCCGGGCCGGGGCCGGGCTGCAGCCCGCAGACCCCGGCCGAACCGCGATCGCAACGAAAGCTCCGGGCGGAGTGGCCGGAGGGAGCGGAGCTGCGGGGCCCCGGCGGGCAGCGAGCCCCAGCCCACGGCCGCTGCCCTTCTCTCCGCAGATTCCGAGGATGTCTCCTCCAGCGACCGCAAAATGTCCAAATCTTCCCTCAACCAGAGCAAGAAAAGAAAGAAGAGGCGGCACAGGTAAGAGAAGCCCGGCGGCCCCGCAGCCCCTCCCGGGAACCGGCAGCGCCGGGCCCCGCTGCCTCTTCGCGTCCACAACGAGGAGGATTCGGGACGTGCCCATAGGGAGCGGGGAATTGCCACGGGGGTCAGGTTATTTTGTTCTGTCGTTGTTCGGCTTGGTTTTCTGGCTGCGGGTTATGGCTGAAAAAATCTCCAACCCGTCCCAGAGAGAAGCGGTGAAATAACCAAAAGTGCCCCTTGCTCCACGCTTAACAACCTGAAAATGGGCGGTCAGCAAGGGACAATTTCTATCAACCATCTCAACATATTATTACTTAAAAATTAATGTTTCGCCAATAGATGCAATAGTCGGGAGATAGTCCCAGCCCGCAGAACGTCCGGAGATTCGCTTTGGGGGATGCTCGGGGGTTCCGCTTCCCCTCGGAGCGCTCCGGTATCGCTTCCCCTGGCTCCTCCCGAAGTGCAAATGGAGTTGGATGTCCGTGCTTTAAAATCGGAAACGAACCTCCCGCGCCGGGTCCTGGCACCGCTGCGGCCTCAGGGCCGGGACAAAGGCATCCGGGCACCGTCCTCCGGGGGTGACTTAGGAGCAATTAAATCAATCCCACCACGGTGAGGGAGGTGGATTAAAGGTGCCCCAGCGAAAGCTCAGTGGCCGCGTGGGTCTGGGGGCTCCGAGCGGGAGATGCGGGGGTACGGCCCGAGCCAGCGGGGTGCTGCCGGGCCGGTGCTGCTCCTGAGCCAACGCAGATTCGTTTCTTTTTTGCGAGAGGAAACGGCATACGAATTCTTTCTATTACCAGCTCCAGACAGCAACAGACCCGTAACACTGATCTGTGGTTATGTATTCTGTAAGGAACGGTTAAGGGCTGCGGTTGTACCGAGGCAGATGACAGGCCGATAGTCAGCAAATAGCTCCAGGATGTGAGCAGCAAACGACAGAGCGCGGCGTGCACTGCACAGGGCCGGGGCTGCACGGGATGCAGCGGGGAGAGCCAGGTGGGCTGCGGGCACTGCCCCGCCGCAGCCCGGCGCGGGAGGTGCCCCCGGGGCTCCGCAGATGAATCGAACCGAACGGGGAGCGCCGTTCCTCTGCTCCCGGGGAGAGGCAATGCAGGAGCTGCCGTGCGCTGTCCCCAGACTTCCCGCATTTGTCGGAACGAAAAGTATTAGAAAACAGGACGAATTTCGTTGTGAATGGAAACCGAGAGCTGATGGCAGGCAGGTGCCTCGCATTTGCATGCTGCTTTTGTGGGTAATGCCATCGATCTGGCAGAATCGTTCAGGTTCTAAATAGCAGAGGGTATTTTTGAGACTTTCTGTTTGTGCTCTCTGGAATTTTGTGGCTTTTCTGAAACTCTTGCATATTTTTTAAAACGATTTTTTTTACTCTTTCTTTCTCCCTTACGGGAGCTATATGTTTCTTAATGTGATAATAATTTACGCTTCTACCTTGAACAAAGGTTGTAAGTTGCTGTTGCCATTTTTCTGGTAGGATTTTTCGTCTGCTGTTTGGTTTTTCGTTTTTGCCATTGGAGTGCTGGGAGTTCTCACTGAAAAGTGTGTTTTGCATACAGTGGGGCTTTAGGGTGAGCATGTCTGTCCCTGGGGAGTGGAAGTCCGAAACCTCTTGGCCACCCCCAGAGAAGGGCTCTCAGCCATCTCGGCATTCCAGTTGCTGACTTTTCAGTCTGCCTGTCCCAAGAGCCAGCTGTGCTGCAGCCGCTGCCTGCCTGGGAGGGTTTCTGGAGGACAACAGGGCAATGCCAGCTGGCAGAGAGCAGCTACCGGGGTATCGGTGCGGGAGCAACCAGTGTGATGGCGGAGTGAGGGAACTGGCACTGCTCTCCTGGGGGCACCATCCCAGGGAAGGGCCGGGTACAGCAGTAGGAGTGGGTGAAGGCTTGGGAGGGTTCAGTGGAGGCCCAGGCTCCAAGGGAGGCTCTCTGCCCCTTTGCTGGCTGCAGGGGGATGTCCCCAGCAGGGTGTCCCTGACCGGAAAGGTGATTTGTAACTATACCAAGCTCTGTCTTCTGGCATTTTCTTGTTCTCCTTTCACCCTAACACCTGATCTTTTGCGCACAAAAACACAGGAAACGAAGGGGAAATGCTATGCTTTATCAATTACTCAGGTTTCTGTAGCATCCGTGTTCATTTCTCTGATTCTGTATCTCCTTTGCTGCTTGTTATGCTTTTGATCAAAGAGTTTTGCTCCCCTCAGGACAATCTTCACATCCTACCAACTGGAGGAGCTGGAAAAGGCCTTCAATGAGGCCCACTACCCAGATGTGTATGCTAGAGAGATGTTGGCCATGAAAACAGAGCTGCCAGAAGACAGGATACAGGTAATGGTACCTCTCGGGTCCCCTTGTCCTGCCCCTTCTGCCTGTGCTCATCCTGCCCTGGAGGAAAGGAAGCACACGGGACATGGGACACTTCTTAGAATGAACCCCCATGGGCTGTCCATTCCCTGCTTTAAACATGTGGGCAGCCAGACCAGCTGCTTTGCCCATTTGTGTTTGGGGTTTTTCTGTCAACATGTGCTGCGCGTGGTGTGGTGCAGTGGTGATTTGGGGTATGTGTGTTAAAGAGGGAATTTGGAATCATTGAATGGGAATCGCTGTGCAAGAAAAGACTGTAGTGTTTGGGAGGTATTGGTAGTGCAGGAGACAAGAGAGCTAGCTGGCCAGGGACTGGGTCTGGGTGAGCAGCCTGAGTGAGATGGAGCTCATCTGTGCCCCTCTGGGCTCAGGCCCAGGGGCCACAGCAGGTAGCTGGCCCCTCTGTGGGCAGAGTTGAGAGGTGAGCCCCAGGTGGAATGTCTGCACATCTCTGCAAGTTCACTGCATTTGCCTCTTCAAATGCAGCTTCCTTGAATGTTTCTGGGGATCTTTTTTGTTATGCATGTTTGGGCATTATTTGTGTGCCAGCCCTGTGGTGACATTGCAGAATGATCTTGGTCAGATCCAACATGAAGTCCACCAGGATGGACTCCAGCAACTTCCCCATGCCTGGCTCCCTCCATGCTCTCAATGCACGGGGGTGTAATGGCCAAGTCTTGAACCCATTTTTGCTGATGCAGTATTTACAAGTATGCCATATGCTGTTAGGTGAATCTGTAAGGTGAGCCCTAGTTTCAAAGCAAGCTGGGCTTCTTGCCTGTTGTGCCAACAGGACTCCTGCTGACCTGACAGCTTGTAGACACTCTGTGTGCTGTTGGGATTTCCACAGGACTGCAGAAGTAATGGCCCTTTTTCTGAAATCCTTCCTGCCATTAGGCAGGATTTTGCTCTGAGCAGTGGAACCCAGTGGTTTGCCTCTAGAGAGAGTGAGCTGGATGAGAAGTCACTTCTCCAAGTGCATAGGCTGAAAAGCCCAGGGGAAAGAGATTCATGGAAGGTCAGTGCTGCCTGAAGCCACCATCTGACACTGGGCTGGCAGGAAGGCCTTGTGCACTGCATGCACTGCTTCACATCTGGGACATCCTCCTGGCACTGGGAGCCATTATTTTATCTGACTGGGAAAGGAAGTAGTGGCTAACTCGTTCTGGCTCTCTGGTGTGCTGCCTGTCATTCTGCAGCAGGCTAATGAGCAATCTCAAGTCTTCCTGTACTACTGAGCTTTCAAACCTAGGAAAGCTCTCTGCCATGACCCCTTGCCCCAGAGTTCAGGGCAGACGTGGGCAGCAGGAGACCCAATGACGTGGATGTTCTGGGCATCAGGTGCTGCTAATGGCACAAGTATTCCAGGAGAAAGTCCCCTCAAGTGACATTTTGCTCATCGTGAAAGGGAAAATCAAGAGAAACCACAGAATTCCCATGGCATCCATTGTGTGAGTGCCTGAGGGTAAGCGTCAGGGTCATGTAACAGCCCCGAGCACCACTGATGGGGAGAAGCGTCCATTCCCACTGATCTTTCCAGAGGGTCAGCACCAGAGTGTCCCTTACCATGTGCTGCATGAAGTCTCCTTGTTCATACCTCTTATTCTGTGTCTCAAATAAATTCTCAGCTTCGATCATGTTTCTTGATATTTCACCTCATGTTTCAGCTTAGCTCTCTTTGCATGAGCTTGTTTCTCCCCTTATTATAGCATTTTACAAGGACAATCATGGCCACCAGCTCAGACCCTGGTGGGAGGTGGGGGTTGGGGAAGGGTCTGAGAGCAGGGCAATACCCCGTGATAGTTTCTGAGTGCTCTGAGATCCTTACAGGGTTTCAAATTCATGTAAATACCTGAATATCTTGTGGCAACGGCTTCCACGGCAGAATTGCACAAATGAAGTACATCTTGCTTTGAATCCATTAGCATCATTTAATGCCGCATACTTCTCCTCTTGGAAGAGGCAGCCAACAATTAATCTTTATTCCCTTCTTCAAAATATTTACAATTTTACATCATCTTATTTTTTCCCCTTGCGTGTGTTTCTAACTGCCTGAGGGAGGTCTCTGTTTTTTGCATTCTCATTGAAGCTTGCGATTCC
The DNA here is from genome assembly GCF_002078875.1 of Numida meleagris. Classification (NCBI taxonomy): domain Eukaryota; kingdom Metazoa; phylum Chordata; class Aves; order Galliformes; family Numididae; genus Numida; species Numida meleagris. The sequence goes on from NC_034414.1 coordinate 38,931,967, forward strand.
TCCCATCTCTCAGCATTGTTCTCTCTCTCCTGTAGGTCATTAATGAGCGTGGTTTCTCAGACTGTTGTGGATATCGCATGCCGTGGGCTCTCACAGCATTTCATGTGGGTTCCCACTGGGTCCTCACCTAAGAGTGATATCTGCCCCTTATTTTCATTCATGGGATTATTTCTCAGGAGGTAGTAGTCAAAGAGAAAGTAAATCACCTATGAAATTCAATATGAAAGTGAAATTCAGAGAGTGCAATTGAGAGAATGATATATAGGAACTGCCTGCATGTAAAACCTCCAGCAGAACACTACAAATAGCCATCAGAGGCCACGAAAGTTATTGGTTTGGGAGAATATTGAATTCAGGAAAAGATATTCAAATCTTCCATTTACAGAGAAGATGAGCGTGTATTTTTTTTCAAGGCAGCATTCCTTGCCTTGCACGTACTGTCCCCCGCATTGAGCTGGCTGTTGCTGGGAGGAATGTGAGCATCCTCCCATTGGGCAACGTGGGAAAAGGAGATGATTTTCCCAATGAGGCACAAGTCAGACCAGATGTTGTTGTGGCCGTTTTGCACGGTACTTGAAATAGAACACATTAATCAATGCGTTGGGAAGAATATTCAGAAGAGTTGAAGTGCTGCTATTAAAATAAACCCAGACCATCCTGTACAATGTAGGTGGGGTAAACAGATCTCTGGGGGGGTGTATATCCTGAATAGACAACTTGAAGTGCTCAAAACAGCCTCAAGCTGAAAAGTATTCTAACACTTGACTTAAACTAGTGTCTTTATCTTAACAGTTACTCTTAAAGGTAACATGGATTTAGATAAGTTATCTCCACTGAATTTATTAATATGTGACATTTTCAAACTTTAAATGCTGTTATCTACCATACTAAAGGTCAGTAACGGATTGATTTGGGATTATTGAAATGACTGTATATGACTGCCATTACAGTACATCTTCTACTGAACAAATACATCATTTAATCAGATCAGTATTTCCAAAACCTAAGATCCTGACTGACATTGTGGAGATGCCAGTTTCACCTGAAGGGAAATAAGCCATTTAAATAAAAAGAATGAAAACGCTAAAAATGGCCAGCTTGTGTTGCCAAATGATTACAAAGCACTTATGTGAGTGGAATAGTTGGAGACAATTAGGCAATTGCTCAAGCAATCCAAAGGAATTCCGTGGAGGTGCTTGTGCCATGCTTGGGAGTTGGGGTTATCTGTGCATCCAGCAAGCTCTGCCCCTCAGCTGAGGGGTTCACTTTGGCTGAAACCAGAATAAAACCAACTAAATCTATGATTGGGAATGCATTGTTTTAGCTGCTCTCATATTAATACATCTCTGTATCACTATATAGACCCTGAGGAGCTGAAGGGGAATGGAGGAGCCAGCAGGGGTAATTATTTGGGGGCTGGGGTGGAGGAAGCATTTACACCAGGAGTATTTCTCAAAAAAAAAAAAAAAAAAAAAAAAAAAGGCTCAGCTTGCTTCAGTTCTGCTGATACGCTCTATATTTATGGATGGATATAGGAACCCTACTGAGATAGACTAGCATCTCTTTTACCCAGATGGAGTATTTAAAGGCAGGCTTCTGGATGTGTGTCCCTGAGAAAGAGGATGCTGGCTGCCAGGGCTTGCAGTACAGTCAGAAGTGGTTTTTTTTTGCAAAGGAATGAATTTTAGCCCTAATCCCACAACATAAGTGTGGAATGGGGATGATTGCTTCACACAGTCACTGACCTCTTGTGAATCTCTGACTGTAAGAGCTTCCAGAGGATTTCTTAGTGCTGCAGAGGGTAGTGTTCTTGTTGACCTTTCCAAGGTTTGAAGTTCCAGCCTATCATAATTACTCTCAATAGATGAGAACCTAGTTATTTTCAGGTGATTCTCACACTTAGGCCAGGCCCAGGGCCAGTAGGTTCCCACCCATACAGCAGGTTGGTGGTGACTGTGTAGCTGGAGGTGAATGACCAGGATGAGTGGGCTGCTTGGCGGTATATTACCAAGGCGATGCAGAAGCTGAAAGTGTTGCTGTTGTTTGAGCCAACGTTTTCAACAGCTTTTTTTTTTTTTTTTTTTTTTTAAAGAGCCCTGCAAGAAGTTAATCATGAAATAGAGCTGAGGAGCTATGCTGGCTACCTTTTGCAATAATTCCTGCGCACTGGGGCAAGCCACCGCAGTATGATACCAGATAAATGTCATTAACTTTCCCTGTGCCTTTAGAGTTGTAGGAAGTGTACAAGTGAGAGTAATAACACTAATAAAGCTTACTGGCTTGGTGAGAATATTATTATGAGTGTTTCTCATAGCATATGGTGCATCCCTGCCTCCATGTCTTTAATTGGTATGTGAGAGGTTCATCCACTTTGCTGCCTCTTCAGTATTGTGCTTGTTTAGTTCATCTAACTTCATATTAATTTCCATTTTTCAATTAAGAGTTGTTTAATTTGGCCCTTTCTGTAATGGAGTGTTTTCATTACCCTTTATCTATGGCCCGTTTTCAGTTCATGCGCTAAAACTTTGTTTACGAGTTAATTACTATAGCTGTAAACAGAGGGGCTGCATGGTGTGCAAACACAGGGGCCCTTGCAGTCCTGGGTTTGCCATCTGAAAAGTCTCACATCACATGCATTTGGACAGAGCAAAAAATGAGGCAGGAAGGTAGATGGATGGCCTGGAACACCTTCTGTTTACTGTGAAGTGGAAATTTCTTGTCTGTTGCTATACTTCACAGGTAGCAATCCTGATTATGGGACTTACCTGGGTAGAGTTGGGGCTGTAGGCACAATTTAATAGTTCTGTTTGTTTGTTTGTTGTTTTTATTTTTGTGCAGAGATGGAAGTATAGAGGTATGTACATTTTGAATTTCCAGGTACCACTTTATCCCTCTGTGTTCCATCCCTGTGTTCCGTTGGTTACAGACCAAATTTCTAAATGAGACAGAAATTCAAACCAAGACAACTTTGGATGTCTTAGTCTTCTACTTTCTGCTCTGACCCCTGTGAGATATTCATGACTGTCATGGCATAAAGGATGGCGTGGTTTTGGTGTGCTCCTCCACAGTAGCAAGAGGGAAATGGGGCAGTGCTTTCTCCGTGGTTTGGAGAGCCCACCCCTAAGGGTCAGACACCTCCAAGTATTGAGACACTTATTCTCTCTGTGAGAGTGAAGACAGCTATCAACAAAATATACCATAGGACATTGTGAAGTGCCTTGGCAGGGCCTTTCTCCATCACAGATGGGAGAACGAGGGAGCAATGACTCTGCAGGGCCAGTGCCACGCTCTAGCTACTCAGGATCTCTTCCCCACATTAATCCCACTGTTTTCTTAACAGTTCTCTGAATTAGCTGAGGCACTGTTGTTCCTTAGTCACTTCTATAGTTCTACAGTGAATTCCCTTAAGCCTTTGGGTGCCTGGCAGAGGGATCAGCTGATGGTTGTGTTCAGGTTTTCTCTTAATGACCTTTTATTATAAAGTTCTCCTCCCTTCCTGACTTTGAATGCAGATTTTTTAAACGGTTCAATAACTTAGGTGCTTTGGAGGCACAGTTAATTTACTTTTCTCCTTATTTCCTAATGGATCTCTTTTTTGTATAGTGCTTTTCGTTTACCCTGATAGATCTCAACAACTTAAGCTTGGCTCACCCGAAGGGAGGCTGAGCTGAGTAAATGTGTGTGCAATGCTGTTGATAGGGAAACAGCTCCTTGGAAGGACCAAGCCAACCAGACCATGTAAACGTACATGATGAGTATCTGACCTCCTGGGTCATGCTTAGGAGACAGACCACTGTTCTGACCTGATCTTTTACTGTGGTGATCCTCCTTGTTCCCTGGATTCAATTCACCCTACTGAAGGATTGCTTATTGTGCGAGGCAAGGAATTGCAAATACCATCCTTACCATGTACCTTCCTAAGTGAGATGGCTGACAGTCCTGAGTGAAATCTGGCTCACAGGTTGCTTCCTAGCTGGTGGAAACTTCAACATAAATATTTCTAGTAGAACTGCACTCGTGTGTGCACACATATACCTACAACAGAGCAGAGCTGTGTTCACGGAGTGAACATATGGATGTTTCCAAAGACCTATTGCAATGTTTCCTCTGTTTCAGAGGAGCTACAGAGCAGTTTTAGCATGGGAAAATGAGGCAAAATGGTGTTACACAGGGAGGATACCAGCTTGGTTAATGGAAGCCAGGTTTACCATCAGCGTTGCGAGCACCTGTAGGATAGATGCTCTGTGCAGTATCATCCCTTGTGTCAATGACAAATATCTCCCTAGGTTGATGTGGATGGCAAGGCCAGTTGAAAATCCTAGGTTTGCAATGGGGGTGCAATTTAAGACATATTCTCTGGTCAAGAGGGATTTTGCCTCCTTACACTCCCTCATTTGTCAATGACTTTCTATCTTTGACTCTTTGCAAGGGATAGAGGGATGCTAGACAGAGAAGGATTAGGGTCCCAGCAGTGGGAAAATGCACTGGGGCCTAGGTGAGATGAGCTATTTACAATTTTGCCTGCATAAGTCAGATAGAATGCAAAAAGGAATTGTATTCTCCCATTTGGTGCTGTTGCATGGGATTCAGGGCACGCATGGCCTGCAAGAGCTGCAGCATGGTATTGCCAGACACACTTTTGTTAGGTGTTGTGTTGACCCATGTTCAGAGTGTGTCTTGTGCTTGTTTGTCTTAGAGGGTACTTGAACTTGGATGAACCACTGTATCTTTGCTCACAAGAGGTGAGCACTGATTTGCAGCTCATCTCAGCATGTCTGGTTGGATCTGTTAGCCAAGTGGTTAGCCACAACTCCAGCTACTAGCAAGGAGGGTTCTTTGCATGCCATGTAAGGGAACTGCTCCTTCCATTGTGAGCTCAGAAAGCTCTTTCCTAGTGTAAGTGAAGGAATGACAAGCCTGTGATCAGCCATGCAGGCCATGTGCAACCTTTACTGCTCTCATTTAACTTCATACCCATTTTATGCCAGCCATAGAAAGTGATGTCACCATAAACAGTGCCAATAATTTTGACATTACATTTGAAAAGACACCAATAAAGTCTTGCCAGGCTTACACAAGTGCTGCAGTCTTCACCAGCAGCCAGGTGACTGGAAGCTTTCCTGGGGTGGTCACTGCAGGCAAGTATCTGAGGAAGTCCCAGTACCCAATCAGACTTCACACTGCCGTGACAGTACATTACAAACCCCCCCAGGTCCTGTGAGTGTGGATGGGGAGATGCTCAGAGGAAGACTGAGGTTGTGAGCAGTGCGAAGAACAGCCCCATAACTGTACCCAGCCGGAGCACTGGCCCTGTCCGGCGTAGGGGTGATGACATCACTGTTTTTCTTCTGTGGAGGTTTTTATTGTGACTACTCTCGTTTAGAGGCTTGTATTGGAAAAGAAGAAAACAGAAAGGGAGATGCACTGTTGTCAGGGAGAACTGAGTGCTGAGAAGGCAGGACCGTGACCTTGGGTGGCACCATGACAGTGGATTATTACCAAAGGCAATGTCACAGAAGTCCAGAAAGCTTCCAGGGCTTCCTGGTGTAGGAGGACAGGGATCTCTAGCTGTATCAGTGTCAAAGATGGCTTCTTTACAGGGATCACACAGAGAGATAACTTGGCTCCCCTAGCCGAAGGTTGGAGCCATGGTTTTCTGGGAGAACAGACAGTGTAAGATGGCTGGCAGCCCATGAACAGGGAAGATTCTCTCCTCAATGGTATTAGGATTTTGTTTCTTTCCTTAGTTTCTGGTTGTCCAACAACTGTATGCAGCAGCTTCCCATGACCTGGCAAAGGCACCTGCAGGTGTGTCAGTATGTCTGCATCTGTTTGTCTGTGTACATGTGTACATACATTTGCTTGTGGCCATCTAGTGGACATTCCAGCATGTGCTGCTTTGGGCTGGGACCATCTTGCACTCAATCAACCAGGCTCATAACGTGAAAGAACCCTGCTGAAATACTATGCCAAAGGTAGCATGTAAGACATGGTGAAAAAAAATTCACCATTAGCTATTTTGGTATTTTCCCTTAAGGCATGAGGAATGCTTGGGCAGGGAATGTAACTTGTTTGTTCATTAGAAAGACAAAACATAGCCACTTTCAGCTTGGAAAACAGAAGCTGAGAAAATGACTGCAACCAACAAAAGTCTTAGGTTGTGCTCAGGCACCGAAACAGGACACAGTAACACCCTAGATGCCTTTGCTGATTAAGATTCCTGGCTCATGTCTACTCTCAGGCAGATTTCTCTCTTTAGCAGACAGTGTTTCAGGAGCTGATTAGGTAAACAAACTAATATGATGAATGTGGATAACAAGGACACATTGAGTCTCATGTCCCTTTGCAAAATGAGAGATTCCTCCTACTACAATTTGCTCTTCTGCACTATCAATAATACAAAGGAGTATCGGTCATCATTTGTGCTTCAGAGGAGGAACCTGGCAAGAATAACCTTGCCAGTTTTTGCTCTGAAGTGCTGTGACCCTGCAATGCAGCGCACAGTGCCTATGATTTGACTGCCCGGGGCAGTGGGCACTGAGGACGAAAACTAGATGATGGTAGGATTAGAAATATTCCCATTTGTAAGGCTTTCCAGTACTGCTGGTTTTGGTAAGGGGTCTGAGAAAGACATGCATGTGGAATCAGCACCCAGGAGATGATGCTGAAGGTGCTGACATTTGCTGCAGCTGGTGTACGCACATGGGCTGGACCCTCATGCGAATGTCTCCCGTGGTAAAGAAAACGCGAAATCTGGGATGCTGTCAGAGTAATGGGATGGGAACAACTATACTGCTGATAGTCATCAGCAGAGGTACAAGTTTCATGAGCGTTAAACCTTGGAAATACCACAGTGCATCACTGAAACATTCCCCTTTCCTGCCTGATGAAGGACAGCCAGGAAGCAGCGCCAGATCCTTTCCTAAAGAGAGTTGAAAGATGAGCTCCTTCACGCTGGAGTGGCCAAGCCTTCCCTACCAAAAGTTTCTCCCGACATACCAAGTCTCACCGCCTGCTGCCCTGTTCCCTCTTTCCTGCTCTTGGGAAAGGGTATGAAGAAGGTGGTTTTAGCCAGTACAGATGGATGAATTTCTCCAGTGTGCCAGCAGATGGGAACAAGAGGTCTTCATGTGTGCCTAGGATGAGACAGAGAAGAAGCTTCCGCCAGAGCTCGGTCAGCTCCCCTTTCCTTCCATGCCTTATCTCCACCCATTGCTATCTCTGCTCAGTCACTCCCTCTAGCGCTCATCCCTACCCTACAACATCTCGTAGTACTTTCTCTTTTCACATCCTTTCTTAATTCAAGAAATTTTTACTCCTTATACCTGAAATATCTTTCCTTATTCAGATCCATGCTTAAAACTGTCTTTAAAGAAGCTGGTTCTCGGGTTTTCTGGTCACTGCCAGAAAACCAAAGAATAGCAAGACAGATCTGCCTACCTCACCCTGTTACCCAGCATCTGAGGATAGGGTTTCTGGAACAAGCATCCCATCTTTCTCAGAGGTGAAATATTAATAGGATGTAAATTATCTTAAGTGGTAGACTGGTGGTCCAAAAAATGCTTTTGCCCACCGGATTGTGATAGCTTTGCAAAAACATCAGATATGCTTCAGTAAACAGAGTCTGAAATTAATAACGGGTTTTAGGTCATGAAGTATGGAAGTGCAAACCCAGTCCTTTCACCATACCCCGTGCTGTGCCATGGAGAATCAGAGGAAAGCGAGCGGCAAGCTGTGGGGGTAAATACAGCATTTCACAAAGCTGAGCTGACCCACTTGCTGGAAAGGGACAAGTCCAAATATAGACAAAGCTAAGCATTGCTTGAAGCAGACCAAATTTTATGGAGCCAGAGGAAGTTGTAGAACAAATATCTGAAAGTAAAAACAACTGCAGCCAAAGAAGACAAAATACCAAAGCTTCAAGTAAATTGAAAAGAAACTATAAAGGAAGAAAAGTGGGATATCTACAATCAATACCTGCATTTTCAGAAGTTGTGGCTGATGCACCAGCGCCTCAGCACTGGTAAAACTGCTGCATAATTCTGCTCAGAATGGAGGCATAGGAAAATTTTGGTAACATGACAAGAAATCCTAAGAAAACAGTAAGATCTTCCCCCAGAAGGAAGCCTTAGCTATGGAGCTATATGACTGAGAATAAAATCACAAGACTGGGCCCCAGGGAATAACGCTGCCCTTTCATATTGGTGTTGTACTGGGTCTGCAGGTGCCATACTGGAGCTCATCCTGCTGTGATGTGTGGGATGGGGTGGTGATAGAGGGGCTGGGCTGGGTCCTGGCCTAGCAATATTTGACATTGAGCACCACTAGATTCACTTGAGATCCTATCTGAGGTTATGATCTCGATGTCAAAACAAGATGGGCAGCCCCTCCTGCTAGAAATTCTGCTATTTCAATGTTTATTTTTCCCACTGCAAAACCAAGAGGAAATTCCCATCAAATCTCAAAAATTGATTTGGGAAATCTAATGATCTTACAAGGCTGTTGATGTCATTTTGATTTGCCCATTTGGCATTGTAGCATAGATTTTGCTTGTTACATGGATGAGATTAAAATACAACATTGAGAAGAACCCATAGATAATTTTGATTGTGCTTCCACTGGCTAGACGCAGCTTTTACGTGCAACTGAATCAGCATTTTGACAGAAAATTCTCCGCCAGCCCCAGTCAAAATTGGTCTGCCAGTGGCAAAACTTGGGCTGACTCCTGCATTTGTTTGTCCACGCTGGGGAAAAGAGATGCTCTGTTGCTGCAGGTTTAGGGGCAGCACTAGGAGAAACCGACCGCTGCTGTAGCAGGACTGAGACCTGGCCATAGAGCAGGGGGAACCTGGGGAGCATGGGGTAAGATGTTTGGGGCATCAAGGCAGGAAGAAGGGAAAAGAGACAGGTGGTGAAAGCTTCAGAGAGGTAGCACCTGGGTATAAGAATTGAAGAGATTTTAAAAAGTTGCCCACTTGGCACTTGATGGAAAAAACGGTGCCTGGCTGAAAATCCGTGTACATTTGTGCAAGCTGGTCTGGGTACACAAAGAGATGTCACTTCAGCTCCAGACCAAGGTAGATTGGCAGGTGTTGTCCCCTGGATTTTGCAGAGGAAATGTTGCCACATCATATTTCAGGAAGCATCCTGGCTGCAATATCCCCTCTGCTGTGCACAGGTGATGCTCTGCCAGGAGAGACTGGGATCACAGCTGCTGAGCCCACGTCCTCCATCCCTGCAGAGGTGCAGTCCCCTCCAGGCAGACAGGTGAAAGAGGTGAGCTCGCTGTGCTCCGAAGGGGCCTTGCTCCATGGCAAAGCTGCACCAAGACATTGGTCTCACGGTCCCCACGGCAGATCTGGGGGTCTCAGAGCCCTCTGTGCTTCCCCCTGCAGCCCATGCTCCCCTACGGCTGAGGCAACAGAGGGTTAAGCTGTCAGCTCTGTAATGTTAAACAGGTGTCAAAGGCACCTCCATATATCTGCAGATTGAAATCAAATTCTTTGCAGTATAAAAAGATAAATTACCCAGGCAATTCCCGCCTCATCCCACTCATCAGGCCAGCGCCAGACGGCAAGCAATTTTTTTTTTTAATGTGCTAACGACCTAATCAAGCAATCAAGTCGGAGAAGATTGCGGAGTGACCCCGAGCATCCATCTGCCAGCGAGACCCCGCCATTCATTTCCATTCTGCCATGTACTTTCTGGGAAAGGGAGGGAAAAAATAGGAGAAAAAAAAAATCCTAAACAAATTAACACCCAATTTTCTGTGAGTCTAATTAGTTAAATGAGGAGGTGTTTGGGGTGTCCACAGGGAGGGAGGGGCTGCCTTTCGGAGAGGCGACTGGTAACTCCATGGCATTAATTAGCGCAGGTCAATGGCGTGGTTCCCCAGAGACCAGCTGCTTTAATTTCCCGTGATATTTCAGTGCCTGAGGCCCATCGATTCAAACTGAAATTAACTTATTTTTCAATCAGGCCTGGGCTGCCCCTGGGGCTGACTCTTCCTTTGCCTCCTTCTGAATAGACCTCGAGCAATTTTTCATCTAAAGCTGATGCCTCTGCTCTGCGGGAAGGGAGGGGATGTGGGGAGGGAGGAGGGCAGGCAAGACAAGAGGGATGGAAATCGGAGAGCGAGCACTAATAGATTTCTGCGAGCCACCCCCTGCCTCCGCCCGCGTCTCTGCTCGCTGCCCCCCAGGTCACAGCTCAGAGATTATTCTGCCAATTTTCTGAGAAGATGTGGGTCTTTTCAAACAGGGAATTCAAGACAAGCGGCACAGATCAGTTCCCCCTTCTCCTGCCTATCCAGAGCATCTCCCCCAGCTTGGCGGTCCCTGTGGCACTGCAGCGCACAGCCCCTCGCTGTGGCTCAGGCGCCCAGTAAATAATGAAAGCAAATCCCAGGCACGGGAGCCAAACTCTGACGGAAAAAAAAGAGTGCAACAGCAAATTAATTACATCCTGCATGGAGGGATGGAACCTGTTCTCATGCTTATCCCTTGCTGCTCTTGCAAGGAGGAGGGAGAGAAATACCCGGCGGCTGTTGTATGGGGGGAAAAGCCATAAGGCTCTAAGGAAGGTGTACAAGTGCCTATCTATCTTCATCCCCTTGCACAAGCACATGTGTGCAGGGATAGGATATTATATCTCCTGTCCCCAGTGCTCTCATTCTGCTGTATTCTTCACCCCAGGTCTGGTTCCAGAACCGCCGGGCCAAGTGGCGGAAGCGAGAGAAGTGCTGGGGCCGGAGCAGCGTGATGGCCGAGTACGGGCTCTATGGCGCCATGGTGCGTCACTCCATCCCACTGCCTGAGTCCATCCTCAAGTCAGCCAAGGATGGCATCATGGAGTCCTGTGCCCCGTGGCTCCTGGGTAAGAGAGCAGCCAGCCTCACAGGGGTGGTGAGGGGGTCAGGATAAAGAGGGGTGTGAGGAGGAAGCCTGATGGGACTCTAGCTTGCTCAGGGTCCCTGCAAAGTTGTACAGAGTGCCAGGACCCTCTTGCACTTATCCCACTTCCCTTCCTCTGGGCACCCAACAGAGCTGGACTGCTGCCTATTTTGCTTTGCTTGCCATGGAGGAGGGATAGTGGATGTAGCGGCTACCTTACTGTGCTCCTGCTCTTTGCTTCCTGCTTTCTGAACTTTCAGGATGGTTCTGCCCCAAAACTGACTGTGGGCATCTTAACGGTGGTCTGTCCTCCTGTCTGCATGAATCTGAGGAGGCTGGGGGTGGGTTGTATGAGGAACTGATAGGGAAGGGCAAGGAGCCCTCCCCTGATCCAAGTAAGCAAATGACCCCAGGGACCCAGGTCCCTGCTGTGTCTAAGACCCTCGTCACCACCAAGCCAGGGCTACACTTGCGCGGGGCCAGAGCGCCTGGCGTGCCATGACTACTGTTTGAAGCAAGGGTTTCTGCTTTTCCTTAATTCTGGCCTCTCTTTATCTTTGCTGTTTTCAGTTCAAGATGGCTTTCCCATGCCCAGGCGCTTTTCTAAACCCGAATACCAACAATTCTTTTTAGGGATGCACAAAAAGTCTCTGGAGGCAGCGGCTGAGGCGGGGAGGAAGACGGAGGTGGAGCGTCAGGCCCTGCCCAAGCTTGACAAGGGTGACAAGGAAGAGAGGGGCTCGGATCCCAAAACCGCCATTTCCCAGGAGGAACTGAGAGAAAACAGCATTGCTGCCCTCAGGGCCAAAGCTCAGGAGCACAGCACCAAAGTCCTGGGGACCATTGCGGGGGACACCCCAAGGAAGCTGGAGAAAGGGGAGGAGGTGGCAGAGGATGAGAGGCAGACAGAGAAGTCCAGTGCATCACAGAAGGAGGAGAAGCTGATCTAGGGGGGCAGAGGCTGTGGGAGCCAGCCCTGACAGATACTGTGTCGTCCGGGGGCCACAGCCCCCTCTGATGGCCAGGCCTCCCGGCCGCCCCCACCCAGGGCGTGGGGCCCCTGTTTCTTCGTGTGGGGCTACCCCAGGGGTGCCTCCAGCCTGCTGCCCTGGAGTGCAGCCCCATCCTTCACTCCTCTACCCCCAGGGCTTTTCTTACCCCAGTCTCCATTGCCACCCCAGGGCAGGCTGTGGCTCCAGGTCCCTCTGGCTGTGGGTCTGCGTCTAGCCCAGACCCCACCCAGCCCCCTCCAGGCCAGTGCAGCCCAGTTCCCCTTCACCTCATGCCCCATCCTGCTGTGTTCCACACCACAGGGGACCCCATTGCCCCTGGTGCGATGAGCCCATGGCCCTGTGTGTGAAATGCCGAGCCTCTGCTACAGGGCTCTCCCAGCTCAGCACTGACAGCTGCTGGGATGGGGCTGCAGGTTTGGAGCTGCTGATTTTTGCCTCAATTACATGAGGAAATGCAGATTTAGCTTGCAGACACCATGCTGTGTTCCCAGATCACACCTCCAGTGACCCCAGCCCACACCGTCATCTCCCCCACACGCACTCGGAGGCCAGTGACACACACGGCTAAAGCCTCTCAGGCAAGATAACAACATTTCCCTAAGGTATTTATTGAAGTAAATTTGCCCTGCTCTCCTTCTGCGCCCTGAAGGGAATGACAGCCATGCAGACACACCCCTGGCACACACTGTAATGTGTACATACGTCTCCTCACTGACCCCATGTGTGCACGCAGACCCATGCAGCCAAACCCGCTGTTCTTCACAGCATCCCGTGCTGACATCGCCCTTCTATCCCCGTCAGGCCTCTTATCCCCAGAGCTGCTGTTTTTATTCTGTCAGAATTAACCCCTTCCATCCAGCCCCATCTGTCTTTGTCCCCCATTTGTTTGACGTGTTAGATTATAGCCCACGGTGTGTAAATAATGTACATACAGCAAGAAAAGAATTCAGTATTGAGGTGTTTGAGATATGGAGCTGTAATAACTTCTAGTCATTCAGAACCTGTGATTTATGTGCCATTTTCTGTAAAGATATGAACAAGAATAAAACTAAACTGGAATATGGCGTGTGAGTCTGGTCACTTTTTCAAGGAGAATGAATTCAGCCAGAGCTGAGAGGGGTGAGGTTTCAGGTCTTACCCAGAAATACCTCAGTGAGCTCCAAGTGGCACAGAGAGGTGCTGGACCCAAAGGAAAGGAAGAAAGCTGTTATGAAGCAGGGAGCAGCTTCGCTCTGCCATGCAGGTGCTGGGAATCTCAGAGCGAGGAGATGGGCTGCAGTATTTCATTCAAGCCAGCCTCCTGCTCCACCAAGACCTTGATTAGTGCTGCTGAGGCTACAAGATGCTCTGAGGAGTTTAGAAGAGGTAGACAGCCCAGCCCAGCTCCCTGGAGAAAGAGTGTGTGCCCAACAGGAGGTGGGTAGGGTATCCCATCCAGGTGACAGCTGCAGGAGATAAACTCTGGGGAGCAGCTGGGGCAGCCTGGCCCAGCACCTGGCTCCACGGGCAGCCCAAGCACTCGCGGCAGCTGGCTGCCAGCCAGGGAAGGCCAGCAGGACTCAGATTAGCCTGAAGGTTATTTTCAGTCAAATAGTTTTAAAGCCCACCCCTTTCTCTCCCTTAAAAGGGATTGGGCTTCTTTTCCTGTGCTGCTTCAACAGTGAGGAGGTGCTGGGGACAAGGGGTGCCCTGGGCTCCCAGGATGGGGGTTCTGCCTGGGCGCCAGCTCCCATAGGGGGTGCATCTTACCAGGCTCTGAGTATCTATCTCCTCAGGAAGAGGTTGAAGCCCAGCTGCTGCGCTGTGACTATGGCCTGGCTGCTGACTAGAGCTTGCTGCCCCAGAGCTCTTCCTTGGGCTTCCAGATGCCTTTGCGGGTTGGTGAGTGCCCAGTCCTGGAGCCAGAGCCCTCTCACTGCCTACATGCCAGAAGCTGCCTCCTTCCCTGGAGCACAGGATCACCAGGGCTTGTACAAGACATCGGTGGAGCAGGGGAACGCCTTCTGGGGAGCACTGGCAAGGAGCCGGCTCACCTGGATCACCCCATTCCACTCTGTCCAGGACTGTGACCTGCGCCAGGGCCGGGTTGCCTGGTTCCTGGGGGGACAGCTCAATGTGACAGGTGAGGGGGCAGCAAGCCCCACGGGGACCTGGTGCCTCTCAGATCGGCTGAGGGTGAACTGGGGAGGGAGGGTGCTTCCTGCCCTACCCAGGAGATTGGGGTGGCAGGGGGAAGGCAGCCACCTGCCTGCAGGTTGTCTTATGGGAGGGGACTCTCTGCCTGCTCTGTGTACTGGGGGGGTCATTTTGATTTTTATCCCCTGGGAGCCCAGTGATAGCACCAAGTTGTGCCAGGAGAGGTGTGGGTTGGATATCAGGAAGAATTTCTTCACAGAGAGAATGGCTAGGCATTGGATTGGGCTGTCCAGGGAAGTCAGAGGACTACCATCCCTGGAGATATTTTAAGAGACGTGTGGATGTGGCGTTTAGGCACATGGTTTAGTGGTGAACTTGGTAGTGTCAGGCTGATGGCTGCAAGTGATGATCTTAAGGGTCTTTTCCAACCTAAGTGATTCTGTGGTTGTGTCTGCAGATACCTTCCTATGAAGTGCTATGGCTCCAGAAGCAAAAAGGGCTAGAGTGAGGGAAAACTCACTCAAATGGGACCTCAGTTGTCCCATTCAATGGGACCTCAAGAGGTCTCATTGGCCCTCATAGTCATGGGATGCTTTTCCCTACTGCAAAAGGGTGCTACCAGAGGAGAAGAAGGGGCTGGTGACACCATGTTCCTGCTTGAAGCGCTGTTGGTTCAAAGCATATAACAAACCTCTCCAAAACTAGGTCTTATGGGGTCTATTTGGGCAGGGGAGCAGGAGATCTTCCTGTTCCCACTCCCAGGCTGGTTGGTTTGCTTCTCTTCCTCCTGCAAAGCTACTAGTGTTCAGAAGAAAAAGTTATTTTTAAATGCAGATGGATTGTTGCATCATCCCATGACCTCAGTAGCAGGTAATTTATGAAAGGAAAATATGGAATGTAACAAGGTTTCCGATGAATATCCTATAGCCAGAGGAGCAAGAAACATTTCCTAGAAGAACTGCAGCCAAAGGCCTCAGCCTCCCTGGGAGGCTGGAGCTAAGCACAAATGACTCTGCTTTGTCTTGCACTCTGCATCCTTCCTGCACAGATTTTCTCCTCATCCTACATTTGTTATTTAGGAGCATGGCTGCTAGAAAAAAAAATAGCCACGTTTCACTGTGGAGGCAGTAGCAAGGGCAGAATGGTAGTCAAGTTAATGTTTACCAGGCCTTCTGAGGCCCACAGCCGGCACTAGGGATGTGACCTCCAAGGGATTTAAGGCAGATCTTGCACCGGGCTGTGTTAGGTTGCGGTTAAGAGGAATGTTGGTAGTGGAGATTAATATGCATTGGGACATTGAGGAGTGCAACAGGCTTGAGTGCCTGTGACCTGCAGAGGCTGTACGATTGGGAGCAGGAAGTTCTGGCAGTGATACTGGGTCATCTCTTCCAGTGAACTGCCTGGACCGACATGTCCATGTAGCCCCAGACAAAGTGGCCTTAATCTGGGAGAAGGATGAACCAGGAGAGGAGGTGCGGGTCACATACAGGTCAGTGCTTACCTCTGCGCATACTTGAGACATGCACACACTGCAAGGGTCTGGGTCGCTGATGTGTGTCCTGCAAGAGGACACAGCATCCCTTCCCATAATTGGATCACCAGTGTGGGGGCTGCTGGCCTGCCTGTGCTACTCTGAGGCATCAGCCTATCTCCTGGTCATCCCTGTGTGGTCTCTGCCAGGGTTTCTGGTGGCTGAGAAGTGAGTACTCTGCAAGGGAGGCTAGGCTGGTAGGGCCTGCCAACCACCCTTCATGGAGAGATATTCCACGAAATGAGTCACTGACAGCCAAGCTCTTGTTTCAGGCAGAGACATTGTTTTGCTCATAGTTTCCTACAGCTGTTGTTCTCACTGGTAGGCAGAGCTCTGGAGGATTTGACCTTCCCAGCTGTAACCAAGCACAGGGCCCTTTTTTATTTGCTGGGGGAAGATAGCCGACTGCTCTTGCAAGCCCCTGGCCTTGCAGGGTAGAGTGCATCACTCCTATTGTTGTAGGGGCTGATGAGAAATGTGTGGGTTGCCATTGGAAAAATCAGTAGAGGCATCATGGACTGGCTGAGCCATAAGGATTGCTTGTGGCCATTACTGGACCCAGGACTGGCTTCTACTGCTGTGTGTGGCAATGCTGGGCTCTGCACAGGCCCGTCTGGTTAATTACTTTGCTATGAACAACAGCCTGTGTCTAGTGATGGTCTCATCCTCCCTTCCCACTGCCATTTTACAGCTCTCCTGAGGACTTCCAGCACAGGGTGCTGAGAGATGAAGTGCAGACCTGTGGCTTTGGAGCCCTGGGAGATTGCCCCCTTGGCAATTGCCCTTGTCTGTGCACACAGGGCAGATTTGCAAGAAGGTCCCTAACTATGCATTGCTTCTTTGGGCAGGGAGCTGCTGGAGCTGACATGCCGCCTGAGCAACACCCTGAAACGGCAGGGGGTGAAACGAGGTGACAGGGTGACCATCTACATGCCCCCGTGCCCACTGGCAGTGGCCAGCATGCTGGCCTGTGCCCGGATAGGGGCTGTGCACGCCGTGGTGTTTGCTGGGTTCAGTGCAGAGTCCCTAGCAGACAGGATCCGAGATGGTAAGAGCCAATGGGGAACAGAGACACGTCCAGCATTGTCCTCTGGGGACAGCACCGAGCTTGTTGGTTTGGCAGCTGGGGGCTCAGGGGCATGAGCCTGGCCAAGGTGCAGACTTGCTACAGATCTGTGCTGACTGGGGGTGTCCTGTTGTGCTGCATGACCATAGAGCAGGCAGCAGCACTCCAGGAAATGGCAGGGGGCTGAGTGTCTTTCAGCCCACGGGAAGGGTGTTTGGCACAGACAGACTGGTGTGTGCCATGTGGAAGCGGCACAGGTACTTACATGGCTCTTTTGCCTTCTGCAGCCCAGTCGGAGACGGTGATCACAGTGAACCAGGGGCTGAGAGGTGGCAAGGTTGTGGAGCTGAAGAAAACAGTGGACCAGGCTGTGAAGCAGTGCCCAGGAGTGAAACGTGTCCTTGTGTCCATAAGGACGGACAGCCAGCTTCCCATGACAGCCCTGGATGTCCTGCTGGAGGAGGTGAGGGTCTGCACAGGGCTTCTGCTGCTCCCCTGGGTATTGCTCATGTGCTGGGATCAGGGGTAGGATGGGAAGAGTGGGTTCTTGAAGGAAAGAAGGATCACTGTCCTGCACATGAGCCCAGGACTTTCCCAGGAGAAGTAACTGGTAGCTTCCTGCAGCATCTGTACTGTTGGGCAGGCAATGCACAGACTTTGCTCATCAGTTCTGAAAGCAATTTGTTCTCGAAAGGCTTTCTGGAAGGCTCTTGTGCTGGGCAGAAAAGTGCCTGTGTAAAAATAGCTGCCCCTTACTCAGCAGGTCTGCTCTGATGGAGGAAGCATCTGCCAGCTCTGCGAGGCGAGGGAGTTCAGGCTCAGGAGGAAGGGGAGAGGAGGTGCAGAGGAAGGGAAAGATGGAGTGGTGGGAATAGGTGGTGTGGGTGGCAGAGGAAGGCTTGGGGGCCTGTGAAACAGCACAGGGGAGCCTGTAAGACCCTGAGTGGGGACTGCTGTGCTGTCTTTTGCAGGAGATGATGAAGGAGGATGCATACTGTGAGCCTGTTGCCATGGACAGTGAAGATATGTTGTTCCTTCTCTACACATCTGGCAGTACAGGCAAGCCCAAGGGCCTGGTTCATTCCCAGGCTGGCTACCTCCTGTTTGCTGCTCTCACGCACAAGGTAACGA
The DNA here is from genome assembly GCF_002078875.1 of Numida meleagris. NCBI lineage: Eukaryota > Metazoa > Chordata > Aves > Galliformes > Numididae > Numida > Numida meleagris. The sequence goes on from NC_034414.1 coordinate 38,949,736, forward strand.
ATCCCATGCGCACAGTGCTCATGGGCTAGCTATTCATAGACAGTGCAGGGAATAGACGTACCACCTTCTTGCTCGATGAGCTCATCTTTATCCAGAGCAAAGCCGCAGGGAGCTGCCGCAGGACAGCAGCCTGGCACATCTGCATACAGGTAGAGAGGAACAGCAACATGTTCTCCTGCACAGGGACTCCCAGATACATACTCCTCTGAGCTGCTATCTTAGTTTTCCTCTTTCTTTTTACTGCCTCAACCTAGATCATTGGGTGTGTTGCCCAGCCTTTCTGCTGTCCTGGGATGGAAAAACAGGGAGCAAGCAGCATGTGCCCATGTTAGCACTCAGGAATGCTGGAAACCATGACATAGGATTGGCATGAATTACTGCTCAGTTGGACGGGGCAGACTGTTGCTACTGATTTTTTTTTTATTTTTTTTTTTTAGTTAAAGACAGGGCAGGGAAGTTTCCATTACAAGCCCTCTGGAGTGCCTGAGGCCCTGGAGAACCCAGCTTCCAGCTGTCCCACAGAAGGAGCTGGCAGCCTGTGTTTCTGGTGCTGAGCAAACAAAATGAAGGATGATGTGTTGCTGCCAGTCTGATGGCTTTCAGTTCTGCCCTCCATTGGGCTGGTCTCATTTCCTACTGCTCCATCTTGCAGCCAAGGGTTCTCTCCTTCCTGTGAGCGCCTCCTTCCTGTGATTCCTCCTCCTGAGGAGGGACCATCCTCACCCAGAAAGTTCTCCAGTTCTGCTGTTGCAGAATGCTTTACTCAGCCTTGCCTAACACGTTGGGGTGGTGGGAAGGCAGAAGGACACTAACACTAGAGCTTGTGCCCCTTGGCCGGGGGAGGTCCTGCCTCCATGCTGCACCCCTCACTGCCTCTCCTTCATGTTGCAGTATGTGTTTGACTACCAGGACAGGGATGTCTTTGGCTGTATGGCAGACATTGGCTGGATCACGGGGCACAGTTATGTGGTCTATGGCCCCCTCTGCAATGGTGGCACCACGGTCCTTTTTGAGAGCACTCCTGTCCATCCCAACCCTGGTGAGTGAGAAGTGTTGTGGGGATGTAGCGCAGTCACCTTGCAAGATCTGTAGCAGGCAAGTGGGCCGGTGGCCCTGGTGCCAGCTCAAGGGAGTTAGTTTGGCTGAGAGTCAGAGAACTCTTGTTCTCACCTTCTCTCCCTCAGTCTGAGGCTGGGGGGCATGTGCAAGTGCTTAGTGGCTCTGTTCGTGTTCCAGGACGCTACTGGGAAACAGTGGAGAGGTTAAAAATTAATCAGTTTTATGGGGCACCTACTGCCATCCGCCTGCTCCTGAGATATGGTGATGAATGGGTGAAGAAATATGACCGCTCCTCTCTCAAAGTTCTTGGCTCAGGTGACTGCTGGTGGCATGGGCTGGACTGGCAGGAGGTGGAGAGACCACAAAGTTTTTGGGTGGCTCTGTGAGCTGCTCCTAGGAAGCCGTGATTTGGACCTTACCCAGGCTCTGTCCCGTTTTCTGACCCCTTGCAGTGGGTGAACCCATCAACAAGGAGGCATGGGAGTGGTACTTTCGTGTGGTGGGTGAGACACGGTGCCCTGTTGTGGACACGTGGTGGCAAACAGGTGAGACACGTATCGGCTCTGGCTCCAGGTATGGCCAGTTTCACTTCTGCCACGTTCTAGGATTGATCTGCTGCTTTGTTGGCTAAATGGGAACGATGGTTACTGGCATGCTTGTATGAGCAACCCCTTGAAACAAGGGGTCATGGACACCAAAACATAATCGAGATTTAAACATGATAGAAATTAAAGCAAACCCAGAGAAACATGGGGGAGTTGACCGTAGGGATCTGACCTCTGCTGAACTAAATGTGCTGAGCGCCTTCCTCAGCTCTCTGGCAAAACCTGACCCAGCCTGTAGCTCGCAGGGTACACTGAGATCCAGGGCAAAGGCTGATGTTCGACCAGTACTATCTGGCTTTCCTCTTTCTCTGGCTTTGATAAGCATTACAGTTTTTTTGGATTTTTTTTTTTGTTTGCTTTTTTTGCTTCAGAAACAGGAGGTATCTGTATCTCACCCCGTCCTTCTAACCCTGGAGATGAAATCCTTCCAGGCATGGCCATGAGACCTTTTTTTGGCATCAGCCCCTCTGTCCTGGACGATAAGGTACACTTATAGCCTTCAGCCCAGCTGCCGGTTCAGCTCATTTTCTTGTGCTCGCCTATAGCCTGTACTTCTTGAAAAGACAGGAGATGTGTAAGCACATCATTCCTCTCACCTCTGCTAAATGGCAACCTTCCTTACTGAAAAGGGGTTAATGGCAAAGCTGGTGGCAACCTCTTCCAAGCAGCATGGAAGTGGAGTTGTTTCCTAGATCTCTGTATTCTGACAAGGTGGGCTCTGCTGAGGCTTCCTGGCCCAAAAACCTGCTGGGGTAGCTGTGCAGGGACAGACAATTCCCCTGGTGGGGCTCTGCAGCCCAGCACAGTGGGCAGCTGGTTTGGTATGGCTGCTGGAAGAGGCTGGGCTTGTCCCCTGGAGCTGGGGGCACAGCACTCTTCTCGCTGTCTTCCCTGGCATTTTCCCTGTGGGGTTATTACCACAGTGGTGGAAATAAGCAATGGTTCAACAGCCCAATTTCCCTCACTGTGGTTACTAAAATGTAACTATTTTATAGGGAAATGTCCTTTTGGAAAATAACATCTCTGGAGCCCTTTGCATCTCACAAGCCTGGCCAGGTATGGCACGAACCATTTACAAAGACCATCAGAGGTTTGTGGAAACCTACCTGGCTCCTTATCCAGGTAAGAGAAACACACAGCAAGTCCTTGAGGAGGTGCTTGGTGGAGTGTACTTCAGTCCGACTAATGGCTTTCTGTATGGGGCAGGACTAGGGATAGCTGGTTTTGCTGCTTTGCTGTTCCACAGACTTTAAGCATCGACCCATGACAGAGCTCAGCATCACCATGGGAATGGGTCTTACCCCCCTGCTATTTGATCACAATTTTTTTAGGACTGTATTTTTCCTTCTGCCCCCTAAATCCTCACTAGTATGTCTTGGTGCTTTTCTCCTGCAAATCCTGCCAGCTGCTGACCCTCACCCAGAGGCACTGAGCAGGCCCAGGCAAAGGAGATAAGCAGCAGGACTGCAAACACCTGCACAGCATCAAGGTGTTTCTGGCTTGCAGGGATGAGGAAAGTTGATCTTCAGCCAACATACTGCAGAATTAGGGCAAGAGCCTGATGATGGAGCAGGTACTGAGATAGGCAGAAGGCTGTCAGTGAAGGTCCCTACCTTCCCCCTGAGCACTTGTAAGAAAGGAGCAGAGACCACAAGACCTGGTTCTGACAAAGAAGTTGTCAAGGTGGGAATGCTACTGGTTCACAGCTCACATGCTTGCTATAACAAGTGACCACAGCACTATTCTGGCCCCTGCAGGGTTCTTCTTCACTGGGGATGGCGTGTATCGCACCAGCGAGGGCTATTACCAGCTTACGGGACGGCTGGATGACATCATTAACATCAGTGGGCACCGGCTGGGCACGGCAGAGGTGGAGGATGTTGTGGTAAGAGGAGATAAAGCTGTCCTGGGGGTGGTGGAGCTGCAGTGGTGATGCTCAGGGAAGCCTCTGAAACACCAAGCCAGAACTGTGGTGCTGCGGGAGCCACAGGGAGCAGTGCTGGACCACTACTGCCTGCAGGGAACAGTCCCTTCCCTCCACTTCCCTGTTCTCCTCTTGACTTAGACTCTTCCTTCTGTAAGGCCACAGGCCTGGCAATGCTGACACCACCTTAGCAAGGGTTAGTTAGGCCTTTTCTTCCCACAGGGATGCCCCCGAGTATGTATGCTACAGCTGCATGAAGCCCAGCACTAAGCTCTCCTCTCTGCCAGATCCATTTAATTGGTCTTGTGTTCGGTGTAAGGCACTGAGCTCTGCTGGTCCCATGCTTCATCTTCCTTCTCTCTGCAGCAGAGGCTGATAAGTCTCATGCTGTGAGGGGATGAATCCCAAAGTAGCAGCCGAGCACATTTCCTGAAGCAACTACAGATCAGTAAAAGCTGCGGGACCTGGTAGAGCAGCCTGGAGGCACACAAGCAGGGCACTGAAGGTGCAAGCCTAAAGCAGCTGGAGTGGGGGGAGATAAGTTTGCAGAGACCTACTGAAGCAAGGAGATGGGGCAAAGGTCATCAGGGGCCTTTCCCTGTTTCCATGTCACTGCTGACTGCAGTGCGGAGGGATCAGGGCAATTCCTGGGCAGCAGCTATGAACCCAGCCCTGTTCTGTTTCAGAACCACCACGCGGCAGTGGCAGAGTCTGCTGTGATTGGCTACCCACATGAGATCAAGGGAGAAGGTAAGATGCATGCTTTCCTGCCCCTGAAGTGCCATACCAAGCCCCACAGCACAGCATATTACTGGGGATCCCAGCAGTTATCAGAACCTTCATGCAAGGCCGGTTTGGCTTTGCGTAAGGAAATAGCACCATAGCCAAAAGCATCTACAGCTCACGCTACAGAACACCTCAGGGCAGGCAGCACAGAGGTACCTCTCCCATGCAGCCTTGTGGGACCACACTGCACATGGTAGTCTGTAATGGTGGTGGTCCTTCTGCCAGGAGCCTACGTGTTTGTTGTGCTGAAGAAGGACAGCAGGTACATGGAGGAGACTCTCGTTGCTGAGCTACGGGAGCTGATCTCAAAGAAGATCGCAAAGTATGCGGTTCCAGAGTACATTCAGGTAACACCTCCAGGCTGACCAGGTACCCACCCCTGCAGCCTGGCCAACCCCTTTCTCTCAGCCATCAGCTCTACTCTTCCCTGCCCAGGTCACACACCGACTACCCAAGACGCGCTCCGGGAAGATTATGCGGCGGGTGCTAAGGAAGATTGTTGAGAACAAAGCCAGTGAGCTTGGGGACCTAACCACCCTAGATGACCATGATGCCGTGCAGCAGATCATAGAGGGACACGAGCGCCTTGTGGAGGGGCAGAAGAGCTGCTAGTGTGGCTCTTCCAGCAGCCACCTCCTACTCCTTCACTACAGAACCAGGGTCAGGTCCAGAAATGTCACTGAGCAACTATTGCCCAGTAAGTGCTCAGACTATGCCGCCAGCATGGTCTGAGAGACCCTCAAGAGCTCTGTCTCCATGCGCACAAAGGAGGCAGGTGGAGAGAACAGGCAGAACAGTAAGGTGGGAGCTCTGTTTGCTCCCTGTGAACAAAGGACCAAAATCCTTCCTTGGAGTTCCTTGTGCCTTGCGGTAATTTTGGAGAAAGCAACTGACCAGCCATGGGTAGGTGTATTATTCCTATCCCCGCTTGGCTCTTCATCACTTGTCTAGTCCAAGAGCACTGAAAATACATAAACAACTCCTCCAAAGCAAACAGTAAAAGGAAAAAGGCAGAAACCTGTTTAACACATACTGGTTCTTCTCCAGAAACACCTTTGGATAGCTGACCCCAGATTTTAATACAAAAATGTTTATTTGAACTGTAACTCTGTGTCTTAAGGAGATGACAGCCACGTCCTTTTCCATGCCAGTCTTTTTCTCCCATTACAATGCATCCCTTACCTGCTGAGGCTCAGAAGCCAATTCTGTAGCACAAGAGGCAGAGGTCCCAGCAAGGCGCAGACAGAAGAACATCAGGTTGCATCCTAGCATTACCCTGCTGCATCCTTGATGAGTTGAAGTTCCTCTGCCCATTGTTTCTCAAAACCCCGTGAGGCAGTGTCATCTTTTTATTTTTTTGGCAACCTAGCAGCTCAGCCCCTTCTCTTGTCAGGGGTGGAGAGGAACAAGGGGTCTGGGAAAAGGATAGGATGGACTGGCATAAGTTCAGACTTAGCCCTGTGTCCATCAGCAAATTCCATAACTGGTCTTGCACCAACCAAATGAATCCCTTGCTGATAGTTCTGCAGCTCCATGTCTGCTATCCAGAGCTCTCCAAAATGTGTGTAGGTTCTGCAGCTGGCCCAATTAAGACATGTTTTTTTGTCATTCTTCCCAGGATGGAATCTGCTTCATCTTCTCACATCGAGTGAGTTCCCATTTTCCCCCTCCATGAAGTTTCAAAATCCAGCTATGGAACTGCAATTCAATACCATAACAACTGTGAGTTGCCTCTGTGGGGGCATGTCCTCCCCTAATGGGGCTCTCCAGCCTTTTGCTTCCCTCTGCTCACTACAGCTGCCCTGATTTCCCCACCTTGTCACAAGACATGGAGTACTGCTTGCTATCTCACCTTCTCCAGGCTGGCCCTGTGTCCCACGCTGACCAGAGTCATGCCCAGCTGAAGGCACACACGGTACAGGTCATGTTCCACCTCTTCTGTCAGGGCACTGGTGGCTTCATCTAGCACTGAGAGACAAGTTGTAAGCCCCACACATCCCTCCCCTCCCAGCTTGTCATCATCTTCTAGGCAACAGAGCAGCAACTGCTGAGAACATTTCCCATACTAAGTGCAGCTCACTAAGAGCATCTGCAGAGGGCAAGTGAGGAGAATCTTAATGACCTCAACTTCGACACAGCTAGTGTGAGCCATATGGGAAGGCTGCCCTTCCCCATAAGCTGTCAAGTCCACCCAAACAACAACATTCACCTCATTCATCTTCCTTAAAATCTTCCCACCACTGTGCTGTCCTCACCATTGTGATAGCCAAGGCGTCACCTTCCCAAGACAGATGCACACCAGAGCACCTGGCCAAGAGCCCGCATGCAGCAGCCATGATGGCCTGGGGCAGCTCCCTGTCAGTTAAGGGTAAATACTACAGAACAGAACAAATGAATTCTACTTGTTTTATGTAATCTTCTATGGCTTTTAGTTTGCAATCCACAAGTCCCTTCCTCCCAGGCAGCACAGAGCAGTGCTGTAGGCTTCATGAGAAGAGTGGGTTTTAAATGTGTCTCCTTGCTGCTATCATGGCTCCTGTTCACACACATCTTCCCTGGCCCATGACAATGCCCCCGACAGCCTCCCAACAGGCCCCCAGCAGCTACTGGCCCTCTAAACATGTAAAGGAATTAGATCCATCTGCGAATATGAGCTTCTTTACTCCCTGCCACACAGATAAAGAAACATTTTCACCTCTGAATCCTGTGTGCTATGCTACCTAAAATCACCACTAAGGCCAAGCACATTCATGAGCTGCCCCGGTGCCAGCTTCTGTTTATGCCACAGGCCCTGCCTCTCTTCTGCAGTTGCTCACTCACCTGCGTATCTTGGCTGAAGGTAGAAGAGCCGTGCAAACGAGAGCCTCTGCATCTCCCCTGGGGACAGGGCGTCATACCTGCAGCAGGGCCGAGATTCAAAAATCTTCCTTAACAAAAACATCGTTTGTGAACAAGCTTACGGTTGCTGACTTTGGAGACCCCAGCAAACAACTGGCCCTGTGTGTACCCTGTGCTCCCCCTCCACATTGGCACTGGCTCTGCACCACTGGGCACAGTCACTTTCCTGCAGAGCAGCATGATGGTGATGTGGAAATTGACGCTTGGGGCATAATTACTTCAGCCCTGCATACTGCATACCTCCCACAAAACACACATGGACACAGAAGATGCTCCTAAGACCAGCAGTAATATGCAACTGCTTAGAAGCTCCCCAGCCAGAAGGATCATATAAATTCACACAAACAGTGAATAACCTTACCAGTTCCAGTCCACCTGCTCATCCAGTCCTCCAGCCCTTGCCAGCAAATCAGTCTGCAGAGAGCACAGCAGACTTGTGAACACGGCCTCAACCATGTCAGCCCACAGGGGACACAGCCTTAAGAATAACCATCTCCCTCCTGCTACCCTTTCTTCTCCCACTTGAACTCAAGCTGCTTCTCTGCCTGTTCCCACAGATGGTCCTGTCCCAGCTACAGACCATTCCCTGCCTGTGTCCAGAACATGGTCATGCTGTGCTGCCAAAATACCTCATCCCTTCTTCCCTCTCTGGTAGCACCAGTCAAGAAGGCAGCAATGCCACCAGGGACTCACCAGCCCTGCCAGCTCCAGGAATTGCACAATTCTCTCATCATCTGCAGATCCTAGGAGAGAAAGTGTGTAAGTACAGGAAACATCTGTGGAGACCATTGCTGCAAGGAGGAATTGGTCAGAGTGGAGGGAAGGCTTAGAGAAGCTCCTGAGGTCCAGTGTAGCTGACTCAACCACTTAACTGTATCAGATCCTGAGCTTTGGCACACAGAGGGCTCCCAAAGACTGACCCACCTTAAGCCATGTCTGTGAGCAGCATACCAGGATATGGCCGGGCTCCACAGATACACCTGAGGCTTGGCTCAGTCCATGATCACAGATAGATAGACCCAGAATACAAGGATCCAGGCTTCACTCTGACAGAAACTTAAACTGAGACATCTGCAAGATGTTAGCAGATCTTAAAATCAGATTTTTGATTTGGCTTGGGAAGCAGGCAGGGGAGAGAAAGGATCCACGTGGTCTGACCTTGACAGCATGTAAGCATGTAAAAGAGGAACACTGAAAGCCAGAGATGCATGGAAAATGAGATAAAGGCAAATCTGGCTTCCCAAAAGCAGGTTGTACCAGACAGATAAGATGTATTCCAGCAGCAAGTTTAGAAATCAGCAGGGTGCCTCAACACATTTCATGTATCACAGTACAGCATGCAGAGCACTGCCAGCCTGTCCTCACTGTATAAAGAGACTGTGTTCTCCTCAAAACGGAAGGAATGCAAAGCCAATCCAAAGCTATAGTAAAGTTAATCTTCCAGGGAAAAGCAGAGTGCAACAAAACTGAAACAGAGCATTCCTGATGGCATACTGTAGAGGAGAAGCTGCATTAGGTACAGAATATAGAGCTGAAACAACAGGGATAAATAATTGCTCTGATGAATTTCCATGTACCTGAAACTGGATAGATCTCCTTCAGAGGATAGATCACCTGTTTTAACAAATAAAAGGAGGCCGTGTCAGAGGGAGCTGGACACGGTCCATCAGGGACAAAATGGTGGTGGCACAAACTCAAGAGGCAGCAGGGCTGGGGCCAGCTGTCCCATGGAGCTGTCCCAGGGCTCACCTGCTCACGCAAGCTACCATCAGTGAAGAACGGCCGCTGTGGTAGGAACACCACTCCGCGGGGGCCAAAGCAGGTCAGCATCCGGACGTTCCCTGCACAGAGACACACTCATGCCAAGCCTGCGCCACCTGCTTGCAACTACCTATCACTCCTATGGATTAACAAACAAATCACAGAAAAGGTGGATTTCCAAGACAGAACAAAGCAATGAGAGCCAGAGCAGAGTCTATGATTCAGAGGAGCAGCTCAAATGCATCAGTGACACATTCACTACAAGTGGCACTGGCCTCACAGCTTCCCACTGCCACCTTCAAAACTCAGCTAGGACACACTTAATTGATGAAGAGAAGACTATGGCAACTTGCAGTCTTTACCCTGTGCGCTCTCCCAGAGCCCCCCAAGGACCCTCAGGAGAGATGTCTTCCCTGTGCCAGTGTTCCCCATGATCATCATGCTGTCTCCTTGCGAGATCCTGAGGCTCAGGTCCTTGATGAGCAGCTTGCCAGAGGATGGCACTGAGAGCGTCACTCGCTCCAGAAGGAAAGCTGTGTCCCTTGGCTCTGGGTCCTCCCCAGAATCACTGCTGGACCACCACAAAGACAAAGAGATCTGGGGGTAAGTGACAGTGCTGAGGCTGGTAAAGACCAGGAACCTTCCCTTACACCTTAGACATCCTGTGCCTCTGCGATATTAGCCTTGCCCACACATCCCAGGTTACAGTGAGTACCGCGCTGCTAGGTCCAACCAACTGCATGCAACAGGCAGTGACTCCAAGAGCCACCTCCACCCAGTGACAGCCCCACACGCTGGCATGCAAACTGCAAGCCAACATGCTGCTGAGGGTAGACTCACCTGTCCGAGTCCCAGGCTTTGGCTTCTGAGTAGCTTTCATTTTCTGCTCTGCCAAGGCTCAGTAAGGTCTCTTGCAGTTCACCAATCCTAGACAAATAAGAGGTTCCATGAATGCCAGGGGCAATTCCAGAACTCCTCACTGCCAACCTTGTCCATACTCACTCACAAGCGTTTCTTACGTATTTAGCAAAGACTTGGGCAGAGTCATGTCTCACACTCACCTCTCCAGCAGAGACCTGCCCACACAGAAGCTCACCTGTGTGTGTAGCCGGCTACATCAGTCACAGTGCTGGAGAGATCTATAAGCTGGCTGAAGCAGCCGATGAGGTAGATGGAAACAAAAGCATTCTGAGAAAAAATCATACACCAAAGCAGGGATCAGCTCTGACATGGGAAGCTTACCCCCCTCTTCCATGGTTGCAAGAAGGTAGCCAAGGAGACCAGATATCCAGCTGGGTCAGCAGTCCCAGAAGGATGAAGGGGAGTGAAGTCACCCAGAACAGTGGGAGTGATGGAGAAAATGGCCAGATTCAGATGGAACAGGGCTTCCCTGCTCTGTACGGCAGTTCTGGCTGGGGGACACATCTCCTGCCACCCAGGGATGGTGTCTGCAAAGTGTGTGCAAGCTCACTCCATCTGAGTCACAGACCCAAGCCATCAGCCGTGCCCTAGAACCCTACATGGCTCAGAGCTGGGTGTTTCAGCCCACAGTGCTCATTTAGCTATTTTTACTTCTGTATTCTCCATCACAAGCCAGTTTTGAGTACCTAGAAACAAGTCAGGCTGGGAAGGCCTGGTGGGTGAACACAAGCAAGCTCAGACTCAAAACTGACCAACTGACCATGGGCTGCAGCCATGGGCATAACCCAGATCGGCAGCATTTTATGGGCCCAGCACCGAAAACCAAAGCATTCTGATCTCCCTTTTTACATACAGAAGTATAAGTTGGGAAATGCTTTCACGCTCAGTTTAATCACACACAAGCTCCTATTTCCATGTCACCATGAGCAGGGTCAGTCTACCCTCAAGGTCATTCACTGCAGGTTAGTCAGCCCCAGTGCCACCAGCCCAACACAAAACTTCCACCCTCAGTGCCTGCTCACCCTCCACAACAGGGTTTAGCCACATGAACTTAGACTTAAGTCAGCGTTGGCTCACCTCTGGCATTGGGGATCCTCATACAGTCAGTAAGCACAATCCACAGAGCACACTTCACCCCCTGCCCAGTGTGGAATATGGTCTGTAGCTCACCTTGCTGACCAGGGCACTGAGTTCTGTCGGACTCAGGTCACCGTAGACCCCAGAAAAGATAGGAATGGCAATGATCACGTAACTCAGGATGCTGCCCAGGTAGTCAAAGGTGTTGATTCCAACTGGGCAGAAGCACATGGAGAGTAGACAGTGAGTTGGAGTGGGAACCTCTCTCCCCACCAGGCCCCAGTGCAACCCAAAAGCCCACTCAAGAGGAAGACCCAGATCCTGTCTCAGCCTTTCAAGGTGCACCTGGGCATGAAAATCCATCTCACAGGACAGCACAAGCATTGGGATGAAAATCCATTTGACAAAAAAAGAGCATCTTGGGATAGGCCCCAGAGCGGAGAAACATCACTCAGACACAGCTTGGGAACCACCATGGTGCAAAAGCCACTTTTTCTGCTTGTTTTTGCTCTTTAGAGGACTGGCTGGCTCTGGAGAAACAGGAAAGAGGGCAAAAAGGAAGTTCTGTGCTGAGATGGATGGCCATGACGTCTACTTTGGAGCACACAAGTAGAAAGATTTAAGCTGCCAAAGTACCACAGAAACACCTGCACTCAGGGCTCTTCCTCTCTCATGCTGCTCAGAAGCTCACCATGCAGATGAGATGAGGAAGAGCTGTCTTGACACCAAACCTGGAGCCAGTGACAATGAGAGAAGTGAGATTTTTAGGAGGCAATTATACTTAAGGGACAAGCTTTATAGGAAAGAAATCCTACAGCTTCCAAACACATTTACAGAGTCTTCTCCTTCCCTAGAGTCTAGGAGCTACCATAAGCACCAGTACACCACCCAAAGGCCCCCCCCACTCACTGTAGAGCCACAGCTCCTTGCCTATCAGCTCCCTCTGGGTCTGCAGCAGGCTCTGCAGCCTGCGGTCAGTGCGCATGTGTTCCACTCGCCCGGCCCTGTAAAATAAGATTACAACATCACTCCCAGACTTCTGAGAGCACCACAATAGGGTAAAAGCGTGGGCTTTAGAACTGAGGCCTGAGGACGGCCTGCCACTACAGTCTCCAAGCTCTTTGTTGAGATGGTACTGAACACCAATAACCTCCTTCCTGAAGATGTCGTCACCAACTCTGACTGAAAGGAGCAGCCCTGCAAGTCTCTTCCAGAGCACGTGGATATTTCTGTGCCATATAGGGAGGTGAAACAGGGCCTTATACCTTCAGCAAGATGTATGAGCCTTGAGCAAGGCACATCCAAGGTTACATACGCTTTGAGCAAAGCCTGGTTGGAAGAGAGGGATGGTGCTGCTACACATCTGGAGCCAGAAAGGAGAGGCCAGAGGCAAATCCAGGAGCTGACAGCAAGCCAACAGCGTGACCCCAGCCTCAAAGCCCTCCCTTTCCCAGGAGCTTCCCAAAAGCATCAGTGGGTCCTCCACAACCTGAGCTAGTGGTGAAGTTCCCATGGCCTTGCTGCCTGCACTGCCAGCAGCCCTGCACTCCCTGAGCAGGCAGCAAGGAGGCACAGCGTGGCTCTAACTCACTGCCTTAGCCAAGTGCGGAGACTCCTTCTTCTCATTCACAGGGGTTGGGCTGCCCTCAGGTGGCAAAATGCAGATAGAGCTCTGTGTTTCACTCCAGTTGAAACGAACGTTCAGCAAGGCCACAGGGCACTAGGGACCACAACTTTTGTCTCAAGTGCACAACCAGTGTTTGGTAGCTATTATTTCTTTGCAGATATGGAGAGGTGGTTGTATTTGTTTCATTTTTTCTTCCCATTCACTTTCAAAGTAAGTTTGCCAAAAGTCAAGAAACGAAAAAAAAATAAAACAGTGACAACGATCAGTTTTTGTTTTTCCTTTATCAAAGCAATCAGTAGTTCGGCAGGTACAAGAGGACAAGATTTAACAGCTTCTATAGACTAGGGAAGCTTGGCAATCAAACGAGCCACTCACCACACACCCTCCTTTTGCAGGATTCTAAGAACATAACCTTAACTAAAAATTTCCCTCGTTTTTAGTTAAGATTAATACCATGAAAATGTCTGGTTTAGTGCAATTCAATTAAACTCTAGTTACCCAATAAATGGATTTTTTCTACCTATGAAGTAAGACACACAGTTTTCTAGTTTGATGATTCATTTTCCATTTAGAAATAGAATGAAAAACAAAATTGTGAGGAAAAGTACTGCAGCTTAAGTAAGGGATGTAACTAGAGGTTCTTCTTGATTAAGAAAAATTAGCGTCGACCAATAACAGCCAACCTGCCCACAAAAAAAAAATTCACATTGCCAGTGCAAAACAAGATTGATATTAATTATTCAAATCAAGGTTTCATGCCTACCAATGCTAATTTTTACAAAATCAATGATTTCTTTTTCTACAAAATCAATGATTTTGAATCAAAGCACCTTGGAGATCACTGGAACAGCTGAAACAACCGTTACAGCTCAGTCACTACAGCATGAACAAGCAAATGAATATCAGTCAGGAAAGTCCACAGATAGGGCAGTCTCTGCTTTCTTAAATTCCTGGAAGAAGTGTGATTGCACAACAGCAGGACAAAGGCAGACACATGACAAGAGTTGAGCAATTACCTCCTTCCACTGACCTGGTACCCCAACAGATGCTACAGCAAAATTGTGGCCCTTTTGCTGGGCTCTAGCCATGTCTGTGAAACACCCTAAAGGCTCCAAGCAGCAACTCAACACACTGCAGGGCATCCCAATGTGTGAAGGTGCTGGTGGGATGCCAACTGCATACACAGCTCTGGGAACTGTGGTTCTGGTTTACAGCCAGATATAAATGGCATCGAGCAAATTCAGAGAACGGCAGTACTGTGTTGGGAGGGTTAGGGCACAGGCTGACCCAGAAGAGCAAGCAGAGATAACGAAGCAAGGCAAAAACCTAGCACACCCACAGAAGACATGCAGGTTAGCAGCAGCAGGATGGGGCCAGAAGCAATCTGAAAAAAGTCCCCCAAGGGAACCTCCTGATACGATGCAATGAGACCTCAAAAAATCTTCCAGGTTGTAAGGACCATGGCCATACATCAGGAATGGCCTCTAAGCCAGCACCAAATCTGTATTGGGCCTTTGGGGATGTTAGACAGTAGGCTGTGAGCAACCAGACATCTCCAGCTGCTGTGAAACATTTCTGCAGACTGCACAGAATGCAAAGAAAAACACTGTGTTGGGGAGCAAACAATCTGTAATCCTGCACGTGCAACAGGATGGAGGGGACAGAAAGCTCAGGCTGTAACAACAGAACCTGGACAGCTCTGGGGTACAAGCGCACACTGAAGATGCCCCAAGTTGGCAGGATCTCTTTTCTACTTACCTATAGAAAGCAGCTGGCTCTGCATTGACACGAATCTGCATGTGCTTGAACCTGAACAATTCATAAAACATCATCAGGATCGTGCATAGGTGTCCACCGAATTACATAGACAACTGCCTTGCTAGATGTACTCATCTTGCACCTGTCAGAGTAATGGCCTGAAGCATCCCTCAACAAAAATATTCAGCAGGCTCAAAAAGGCACTTTTTCACTCAAAAAAGCCTTAGCGCAAGGTGACATCATTCTGGGACAGCTCAGTGGCACATTTGTTTGGTATTCTGCTCACTGTGCCTGTCTTAGCCCTGAGGCAACCCTTTCCCCTCGGGCAGTTTTTTTCAGCACATCCACAGCATTAGCAGAGGCAACAGACAAGCAGTAGCAGCCAGGAGACTGCACCAAGGACACTGACATGACACAGAGCACCAAAAAGGGTGGCTAATTTTGCGGCAGCCCTGAGCAGGTAGGTGTCTCTGAGCTGGGGAGCAGCGGACAACATGTCATGGACAAGAGACGTAGCTGCAAGCATAGCACTTAACAGGGACTACATTGCAGCTCTCATAGGAGCTGCCAAAAGGCAGTGAAAATGGTACTCTGCTGTGACTCACCTGAAATCCCCCTCCAGCTTTTCCTGCTGCACAAGTTTAGACACAATTGGGCTCATCAATACCTTGTTAACAATTGTCCCAATGATGAAATATCCAAAGATGCTCACGGGGCCTAGCCAGCCTGTGCTACAGAGGAGAAGAAAGAGAGGTCAGATAACACACCAAGCAAAAGGAAACTCTAGCACCCTAGCAGTCAGAGCCCTACGTTGTCACCTCTCTTGGCCTTCACAGTGGTTTGGGGGCCAGTACTGGACACCCCAGCATCCTCAAGGCAGAAGTCCTTTTGGAGTGCAGAGACCCTTCACCCACACGTAAGAGCACCCCCAGCGCTGCAGCAGCAGTTATAACATAGAATCATAGAATCACCAAGGTTGGAAAAGATCTCCAAGATCATCCAGTCCAACTGTCCAATCACGTGTACCAAGCTCCAAAAAAGAGCATAGAAAAGGGGTGAAGAAGCAATGCCAGGATGGGTCCTTACCTGTGAAAGCACTGGTATGTGTAGTATGCCAGTGTGAAGGGAGAAATGACAAGCTTGCTGGCCATGGAGCTGAGCTGCCTGCAGAACCTCTCCACATCTTGGCTGATCCGCTGGTCCCTGCCCAACACAAAGAGGTACCATTAAAGCCCCAGAGTTAAAACCAGTCAGTGCAGGACACATTAACTCCCTAACAGGGTAAAAGCCAGGCTGTTTCACTACCTGAACTTAGGATAGGGGGAATGAAAACAACTTTGCATGGGAGGGACCTGCAGCCCAACTCCAACTGCCCCACAAGGAGACTACCTCCATGGCTCAATATGGCCCAAGGGCTTTCCTGCCACCCAGGAAGAACAGCTCCTATTGTTACCTTCACCTCAATCCTTCTATTAACTCCTCGTTCCACCTTCTGCAACACTGTCCACTCTGTGCTTATGGTCTCTGCATCCTTGTTCACTACTCCCTGGTCCCTCACCTGCACTACCAAAAACACCGGCTCTTCCCCAAACCTTCTGTTCTGGTGCTGCATATCAAATACCAGAGCTAGTGGAGCTGGTTAGAGCACAGCACAGGCCTTCAAAAGCTATTAGGGATTTGTTAAGTCCTCCACCAAAGCCACCCATAAGTCAGTAGCTGGTCTCTTTGCTACAAAGAATGAAGTGCTTTCACCCACTCCCACCCCACAAGAGCAGGCAGAAGCACACCAAGCCTCCTCACCCTGCTGGCAGCAGACATGTTGGTGACAGACCCCCAGGTCCCATCTGCCACACTACTGAGCAAAAGATGAGCTTGGGGTAATTTGAAAGGATTTTAGCATATTTACTTCCTCAGTGCCTGTTGTGTTCAAAGAACATGGGTAAGGGCTTCAGCCGCTGATGCTCTAAGTACAGGCAGAAAGGTGATGACTGTGAATGCTGTAGCCCAGAACAAAGAGCAGGGCTGGAATCCTGCTTAGCCATTAGTGCAGATATAGCCACAAGGATACTCATCTCTAATAGCTTTTGCTGACCTAGAACAGCAATTGATTCAGTTTTGGGGCAGCTCCCATCCTGACTGACATTAAAGTCATAATTTTTCCCTTTTTTAGACTGTAATTGTTACCATTATGCTACAATTTAACTCCTGCAATAGACTCATGGAAAGATATTACTTTTTACGAGCTATTAAGCAACATGCAATGATGACACATAAACATCAACCCAAATGCCCTGCTAGGCACCACAAGCGTTTGTATGCCACTCAAAGCTCACATTTCATTTCTTCTGGATGGGAAAAAAAGAATGACAGAATGTATCTAACACTTAATCTGGTCTGTGCTGCATAATAGAAAGTATCGCTTTATTTGACGGCTGGACTAGTTGATCTTGTAGGTCCTTTCCAACCTTGTGATTCTATGATTGTCTAGTTCATTCTCTAACTACCTAGTGCATGGAAAAAATTCTCATCAGAACTGCAAGATAAAGAGTATTTTTGTAGTGGCATCAAAAAAGACACTAAACAGTAAGAATGGATGTTTGAGTAGAAGCAAGGTGTTAAGGAAAAATACTCTGTGGCAATCCCACACTTTTAATCTGCTAAGGTCAGGAGAGCTGGCTCTATCTCTGTGGAGCAGATAGACTCAGTTATCTCATGCATTTCACTGCACAATGTGAACACACACCTTAGTTAAAAATAAACCTGGGCAGTATAGTCATGTGATGAGGGGCCTCTGTCCTCTCCTTCCCCCAACCAAAGGAAATGAGGGATGTGCAGGACCTTCCAACCATAGTCAACGTGCTACACTGCCTGGGAAGCATCATACATCTTGGTGACAAGAAAAAACAACACCTCTCTCTCACGTGATGTCTCATGCAGGCTCTTTAAGCCTTCAAATCGCATAACTGTGACATCAGCATCCTGTGCACGAGGACAGGCTGAACAGCCACAGTCAGCATGCTGTTGCATGGAAGGAAGATGTCTGACCTTGCCTGCACAGCCTGAGTTAAAGAGCAGCTCTGCAGTAAACAGGATGGTGCAAAAAGCAAAACTTCTTACTTACTGCAGCTGTGCCAGAGGCTGCTGCAGAGGGACTAAAAGAGGATCTAAGTGCAGGCTGGATAAACCACGAGGAACTGAATATTCCTCCTTCTCTCACATTTCAATTCAGCCCTGACATTTCCTTCCTAGGAAGAGGGAAGAGGAAATACAGCACTCACTGATCAAAACAAAGCCTCCTCTGGATGCGACTCAAAAGCACTAATAACCGTATTCAGCTGGAGACTCTGGTGGTTGAAGTTCAAACTGAATGACAGAGGCCGCCTCGAATGCACTGGTTGCGTGAGGCAGTGTTCTCTGCCTTCAGCCAGGCCCCGTGCAACTTCACACCAAGTGCCACAGGCTGATTTTGCAGTGTGATTTATAGCAGCACTAGAACCCTGTTCTGATGGTCCTCCATTTTCCTTGCAACAGAAACCTCCTGCGTGCAAAACCATCAAGATCAGCAGCGATGGGAGACTCTATCACCTCTCACCTGGGGCAGATCAGAGTGTCTGTGACTAGACAGAAAAGGTTCCTATGGCTTAAACCCCTACCCAGAGATACAGAGAGGTCAGGAAAAGGTGAAGAACAGTTCAGGAGAAGCCAAGCAAGCGGCTGAAAGAAGCTGCAGGCAGCCTACGGGTTATCGATGTCCTCATGCAGAACGTGCAGGCTGTAGTAGACTTGGCCCTGGAAGTAGCACTTGTGGAGGTATTCAGTGAGAGACTTCCTCCAGCTCACGTACAGCAGGTTGCAGATAAACTGGTCGAAGCTTTTTAGCTGGAACGAGGGCAAGGAGACAGATGGGATGAGCCAGCAGTACAAACATTTCCCAAAACAAAATAAGAATTAGCAGTTTGTAGCAGTGATCATGTAGCTACACAAGCCAGGGCAGGCCTAGACCCTTCATCAAGGATCACTGCAGGAGCAATAGGAGCGAGCGAGCCCCCAGCCTGTCTTACCGTGGAGTTCACTACAATCAGGGTCAGCGCGATGGCAGTCAGCGCTCTGAATCCAGAGAAGTCCTTGTTCCCCAGCACCTCGTAGTACTGGCTGGGGATGACACCGACTTGATAGATAACCAGCTGCTCTGCAGGACAGAGGGACGCGTGGAAGGGAAGGGTGCGCTGCAGTGGGAAGGCAGACGGAGAACCAAGTGCACCAAGCCCCCAGATCCCCGCTCCAGGCTTACCCAGCACGGCCACGCCGAGCAGCGTCAGGAACATCAGCACGTTTGGGGAAGGCCATTTGGGAAACAGCACGGCTTGGATCCTCAGGAAGCGCCGCACGAACAGCATGTCGAGCCGGGGCCGGGGCCTGGCACGGGGCAGAGAAGCGACAGGGCCGGCCGTGAGCTCGGAGCCCCGCGGCACCCCGGGGCACCCGCCCCGCTCTGTCTCACCGGCCGCCGGCCCCGGCACCCCGAGCCCGGGCGCCGTCTCCCTCCATGACCGCTCGGCCCGCCTCCGGGCGCCGCGTCATGTGTGTGCACGGTGGGTATTCTCGGCCTCCTGAATATTCACGACCTCCCCGCGCGGCGCACAAGCCCGCTGCCGAGCTCCTCCGGCCGTGCCCGCACCACAGAGCAGCGCAGCGAGCGCCGTCCCACCGCCGTGGCGGCCGGGAGCGCCCCCTGGCGAGGCAGAATGGCCGGGCTCCCCTCGGGGCTGCCTGTCGGGCTCCCCGCCTCGGGCGGCTCTCAGCCCCCGCTCCCTCGCCCCTCTGCCAGGTGCTTCCAACACGGTGCTGAAGTTCGCAGCACCTCAACCCGTAGCCGAGGGTGCAGTCCTTAAGCAGAGACATCCCTCCCGCCCTCACCTTCCCCTGGCCTCCCTCACCGCTGGAGCTCTCGGTGCTGTCTGCCCTGCCTCGGAAGTGGTCTCACACTGGCTGATTTTTATGCCATACGGGCTGCTTTTCCGACAGTCATTGCTCCAGGGTGATGGCTGCCCACAGCAATCCTCTCTCGGTGCAATATGGAGGCTGGGTCCTCTGCCACTTGACGGCGGGGCTCGCTTCTCCCCATCCTCCCCTGCCCACAACATGACTTCCCTGCACCAAGGCATGTGGGGGTCCCAACTCAGAAATGCGACGGCCGTGATGGGCTGTCTCGGGCTCTTCCTCCTCTCCCTCTCCGCACTTTGCCCATTCCTATTGGCTGCAGGGTTTCCTGGGACCCTCCTGAGGCAGCCAAGATCAAGCACAAAGGAGCAGAGCATCCTGCAGCACTCCACCCCCACGCTCCAACAGCATTTACATCTTTTACAGCACTGCTTCTGCCTCCCACCTTTCCTGCAGAACCAGCGTGGTTTTCCATCAGCTGCTCTCCCCATGATGTTGTCCTTCCATATCCATCCGTGCCCTGGGACTTCCTAAGACAAATGGGAGTTGCTGTTGAGCACTGGAACGAACACTGAACAGCAGCCTCGACTCATATGGTTGCTTTCCCTCAGCTTGCCCATCCCAGATCTTTCCTCACTTGTGTGGTTTTCTGCAATGGTTCCTAGTGAGGTATTCCCAAAAGAATGTCATTTCCTGGTCTTTCCAAAATTGTATCTCCTGTTTCCTGCTCATTTCCAGTCTCCAGCCTCTTCATATGTGCTTATATGAACTCACAGCTTCTTCAGTTTTCTATCACCTGCAAGCTTTAGTCCTGCCTCTAACCAGTAGCAAGTAAGGGGCTTTTGGATAGGTATAATGCTGACTCCCTTCCTGAGCTTCAGCTGCCTCTGTATCAGGGCATGAACTAAAACAGTTGTTTTTCAGCCACCTGAACTGACCAGCAGTCACCCACTATCCTGTGCCCCTACAAAGTGGAGGGTGGGGATGGAAAGCTGAGGGGGTCAGGCTCAGTGTGGCTGAAGCCACCCTGGAGCCGCACCGTCAGCTCCCACTGTGCTATCTTAATGGTTCTGTCTTTGCCTCCGTGCTCCATGCCTTAATTAGCCTTTCCCCCTCCCGTGGGCCCAGCATCTCTGCTTTCTTTTAAATCCTTCTTCCTCGTGCTTCACCTCTAACAGTGTCTTTCTACTGTACACTTCAAAGGCTTTGCTCACCACATCTGCCCTGTGCAGGCATTGGCCCCAGCGAAGGCCAGGTCTGCCATGAAATCAGTCATTGAAATGAATTCAGTCCCTTTGGATCTGGGAGAGAAGCAGGAATGGGGGAGGAGGAGTGGAAGGATTTTCAGTATTTCACCTCTGGGAAGAGCTATTAGTAACACAGGAAAAGCAAGGGGGAAGCCAGCCCCCCCCTCCCGCCACCCTCCTGCGTAGGGAGCCTGCTGAGGGCAGAGTGCTTTTATGTGCAAGTGGGAGGGAAGGAGAGTGTTAGGGCTTCAGAGGGAAATGCTTTGATCTTGACTTTGAATCTTCAGAGGTTCCCAGCTCTCCCCCTCTCCCACCCACTGCCAGGACCCCAGGATGAGGCTGTGGCTCCTGCTGTTCACCGGTGCTGAGCACTGCTTATTGTTCCATGGGGATGTTCCTCCCACCCTAGCAGGAGTGAGGTGCCTCACGCAGCAAGGGCATGGCACCGGCACCAAGTTCAAACTTTCCCTCTGCGAAGAAAGATGAGACCTGTCTGGAAAAGGAAAAAGAGCCCAGAGGATAATCAGAGATGTGGCCTAGTTTTGAGGCTGCCCTGGGGCATTGTGCTGGTCCACCCTGAACATCACACAGAAGGTGAACTGGGAGGCAGCCACCACTAGCAGGACAGGGTGCTCTGCATCCTTCCTGAGGACAGCACTCTTGTCCCACAAGAGAATGAGGGAGGAAAACAATGATGGGGAGCTGAGTGTTCTGCATGGAACAGGATAGAAGTAGCACTGAGGTGTGCTGGTTTTCACGTGAGTGATGGGAAATGACACTGAGCTCTGAGTCACTGCAGAGCTCTGAGTCACTGCAGAGGCAGTGGTGGGCAGCAGCGCATGTGGAGGAGCCTTAGGTGCTTCTGATCTCTTGTTCAGGATAGGATCTAATGCCCAGGCCAAACCCCTGCTGCCCTGAGGGAGATTAAACTCCTGGTTGCCATCAAGCTTTCCTTATGTTCAGACCAAATTCTTCTGTCCTTTGTGCCATTCCTCTGTCCTCAGTCACACAGCTGAGGTCATCCCCATTAATTGCTTCCAGTGTCAGAGATTTACACCTGGGCTGTCCCTGCCTGCCAGTTCTCACTTCAGCACCACTAAATAGATTTTGCTCCTCACGTTGTCTCCTATAATTCAATCACACCAGCTCCCTTGCTCCTGGCTGGAAACTCCCTGTAGTTTGCTGCTCTCCTTCTCAGTGCAGAACTGAACACAACTGTCAGCGGCACCCATCACCATGCAGAAGTAGGCACAGAAATGAGCAAGGATCTCTCCACATGGCCTCGACACAGAACCCACCAGTCTGTCTACCTGAGAGTCCTGCTAAGGGCTGCAGCAGAGGCATGATGTGGTGAGCTCAGAGTTGGTTTCAGGGCTGAAAATGAGATGTACAAGACAACATGAGCGCAAGACCAGGACTTCTACAGTTCAAATAATAATAAACAACGTATTACAAATACTACAAATACAATATTACAAATACAAATACAATAAGCAACGTATAGCAAATACTGCTTTTCAGGTCCCTATTCATAGAATCTTTAGAGTTGGAAGCAACATTTAAAGGTCATCTGATCCAGCTCCTCTGCAATGAACAGAAATACCTATAGCTAGATCAGGCTGCTCAGAGCGCCATCCAGCCTGGCCTTGACTGTGTCCAGGAACAGGGCTTCCACCACCTCTCTGGGCAAAGTGTTCCAGTGCCTCACCACCCTGACCATAAAAGACTTTTTCCTTATATCTAACCTAAATCTCCCCTCTTTAAGTTTGAAACCTTTTCCCCTTGTCCTACCAACACAGACCCTGCTAAAAAGTCTGTCCCCTTCTTTCTTGTAGCTCCCCTTTAAGATGCTGACAGACTGCTATCAGGTCACATCGGAGCCTTCTCTTCTCCAGTCTGAACAGCCCCAGCAGTCTCAGCCTATCCTTGAAAGAGAGATGTTCCATCCATTGAATCATTGGTCACAGTCATATCAGAACCACAGAGAAGTCCTTCATGCAACTTGACATTCCTTCACCCTAAGATCAGTGGGCAGACTGCAGCTACAGCAACCCTACTTCTGTTGCCAACTCAGGCTGCAAGCTCTGCTTGTTGCTGTTTCCTCATGGAGAAACCCAGCTGAGACACAGAAACTTGGGATCCACCTGAAAGCCCTCTATGCTCTCTCTCAGTCCTGCCAGCCTCTCAGCAGTCTCAGCTCCCCTTACTTCCCAGAGGGATGTCAGCACTCAGATTCAGTCTCTGCAATGCTCTAGAGGTAAAAAGATGGGAGAAAAATAAAACAGAAGCCAGGGCATCAGCAATGACTTTGAAGGGATGGGCATGTCAGTTTAGCTCATTTAGGACAACCTGTTCCAGTTCCAGAGCTGGTTCTGGCAACCAGTCCACAGTCTGATCTGCTCTGAATGCCATTTGGCTGTGGCAGATGTTTCAGACACTTCTGAATCGTCTCCTCTGGTCCAGCCATGGACAGTGAGTAGGGAGCTCTGACTCCCTCCACTCCTGGAGGTCCCCTAGGTGGGAGTGAAGGTAGCCTTGGGTGTTTTGCTGCTGGGGAGATAGCTGACTGTTTGAATATTGTCCCCATGCATTGTCTCATTGGATGGTTGCATTCCAGTGACAGAGAAAGCCCCATGTTGCACAGGAATCAAGCACCATGTCCATGGGACATCTCTCCTAACTGGGTTCAAGCCAATGGGAATTGTATCTACTGATCATAGAGGTTGCTCTTGACTGGGGAGAGGACTCTGTCCCAAACCTGGAACTGTAAAACCTTCCTTCCAGTGCTGCTGGATGTCCGTGCCCCCAGCACCAAGACCCAAGCAGAGCTGGATGTGGGTGCCTTTGCTCTGAGTGGAAGGGCAGTAGGTGACAAGTTAAAGGACAACAGGCAGAGAAGCGACTGACGACCACAGTTGAACTGTGAAGGTCTCCATGACCCACTGTCATACTGAAGCATCCTGCACCAAAGCAAGGAGTGCACTGGTCCCCCACTGAACTCCTCCAAGGAACAGAAAAATGCTAACTACTTGTTTATATGCTGGAAGCTGGTGTGTGCAGTGATCTGCATAACAGAACTGCCCAGGCTGTCTCTTTGTGTGTTTTCCAGCTCCTATGTTAATCACTGACCCTGCTGACTCTGGCATTTACCAGTGTCTCACTGCCCTGTGAGCACTGCTTTGCATTTGCAACCAAAGAAGTTAAAAGGATGAAGGATGAGAAGGGGAGCTGGGCAGCTGGGGCGATGAACATCGGCCTGCCCTGGAACACGTCCAGGACTGGCCAGGTTGATAGTGAGAGTGGAGCTGGCTTTTTCCTCCTGAGCGGGGTGGGAAACCTCACCAGAGAACAGTTTATGTCTCTCTTTCTTGCAGTGCAACAGTTCTGTGTACAGTACAAGGGCTGTCAGTGAGCACTGAGCCCCAGGGTTCACTGTCAGTCAGAAGATGGCTCCTGGCTGGGGCTGAAAACAGAAGTGGCAGAGAGCAGGGCCAGTCCACAGCTTGCAGGGAGCCCAGCCTGCTCCTCCTGTCAAACTCCTTACCCGGCCTCCTCCTGTGCTGCTGGGCCAGGAGGTGAGACAAGAGAAGTGGGAAAAGTGCTCTGGGGTATGCACTGCTGGGGAGGTGGAAAGCATCTCAGCAGAGGTGTGCTGTGATTTATCCTGCAATGCTATATCCTCAACTAAGATGGAAGAGTGGGCAGCAGGCTGCATTCAGCCCCAGCTGGAGAGGGAGAAGGACATATTTCCCCTGTGTGAAAGGTCCTTGTTTGGTTTTCTCCCAAAATTGTGCAACAATCTCAACATTGGTGTTTCCACCAGTCCTCTTATTGTCAAATATTGCAGCAGGAATGAGTGTCCAAAGCGAAGTTCCCTGCTGGTGGACGTGCGCAGGGCAGCAATCCCATGGTGTGTCTGACATCAGGAATGATTTCAGGCCCCTCACTGCATGAGGGGGCTGTGGCATGGCCCAGGCTTTTCCTCAAGGCTGGGGTGGAGAGGCCAGATGCTGCCTACAGCCAGAGTTCACAGGGTGGGTGCAGGATCATGAGGCACTGAGACCAGTTAGTGAGGAGCCTGATGACTGGTTCCTGTGGGCAAAGTTGTGCCTCCCCACCATTAAAATGCACTGAGCCCCCACACCCAGGAGCAGACCAGCTCCAGGGGGCCCTGCTTTGAGGTAGGTCTCACTCTGAAGGAAAAGCATTCCGAAGGCTGGATGAGTTGGAAAATTTCTGAGCTGCCCCAGCCCTGGGATTTGGATGGTGGCCAAGCCATTGGCCAACCCACAGGCCGTGACTGGAAACCCTTGGTGACTGCAGCCAGCAGCTGTTTCCATACCCTTGAGTCTCCATACCGCTCATCCCTCACCAGCAAGTCCCAGGGCGGTGACTAGGAGAAGCCATGCATGAGATTCAGGGTGCAGGAGTGAGTGGTTCAGTGGGTGGTGGGAGGCCCAGGGCTCAGCTGGGACTTTGGAATAGGCATGGGTTTGGGAATGGAGAGCCTGGGAAGAGGAAGGTCCTGGAGGAAGCTCAGGAGGCTCTGAGCTTGTGAGGACTCAGGGTGGAGCTGAGTTTGGAAGCTTAGAGATGCTGGAGCGACGTGCCTGGCGCACACGCTGTTTGCACAGCCTCACATGATGCCCCAGATGGACCCATTGTGTGCGTGGGAGTTAAGGACGGGGACCTGGGGCCAGAGATTAGGCAGCGGGACAGAGATAGCAAGAAGGAAGTCTGCCCCAGGTGGGTGGCACAAACGTGGACGGGAAATGAGGTCAGGAAAAGGGCTGCTGTCATTTGGGTGCCTCCTGCAGACAAACGAGAAGGTTCTGGGGCCTTCATCAGTCTAATGGTCTCAGACTTGGACACATGTCCAATGGCCACAGCATTGTCTGCTCCAGACCTGGCACCCACGCAGTGGCATATACCTTCACCGTGCCGAGCACAAGGGCCAGGCCGACATCAGCAGCCCAAGTGGGGACAGCTGCGCTACAGCCAGCCAAGGCTGCTGCGGGGCAGCAGGACACCATGGGGCACTGGTGGCGGTGGGTGCTGCAGCGTCCTGGGGTGCTCCGAGCAGGCTGCCGTAGGGCCGGGCGCCGCGGGCCCTTTAAGCGCGGCGGCGGCAGGACAATGGCCATTATCACTTTAGCTTTGGAAGTGACCCCCGTCCCGCTCCGCTTTCATCTGGGCCGGGGCGGCGGGGATGGCCCGCTTCCTGGCGGGGGAGGGGAGCCGAGCCCAGCCGAGCCCGGCGGGGAGGGGCGGCCCGGCCCGAC